>NC_066323.1:3722218-4322218 GCF_022539315.1 Serinus canaria | reverse complement strand
ACAAAAACTGCAGGGTGGAGGGGCAGGGCATGGCCTGTAGATCCTTCAGGAATCTACTTTAAAAGTGGATTTCCAGTAAAAACTAAGAAATAAGTGTGGGCAGCTGAACAAAAAATTGTACAAGTTCTATCATCACAAATGGGATGGCTTGTGCAAGAATTTGGCAGAAGAAACAAATTACCTCAAGTGCTGAGGACAAAGGCATGGCCTGCATTATCAGACTGACTGTATGAGTCTGTTCAGCCTCCCTGGAGGAAAAACACCCTGCCCCAGCTGGAGACCAGCTTTAAAGTGCTTGGCAGGAGATCACCGATGGAGATGTGCACCCCTAAAGCTTGGAAATTTAGGTTGTTTTTAAAGCAGTTTATGATAAGACCTTAAGCAAGAGCAAGCATCTGGAGCTGCTCAGGTGGGAGAGGGCACTGGTACAGCAATGGGACAGGGCTCTTTTGTTTTTAATCAAAACATTACTAAGCATTAATACTATTTCTGACTGCCCTCTCTCACAATTACAAATGCACTATAAATGTTGCACTTACTACCTAATTTAGTGAAAGCCTGGCTGTGCCAGGGAAGAGCCTTGGCCCTGGGATAATTCAGGTGCCATGGTGCTGTCCTGGATGGACAGAGCTGAAGGTGTCTCTCTCTGCTTTCCAGGTGATCCGCTCTGCTGCTGACTGGTCTGCTGGCATTAAATACCACGAGGAGTCCATCCACAAAGCCTACATCAGCGTGATAGAGAACAGCAAGCACTACATCTACATAGAGGTCAGTGCCAGGGAGGGAAGGCAGGAGGGTCCTGATGCTCTGGGCATGGCTTGCAGCCATCAGGAGGGTGATTACTTCTTGAGGTTTGGTCCTAGTTTTTAGGCATTTAGACAGATCCTTTACCTTCAGTGGTCTTCAGGCCAGACTGATGGCTGTGTACCCTCATAGCTGTCTGACCACGAGGTGAAAAAAAGTAGACCTCTCCTTTATAAGGCTCTTTGCAAAATTGCCAGCAGCTTTCATGGCCTGTGCAATAGCCTCCCTGTCCCCTCTGTGGCTTTGCAGTGTCCCTTGTGCATGCCCAAACCTCCCACTCACAGGGCAGCTCTTCATCCACACAGCCTTCAGCTGCAGCAATCTCTTGTGTCAGAGTGACACTCAGTGCTGGCTGAATGGAGATGCTTTTTCTCCTCTTTTTTTTTTCCTTAGGCTCTTGTTAGGTTGCTCTTTACATGAACTTTCTAAGGAGTGTGATTAATAAGGACTAATTCATTCCCTAAGCAAGCACGGACACGCATATCATTTAATCATAATTTTAAAAAGCTTACAATCCAACAGCACACAAACCCAGCTATCTTTAGTTGCTCTTAGTCTGAAATAAAGCATGCAAACACTTCGGGTTGGTTGCTGGCAGTGTCTGACAGTAGCTTCTCTTGCTTTTCCTGCAGAACCAGTTTTTTATTAGCTGTGCTGATGACAAAGTTGTCTGGAACAAGATCGGTGATGCGATTGCTCAGAGGATTCTTAAAGCTCACAGGTAACCTGTTTTTAATGAGGCAGTGGAACTCTTCAGGTGCATTTCCATGGTGTGGTGCAAAAAATAACCCCTCAGTGGCCACAGCTGGGCAGTAGCTGTGCCAGCACAGAACTGATGGGGTCGAGCATCTGCATTTGCAGCAGTGAGATTCCTGAGTGGTTTCTTAGCATCCAGAAAGTGATTTTCTGGACTTACCCCAATGTAAATGTATTTTTAAATATAGAACTTGTTTAAAGACAAGTCCTTTGTGCTCTGGTTCACTGACACCTTTGCTCCATTGCCAATTTGCCTTGAGCTGGGTGGTCAGGCAATTTCAAGGGTGGGAAGTGTGAACTGGGATTTGTGGTTTATTTAAATCATCTAGAGAGGAGTGGCTTCAAATTGGGGAAACAAAAACATTTTGAGGATTTGACTGCAGGGTTCTACTATTGTTTGAACAACTTTTTCTGGTACATGCTGGAGGGTGTTCACCACCTCCAGTCTTTGCAAGGGGACCGTTGTTTGTTCCTGGATGGATTGAATCCAACCATGTTTTAGACACTCCTTCAGCACACCTTGACCCTGTGTTAACATTAATGCTACAGGTTGTGGCTTGTCTTCACTTTGATCCTGGGCAGCCTTGCTTAGGGTTGCTGCCCGGGAGTCTCTTTGAGACATACATTTCATAATATAAAACTGTACCCTGATTCTGCTGGGCTGAAATACAGGAAACTTTCTAAACTTTTCCCTTTCATCTCTCATGGGCTTTTTGGCCACACACGGAGATGGTTTTCTGCATGGATTATTTTTTCCACATTGTAGTTGTCCAGAACTCTGCAGGGCCTGTTTTTCCAGAAGTTCTCTCTCCAAGGTTGCAGGAATTTTGTTCTTTTTTGCACTTGAGCTTGGAAATTCCCACTTGGATAAAGGTACCCAAACTGAGACAGCCACCACAGTGCAGGAAATGTCTGCAAGGCCACAGGAGCTGCCCTGGGCCAGGCTATGTTCAGAGCACTGTGGAAAGAAGAGCACTATTGCAACAGGGAGAGCCTGGGTGTTATCTGCTGTGCCATTAACAATGGGGAGGAGTTGCCTGTGATCTGTGTGAGCTGCAGTGAGTAGCCACAAAAATTGAAATTAGCTAAGGATGAAAAGGTGGGATGGATTTTCTCACCTGTGGTCAATGAGGAGCAGTGCCAGTGCTGCTGGAAATGCTGTTGCTGTGTTTGTAATGCATCTTTGAGGCTCAGAGGCAGCTGGATGAAGCATCTTAGGGCACCTTCTAGTGTTCAAAGGGGCTAGAGGAGAGCTGGAGAGGGACTTTGGAAAAGGGCATGGGTGATTGGACAAGGGGAAACGGCTTTGAAGTGAAAGAGGATTAGATGGAGTATTGGGAAAAAATTCTTCCCTGAGGGTGAGGGCCTGGCACAGGTCCTCAGAGAAGCTGTGGCTGCCCCATCCCTGGAAGTGTCCAAGGCCAGGCTGGATAGGGTTTGGAGCAGCCTGGGGTAGTGGAGGGTGTCCCTGCCATGACTTTGGAACTGGAGGAGCTGTGAGGTCCCTTCCACCCAAACCATTCTGGGATCCTGTGATCTCTGTGCTGATTGATGCCCCCCTGGAGAGCCTCTCTGGATTGCCTTTCCTGCCTTTGGGAACTGACCACCTCAGGTCCTTTGCATCAGTTGCCTGCTGTTAGCAATGCCACTGAGGCAGCAGCCAATTCTCCAGGTAATCTGTTAAGGTTTTCCCATTTTATAAAGTTAGTTTATGTAGTTTATGTTTATCATTCTGTCCAGATACTAAAAGTCTGTCACAAAAGGGGGGGGTCACACAGATTCTTAGTGACCCATTTCCAGATATGATGCTCACTTCTGCATTACTCCAATTGTATGCCAATATTGTGCTGGCTTAATGTTGGCAATTCCTACCTGAATATAAGGTTTGAATTCTGCATTACCTAAGATTAAAAGTCAATTCAGACCTAAATGGTTTTTATCACAATGCTAATTTTCCAAACTGCCCCAGGAGAACAGCATTTAATTGTAAATTAAGTTCTGTAGTGAGCTTGTATACTTCTCACTCTGCTAGACTAAATATTTTCTATTAATAATGTTCTTTTCTTGGTTTCCTCTTTTTTTCATGGGTGGCTCTCTAAGCAGTTTAGTAAACACTGTCCTTATGCAAACAAGCTGCTTTTTGGGGAAGGCTTTTGTTGGTAGACCTTTCTCATGATACAAACAGACTTGGTTTCACAGTCTCTTGTGTTTGGGTAAGGCCTCATGAACTGTTTCTGAGCTCTGCTGGTGAGCCAGAGCCAGTCTGCAGTGCCCAGCACAGCTGGAAGGAAGCACTGGTTGAAATGAGACACACAGGTTCTCTTTGTCTCCCTCCTAGCTCAGATGGGACCCCAGTGCTTCACAATTCCCACTCCCCTAAATTCACAGGCATGGCTTGCCCGAGGAAGGAGTGCTGCTAGCAAAAACTGCAGACTGGCTCATCCTCAGAGTGTGCTGAAATGGTTTTGTGCTGATTAAACTGTGTTTGCCATCTAGTGGCAGCATCCTTCCATGGAGCATCATCCTTCTCTTCCTTCTCCGTGGCACAGAGCAGGGAATTCCCAGCACCCAGGGGCACCTGGGAAGTGCTCTCAGAGCAGATGCACCTGGCATTGTCAGCAGAGGGAACCCAAAAGAAGCTTTGAGAAAAGCCCCAAGCAGTGCCTCAGTAGTAGCTTTTGTTCTGAATGGAATCAGGATTAGGGTATGAATTTGTTTGGAGTACTCTGGAACTGTGATGTTTGGGTGCTGTGATGTATCAAGGATATATTTGCCCTCTCCCAGTGATCAATGTTCTGCTCGTGCCCTGAACTTTTTCCACCTTTTATGGAAACCTTTGTCCCATTTGCACACTCTCTCAACCTTGGGTTTCTGACTTCTGAAAACCAGGAGGCGGTGGGAATGTTGGGTTAGGTTTTGGGTTTCTGCCTGTGACAGCTCTGTAAGCTTTGCCGTGCTCAGCCAGGCAGCTGTCCCCACCAGTGTGCATCAGAATCAGTGGCTGGCCTATTGGGATGCTCAAACTTCTGTAGTGGCAGACACAATCTGAAAAATCCTTAGCCTGCACCTGAATTTCAGTACAAATGTGTTTCTTCTCCTTCAGCTTCTTTTGTTATTTACTGAGAGTAAATTATTCCCTCTGCTCCTGAAGGAGCACTCAGAGCAGCCCTGATGGCAGGTGATGATTTCCTGAAACTGGAAAAGCACTTCACACTTTGCTCCCTTAAAATTTGTGTGGTGGCCTTGGACAGGAACCAACTCAGTCATCTCAGGGGAAGTGAAACCAAGAGGACTTCACCTGGTGTGAAGCTGTGCCTGGTCCAGGCTGGTGCAGCACTCCCAGGCTGACATTGCCCACGCTCCCTTGTTCCTCAGGGAGAACAAGCGGTTCCGAGTGTACGTGGTGATCCCGCTGCTGCCCGGCTTCGAAGGGGACATCTCGACGGGCGGGGGGAACGCGCTGCAGGCCATCATGCACTTCAACTACAGGTACCTCACCAGGCTGTCAGAGCCCTGCACACCTCCACTGCTGCAGGGGGTCCCCAAACCCCACCTGCCATCAGTGGGACCAGCGTGGACAGAGCTTTGGGCAACCCGGTCTTGGGGCGAGTGTCCCTGCCCATGGCAGGGGCATGGAGCTAGATGAGCTTTAAGGCTCAACCAACCCAAGCCATTCTATGATTTGTTTTCCACTTTGCTGATTAATCAGACTTGCTGACCAAGATCTGTCTCCAAATCTGCCTTTTTGGCTGATACTTGGCCTGGCTCTGCCTGTTTGCCCCATGCAGGCAATGGCATCTTCCCCAGTGTGATTCCCCTGCTCCAGGATGGATGTTTTGGGGGGGCACTTGCAGCCCAGCAGGTCTCATAGGAAGGACTGAGATACAGCAGGGTGAGAAATGTCAAAGGCAAAATGGCCCAAGATGGTTTTACTGGGAAGCTGCTGTGTTACAGTATGGCCAAAGCACAGTGTGCAGAGACTGCTGCAGCCCTCAGAGTGAAATCCCCGTTGTCTGCTGGCCTGCAGGGGTCCTGCTGCACCTCCAGGAGGACACGTGGGGCAGGGAACGCAAACAGATGGAAAGTAGCACATCCCCCTGACCCTTCTGCCTGAGCTTCCTCCTGCAAGGGCAGCCAGAGGGAATTACCCATGGGTTGGTTGATTCTCAGTGGAATTCCAGCTGTGGATTTTCCAGCCCAACCATAATCACACAAATTCTCTGACCTGGTGTTCTGCACGTTTTCTTAACGTGATTTCACACCCAGGCCTGGCACAGGGGGTAGCAGCCCTGCTTGTCACAGGTTTACAATCATTGCCACATGCTCTAGAAGGCAGAAGTGCTCCCCAGCTCCTCTGTAGGTTGGTATAAGCTCCTTTTGGAACATGAGCAGTGCTTGAAGTAGTAACAGTCATTTGGGAAAAGAAGCACCCTGTTTCTCCTGCTGTTTGAGAGGCAGCTCTGTTTGTGATTTACCCCACCCAGTTCTGCTCCAGCACAAGCTGCTGTCTGGAGCCACGGGGGTGCTGATGGCTGCCTACCTTCTTTCCAGGACCATGTGCCGAGGGGAAAACTCCATCCTGGGCCAGCTGAAGGCAGAGGGTAAGAACTTTATTCCTCTCCTCTGTGTTGTTTACTTTGGATGCTGCTGTTTGATGGATGCATCTGTAACACATGCTGCGGGCTCGTGGGGCTGAGAGCGACCTCCTCCTTGCCCGTCCTCCCATGGTGAGATCTTTCAGGTCACTCAAGCCATGGCCACTTGTCAGAATTCAGACCTGGCTGCAGCCCTGATCCAGAGGAGGGGAACACCCCAGGGAGGAGCAAAGCACAGTTGCAGCTGCTCAGGATTGTGTTATTTGGAAAATGTCCTGAGCGGGGTCACGCTTCTGGGAGCCGTGAGCACTCAGCCTTCCCCGTGGATCCCACACAGGGTTTATTTCTGGCAGTTGTCAGATGTGGAGAGGAAGAACCTGCCTAAGCAGGAGGCTGTTTCCTTGCCGTGAGGAATCCTGCTGGAATTTGCTCTGCTGGGAATTGGAGCACTGTGGAAACCCACATATCACAAACACTAGGACCGTGCATAATGCTTCGTTTGTTCTAGGTCCTGGTGTAAATCTGAACTGCACAGAAGTGCATTAGGACACGTTTGCCATACTGACCATGGACAAAACACCTGCTTCCAGCCTCCTTTCTGCAACATCTGCAGAAAAACAGTCTCATAGTCCACCTATTGTGCTGTGCCCAGGAGACTGGAGTAATTTCTCACTGAAGTGGGAGTCTCTGAGCAGGCAGCAGACCAGAGCAGCACAATGAGCTCACAAAAAAATTTTCAAATCTATTTTTTATAAAAACTCTTTCTGTTATCTGTTCATTTATAAGTTTTAAAAGTCAAAAGTGAACTATTGTTCATAGAGGTCTTCATGTAAATAAGGTCCCTTTTTTTTTTTCTCTTCCACCTCCCTGGTCCCATCAATTTTCTTGTCTTTCAATTTTCAGTTGGAGATAAGTGGATAAACTACATCTCATTCTGTGGCCTTCGAACGTATGCAGAGCTGGAAGGAAAACTGGTCACAGAGCTCATCTATGTGCACAGCAAACTGCTCATTGCTGATGACAACACAGTTATAATCGGTGAGCAGGGGCTCTCAGGAGGGGCTGGGGGCACTGGGTTATACCTGGATCAATCCCTTCCCATCCCCATGCACAGTGCAGGCTGCAGTGCCATGGACTTTTCCATGTTGTCATTTCTTTCATGAGAAATATTTTGCTGTTAAAAAAAAAAAAACAACAAAAAAAACCCAGAAACTTAACTCATAAATTCATCAAGAGGGAAGAAAGGATTCAGAGGGCTGTAATTTCATTTGTTTTTTTCTAAAATCTTTTAAATCCATGTGTAACCGTGAAGAGAATCCCTGTGCAGGGAATATTGTCCATCTGTCTTGTATCAAACTCTGCTCTAGCAGGAAGACTTGTGAGACTTGTCATCTGTTCCTGAAAGAACAGAATGTGCTGTAAAATTTGGAAGGTTTGGACAACATGTGTCATGTATCAGCTCCATTTCCTAAGAATGGGACAATATGCTATAGGGAATAATAGATATCATTTCATCCTCTTCTCTTACCATATTTATTATGAGAACATGAAGCAAAGACAAGAGAGTTCAGGCTCAGAGTTCTTAAACTGCAGCAGAATTTCAGCCTGTTTCTTTAAAGAAGCCCTTTTTGAGCTGTTACATCAGCAATCTAAGCTTTGCCAATGAATACCTTAATACCAGATTTTACAAGACTCAAAATACTGCCTCCCTTCAAAGCAATGGTCTCAGGTGCCCTGTGGTGAGGTTTGCTCCTGTCACCTTACCAGAGGCCAGATCCTGTCTCCAGTGCACAGAGTGGCTCTGAGGTGGTTTGATATCACAGCAGGAGCTGTGTTGTTCCAGCTGGGATGGTCTGGGGGGCCTGAGGCAGCTCTTAGTTGTTATTTTCTGTACCTATAAGCTTGAGGGTAGATTTTATACAGCCTGTGCATCTCTGCTGCCTGGTGAGGGGATGGGAAGTCATCCCTTTTGCCTATGAGAGAGAGTGCATGGAAATTAAGTGCTCATGGAGCTTCTGGACTGGAGGAGGAGGTGAATGGACAGAGAGGCACTTAGCTGGTTTTTCCTCTGGAGGTGTTGGCTCCCCTGGAGTTAATCCAGTTCCTGGGAAGGCTCAATGACTAACTGCAGCCTGGGGGTCTCTTACAGCTGTGTCTGGAGACTTTTTATTGTTTTTTTGGTCATTTCTGTGGGTTAATGACCTCATTATGCCTGTCCTTCCCTGCATCTTGCTGTTCCCTTGGAGCCAACAGTGCAAGCAAACAGTGTTCCCCCATGCCCTGCTTTCTGATGTCTCTGTAGGACAGAGAAACCTGTTTGGGGGGACAAAGCCTCAGCTGGTCTTGAGCAGTCCCCCCTGAATGGCACAGTAACCTGGTCTAGGGGAAAGTTTCCCTGACCATGGCAGGGAGGTTAAAAGGAGAGGAGCTTGAAAGTCTTTTCCAAGACACAGCATTCTGTGATTCACCCAGGGAGCTCATCCTGCCTCAGGTAGCTGGGTATCCAAGCCAAATGCAGTTTAGACCTTTGAAAGCTGTGTCTCCTTCAGCAGAAGCATCTGGCAAGTTCCAAAAGAGCAAAGTTTGAAAATCTTGGCCTGGACTTGGCTGTGATTTAATTTTCTTCCCTTGAAGCCCACAAAAATTAGTTGGGGTTTTTTTCTCTCCCCTAGCTCCTCTCAGGGTCTGTGTTTCCACAAGGAAGCCCCCCGGTTGATGCCTGGGCTTACCTAGAAACAGAGGCCAGACAAAGTTTAAAATAAAAAAGTGGATATATTTATTGAAGGGCCTTCAGGTACATTAAGGGCAGACAAAACCTCCCCAAGGGGCTACACCCAAAATGGACAATGGTCATGAGTTTCTCAGACAGATATAAGTTTGGTCTGTTTGCATATCAGTCTAATTCCCTAATTATAGCTTCAGCTAATGAAGTCATGTACTCCAATTTGCTCCCCTCCCCGATTCACTTCTGTTTGTACTTTTTGGGGCCTGAGGCAAACGGTGTCCTTGGTTCTCAGGCTTAGAAGGTTCTGATCAAAATGTGAAGAGAGCCTACTAACACTCAATATGGAGTTTAGAGTTGCACACTAGTGCAGTACAGGATCTGAAAAACATGACAGCTAAAACCTTAGTGCATCAGGTTGGGGTTGTACCTGTCAAAGCTGTGGATGTTCCCCATGGGGCCGAGGGGTGTGGAGGTCCCCGGGGTGGTGGGTGGTGATGGAGGCTGTGCAGGAGCACCTGGAGCAGCAGTGAGACATTGCCTGTGCCTGTCCTGCCCTGCCCAGGCTCTGCCAACATCAACGACCGCAGCATGCTGGGGAAGAGGGACAGTGAGATGGCCATCATCGTGCAGGACAGCGACACCGTCCCCTCCGTCATGGATGGCCAGGAGTTCCGCGCCGGCCGCTTCGCCCAGTCCCTGCGCCTGCGCTGCTTCAGGTGGGGCTGGGCTGGGCACCCAGGGAGGGCACAGGGCACTGAGCAGGGGTGGGGGAGGGTTTGCTCAGGCTTCACCTGCCCCCACAGCCTTTCAAACCAATGGGCTGCCGCTGCCTGCCCAGGTTTAGCTCTGCTCGGCCTGGGCTTAGCCCAGGGGTTTGCTGCTGTTTCCTCACACTGCTCCTGTCTGCAGCTTGGTAGCTTGATTTTACAAATTATTTTTGCTCCGGGATTTCACTAGAAGAGCTCATAAACAAGTGGTATTTCCCCTCCAGATCTCGTTTGCACACACTCTCAATCTTGGGTGGCAGTGTCACTTTTTAAAGGAAGCTTCTTTGCTGGGAGCAGCCATCTGGCCCACAACACGGCCATTTTTAGTTTAAGGCTTTTTTCTTTTTTTTTCCCCCCACCCTGTTTCCCATCTGGACAGTTACTGCACAGAAGAGAAGGAGAAAATCAAGCAGCTTTAGAGCTGAGAAATTATCACAGGGCATGGGAGTGGGAGGGTGCTGGGAGCACACAGGGTTTGGCAAGTCCCAAGGAAACTCCTTGTCTCCTGGCATTTATCAAGAGGGGAGTACCCAGTGCTTCAGCCTGTGTGAGCATCCATCCCTTTGTCTTCTCAGGGTTGTCCTTGGCGGCTCTGACCTCAATCCAGAACACCAGGATCCCGTCTGTGACAAATTCTTCAAGGAGGTGTGGATTGCCACAGCAGCTCGGAATGCCACAATCTTTGATAAAGTGAGGAGCACAGCAACTTCCCCCTCCCTCCATCCCACACAGAGGCAGCAGATGCCAATGGGAGCAGCAGCACAGGGAGGGCAAAGAGAGTAGGTCCAGTTCCTGGGGCTGGACTTTCAGAGATGTTTTGAAGGAATGAGTTGTGTCAGATGGAAGGGCTGTGAACAGGAAACTGGAGCTGGTGCATTCTCAGCGTGACAGCACCCATGAAGGCAGCAGATCAGATTTCTCCTTGTGTTTGCATCAGCTGTAGCTCCAGTGAATGGCCGTGGTGTAGTTACTATTTGTAATTACCCACAGTGTAACTGGAGTAGAAGCAAATTTTACTTCTGTCTTTTAATGAGCTTTTGCAGTGATCAGAAAAGGCCCCGGAGCTTCCCCTCTGGCTGCTCCAGCCTCATTGAGGGCAGTCACTTACCTCTTCCCTCCCTGTTCTCTGGGCTGTTGATTCAGTCATTCCCATCCTGGGGAATTTGCACTGGATGCTTGGTTCTTTCTCAGGAACTCTGCACTGCTGCATTTCCCCTACACTGACAGGTGACTTCTTTCTGTTTTGATCAGGTATTTCGATGCCTTCCCAGTGACCAGGTGAATAATTTAACCCAACTGCGTGATTTCATCAACAAGCCCAAATTAGCAAATGATGATCCTGTGAAAGCAGCAGAAGAATTAAAAAAGATTCGTGGATTTTTAGTACAATTCCCCTTTCGTTTTCTGGAGGAAGAGTACTTGCTTCCCTCCGTTGGAACAAAGGAGTCCATGGTACCCATGGAGGTTTGGACTTAAGAAGATGCAGACTGCTTTACCTTTTAAAGTCTTGTTCTCAGGAGAGAAGTTAATGAAAAATAAGGGATTTTGGAACGTGAAAGAAGACTAAAAGCTTCTCCACCAAGGTCATGAGCCTTTCAGAAGGATTTTGGTGGAGGAACTTGAAGCAAATCAACACTCAACACTAGCAGACAAGAGGAGCAGAAAAACTTGGAAATGGTGTCAGATAAAAGTTTAACTTCTGGAGGAGTTACTTCTTCAGGCATCTTCTTCTGAGCATCTAAAGGATGCAGGCTGCTTCCTAGGACAGGAACTGACTCCCAGTCGATGTTGTCACCACTGCCAGCTGTATCCTGTGGTTGCATTTGTACTGTGATCGTGCTGTGGCTGCACAGGAGTTCTGGGCTGTGTGTGCTGCTTCTCAGGCTTTGGGTATCTGCACCTTGGCTCGCTGGAGTTCCCCATCTGGCCCCTTCCACATGCCATCAGAGCACACTGTGCAGCCCTGCCACTCTTGGGAAGTGCCATTTGCTGGTGCCTTGGGCTGTCCTGCAGCTTTCCGAGCATAGGTGTTTCACTTCTGAAAGGGAAACAGACTAACAATCCTGTATCAGAATCAGCATTTCAGTCTCTTCATCCCTTTGGGGGAAAAAATCCTTTTCCTATTGCAGCTGGAGCAATCAGCAGCCCTCAGGCTAGGCAGAGGGCAGTCTCAGTGGAGCTGGAGGTGCTGAAGAGCACTGGAGTTTGGTGGCCTTGGCGGACACAACACATCAGCTTGGTCCTACTGAGTGTGACTGTTTTCCTCGGGAAAGGATCAAGGTTCCAACTCAAGCCTGAGGTGTCCAGAGCTGGGAAGCAAAGGCGCTGCATGTAACAGGACTGAGACTCGACAGCCAGCATGATCTGAACCAAGCTCTGCACTCTGCTTTTATGATCATCTTGCAGCATATGGGTAGATTTTCATTTCCATCCCTTTCCCCCTACTTAAAAGAAGGGAAAGGCCAGTAAGTTGACACCATGGTCAGACCAAACTGAGGTGTGGATTTGTAGGTGGGGTGAATGCAAGGGGGGAAGGGGAGCAGATGACAAAGCCTTGTCTCTGCTCTGCTTTGTTACTGAACCAGCCACAACCTTGAGTGCAGTCATGCAGGACGTGTCTTCCCAAGCAGAGGTAAAACTCAGCATGCACATTCCTGTTTTACATTGCTGTAAGAAGATTTCCAAAGCTCTTTTGCACCTCCCTGTACAGAGAAGCAGCAGTTCAATCCAGCATCCTGGGAAAAACACTACAGTTCCTGGGTGAGGACCTCGTGTGGTGGGCACCAGCCTGGGTCTTAGCCCATGCTCCATCCTGCAATGAGGCCATGTCTCCCAGTTCCATGTCCAGCTCCAACCTGAGGTGTTCCTGGCAGTCTGCAGTGCTGGGTAACCACTGGGAAAATGGAGCATTAGAAAACACCTAAGGAGAGTTGGATCTGGAAGAGTGGGAGGCTGAGCTCTTCTGCTGCCCCTGCATCTGGGCATCCCTTCCTTTCCCAGGGTTATACCTGTGCCCAACACTCCTTGGTCAAAAGGCCCAGTGAACTGGTATTTATTTTATTTCACAGAAGAATTTATATTTTTCTTTTCTGGATCTTCCAGCAGTTTTTTTTAACTGGAAAATAATCCCACTGGTTGCCTACCTATCCCCAAAACGTAGCTGATTGCCTTCTGTGATTGACATTTTAGCTGATTGACATTTTAGCTGATTGCCTTCTGTGTTCAGACCTGTAAATAGGCACCAGCTTATTCTATCCCTGCTGCATCACCCAAATAGGGAACAAACCCCAGATGTTCTTCCAAATCTCAGCCCATTCCTACAGCTTCCAGTGTTTTACACTTGTGTTTTGTAGATGCAGTTGCCTTCTATGCTCCTTTCTGGCATCTGTGGTCTGGTTCACCTTTGGGAAGTGCATGTGCAGCATTTTATGTGATTGAGTCCAGAGGGTTGATGGTTTTACCTGGCATGCTGTAAGCACATAAATATCTTCCCTTGATGTTTTTTCCCTTAAAAAAACTGACCCGGGGTCACCCCCCGCAGAGCCAAAGCAATGTGTGCCCTGACCATTTCCAATCAGAAAGATCAAAGGTGTCCTGTGATTTCACATCAGTGCAGGTTCAGAGCTTTTCTCTCCTGATGTTTTTAGCTGTTTTAGTTTGACTGAAGCTGCTGACTTTAAACAATTACAGCCTGCCAGAGAATCCTTGTCAGTCACACAGGTCCATGTTCAGAGTCAGAAAGTGTTCAACCCCACCACCTGTACACTGAACCTTGAAGTGCAACACTCCTGTCACCTTCTAAGTGCTCTTATTCTCCTCCTCCTCATATTAGCAAAGGTTTTTATAATTGTTAAATTATCCTTACATTGTCTTTTAAAATGGTAGATTGCTAATTGTGGGGCTTCCTAACTCCAGAGATGTTAACTCCCCCTCTGCCAGCCTGCTTTGGGGAACAACCACTCAGGTTCTGCAATGCTCAGCCCACTGTGTGATAGCTCCTGGTCCCCAGTGACACAGCAGAGCCATGGAGGGAGATGCAATCGACTGATTTGCTATGAAAAGGTGCTAATTAAGGAGGTCTTTGATTACTGAGGTAGCAGACAGGCCTGATGTTGGCTCTCTGTCTGGGAGGAGGTTCTCCTCTGTGGAAACAGAGGCACTGTGCTGACCATCCCTGCCCTGTGTTGGTGCTAAATTCCTGATACCAGGAATTTAGAAACCTTCAAGTGCAAGCAGGGTGTGCAGCCTCAGCACAGTGAGGAGATCCCAGCATCCCCAGGGGCTTGTGGGGCCACCAAGTTCCCTATGGAAGCAGCACTGCTCACCCCAGACAGACAGCAGGGCTGGACCACTCCAGTGAAGGCCCTGCTCATTCACACCCCAGGCTGTGCTCTTTGGAGCTGCCTCCTTGGGTCCTGTCTGCTACAGGCTTGCTTCTTATATTAAGAGGCCTGTGAAGTTGAACACCTTGAGAGAGTTGGTTTGTGCACCTGAACAATCACTCCTTAGTCTGTCATACCAGCATGGGCCTCAAACTGGAGAAGGTCACCCACAGTACCCAGGGCTGGAACAGGTGATGTGGATTCAGCACTAGCAACCCCAGAAGCATCAACTGTTTCTTGTGGCATTTATTTGTTAGAACTATAGGAAATGAGAAATTCTCCCAGGCTCAGACTTTATTTTGTAATTCAACCCAGGTAGAACACTTCTTTTCCCTTTAAATTATTCTTTAACAGGTATCATTTTGAGAACTCATGCTCCTTTCCTTAAATTTTAATAGTCTAATGTTTTAAAATATGTGTTTTGTTGTACAGATATTGGACTGGATAAATGTTTCACTGTGAAGTTAATGCATGATTTAAAAAATGAGGGATAAAATGTCATTGTCTGCAAGAACTGTACTAAAAACAATTTATAAGAGAACCACTCCAGTGCTCCATGGAAGAGGTGAAGTGCTCAGCTCAGTATCTGGTCTCTTGGTCTCAGTTTGTCCCCTGACTTGGTGAGCTGTGCTGCATTAAACCCCAAACACTCCGTTTTCCTTTCTTTTGATCAAGTTTCACAACATGATTTTGCAATCCTGGTGCTGTCCCTGGGAGAACCTCAGTGCAGGTGGTGCCTAGCTGGGACTCTTCCATGAATAATTTCCAATGTATTTTTTCCTTCCAGAGGGAGCATCCCTGTACAATCAAGTGCAGATGTGCTGTTGTTATTTCAGTGTAACAAGCCTTGAACACTTGTAGCCAGGACACTCTGGGGGTTCTATCTGGTCACAGAGCTGCATTTGTGGGCACACTCCCATACAAGTATGAGAGAACTGTAGGATGATGCCATTTCCCTCTCCTGCTGCATGTGGAGCCCCAAATCCATGCTGGGCTAGCCTGACCCCTCTCACCAGCAGCAGAGCCTTTCATGGTGTGGTGGCCAAGGGGAAGAAAACCAGACCAGGATATGAGCAGAGGTTGGCACCCCTTGGGTGCCCCATGAGACATGAACACACTGTCACTGCTTGTGGCACTTGTTCTGCAAATGGTTTCAACCAAGCAATGGCTGCTGCACTGCTGAGATCCTGCTCAATCCAGGAGCTCTGCAGGATCCTGCTTTAATCCCAGAGTGTAACTTCATGGCAGTGGATCAAGGCCAGCCTGTGAATCTCAGTGTATCAAAGTGGAGCTGCCCTAGTAACCACACATCGACCACTGAATGCAATGATCCTCTTGGGGTGTCACTTTTTATCCCCTGTTTTCCTTTCCCTGCCTGCTTTCTTGTTATATTTTCCAGTATTTGTGGTTATTCTATTTTTAACCTTCCAGTGTCTTCGTAAAATCTCCTCTATGTAAATAATTCCAACTTTCCCTAGTCCTGACACTAGGGAAATGAGAAAAAGTGTCAAAAAAGTCACCGTTTTGCCAATGTTTTGATGTGTTTTGGATTGTTTTTTTCCTTTTTAAATCATGTCTCTAGCTAAACTAATCCACAAAAGGAGAGCTTCCACTTGGGGTGTGAGCACAGGTCTCCATGCGTCCCTCCTTTGACAGTGCTGCTGTGATACTGAATATCCCTTCTGTGAAGGCTGCTGGAATTGAGTTTTGTATCCTTGTTCCTGCTAACCATGGCTTTCCTTTCCACTCTGTTTGTATCTGGTAAATGAATGTGTATTAATGGACTGAAAATACAACAGATCATCACATCAGAATGTTTGGCTTTGGTGTCATTTTTCCTTGTTTTGGGTACCTCCTCCTGCCTTGAGTTCTGTCCTTGTTCTGTATCAGCAGCCAAGACGTGAGGGGGAAAGGCCCAGAATAGCAATAAAAAAGGCTAGACTTGAGTCATTTGGGTTTTCCTGGGAGAGAGAAATTGCTGGGGTGAAACAGCATAGAAAGAAAATTGGAGTTCTTAAATAGATTAAAAAGTCATGTTTTAAAGGAGCTTTAATAATCCAAAAGTATTATGAAAGGCACAGACAAAAATGCTCTGTCTCCAAAATAAAATTAACTTGCCCCTGTCTATTTTAACTTCCAGTAAAGGAAATTCAGCAGAGAGAGAGGAAGAAGCAGCTGCCTGTTGTCCTCCAGGGGCAGAAGAGATTAATAAAGCATCATTGGCATTTCCAAGCTCTCTTGCAAACTGAAAACATATTAACTTCTCCATTTCTTAGGTTTCATCTCCTTCCTCAGATGCCAGAGGGCTCTCCGCATCTTCAGAACTTCCAAACCCAATCTGTGTCCTCGACAGACACAATAAACCAAGACAGCAGAGCCAGAGGGTGAGGCAGGGGCTGGTAAGGGACATCAGGCACAGATGAGTGCCACTCATGAGTGACACTGTCTGCTTCTGCTGCCACTCCAGCATCCCCTGCTGATTTCGTGCCTGCTGGGTCCCACTTAGGGGCTCCTGAAGAGGAGACAGCAGCAAGCAGGAGCCATGTGGGAGCTGACAGTCACTGCTGGGTGCACGGTGCTGAGCCCAGGGGTGCTGGGTGGCAGCAGGGTGGCTGTGGGGTCACACAGGGCAGCCATAACTGAGGCTGGCAGTGTCCTGCTGGCATTGCTTGGTTTCCCTGCCCGCAGCAGGAGAACTTTCAGATCACAGTTGGGACTATCTTGGTGTGAAATTATTGTGAAACTGGACGTGGTCCTGAACCTAGGGAGTTCAGGTATGGGTTTTTAGGAAGGATTCTTTCCCTCCTCTAAGTGGTTGTCCTGGTTTTGGGGGGGATAGAGTTCATTTTCCCTCAGTAGCTGGTGGTTTCTGTTTTGGATTCAAGTAGGGGCTCAACTCGAGGGCAGGACCTGCCTTCATTCACATCCATCCCTAAAAGCAGAAGTGAGTGGCAGCCCATGGCTCTGGCTGGCACTGACTGAGGGGGAGGCAGGAACACGATGGTAAAACTCCCCCTGCCGTTCCCCTGCCCAGAATGTTCCTGTTTGCTGGCTGGAGGATTTGCAAAGCCTCAGTTTGATGGCTCCTCGCTGATCAGCCCACGCCTACCCTGTACACAAAGTGCCCTTGCCAGAGTGTTTAACAACCTGCTCTTCCCAGGATGGATTTCTCCAGCCATTTTTTGTGCCAAGGCTGTTCCTGCCTCCTCCCACAGGTCAGCTCCTCCATCGTGGATGTGTCCACAGGAATCCAGTGCCAGGGGCAGGATTCTCTCTCCCTCTCTCTCTCTCTCACATGCACCCCAGCACCCACACATCTGCTCTCTGGCCCTTCCTTGGCATTTCTGCACAGAGCTCTCAATAACACATCAACTTTAATGAGTGCCAGCCCTCTGCATGCATGAAATCCCTAATATGCTGTAGTTATTTTTGTTCTGAGGAGGAAAACAGGGAAGAAAGGAAAAAAGAAAAGGTTTTGTGAGCCAGGTCTAAGGGTACATGAAGAAGCAGGTTTCTTCTCACTGTTAAAAATCAATTTATTTCAGTTTCTCTGCAATTGTGCTGGCTCTTCACATTTTCAAGTACAGCTCTGAAGCACTGATGCAGTGGAGCAAAGGTTTGAAGAGCTTGAATCACAACAGCACTGTGAGTGAAATGCTCGATTTTTTTCTTATTGGAAAAATTAAAAGTGACAGCTTCAAAATTGGTTCCACTGCTTTGATTGATTAGACAGAATATTTAGCTCAAAATGATTATGGCAAGATTTTCTACAGAGGCTCATGGCTGGGATGGAAATTAATCTGGAGAAAAGGGGAGGGGAACTGTTAAAAAGAAATTATTCTGGAAAGGAAACTGTTTATCTGTGGAATCTGCGATGAGTAATCTCTCCATATTCAGCCTGATCTCAATAATTAGATATTCTGTGAGTTCCTATTTGAGGGCAAAGGAAAGGGGGACAGGGAGATTGCTGTTAATGAGGCTTCACAGGTGTATATCCCCTGGAGATGCTGCTCAGTGCCCAGCAGATGGCTTGTCTGTAGGGAATATCCTGACTGGGAAACCTGCCCTGGGCCAAGGGTTGGTGTTCAGTTGGAGTCCTGCTGGGGCAGGGGAGCTGGAGGTCACCCAGTGAGAAGCTGAGGGCCACTGAAGGTGGTGTGGGCACAGGGGAAGTTCAGGCAAGAGCTGGACCCACCTCTCCAGCTGGAGAACCAGGGCCAAGCACAGCTTAAAGCAGACACACACAAGGCTGCTCCAGTGTCTCCAGCTGCTCTCTTGCTCTGGATCCATCCTGGAATGGGAGAGCTGAGGCCACCTGGGAGGGAGGGGACAGACAGGCTGGGCTGTCACCCAGGGAGATACCAACAACAGGAGAATCACAGAATGGTTCAGACCTTAAAGCTCATCTTGTTCCACCCCCTGCCATGGGCAGGGACAGCTTCCACTATCCCAGGTCACTCCAAGCCCATCCAGCCTGGCCTTGGGCACTTCCAGGGCTGGGGCAGCCACAGCTTCTCTGGGCCCCCTGTGCCAGAGCCTCACCCCCGCACAGGGAAGAATTTTTCCCTGATATCCAGTCTAAACCTGCTCTCAGTCAGAAGAGATTCCCCCTTGTCCTGTAACTCCAGGCCCTTTTAAAAAGTTTCTCTCCATCTTTCTTGCAGACTCCCTTGTCAGGTACTGATATCCCACAATCAGGTGACTCCAAAGCTGCCTGCTTTTCAGGCTGAACATTCCCAATTCTCCAGCTTTATAGAAGAGGTGCTCCATACCTCTGCCCCATCTTGTGGCTCTGTCCTCCTGCTGGTGTTCTGCCTTTGGCATTTATCTGATTCATCCTTGTTCCTTTCACTAAACAGGCAGAAAAGTGTTTCTACTCTCTTCATTGGGTTACCTTCCTTATTCCAGTCTTTATCAGACAAATGCACATTAAAGGGGCCAGCCAAGCCTAGCAGACTCACAGGCTGGGCATTGTGCATCCAAGACAGAAACAGAAAATGAGTCCTTCAGGAGAGGACTCAGGCTACTTGCCCAGCATTTTTTAATTTCAACTTGAAAAATAGTTGGGTTGTGTTTTTTCAGTTTTGGGGTTTTTTACATTTTAGGTTTTCACATTTCAGACATGCTTCCTCTTGAAATAGGTACATGGTTTGTGAAAAAAAATATAAAAGGACTGTAACTGTAGAAATATGAAGTAGGCACTGTATATGGAAGTAATTTAAAGTAGAGTTAATGTTTTTCTTTATACAGGAGTTCCATTTTGACCAGTATCAGATATGAAAAAGGGAAACTCCAGAAGCAAAGACAGCTGTAGCCACAAGCCACAGATGTAGCCACAGAGCAGCACAGCACTTACAGGATGTTTTTCCATGGGTGTCTCCTGTCTCATGCACAGGGAATCCCAGATAATCCCCACATACTGTGTGTTGGCCAGCACATCCTGGCTGGAAAGAGTAATGCAGATGTAACCTGGGCATTTAATCTCGTGTAGGAATTTAGGCTGTGCTGAGGCCACATTACAGCAGCCCCAAGGTCACTTTTAGGTAACAATCCACCTAATCCACAATTTTCACTGATAGGTAACAATCCACCTGACTCTTCTTGGCCTGACAGCTGTTCTGTCCAGGTGTGGGGGGGAAGCAGAGCCCATGGCTGAGGGGAGGCCGTGCCTCCAGCTCCTGGGCTAGACTGAGCTGCATCTTACAGGGACCGCATGTCGTGAGTGACACCTTCATCTCCACACCGGCACTTCCAGTTTGGGTTAAACCTGCCACCGAGACAATGCCGACTGCAGCCGGGGACACGCCTGGAGCCCTGCAAGGAAGGACCTGGGAGGATTTCCCATGCTGCTGCTTCCCGGGCTGCTGGGGAGCCTCTGGTCCGCCTCGCCCCGTCTTGCAGCACCGCTCACCTCCATCCCCTCCAGCAGCAGGAAGGACCACCGGGAAGGCTGGTGCTGCTGGGGCCCGATATTGCGCTGGTGCACAGCGATGGATTAAACACACCTATGAAAATAAAAAAAGCCTCGCTGGAGAGATCCCTTCCAGTGGCTCAAGCCCTCCCTGCAGCCGAGGGCTGGGTTCCTCTAGAGGGTGCTGCGGGCTCAGCCTGCGCTGCCCCGGGAGGGGTGCGCGCTTTGCGGGGAGCCTGCGAGCCCCCAGCCCGCTCTGCCCCGGGAGGGGTGCGCGCTTTGCGGGGAGCCTGCGAGCCCCCAGCCCGCTCTGCCCCGGGAGGGGTGCGCGCTTTGCGGGGAGCCTGCGAGCCCCCAGCCCGCTCTGCCCCGGGAGGGGTGCGCGCTTTGCGGGGAGCCTGCGAGCCCCCAGCCCGCTCTGCCCCGGGAGGGGTGCGCGCTTTGCGGGGAGCCTGCGAGCCCCCAGCCCGCTCTGCCCGCTCCCTGCAGCTCCCTGCACGTCCCTACGGCCACAGCCGAGCTGCAGCTAACCCGCACAACCCCGCCGGGCTCCCTCCTCCAGCCTGGTCCTGCGGGATGTCCCCACATCTGGTCTTGCTGAGGGGCTCGCAGGTCAGCATCTCCCCCTTCCCTCTGAGCACGGTCACGCTGAGACATTTTTAAATGAAGTACTACGTGTACCGTGACTGTTTGGGCTCAAATGCATTCCCTGCCTGACATGTCCTTCCCAGAAGGCTGCCTTGGCTCTCCAGTGACTCGCTGCAATATGTACCTCCACTTTGTTTCCTTGCAGACCATATCTGTACGACATCGATTGTACTGGCTAAGAATGCTTACAAACCTATTTCCTGCTGCAGGATGATCACATTATACACAATTACACACTCTAGGAATTTCTCCTGAGATCCAGCTGGGTACAGGCTGGAGTGGCGGAGGAGCCGGAGCGTGTGCGGAATAATGAATCACTCATTCAAGCTGACTTCAAGCTCTCGGGTTGTGTGAGCATGTGGTGAGCTGCACTAGCTGCTTACTGCCCCAAAAAAAGCCTGAATCACCTAAATCATCCCAAATTTGGTTTCCACTGTGTGTACACTTTCTGCGTCTTGCCACTTCATTATTATTATTTTTACCACACCAGAAAGGTTTGTGCAGAATTTGTTCTAAATGTCTCAGCAGGAGAAGTCTCCATGAGCTGAGACATGCTGTTCCAAACAGAGACTTTCTCAGCAGGAGCAAAATCCACGTCCACAAGGTTCCTACCCTCAGAAGAGACACAGTATTGCTTGTCCTGTGATACTGGTGGTGATGGCAGCAGCAGCAGCACTGTGATGCATTTGCATTGAAGCTCCATGGGGCACCTTCCCAGGATCCTGGGATGTCTGGCCTGGTGAAACACATCCCTGCACAGCACCACTTCTCTGGTATCCAGCTATGTTTTATCCACTGTTCCATCGTTATCTGCCAGCTCAAAAGGCTGCAGCATGTTTGTTAGCTAAAGATTTCCTTTTAGGGAGCTGGAGGCAGATTATCCTGGCTGTTTCTAACAATGTGTAATCTAAGCTGTCACCCACATTTCTAATATTTTACTCCTGGCAAGGCTACAGCAAGGCTGGAGTGGAGCTGAGCGGTTGGAGAGCCTTCCTCACGCTGGATGGATGGTCTCTTTTGACCTGGGACCTCACCAGTCCCATCACCTCCACCCTCAGGTCACCTGAACTTCAGTTTCTTCCACCCTCTCAGGGATAACACTCTATTGCTCTCCTAAGGCTATGACTTCCAGTCGTTTATTTTAAAATAAGAGCTAAAAGTCATATATGGAGGTTCCAAGCCCAGCAAAAGTACTGAATCTTGTGAGAGTTGGGAGAAAAATCAAGCAAAATGCCTCCACAGAAACACTTCAGGCACTCTCTTTGGAAGACCCACCCTTGCCAAGCAGGCTTGTGTACTCCCCTTTTGTTCATCATAACTTTTGTTTATATCAACCTCTGCAAAGAGAATTTAGCAGAGGATTTACTGGCTCGCAGAATTTTTTTACAGTTTTACAATGTGGCACATCCACCCACCCGAGTGTGTTTCAGAAAGTGCCCAGCCTCCTGTGATAATCTGAAGGGACATTTCCCTTCAGTGCCAAGTGAGATAATGTCACCTTGACCCCATATGTTTCTTTCTTTCTGACTAAATGGCTGCTGTGCTGGTGGTTTTGCTGTGCTTAATCTGAACTCAGTATAAGGCTGATGTGCTTGTTATGTACTCACATTCCTTTATCTACAAAGCCAGGACCTGAAACAAAACCCAGGCAATTCTGTAAGGGCAAACACAACTGTTTTGCATGCCTGGAAGAAATTGTTGTCTTACAGTTGTCTTACAGGTTTTTTCATTATTTTAATGGGTAATCCCAGGCCAGCTGTGTCTCAGCTCTAACACTAGATCAAGTTAGAGGTTGAAAAGTAATGAAAGAGCAGGCTGAAAGAGGGCCTGCATGTTTCAGGAGCTCAAGTCCTATTTTTCACAAGCAACCTGGGCTTTTAGCAGCCTAATTGCCATTTACTAGCAGCTGGACTAGCTCTTAATGCTCAGTTTTGCAGAGGAAAAGGCTAATTCTCTTTCAGTGAACAGCATGTGTCAGCTACAGCAAATGCAAAACTCAGACTTGCTGTGTGTGTCATCTGGTGCTTCTGAGAGCTCACAAAGGGCTGAACCCACCACCTGCCTTTGCGGAGGATGGTGGATTTTCTGTCAGTATATGGCTAACTTGCTTCTTAAGATGTTGTGTAAAGCACTGAAAGCTTCTATAACAACTAAATAATTCAGAGAAATTTTGCAGAGAGGTCCCTTGTGGGGTTGCCAGCACCTGCCCTCTATATTTTGGTGGTACAGAATGGCTTTATCCCCTCTGTCCATGTGGTGGAAGGGAACCAGCAGGACACAACTCACCACAACCAGCTTTGGTCAAGTAGGACTTGAAAGTGGGCTGGACCACTGGTTCATTTTTACATCTCCCTTGGCAGGCACCAGTGGGGAGGATTCTTCCTGTCAGGAGAATTGGAGCTCTTCCAGTATCCAAGGGCACAGAAACACCTCCTGCCTTTGCCACTGCCCCAAGCCTTTCAGCTGACTCTTTGGCAAAGTCTGGGTTAGAAAAGCACCAGTAACAAAGCAGCAGTGACAGAGCAGTGCATGTAACAAACAATGTGCTTGGTATTTGGAGATGACTCAGCTTTCCAGAGCCCTGCACTGAACGGGGCTGGAGCGCCACTCTGACAGCCTCGGACAGCAGTGATGGACAAAGAAGTCAGTCTTCAATCGCTGTCATCTGTGCTGTGTCTCTTCCCAGTCATCTCCATGTGCTTTTGAGAGTCTTGTCACTCTTGGGGCTGACAAAGGTCTTGGCAACCTCTGTGCAGGCTGCAGTACTGCATGTGCTAAGAGCCACAAACTGAGAAGCACAAATTTCTGAGTTAATTAAATATATAATGACACTTTTAAAAGTCTCTCTAATACTGTGGTTGCTTTGAGCCTGTAGGGGACAGAATTCCAAAGGAAATTTTCCGGCTCATCCCTCCCACTCCGAACTGGTGCACAGAGGAACTGGGTCTCAGTCATGTCTTTGTCATTTGGGCTTGATGTAATTTTCTTACCAAGGTTCTCCTAAGTGTCCTGTCTATTCCCAGCTGATGGTTCCCTTGTAGTAACCTACTCATGAGAGCCCAGACTGCAGGCTCAGATGTGGGCAGGGTTTTCCCCTGCTCCGAGGATCAGCCCACTCTTTTCTGCTTTCTTAACTGAAGATGGAGTCACTCCAGTGAACATGCAGAACGCCTTCAACAGATATTTTCAAAACCACACAGTTTCCTGCCTGGTGTTTTGGTAGTTATTCAGAAATCACATGTTAACACTAAAGTCATCAGCTTGTTTAAATGTACCCATTTTATTTTGATCTATACAGGCTATATAGATCACACAAGTGTGACAGTGCTTTTCCCATCTTGGATGCTCCTTCATTCCCAGGTTCCAACTGACCAGTAGAAGGTCCCCTTGTCCCTTCCTCCTGGGTTTGCCTCCCATGGGTACAGATGTGTCAATCAGTGTATATAAACTCTACAGGACCTCCTGGGCCCAAAGCCAGCCTCCATCCACATCCCTGCAGCAGAAGGCCTTCCATATATAAACCCAGACTCAAGTGCCTCCTCTCTGAGATGGTGAAGTGGTATTTTTGGGTGCTCTGCTTATGATTTTCTCTTTCATCAAGTCAGAAGCCCATGCCTTGATATTCTCCACCCGTTTCCTAAATGTACAGCATGTCTTACCTTTGGTGAATATTTGGGTGAGCTTTTTAAAGCTTTTCCTTGTTATGACATGACCTAGAACATCCCCCTCCTTCTTTTATTTTTTTTTTTAAATCATTTTCATCTAATTCCAGGAGGAGTGCTTTCATAGACTGCCACATCTCCAAGAAAGCATGAGGAAGTAAACACCTCTGAGCAAAGCCTCCCCAGAAAGGCAACAGCAGTTGGCTCAAACCCTGTCTTCCTACTCAAACCTCACACTTTAAGCGCTACTCAGACAATTACTTTGAGTTCCTTTAAGTATCTCCAGTTGTTTTCTGACTCGCTTCTGCTTTGGGCATTGATGATGAGTGGGAAGCTTGAAAACACTTGCAAAGTCTATTCTGTAGTTTAACCTTTTTTTTTTTCATTTCTTTTTTTTTTTTTTTGTGTGTGTATAAAAGAGTAATGCCTTTTGCAGGGGAGAAAGTGGCAAGTATTCAAGTGCTTCCAACAGGGCAGAAGCATCATGTGTTTGTGGTCCTGTCTTCTTTGCAGAACAACAATCTCACAAGCCACAGTGAAGACACCGATCATTTAAAAAAAAAAAAGGGAATCTGGAAAAATATATGTGCCCAGGAGGTTTTGGACCTGTACTGCCTCCAGTCTCACAGGTCTCAGAGAACCCTGTATGCCTGGCTGCCACCGAGGGCCTGTGGGACCTTTGTTGTCAGCACGTTTGCCAACTGCAGTTCCAGTTTTGTAACCCCTTTCCCGAGGAGAGATGTTGAACCCTACCCACACCTCAGGATAGATTATAATTTAAAAAAAAACCAAACCTCACTGTTCCTGAAATGTGTCTTAATTAACTCTCAGCAATTTGCATTTGACAAAAGATAGAAGCCAGTTTCTCTTGTTCTACTGATCTGTGCTTCATGCCAGATGGGGGTGGCTTCAGGTCAGGTGTTTCCCAGACCTGGGGCTGTCTTTTGGATGCAAGGCAACCCAGGAGAGTAAAGGGAAAGAGAGAAAATAAATACTGGTTGGCTTAGGGTAGCTCAGCTCCAGACTGATCCGCATAAAAAACGTATTGGGATGATAAATAATTTTGATAAAAGGCACTTGACAAATGGAGCAGCTGTTCCACCCCGTGGATGGGGCTGTAAATCCAGTATTTATAGGCAGGGGCTCCCAAAGGACTTCCCTGCTGTGGCAGGTGGGTCCTGGGGAACGTCCCTATTCTGGCAGCTCATGCATTGTGGATCTTACACATACTGAGATGCAGGCAAAGAAAGGAGAGATTAGTATTCCTCAGCAGGACTGTGGGGACATGGTTTGCTGGGGGCAAGGCCACGTTAGGTTTTCTGCAAGCAGTGCAAAAATGGGGTTTTGATTGGTTTCTAACCAGTCACAATTGACACATTTTAAATGACTATTAAAGACCTGACACCCTCCTGAAGAACAGGGTCACCCTTAAATGGTTTTTTTTTTCCTTTGTAGAGGAGGCACAAAGGAAAGAGGTTAATTGACAAACCAAAGTCCTGCATCAGTAGTGTGGAGTGTTCCCAAATAGCAACATAAAAACATATTGCCAAAAGGACATGTTAAAGCCCTGATCCTATAGCCAGGCTGAGGGGAGAGACATCAGCTCCTGCTGCATCTGCTGGGGAGGCACGCACATTATTACATACAGCTCTGCTTTAGCTAAAACCTGAAATTTTACATTTAAATTTTAGCATTCTGGTAAATGATACAGAGGTGCCTCAAAGGATGTGGGTGCTTGCTACCCTGGAGAAGCCTCCTTCAGCTCAGGCCAGACACAGAGTGAGCCTGTGCTACATAAACCTGGCACAGGCACAGCAAGAGCTCCTGCTGCTTTTGGCAACATGCTGGGGGTGGCTGGAGTGTCCTTAGTGGCTTTGGCCCCCCGTGGCAGCCCTCAAGAGAAGACAAATGCAATGGCAACAGAAGGGGCATAAAGAAAACCCTGTGCTAGTCCTCAGTGTCAGATATTTTGGGGAAGAACAGCACCCCTGGAGGAGTGCTGTGGGTGAGTGAATCTCCTGAAAGTGAACCATCCCCTGTCTCTTTCCCCATGGTGCCCCAGGAAATTGCTGTTTGAGTGTACCACTCTGTTCCCTGGTATGAATCTGTAGAGGAAGGGTTTTCCAAAGAGCTCTTGCTGATTTTCCATTTACTCCGCCATCACA
The DNA here is from genome assembly GCF_022539315.1 of Serinus canaria. Taxonomy (NCBI): domain Eukaryota; kingdom Metazoa; phylum Chordata; class Aves; order Passeriformes; family Fringillidae; genus Serinus; species Serinus canaria. The sequence continues at coordinate 4,295,803 of NC_066323.1, read as the reverse complement.
GTGATTACAGAGGTTTGTACTTATACAATGCTTCAGTAAGGGAGTGATGAACTATTTACAGGGGATTTTTCTTTTGTCTACAGCTATAGGAAAAATCCTGACAGCAGGGTTCACTCACATAGTCCTGCTCTGCTCCAAGGATGCAATGGAAAAACACTTCTCTCCCTGGAGAGGAACCCACAGCAGCAGGAGGACGAGCAATCAGTAAGTGATAATGAATCAGTTAAAGTGCATTTGAGATCAATAGATGTAGGTTAGGACACATGTAGCCAGTCATTTCTGAGTCTCTTTTAACACAGCTGCATGTTAGCCTAAACCCCAATTATTATGCATTTTACAGAGTATAAATTTTTCAGCATTCTCTGTTCAGTTTGGGCAGAATCCTTTAAGTACTGTCTTACATGGGCTGACAGTGGAGTAAACCAGACTGGATTTAGAAAAAATTGAGGCCACGTGGTCACTGAATTATTGTGGAATAAATCATATGTTGGGGCCCAAACGTGCTTCCTTGTTTGCTTCATTCCTCTTCTTGATGATCTTTTGAAGAAAGATCCAAAGCCCAAAGCACCTGAAGCTGTTGCTAATTGGGCAATGGCTTATGTGTCACTTAGATTTACTCATTCTACATACACCCCCTCACAATATAATTAACAGTGATGGCACTGTTAGATAATTAAATTTAGTTTTAGGCAGAGGTCAAATGACCTGGATAGTTTATATGGGGGCTGATGCCCTTCAATGAGTAAATCAAAAACAGTGATTTCAGGGTCCCCCACTGCTGACAGCTGGGCTTTGGGTCATTAAGGTGCTCATTGCTCACCCAGGCCTGTGGGAAATATGGAATTTTCACATTTCCCCACTTTCCAAATGGAAATTAAATAGGAAAAACAATGACCTGTCATAGAATGATCCCAGTGTGTGGCAGAAGAAATGGAAATGGAGCTGATGAGGGATGTAGGGACTGAGCTGGGAGGGCTGCGTGCTTCTTCCATGGTTATTGTTTAATGAAGGATGGGATGTGGTAACTCCATTCCTTTATTTGGCTTGGTGGTGCCCTGCCCATGCTGCATCTCAGCCATAGCTGTGCCAGTGCTGGCTGGAGCTGCTGTGACACAGCAGGGTCTGGCTGCCGTGCCCAGGGGGTTCCTGCCAGGTGGAAACTCAATCTTGTGCTGAAATGACTCATGGCAAAATATCTTGAACCAGTTCAACTGAGTACTTTGTTTTGAGTCACGGCGACTGTAACTGCAAGGTTTGTTTAGATGCTCCTGGCAGAAAAAAAGACAGTGTACAGAGAGACACAGATAGACTGGTAAATGTATAACTAAAAGAATAACATACTGGAAACATTTTTTTAATGGAAAAAGCTTCCTGCAAAAAACAACTGCTCAGTTTAAGCTTTCCCTGCAGCCTGGCTGGGTACAAGTACAGCCCACGTAGCAGCCCTGGCATCTCCGGAGGTCACGGGTGCACATCTCCCCTCCAAGGCTCTGAATTTGCTCCAAGCAGCCCTCTCTGGGATCTTCCTGTCACTTCCCTCTATCACTTTATGCCTTTCTTATTTCAGTGATAACAGGAGGGTCCTCTACATTTTTCCCATCTCTATAGGCAGTGGATAGATCATAATTAAATCACAGCTTAGCCTGGGACTTGGCACTCGTGCTGAGGATCAGGGCAATCTGTCTATTTGCAGGATTAGACATACATACATACATATATATATATATATGCATATATTAGTCCTTATGTTTTTCACAAATAATCCTGTGTGTTCTTGGATGGAAAGCACATTAGAGCAAGCCAGCATCCTCTCTCATCCTGTTTGTTCCTCCCTTCTCTGCCTGAGAACAATGACAGCAGGAGGAAGTCTCGCATTGGTTTGTTACCAGTTTCCAGGCAGTTTTGCTTCCAGCTCCCCAACTAGAAGCGCAACATTGCAATCCCTGGGCTGGAACAGACGCAGACAACATCTGGTCTAGAAAAACACCACGAAAGATAGTGGAGTTTGTTGAATTTAGCATTTTGATCAAATTTACCTCTTTATAGGTGACTGAGGGCAATTGACTGTGCACGATATTACGGAGGGATGATGCAGCTTGGGAAAAGGGGTTAAATCCAGGCATGCTGCCGTCACTGCGGGTGATGTGCAGCCCCGTGCGCCCCGTGCGACTTCCGCTACCTGCCACTTGGGCAGTTCATTACCAAAAAAAATCACATTCTGCTGCGCCCTCGCAGCCCTGCAAGCTGAAACAGACACAGCCAGCGCTGCAGTCGGGATTAGTAAGTGATAAGGCAGGGATGCAGTTCCCGGGGCAGAGCTGAGGGCACAGGCAACACAAACCCTGCTGTTTCTGGGGAGGTTTCAGCAGCTCCTTCTGGCCCTTGGTCCGTCCGTGTCCCGCAGTCCTGCCTGGTGAGGCTGCACCTCCAGCACCAGCAGCAGCATGCAGCCTCCCCACAACTGCACGACCGTTTGTAATGCCATTTATTATTACTTTTTGGAGCACATCTCCAATCAGAGAGTGTAAGAAAATCCCATCCGCCTGCCAGTTGACTCATGTGTAGGGTTTCCGCTTCCCAGATCTGCATATTGTAAGCTCCTGACACAAGTTGATGTTGTAAGTACAGCTTCCATACGGTTCTCTCAAAGGCAACAGATTTTTTATACATATATATTTATATATGGCACCTGGTTTGGCAGGAACCACATCCGAAAAGGGGAAATAAGGAAAACTAAAAGCTGACTCTACCTAGCTATTGCTGGCTTGGGAGGCGCTTTGGCCAATTCCAACCACAGCATCAATCCCTTATTCCTACTGAGGATCAGCCTGGGAGTTGGTAGGGCTGGGATGGCTCCCGAGTGCCGAGGGAACAGGTCGACAACCGGTCAGCAAACCCAGCTGTGACATCTGAATCCAGCTGCAGAAGGGCCAAATCTCACTGAGCATCCCGAGGAACACCAAGCAGGCTCCTCTGGCCTTGGTGCTCCCACCTCCTGCCTGCAGGGTTTGGGTTCAGCACCGAAACTGGGCAGCCTTCCCCACCGCACCTGACAGGCACCGCTACTGGGGTCCTTGGGTGGGGGACCCCATGCGGCCTGGACCCCTGCGCCTTTCCGCCCAGCTCCAGCCCGGATGCCCGGACCTTTATGTCTCGAGGGGACCTGCGTGCTGAACGAGCGCGTTTGTGCACCCCGGACGGTCCTGACGCCCGGTCGCTCCGCGGGTGCCGCTGCCCCACACGCCGTGTCCCCTTCCGTGCCCTCTCTCGCCACCGCGGCGAGTCCCGGCGCAGCCCCCGCCCGCCCCTGAGGGGGCTCTGCCCGCCCCCGCGCGGCGCCGCCCCCTGGCGGCGGGTCGGGCGCCGCCCCCGCGGTGACAGACAGGGGCGGCGCGGGGCCGTGCGGGCGCGGTGCGGGGCGGGCGCGGCGATGCGCCGCCGCCGCCGCCATCCCGGCGCAGCCCGCGGCGAGCCCTGCCTGCCTGGCCGCCCCTAGGCAGCCGAGCTGCGGGCGGAAGGACAGGGGCGGCGGCGGCGGCTTCTCCTTCCCGGCGCCCCGCATGAGGAGAGGCGTTAAATAGCGCCAGCGCCGCGGCGGCCGCCACTGCCCGGTCGGTGGCGGCGGGGCCGCCTGGCCGGCGGCGGAAATATGGCGAGCGACTCCCCGGCGCGGAGCCTGGACGAGATAGATCTCTCGGCGCTGCGGGTGAGGCGCAGGGCCGGGGATCGCGGGGAAGCATGCGGGACGGCACCCCTCCCATCCATCCATCTGTCCATCCACCCATCCACCTATGCATCCATCCATTTATCCATCCATCCCCCGGTGGCGGGGAGATGGGGCTGGGGGTCCGCGGGGCTCTGTGTGTGTATGTGTGTGTCTGTGTGTGTGTATGTATGCATGTATGTATGTATGTGTGTGTGTGTGATGTGCGCCTGCACGTATGTAAATGCGGGCAAGATAACCGTGTGCGCGTGCATGTGCGCGCCCGCCGCCGCTCGCGCGCGCGTGTGCGCGCATCCACACGTGTGTGCATCCGCACATGTGTGCGCGTATCCGCGCCTGTGCGCATCCGCACATGTGTGTGTCTGTGTGTTTGTCTGTGCGTGTGTGAGTGTGCCCGCCCCGCAGGTGTGTGCGTGTCCGCGTGTGCGCACCCGCGCAGCGACGCGGGGAAGCGGGTGCGGGCGGTCGGGCGGGTCCCCGCGGTGGGGAGCGGGGCCGGTCCCACCCGGACACCCCCGCGCTCCGATCCCCGCCCGGGCAGCACGCGTGGGCAGGCGGACACGCAGGGATCGCGGGGCCGGGCACCGCCGGGGTGCGGAGCTGCGCCCCAGACCCCGCTTTCCCCGCCCCGGCCCCGCAGCCTCTCTTCATCCCTCTCTCCACCCTCTCTCCATCCCTCTCCCGCTGTGTCCCTGCTCGCTGCCTCCTCCTCACCCCCCTGGAAAATGAAGCCCAGCATGTACCCTTGAAATGTCAGTCTCGTCAGACGTGTCAGCCTCGGCGTGGGCTGTGGCCTGATGTCCCCCCTCGTCCATTTCTCTTGTAACTTTCTTCCTTTTCCCCATCTTGCCGGCCTTAAGAACGGCTCGTTGGAAACAAGCATGGGGAGTCATTGAGAGAAACAGCATTTATGCGGGAGGCAGCAGCCAGGCTGCTCCACACAACCCGCTGCATAGACAAATAAATAAAATCAAGCAGAATCCGCTGAAGATTTGAACAAGTGTATTTTTAGAAATATTATTTGCTTCAGTGCAAGAAAAAAAAAAAAGAGAGAAGTCTATCTTTTTTCACTTGCCCTACTTTCTTTCTGGTGAGTTTCTGGTTGATTAATAGTGTAAATGATTGCTCAGCAATACACAGTGTAGATGAGATTGGAATGGGGGAACCATCTGCCTTAAAAACAGACCTGGATCTGGTTTCCCCTTTTAGGTGGAAAGTGCCTTGGGAGAAAGGTTGCTGAAGCTGGTGGAGTTAATCCAGGAGAACATTATAATTTGGGGGCAAGGGGGCCCTCTGCTTTTTCCCTGCCCTCTGTTTTGGTTTTTTTTTTTTAATTTTAATTTTTTGTTTAACATCTGTGCTGGGAAGTGTATTTGAACTAGGATATAATCTCTTTTTAAAACCGTATCCACACGTGCTTAGGTTGTTTTTCGGTTTTTTTTTTTTTTTTTCTGTTTGTGGCTTTTTAATAGCAATGCACACCAGCCACAGTCAGGGTTTTGTTTTCGCTTTAGGAGGAAATGTATATTCCCTCCCTCCCCCTGAGACGCAGCGCCTGGGCAGTGAGCAGAGCAGTGCTGGCATTTCAGGGTAACCGGAGACAAGGGGACCCAAAACCCCGACTGTCACCGGGGTGGGACAGCAAAACCCTGCTCTCAGCCCAGCAGTGGCCACTCTGCCAGCACGGGGCTGCTGCCACTCGGACCTCTGCTCCCTCTCAGGGGGAGAGACCTGCTGTGGCACTTTCCTGTAAATGATGAGATGTGGTGGTTTGCAAGCCAGACAAGAATAGGAGCTTAATTTGCCAAGGAATAGATCTTCTTCTAAACTAAGCTCCTCCAGCACTTAGAATAATTGTTAAAGGTCGTAAATTCAGCAGATAGGGCACGAGGCGTGAATCATTCCATGGGGTCTGAATCAGGAATCGATAGTAAATTTGCTGCCTGAGCACAAAACATGGCAGGGAGGAGTAATTCCCCAAGCCTTGCAAAATTTTTATGTATCAGAAAAGAGGTGTCACATTGCAGTGGGTTTGTAGAGGAGCCTGGGTGGAGGAGATGTTGCTCTTGTGCTGCTTGTGTGTTTAAAGGGGTGAGAGGTGACTCTGTGAAATGCTGGGAGCAGGTAGTGACTCAAAAATCTGGCGATTTGTTCCCAGCAGCGGGGAAAGGAAGCGCTCAGGACACTTATCTCTGAGTTTGAGTCACTGAAATGTTCCAGGAGGCTGGGGCTTATGAGCCACAGGCAAATGGGAATAAGGTGGACCTCTGACTGCCAGTTTACCCGGTCCTTTGCTTTGGCTTGCCTCCTGCTGTCCTCAGGAAGGGAGGTGTATTTGCAGGATGTCAGTGTGCTGTTGAAGGCTGAGCACAAGCAGAACCCTGCACACCATCATTCAATTCAGTGTGCCACTGCCCACGGCCTTATGGGGTGGGATTTATAGATCTGGGCTGGAAGGTGACATAGGAGGTGGTTGGAGCTCCCATTTTTGCCACACTGTAGAGTTTATTTTGGCCGCACAGTCGGGCTCCACCGCAGCAGTGCATCTGCTTGATGTGCTGGTGGCTGGGCCAGGAACAAAGCACTGAATTCTGATTAAAATGCGCGGCCTGGTGCACTTGGGGTTGGCTCCTGCTTCCTCTGTGACATGTTTGTACCCATCACTGGGCACCGTGCTCATTGCCCTGGTACCCAGGAGTGCCCCTGTGGATGCAGAGGACTGAATGTGCCAGGATAGGAAGGATTCTCAACCAGAGATCTTCCAGTGGTGGTGCCGGTAATGAGGATCGTTAATGTTGCAGAAAACTGTAATTTAAAACAATGAGGCCATCAAACAAGTAGCACTGCATATTATACTGACAAGGGGATAAGATAAAATACATTATAATGTTCTTTTGTATGGGCAAGGGGATATTTTTTGCAAGTCCACTCAGCACGTTTAATAGCCAGATGACCTGGCAGTGTTATTAGCAGAATAATGATTAACACGGGGATTCACACAGGATGTTGACGGGCATGTTGGAGAAGCAGATTTTTGCAGTAAAATGAAAAAGTGTGAGAAGGCATGCAGTGCACCATGGTCTGTGCTGGGAAATGCACAGCTGATCCCAATAGGAGAGAGCAGAAAGATGGGGCTGGGTTTGGTGTTTTTCCCCCCTTTTTTTTCATCTCAGCGAATGCAAGAGCCTGTCATCTCTTGCTGAAGGCAGTGGCCTTGATCCTTCTCAAATATTCAGGTCAGTAGCTTCTACTCTGCTGCATCCATCTGCAGGGCTGGGCCTCTGGCTGATGTACTCAGCAGTGGTGCTGGGCTCTTCTGCAGTAGCTGCCACAGCTGGATTCATCTGAGTTGCTTTGCAAGGTGTGTGGGAGGTTATAAAAGATCTCAGGGAGGAAAAACCTTTCCCAGGGAGCTGATAACCCCTGGGCTGGGTCTGGCTTGGGGCCAGCAATCCCCTCTGCTCACAGCTGCTCCTTGTCTTACAGGCAGGGGCTCGCCCTGGGCATAGGGCACCAGGCTCAGCTGGGATGTACAGCCTGGCTGAGGGTTTCCTGCAAGGCAGGGAGTTTAAAAAGAGCCTTTTTGGGAAAGAAGCAATTGTTTTCTTCGTGTACCTGGACGTTGCTTTTGTTTTGAACTCATTAACAAAGCCCAGGCTTTTGTTGTTTACTTCAGTGAAGTGCTGACCATGCACTCTTTGGAAACTGTATCCTAAAATCGTTTATTGTTTTGGAAAAGCCTGGCCTTTAATGCTCAGGCTTGCAGAGGAGACAGCACAGAATTTAAGGAGCCGGTGAGTATTAGCTGTTGCTGGGAAGAATTGGATGAAACCCAAAAATGTCACTACTCTTCCTTTAGCTTGCTTTGTATAGAAGTGAAGTTTCAGTGGCCCTTTGTTTGCATTAGTTGATCACTGTCAATGAAGATAAAAGCTGACATGTTAAAAACCCACAAAACTCAAACATTCTGGCATTGTCCTGTTTCTAGAACTTTGTCAGTTTATGGCATATTTCAGCATCATTAAAGATTTAGAAGAAGCTCTATTGTGGGATAAGCACTGCAAGCCACCACTCAGGAGCATTACTCTGGCAGCATTATTTTAGGTTTCTTCTTCCAGCATCTTAAAAAAAAATTCTGTAGCTCAACAGAATTTGGGCAGCTTTTGTAAAGGTCACCTTCCTAAACAGAAAGAGGAACAAACTTGACTGGAGATGACTTCTAGAGATTAAAAAAAAAAAAAAAAAAAGATGTGAAAAGCTTATTTTGCAGTATTTTACGTGATAATGCCATACTTGCAACTAACTTTGCAAATTAATATTTAATTTAAAATAAAAAAAAAATAATATTATTTTTGCAAATAACTTTGCAGAATTTGGGGCAGATGTTCAACAAATAAATATATATATATTCACAGTTCCTGAGGAATGACACTCTCAGGAGTATTCCATCAGGGACTTAATTTGTCCTCTTCCAGTGTCATTCAGTGAACATGTAAGCTATGGAGCATGACAGTATCCATGTGCTTTGTCTATTTTGGAGTCCTTTGAGTTCTAAACCATAAAACTGCAGCAGAATACTGGTTTCTGAATCACAGAATCATAGAATGGTTTGGGTTTGAAGGCACCTCAGAGCTTATCTAGCTCTAAACCTCCTGCCATGGGCAGGGACACCTCCCCTTAGACCAGGTTGCTCCAAGCCCTGTCCAGCCTGGCCTTGAACAATTCCAGGGATGAGGCATCCACAGCTTCTCTGGTTTTTATGTTGCAGTGGCTTACTACTCTCTGAGAAAATAATTTATTCCTAACATCTAATCTAAATGTTTCTTCTAATGTAAATCATCCCAAAGGGATGGCAATGTCCAGCTCCATTCCTTGAACCATTGGTGCAAATCTATCCTCTATGCACCTGTGCTCATGAAAAGTTACAGTGGAAAAGGGTCTGTCTTCTGTCAGATCTTTCTCTGGAGTTGATTGTGTTCTTCTCTCTGCCTTTTGGAGTTGTGCAGCCCAGCTGCTGCTCTTCTGCACTTACTCCTCAGCACTGGTCTTCCTCATCTTTGCAGTTCTTCCACAACACTGCAGTGTATGGTCTTTTTGAAGGCATGGAGAGTTCTCTGTTCTCACTAATGTTCTTTTGCTGGGCAGCCATAAAAATTAATTATTTGGAGTGAATTTATGGCAAAATATGTGCTTGAGCAGGCTGAAGTTTGAGCGCAAGCACTTCGTTGAATCAAGCCTTGAAGCAACAAAGAGCATTTGGTTGGTGTGCATATTTAAAATAAAGGGTCTGTTTTTAATCCCTGTGACAAGGAGGAGTTAGAGGAGGTTTTTAACCTTGCTACCTGAAGGTAGTTTTTATATACCAAGCTTGTAGATGTAGTGGTACAGTCTGTATGGGGTGAGGGAGGAGTTTCCATCTGATCTGTATGTAAATCCCCTGGATGAATCACCCAGCTGTGGAAGAGGTGTCCTTGAAAATCATCATTCATGTGAGGCCAGGTCAGGCGAAAGTCCCTGGGCTCAGGCTCTGAGCTGCTCCCTGCAACCCCTTACCTGACCCTTCCTAATGCACCCTTACCCTTTGCAAGGGTAATTATAGACACCAGTGGGACTTCTGTGATTCTGACCTGCAGACCAAGGACAGGGTATTGATCCCTGTCTCATTTCTTCATGCCTCATCTGTAAAGGGGTAGAATCCTGCTAGATTTCCCTAGGGAAAGCCCCCAGCAGGCAAAAGGGTGTGTGGTGTGGAGGAACAGCTTTGGCAAAAACTCTTGTGCCTTGGGCTGTGGAGGATGGTGTTGAGGGTTCAGGACCTACCACCTGAAGGCAGCTGCTTGCCCTGGGATGCCAGGGGAGCACACGTGTTGTTTTCCCTTACTGCCAGCTACAGAAGAGACCAGGAGCCTCATGGAGTAGAGGGCAGAGCTGCATCTGTTCTCCCAGGACTTTGGCTATCCCTTCTCCCTGCTGATGGCCTTTTTGGCTCTGACTACTCTGCAGGTGCAGAGCCTCCATCAAGAGGTTTGTGTTTGCTGATGCTCAGGTGCCTTCTTTGCTGCCTTTCACACAGCCACTAAAGCAGGATGCAGGTTAAAACCCACAAGCCTAAGTCACTGGTAGCTCCATTGGGTGAGAGGTTGTGTTTCCCACTTAGAAAGCCAGTAACTTTAATTTCCTTCTCCTCAGCCCCCTTCCTCTGTCCTGTTTTTTCACTTTGAACTGTGACTGCACATTGAAAGTGATGGTCAGTCTGCTCTGGGCTCAGAAAGACAATTTATGTAAGTGGTATTTGATGTTTTCCATGTAAATTGTTTATGATTTCTAAAGGAGCTCTGGCCAAGGAACATGGTCCTTGGAAAATGGATACTCCCCCTCTCCCTACATTCCTCCTCTGTGGCTGTTTCTAGATGAGCTGTGCAAAGGGCTGAGCATCCCCTTCCTGCCCTGGGGATGAGGGATCAGCATCCCCTTCCTGCCCTGGGATGAGGATGTCCAGCACGTCCCCCAGCCCTGGGGAGCTCCTGCAATGGCTCGTTAGTGAAAGGAGAGGAAATGCCACCAAGGTTGGAAAATACTGATAAGAAGTTCAGTTCTGTCTTTCTGCACGTTTGATTTTAATTTTTGTAATGGCCAATCAGAAAACCTTTCCCTTTGACCCAGAATGTCACTTTTCTGTGTTCATTTGCTGCAGTGCTTGCCAGAACTTCAAGGCTGCTTGTTGGTAATGAATGATGGCAATCAGGCGGGCAGCACTGGAATGGCCAGGTTGGATACCAGCTCCTGCTTCCATCCGAGGGGAGCCAGCAGCCTGTCGTGTCCCCACACTCAGAAGCTGAGTTACCCTGGCCAGCAGAAGGTGTTCCCTTTGCTCTGCTGTGGGTAACCAGCTCTGCTCTGCTACAGGAGCCCTGTCAGATATTCATGGCTTTGTGCAAACACCATCCACTGCCAGTCAGTGGGGTGTCACCTGGGTGGGTGACATGGTCCCATCCTTGCTATGGATGCACTCAGGTGAACACAGCCCTACCCTGTGGCAGGCACAGTCCCTGCCTGGTTTGTGTTGCTGTGAGCAGTGAGCTGCTCCTCTGAGCGAAAGCCTGAGCAGTGCAAGCTCGACATCCTCTCGGTTCTGAGCTCTCCTGCTGCAGCAAGGGTGGGTGTTTCTGCTTGCCTGAGTGCACGTGTGGTTTTCAGCTTCAGAGTGCACACAACCTTTTGTTACAGTTTTTGCTCGTTCCCTCCAGCAGTGGCATTTCAGAGTGCAGAAAGTGTTGCTTTCAGAACAGCAAATTGTTCTAAAAGCAGTGCTCTTTAAAAGCCAGGGATATTGCCTCGCATGCATATTCCTTTATAAACTAACAAGAAAAGTAAAAAAATTATATGGCTGACAGTTTCCCCTCCCCTTCCTTTTAAAAATTCCCTTTTCTCCTAATTTTGAAACTCAGCAGGAAAAAGCCTACTGCCAGCTGAGTCATGTGTTTAGTGCATGACAGAAGTGACTGTTTGGGATCATGCCCTTAATCTGCTGGATGGTGACTTTAGGATGCATTGGAGGTGGTAGAGCCTTTGCTGAGGAAAAGATCACACAGCTTGAGCCTAATAAAATGTGTCTAATAACTGCTGTAGCATGCTATAGAAATACAAGAGATCAAAGCTCCAGAGGCATTTATTTTCATAATTTGTGGGTCAGATCCTTGCAGGACTAATTGGGTGCTGTTTGATGTCCAGGCAACAATAGAAATCTCCCTGTACATCAGAATATATTTGTCTCTTCCTCTTTCTTTCATACAAGAGCATAAAAGCTTAGTGTGATTTTGAGATAAACTAGCAAAAGGGAAAGAGCAGATCTCCTCCCTGCCTCACTGCAGTCTTTCTTAGCAGTAGTAAGAGGGTAGTGAGGCACTGGGACAAGTGCCCAGGGAAATGACAGATGATCCATGCATGGAAGTGTTCAAGGCCAGGTTGGATGGGGCTTGGAGCAACCTGGTCTAGTGGGTGGCATCTCTGCCCATGGTGGAGGATGAGCTCAAGGGTCCCTTCCAACCCAAACCATTCCATACTTCTATTACATTGGGGCCATACAGCTGATACAGTGACCAAAACAAATATGTCTACTTGCCAGATGTTGATTGTTTAATTACCATCAGTGCTTCAGGAGCACTAAGCCTCCTGGCTGTTGCTTCCCAGGCTACTGCTCCCCAAAACATGAGCCAAGATGAAACCAGAGAGTGAACTTTGATGGTGCAGCTCAGTGCACCTCCCCAGCTGTGGCTCACTAGTTGTGAATCTCTGGTGGTATCTCAGCACTGTGGCTGGTCACCCTCACAACACAGCAGGTCAGATATGCTTTGGGCTTTGCAGGGCACTTAAAAAGGTCTTTTATTTATATGTATTTAAATAAAGTATACGAATATTAATAAAAAAAAGCATGGCTCTAACTGTTCCCTCTTGAGTGGAACAGGACAGCACAGCTTGTGTCCCTGTACCTGGCAAACAGACCTCTTTCAAAACAGGCCAGAATTTTCCAGGCTATTCACTCAGATGGGAGATGCCAAAACAGTCATGAAACATGGCTGGAAAGGAGGGTGAAGTGCCCTCAAACTTGTGGGGTTTGTGTTTGATGCTCCCACTGAATACTCATGGTAGGTGTCTGGGGAAGGGGCTTCTCTTGGGTGTCTGCAGGTGCCACCATTTGGGGAGGAAAGAAAGATGGATGTGCAAAGCAAATGTTTCTGGAGAAGAACCAGAGGCCAAAGCAACAAAATGAAAAGGACTTTAAATGCATTTTCTGGCGATGCAGACAGGCTGTCTTCAGTGCAATAAATCTTCAGCCTTTATGTATTGATTAGCTTCAGTAAATAGTGTGATGACTCTGCTCTTCCCATTGCTATTCTGTGGGGATCGGTGTGTTAGTATGGCTGAAGAGGCTATAATAGCTAAATGGGATTCCAGTAGTGAGAGCAGTTTACAAATGCTCTCCAAAGTGATCCTCACAGCCAGTGGGACTGTGTTTGACTGCTCTAAATGTAAACAGAATGCACCACTGGTGACCAGGCTTGTAATGGCCATGTTTTCTAATGGGCAAAACTCTGTTCTCTGAGCCAAGTGTCCTTCAGTGACTGTGTCCTGCCCTGGCAGGGATGCTGTCTGCTCCTGATCCCCTGGCTGGGGACCTGTGATGGACATATTCTAAAGAGGAGAGGCTGAAATATAGGGCTGCCTGTCTAGAAAACAGAAAATGGCTGAAAATGCCCCTTTTTACACCAGCCATGTAATAATTTCTTCAATATTTGTATGATGCTGGGCATAGTTTGAAGCGATTTTGCTTGTTGAGCTTTGTCCCTGCTCTTGGAGCCAGGTACGTGATGTGGCAGCCTGAAGGGTGGTTGTGTTTGAGCTCTGGGCAAGCCCCAGGTCCTTGAGCATTTGCTGTAATAAAGCATGAACAGAGCAAGAAGATGTCAGGAGCAGCAGCTCATTGTCCTTGTGGAGCAGGATGGATGGATGGATGGAGAGCTGCTTTAACTATTAGTTGCCATAGCTGGAAGCCCATCCAGAAGACTTTCCATTGGTATCTCCTTTTGTGAATACCTGTAACAACACCCTGGTAAAGGAGCTCTTCCAGAGGTAGTTTGGACCATGAGCTGAAATCCCAGGTTGCTCTGGAGACAGTTGAAGGAAAGATAGGATGGAGCAGATACAAAATTAGCATAACAATACACCTTTAATTCAGCTTGAAGGAAATAGTTGAAGACTAGTTGTCACTTACGTTTGTGACCTCTGCCAAGATGACTCACACTGCAATATAATATGAGTCACTTGTTAATGATGGCCTGTTAAGGAGAAAGTGCCAAATCCCTGTAACTTCTTCGCTGTGCTCTGTAAAAGCCAGGATGGGTGTTCAGGATATTATTGCCTAGAAGTAACTGATATGTAAGAGCACCGAAGCACCTTTACTTGGCTCTGGGTGACTCTGGCATGAAAAGGCAAAGGTCCTGAGCAGAAATGCTGCTTCTTCTTTGGCCTTGGTTTAAAAGAGCCACAAAACACCGTGTAGCTCTCCTCCCCAGTGCTGCCTTGACATGCTGTTGCCCGAGGGTGGGGACCCTGATAATTTTCCTTCCTGCCAGATGGCCCAGCTAGCCAGAGGGCAAGTGCCTGCTGGTGGGACAGAGGGTGGGAGGGAGGGAGGTGGGTTAATGGGTGCTCAGCTGTGCATAGGACATGAAACCTCTACAGAGCATGGGGGGAGGGAGGTCTTGGAGGCAGCCTGGCTGATGGGAGAATGTGAAGGGAGCAATAAAATACTCTTTGGGAAGGTTCCTGGGGTACCACTGATGTAGAGACCTGCAGCCAGGAGCCTGGGGGAGAAGGGTGAAGAGCTGCAGCCTGTGGTCCCATGCAGTGAGGGCTTGGCCAGGCACAGCTTCCCCGTGAACTCCTCGCCTCTGACGTGTGAGAAGTTTTTTATGGCCTTAGGAACTTACTGCAGCAATTGACTTGAGCACTCACTTGTTAATCATCTACTAGCTGTATTAAATGCTTCCTCTTACTGAACTAGAGTTTTTCCTCAATAAATGAGATTTCACAATCCACAGAAGAAGTGAGAGGCTGGTGTGGAGGTGCGACTAAGGGCAGGAGCTCACCAAGAAGTGACCAGCTCCTGTGCTCAGGAAGGGGTTTCTCAGTTGACAGAAGCCTCATGATTTTGTCTGTAGTCAGGAAATTCTGTGAAGTGCTGACACCAGAAGTTATCTTGAGAGGGGAGTATTTTTCCCTAGATCTCATAATTGTAGAGCAGCATGGAAAAAGGTCTTCCTGAAAGACCATAATCCAAAGGGCAAATAGAAGACTTCAAGTAGCTTATTGAAAATTCAGAAGAAAAAATGGAGATAAATGTGTGAGGCTTTGCCTGCCTTCTTCCACAAGTGATAAAACAGAGATCCCTGAGCTGCTTGTGCCATGCTTTCATTTTCCAGGTGAGAAGCTGCCTTACCTCTCTACTGCCACCTGTTCCAAGGTATATCTTGCCCTCTGGACTTTGCCTGTTGTCAGTCCAGACAGGACTGGTGTCTATACAGGATCTTGCTGCCTTAGGCAGCACCAGTGCAGGCACAAGGAGACAGGAGGGTGGTGGTGAAGGGCTGTGGAGGAAGGTTGAGGTGTGAGGGGATGAGGAGGAATGCACCTGAAGGAAGAGAACTTTACGCTTGGATGTTCTATCAAGACAGTCTAAGGCAACCAAAGGACCTTGAATGTACAAGTTGGTTGGATTGCAGAAAATTGTGTGTAGTACCTTAGGAATAGCTCTGTCTGAGGGGTGGAGGAATGAGACTTCCTGAAGACAAGCTGCCAGCACAGTGGAACCCAGATCTTGAACACATCTGTATTTTGTCTTGCTCGTTTGATAATGATCACCCAATTCTTTATCGGTTCCTGCTTTAGCACAGCGCTCCTGCTGCGGTGGGAGCTCTCATCATGCCTCTTGAATAGGCAAAAGTTTATCAGGTGATTGAACTGGAGGCACATCTTGCAGGTGGGCAGACCATACCCCCCCAAAAAATGGAGCAGTGTGGTTGACCAGTGAGAAAGGGCAGAAGTTCAAAGCTGAAGTTGGTTTCTCCAGGCCCTTTCACAATAAATGTTGGGTTTGTTTTCGCCTGTTGATGTGACCTCTTCTGTGCTGCTGGTGTACAGCAAAGTGGCTGCACAGATGAAATGTCCTCGAGAGAAGATGCAAAAGCTCTGCTCATTATCAGAAACGAGTAAAACTGCTCCAAGCTAATATGGCTGCCTAAAAATAGAAGTGGTGTTAGGGGGAGGGGCTGTCTTCTGTGTTCATTTGCCCTTGATTTTCATGACATTTTGCTGCTCTATATTGTGTGTCTTGTTCAGGAGACTGTGTGTCCTGGTCACACTGGAGTAATTCACAAGAATGTGTGCTTGTGTCAAAAAAACATCCTGAGGAGGCTGAAGAGCTTGTTGGGGGTTTAGCAGTTAACTGGCAGAATGCAGTTATTCAGGTTTATTCCCTCATCCTCCTGCCCCTCACAGGTTCACAGCATGTTCCTTGCTGTGATCTTGAAGCCTCTCCTGAAGGAGTAGGAGGCCTGAAGAAGGGGATGTGACTGGCAGTGAGGCTCTGGGATGGGTTCTGTGAGGTGGTGGGAGCAAAGGACATCCATCATGTGTAAGCATTGCTAGAGAGGACAGTCATACCTCCGTTGAAGGTTGCAGCATCTACTTTGCAGTTAAGGGAAAAAAAAAAAAGGAGAAAAAATTACTTATGAGACTTAATTACTGAGTTATTGTTATTCAGTATTTAAAGCCCAAGTTTCATAACTGCCTTGTGATATCAGCATTCATGTTCTTTGTCAGTATTATGCAAGCAGCTCACCTTGTGATCATGAAATACTGAAAAGTGCTTTCTAATGCTCACCCTCGTTTCCCAATGAGTCCATAAAACCTCTTCTGCTTTCCATTAATTATGGAACAATGGGACATTTTCATCTTAAAAAGAGCTGAGCCTTTTTTGTTTTTTCTTGTAAGTTCTTGAGCCAACTGCTCCTTTGAGACCTGTCTGTTCTCTGAGACCAGAGTGGACATATCTTCTGTCCTTCACTGCATTGTCTTTTGCCACTTGGGAGAAAGCAGGAGGTTTGTGGACCAATCTTAGGGGCAGAGGTCTTGCTCTACTGAAGCAGTTCCAGCTGGTGCTTGGCTGGTTCTGGCACTGCTGTGTTTGGTGTGATCTGCCTTCAAGGTTAACTGAGACATCTGGGAAAGATGGGAGCAGGCCCAATGGGGATAATTCTATTTCCTTTCCAAAAGAGCTGAAATACTGGCTTGCTTGTTGATATTCAGTTGTTTTCCGAGTGGGAGTTTGTTTAAAACCAGAAGAAGCCCTTTCTGGCCCCCAGCAGGAGCCGTGCTGTGAGACCCTGGCAGTGCAGCTCTGGTTTCACCTGTGCCAGGTCTGGATTTTCCCCATCTTCCAGATTTGGCAGAACACTGAGAGTAGACCTCTAGTTTTCCTCTTGCTCGGTCCAGTTCTGCTACTCAGTGGCATCCAGAGAGAGGGTGGGACAGGGAGGGTTGTCCTGTTCTGTGGGGGTTGCCTGTGAGGTGGTTCTGCAGGTGACTCTCCAGAGGTGATGGGGTCTTTTGATATTCTTGGGAGAATCTTGGATGATTTCCTTGACTTAAGAGATGCAAATTTTAATCTTTCCTCTGAGCTTTCTCAAGAAAAAGGAAATTATTGTTTTTTCCCTTCCCTGTAGGGGAGAAGGGTTCAAATGTTTCTCTGAGCACAGATGTGGAGTGCTGAAGGGGATGTGTCCCCAGGCTCCCTGGCCAGTGCTGCTTCTCCACTCCTCCAGACTTTTCCTTATGTACACATCTGGAGATCCATAACTCTTTTCACATGCTAATGAGGACTTTTTAGATAAGATCCCCTGCGAGGAAAGGAATGCTAGGAGAATCTCATAGCAGGGAAATCAAGGCGAGGAGTGGTCCAGCATCTTCCTTAGACTCACTTATGAGCCATGCAGCCCCAGCAGAGCTCAGAGTAGAAGTCAGACCCTTTGGCCTCTCATCCCGTGTTGTGGCCATTAAACTATGCTCTCCTAAGATTAGATAACCTGTGGTTTTAGTGTCTGCAAGTCTTGATGAGCAAATTCCTTTGGATAAATGCTTTTCTTGTATACTTGCCAACACAGAGTGATGTTTGGGACATGAGGGAAGGGAAATAACTTGCAGGCGTCAGTTTTCAGGAGATGAATCAGATGAAGAGATAATACCCAACAGGTTAGAGCTGTTGGAGTGGCTCAGTGGTGAGGATCACATTCTGTGTCTCTGGTTTAGACTAAGTGATATGGGAAACCCAGGGTGCAGCTGTAGTGCCAGCAGCTTACCATGAGTTTGGATATTGCTGAACAATCTGGGTCTCTGGCAGTGATGAGAAATGGCACTGGAGTTTGAGCCTTGGGATGGGTGCCAAAGGACTTGGAGTTGCATACTTGGTGTTGCCCTGAACAAAAAGTCCATTCTGGCCTTGCATCACTTGCAGTCTGGGAAAGCTGATGGTTGAGGTGGTTTCCTTGCATAATGAATATTCCTTTTCAACACAGGTCTTCAGAGAAGGAAAGGATTGCAAAAGCATCTTGGTGTTGTAGTACTTTGTCTTTCTTGCTGTGGCCTGTAAAGTTGGACCAGAGCTCAGCTGAGCACTTGCTGCTTTTGGCTTACAATGAAACTGCAGCATCTCCCCTCCCTTCAGACCCGGAGAGACAGTGATGGACCAGCTGGGTCTGCAAGGAGGGATGAAGTGGTGCTCTCTGAGGATTTAGGGTGGCCTGGCAGAGTTTGTTGTACTGTTTATTTTGCCTTCTGTGGCAGTGTGTTGTTGCTGAAACACGTGGATTTGATTTCTGGTTATGAGCACCCTTATCTGCTTCTGTAGCCATTAGCTCTCTGTCTTGCCCATGTGGGAAGCTGTAAGCTGCTTCATCCTATAAGGCTTTTCTTATCTGTTCTGCTGTTTATTGTGTAGAATTGAAATTACTCTAGGAACTATAAAAAAGAGGATGGAGCCCGGGAATTGCAGCTGAGGAGTTGTGTTTCTCTTCCCTGCACAGACCAACAAGATGTCAATAGAAAGTATGAATGTCTCCAAGCATCAGCCAAAGCTAAGTTCTTGGTCATGTATAATGTTAAGAACAAAACATATGTCCTGAGATTTCCTTTCCTTACTTTGTGCAGCATCACCAGAACACCCCATCTGGCCTTTTAAACTCATCAGCCTGCTTGTGAAATATTCAGTAAAGCTTGGGCTGAGTTTGCATCACTGTCAGTGGGTTGCATCTTTTTGGAGTGACTTTGATCTTGCTTACTCGGTGCTGAGTAATTTACAGTCCTCTCCCTCTGAGTGTCTGGCCCTTGCAGGCTCTCTTGTTTCTCCTAATCGTAAGCATTTAAGTGGTATTAAAGCTGCTTATCCCAGTCTTGTTCTTTTTTAGAGTCATTAACACCTCTGCAAAGAAAGTGTAAAACTCTAGTAAAGTCAGCTGGTAGCACTTAGCAGTGGTTTGAGTAGTTCTAGAGGGAGCAGAGGGCTGAGCAGGGTGTTTGGGAGGGGTGCTGGTGGTGGTGCAGTCCCAGGGGTGGGGAGCACCCAGGCATGGTGGTGTTCCCCTTCAGCCTGTGGTCAGGGCTCCTTTCTGGGTATGAGAACAGGCACCTCAAGCTTTTGTTGATTTTTTTCCCCCACCCCAATTCCCTAGAGGCCAGAAACATCCATCTCTCTGTGTTTGCTGTGCCTCATTCAAGGACATGTCTCAAATGATGTCAGCAATTTTCTTCTCTATTCAGTTACCTTTACAAAGAGATGTTCAAGGGTGATCCCACCAGGAAGTCATCCAAGAAAACCCAAAGCTGGTTTTGTTCTCCACCTTGTCTGTGTTTCTGTGCAGCAGCTGTGCCACAGTGGCCTGTTCTGCCTCGTGGCCATGGAGAAGTCCCACTCTTGCTCTCATTGCTTGGTCTGTCGAGCCAGTTGAGCTCTGCACTAATTAATGGGAAATTGTCATGACTTACGTTAGGCTGGCAGGAAAAATTAATGGGGGTGAATAATAGCACCAGATACATGGGAATCAACGTTTTTCTCCTTGGAGGCTGGAGATGTAATCCACTTAATATTCTGTGGAACACAAGATTAATATTCTTCAGCATAATATATTTGAGGGCTTTTCTTTTTAGTTTGCTGGCAGAGCATTGCTGCATTGCTAAAGCTGAGGGCAGGGGATTAGGAGGGGGGGAAGGATGCTGACCCAACTTCCAGAGGATTCAGGAACAGTGAAATCTGGCTAGAGAAGATTAAACTTCTTCCTTGCTAGCAGGACTTTTATGCAAGAAGTGTGCCTCACACTGGGACAGCCTCTGTTGAAACCTGGTAGGGTGTCTTTCAACTCCTTGGATGCCTGAATTATTGGGGAATAGATCTGATTTGCTTGGACTGTGTGGTGTGACTCTGCTGGTGGGCTCCCAGTGCAAAGCTGGTGCCTGCAGAGTGTGGAAACCAGCTCCAGCCTTGCACTTGTCCTCCTTCACAACATAGTTTTGCCATGATTTAAACTCATAGAACTGCTAAGCTTCGTAGAGGTTCCTTTAAAATAATAATAATAAAGCAAAAGCCCCTGTTCTTTTTCTTTCACAGGATGGAAAGAATGCAGTGAGTTGCCAAGCTTAAAGAGGAGTAGATACAGCAGAAATAAATAAATCAAGACCATTTATTTTAAGTTGATTAATCTGATATCTTAGTAGTTTTCTAAAATAAAATCTAGCCCTAGAGAGTTCAGCAAATCAAATAACAATAACGGCAATTAATTTAGAAGCAGTTACTAATGTTTCTCATCCCCTTTTCAGATCCTTAAACACTCATGATTAATCTCACATTGTATGACTGTGGGCCAAATCCTCGTGGGGATGTGCAGTGTCTCTCTTGGGTTGAAGGAGGTGGGTCTGAAGAGCTGACCCCATTCCTGAGTATGGGGAAGGACTGTGGGCAGGGCTGAGATGAGTGGCTGGTGGTTGCTGGCACTTTTTGCCTCCAGGAGGAATAGGTCTGATTTTTCAATTGAAATTCTAATTATTGTGGGCTTCCCCACCTGCCTTGTTTTCCTGTCTGTACTGGTCTTCAGCAGGCTGGTCCCTGTGGTCTTACAGGGCTTGCTTAGCTGCTCTGTGTGTGTTTATATTAACGTTTCCAGCCTGCTTGTGTGAACTAATAAAAAATTGTGGAGCTCTGCAAAAAGCCAGATAATGTCACAGCTGGTTCCAGGGACCAGAGCTAGCAGAGAGCTCCCAAGGCAGGGAGGTGTCACAGGGCTCCAGTTTGACAGGGAGCACAGTGGGTCCCATGAAGGAAAATGTAGTGGTTGGATTTATGGGACATCAAGATGATTTGCAAAGCAAAACCTGCACATCTTCCTGGGATCTCATCTAAAGTGCTGTTGTAATGCAGATGTCAAATGAACTAAACTAAATAATCTGTGTACCCTTGCCAAGTTTAGCAGTTAGGGGCATTGGGGTTTGAACTAAAAAGCATCTCCCTCAATTTCTGAGTGTTTCACAATGTAGGAAGCCACCAAGAAATACAGAAGACTTGCTATGGGAAATACTTCACACCCTGGCAAGAAACAAATCTTGCAAATCACTTCAGCAACTGTGGATCAACCCTGATTTTAGGCTGGGGTTTTTTTTTTGGTTTTTTTTTTGACACGGATCAGGCAGGAGCTTGCTTTTTGCTGTGGGATGTTGTTTTCCACCCACTCTGGGTGTCTGTCATAACCAACCTTTTGGACTTCCTGCTGGGTCCGGCATTACTGGAGACAGCCTGTGAAATGTAGGTAAAAAGGTGAGAAGCCTTCATTTCCCCTTCCCCACATCTTGTTAACTCTTGGGTGAGACATGTGTTTCTAAATTGAAACATGCAAATGAGTATATATTTGATAATCTATTAAATAAGTCTGCTGATTTGTCAAGACAATTCAATGTAAAAGTGAGTTTATGATACAAGGTTTTGGCATATTGTTGGTATAGTTGTGGAGTTTGTAATTTTTCTACAGTCCATCCTCCAGAGTTCTGATCCATAATTTAAAGTGATTTGTTCCCCATATTGTCCTTGCTTGAAACTGCTGCCACTGGAGAGTTATTTGCCTTTCTTGCTAGCCAGCCCTTGTAGAGCCATGTGTGAGGAGCTGATGACAAGTGGCAGGCTGTGGGTAAACTCTTTGAAAAGCACAAAACCAGCAGAGAACTCCATCTCCAGATGATCTGTGAAAACTGGGCTGATGTGAGAAACTCTTGACTGAATCCAGCAGGGAGGTGGTGTTTCTCCAGACATGTGTATAGGGATGAGAAAATGTTGAAAAGTTATGGCAGCTGCTTTAATCTGGGACTCAGGGATTTCTGGAATGCATGCCTACATGCCTGGCTGTGTGTTGGTTGTTGCACAGATCCCTGCTGTTGAAGGCTGTGGTCCATGGCTTGTTGATGCTACAGCCCTTTCATCCCTGACAAGATTTCTGGTCAGCTCAGCCCACAACCTTAACTGAAAAATAGACATAAGAGGTGCAAAACCATCCTAGTTTAAAAAAGCAAAAGGTTTTAAGATTGCTTTGCTTTTCTTGCTCCAAAATGCATCTGGGAGTGAGACATTCTCCTGTTTCAAGCCATCACTCTGGCCGCAACTCTCACTTCAAGGAGGGAGCAAGGCTGTCATTTCTTGGCAAAGGTGATCCCAGAGGGTGACCCCAGCAGCCTCCTGTGAGGGCTGCAGGAGCTGGATTCCAGCAGTGCCTCAGGAAGGTGCAGACTGGCTTTTGTCACCCCTGCAGACGCACACAGATGAAACCCCAAGGGTGGCCTGCTGTTGGAGACTGAATGTTAGCCTGTGTGTGAGAGGGTGCTCCCTTCTCCTGGCACGAGCTTGGCAGCAGCCGTGCTTTGCACAGTGCATCTCCAGGAGTGGGATGTTAAGAGGCTGCAGTTCCCAAAACAGCTGCCTTGGTAAGTAATTAAACCAACTCCTCCAAGAGCCCATAAACCTTTGACAGTGTTTAGTGGCAGGTAACGATTTCAGCTTGGTGCAGACATTTGCTGGCCAAGGTTGAAACTCTCTTTCTCAGAAGGGTGAGATCTAAACATTTAGGAATAATATCTGATTGGTCTGAAACTACATGAATGACTTCCAGTGAGGAGAGCGTCCAGCTGCTGTGCTCTAATTGATGTCTGCATCTGAAGAAGTTTGGTACAATACTGGTAGTGACTTTAGATCTTCTGGGGGCTATAGAAGTGATTTATAATTGGCACTGCAGCTTTTTAGAGACACTGAGCTCAGCCAAGCCTTTTATATATTGCCTTGTTGGAGTTGTGTGCTTGAATTAGGCATATGTTGAAGGGGTTGATGGCGCTGAGGCTGCATTCATCTAGCAAGGCACTGAAAACCTTGGGGTTCACTTAGCAGTTGTGCTCTTGCCGATGCTTCTGGTGTGATTGGCTTCTGGCTCTTCTGGATGAACAGTCTGCTGTGAGCTGGAAGGTGGGCTTGTCATACAGCTGCAAACAATTCATGGAGTCTCTCCTGGTGATCTGTGGAAAGTGCTGTAGAGCTTTACAAGGATGAGAGGAACGGCTGCTTTGGAGGGAGACTAACTTCAAATGAAGAATAAATATAATTGTGTTGTCTTGAGGGTTATTGAATATCTCAACATTTTCTTATTATGCTGAGACTCACAGAGACCACACATTCATCTTCATTAGCCTCAAGTCAAAGCTTGCTGCCTTTTGCTTGAATGACATCAGGAGAGATGAACTCACCGTGTTGTGAAGGAGTGTCAACAACTCTCCATGCTTTTGAAGGAGTGGGAAGGAGGCTTGGACCCTTGTTTTGATTAATGTAAATGTGTAGATTGTGGGTGGCTTTTCCTTAGCCTGGACTGCTCTGACATGCAGCATTGGAGGGAGGTTAATTTTATGTATGTCATTGTTGTCCTCTCTTGGTATCACTAGTGCATCTTGGTCTGTGGGACCCACCATTTGCAGTGCTATAACTGCATCATTTTGGTTGGAGAAAACCATTTTTTTTCCAGGTCAGTATATGTGTTCCTTACAGGCTTAGAGCTCCCACATTTCATATTTGTGGAGAGGGTACAGAATGGCTGCTTTTTCTTTTGACGTGCTAGAAAGGAGAAACTAGGTCAGAAGAACTCTAATTTTGTGTGTGCAAGTTTGAGTCTGTGAGCAGGAAATCTGGAATACTCAGTTACTGTAGCTTCAGTGGCTTGGTCTCTGCAGAACCAAGTGGGAATGAACTGTCTATGTGCATAAGGCATTTTGTATTTTTCTTCCCTAAGCACTGGTGTTGGCTATTCCTTTACTGGCTGGGGGCTACAAATCCACACTTACATCCTAAATTGAACAGGTAATAGTTGAAGAAGTAATACAGTTTTATTGACTGAAAAGCCCAATGTGGTGATTAGTTCTTATTTAATTTTGCTGCTGCCAACTATTGGCAGGTCTTAACATTCTGGAAAGGAAAGAGACGCTCACATGGTGGCTGGAGCTTTATTGCAGTGAGAAGCTGGAGAGGAGAGTGCTGGAGACCTGGGAGAGTGGATTTATGGTTCAGAAAGGGGGAATGGACAGAGCACAGATGTGGCTCTCAGTAGGGCCTGGAAGAGCATCTCCTGGTGAGATGCTGCAGAGGAGTGGTTCAAATAGATTTGTAAACAGGCTTCTCAGGTGTCCAGGGGAGAAATTTTTCTTCTGTTAGTAACTTAACCTTGAGAGCAGTTTTTCTTGCGTTGTGTAGTAACGCCGTTTCTTGACTAACATCTTCTTTTAAGTTACGGAGCTGGGTGTTTGGGGGTGAGGGAGGACAAACTGCTTTCCAAAATGAAAACAAAGCCCTTGGGGAGTTCATTATTACTCTTCCAAGTAGAGCAGCTTGTATTGCTTGAGTAGGCAGGAGGTGCAGTGGTAGATGGCATTGATGATAGCTTGTTTTGTGAGTCTCTGGATGGGTGGGCGAAGGAGGGGAAGGTACCAAAACTAGCAGGAGAAGGCGTGAGATTAAACAATCCCTGTGAGAGCTGAGTAACATCCAGTAGTCCAGCGTGATTCTGCTTCGTTGCTTGACTTTTATCTCAGAAATACCTGTGCAGACTTTTGAGGTTTTTTTGCACTGCTTTAATTAATGGGCGGCCTTAGGGCTGTGTCTGTGTGACTGAAACTTGAAAAAGTCATGTCCCCAGCATCTTTTTTAGAAAGTTCCCAGTGACTCAGTCAGTGTTTTGTTGCCTTGGCCTCTGCCTTCCTGCTTTGTTTGCTGCTGTCTGCAGCTATATTAACAATCCTCTCCTGGCTTGTGCAGTCCATCTTCATATTACTCACAGGGCTGTTAACTAGAAGTGCCTTGGAGATGGAGACAGCCAGCTGATTACTAAAAAGCAGCTGTGTCTTCAAGTGCTCTTCAAACCCCTCTGTTTTTCTGTGAACTGCGTGTCATTTGGGGTAACTTCCCCAAGGTGATCCAGACCTTGTTTTGTCACGCTGCACAAGTGCTTCAATTCCTGCTGTAGAAGCCAGTGCAGAAAGTGCTGCAAAAGGAGTGAGCTGATGCCCCTTCAAAAGGAATAGCAGGGGACTTTGTAGAGCTTGAGGTCACTGGGGTCCTGATGCCTGGGAGATTTATGGCTGTTTGCAGAGTTTCTAAAGCTTCCTTCTAACATGAGAGGTGGCCTCACAGAGTATGGCCCAGCCAGCATTTGGCCTTGGGGAAATGAAATCTGGGCAGGTCTATAGTGTGAGAACAAAAGGCTTCATGCTTGTACTCATTCCTTGCAGTGATGCTTTGCATAGTCAGGAATGTTACTCTGGTGACAGTTTTGCCTATTGAGCTCTTCTGCTGAAAGGCTTTTCTGTCTCTCCTGCACTGCTTGCAAAACCTTTCTCACATTCTGAATCAATGATCTTTCACTTCTGGTTGGAGCTTGGTAGGGTTGGAAAACCCAACTTTCTCCAGGCAGCTGTCACCTCAAGACAACCACTTGGGTTGACAGTTCTGCCATGCCACGCTGTGTGATGCCAGGTGGGATTATGGCTTTCCTGGGCTGTCTGGGTGCCATGGCATTGCCATTAGTTTACAAGAGCCAGCTTTTTGGGAAGAATGACCCTCTGGTGCTTCCCAGTGCCAAAATTTCTCTTTCTAACTCCCAGGACTTGTCTAGGCAGAGGCACCTGCACACAGACAGAGCTCCCTGGGTCTCATGTTGAGGGTGATGAGTAAATGGCTTTGTAAGCCTGCTTTGTTTTTTGTGGGATCTCCTGTTGAGGTTGTTTTATTATGGAGATGTAAGGCAAAGGCTCATAATATCCTGATGCTGGGGAGCATTAGTGCACAGGCTTTATATCTTGGTGGAGATTAAAAAAACTCTTCTGATGCCACAGAGCTGCTTTAGCTGATTGGTGCCTGGGGAGGCTCCTCTGTTACTGACCCGTAACTGTGCTGCCTCTGGTTACATAGTGCTTTTTCCTTCTCTAGGGTTGTAACATTTGCTTAATGACTGGGTAGCTCCATGATTTTTGGCTGGAAGTTGTCATTAGCTGCTAGAATTGGGGGACTAAGTGCACAGTGATTACAGAGGCTCCAATCTCTGATTTCCCCTCCTGTGCATCCGCAGCAATCGTGGTTTAATTGGTGTGCCCCTGGGTTCCCCTCTCCTCAGCATCTTTCCACTGTCTCCTCATGTAACCCTTCCTGTTACATCCCTTTTGTGTGGGCTAGAAGGGAGAAAAAATGAGTCTCCTTCAAGGAAAAACAAGCAGATTTGGTGTACAGGCTGTGTATAAATATTTCTCATGTTTATGGACACCTGCATAGTGGTATTTAAAGATGGCTAACTTGTGTTCTGCTCACTAGCAGCACTTGTCTTCTGTTCACCATAGCCAATACTGATACACATCTGCAGCCCTTGGCCCTTAGGTGACTTAGCCCTGGGTGTGAATATTGCTCTCTGAATAGTCTCCTCAAGCAAAGTGTTGTGCATTGGACTTGTTGACACATTGTGGTGTGGGCAAGGACATCTTTCAGCTTTAGTTCTGTGGGTTAGGCAGAAGGGAGGGAGCAGTTTTAACCAGGAACCTGCCAGCCCCACTGTGTGCTCCATGCTGATAAGTCTTCAAAAGGGAGGCCTGTTTTGTTACTGAAATTTGAATATATCCTGCTTTATCATCCACACACAGAAGTCCCTTTTCTGATAATACCCCAGTTTCAAATACACTGTTTACTGAAATAAAGTGGCCTTTTTTGTCCTTACCCATGATATTGTTGGAAAGGATGATGCCTCTGTGTTCTTCTGTGTCTCAGACTGGCTTTAGCCATTGAAACCTTTGTACCACTGATTTTCTTTAGAGATTAGTAGAAACATAACAATTTCCCACTTGAATTTGAGCCTGTCCTGGCTTTACCTGTGGCAGCATGGTCATATCCTGGCACAAAAGGCAGGTCTGGGCAGGTCCCAACCCATCTCTGCCTGGAGGAACTCTGGATCTGCACAACCCTTGCTGCAGGTGCTACTCTGTGAAACATTTCCCATCCCAATGGGTAGATGAAAAGTCCTCTTGAGTGTTTTGTTGCTTTACAGAGAGAATATTTTATGGAGAGCTTGAGTTTGTTCCTGTGTTTTCTGGCACAAGCTCTGAGTAGCAGGGAGAAGGGAGGGACCCTACCTTAGTTAAAAGTATCTTGGCAAAGTCCTGGTGCTACAGCTGTAAAAATCCTTTTCTAGTTAAATGAAGCTAATGTAGAGCTGAAAATTATTTGTGGGTTTGTCTCAAATGCTGTCTCTCTCCCCCTGTTTTAAACAATGCACCTTCTTTGCCTAAACTAACAGCTCACCTCATTTTTTCCTTTTATTTGTGGGCTTGTTATTCAGTGCAGCTGTTTGCAATTACAGGAGGTACATTAGTTCTTGTGAAGGCATTCTGGGGTGTGGGAAGAGCAGGCTGCAGCAGCCTTATCACCTGTGTGTCCCTCCTGGACTGAGGAGAGGGCATCAGCAGAAGGAGGGAGGTGTCAGGCTGGAAGCAGCTGTGTGGGATGAGCTTTGCAGCCACCCCCAGCCAAGTGCAGCTCGGCACTGCTGTGAGCCCTGATCTGCAGCACAGGCTATATTTGGTCTGAGATTATTCCCTGCTTGGCCTGGATTGGTCCTGGTTGGGGCTCTGCAGGGTGGATTTCTTTTTCCCCTGGCTAACATCACCCATGCTGTGTTCCTCTCTATTTTTCTTCCTCCCTGCCCGCTCCAGCCTGCCTGAGCTGCTCTGGTACCCTCCTGCAGCATCTCAGCAGGGGCTTTGTGGGATGTGCAGGGTGTGCCCCTGGTACCAGGGACAGCCTATTCCCCAGCAGCCTTTAAGATGCAAATCTCTTTTCTGTGTATCAATCAGTCCAGGGGAGGCCAATAGGAAGCAGGGCTTTTTTTTCCCTTGCCCACACCATCCTTTGCTGCGTGTTTTATGGAAAGGCCATTAATAGCATTTTATTCCTGGTTCTAATAGTGGCTCTTGGGGAGAGCCTTTTCCCTTTGACTACCTGCTTCATGGGAGGAGGGCAGGTCTGGGAGGAGAGATCCAGCCCCCTGTGCTCCCTGACAGTGCTGGTGCTCCCAGCGTGTTGGCTGTGCTGAGGTGGAGCTGCCTGTGGCAGCAGTCAGGGGAACAGTGTCACTCCTGGCTGTGCTGAGAGATGCCCAGTTACCTTGGCAATGCTTCTGGAAAAATGCAGGGAGAAAACAGGATGGAGAAGGGGACATTGCAGCAGAGAAACTGCCTGGCTGGTGGAAGCCAGGATGGGATGTCAGGAGTGGAAAGTGTCGGTGATGGGAGCTATGGGGGAAAGCCCTCCTGGCACAGAGCTGCCCCTGACTGGAACAGAGCTGCCCTGGGCACAGTGACAGTAGAGGCAGTTGTGGGACTGGCATCACAAACAAGGGATGGATGGACTCGGGCAAATCTGTTGGAGCCACAAATATGACGTTTGCGCATGTCAGAGCAGTGAGCGTGGGATGGTGGGATGGGGTGCTCCTGAGTTTTAGGATTTGTAGAAAGCAGTTGGAAAACTTATTGCAAAAAAGAGTTCTTTTTATCAGAAATGGCCAGCTGCATCCCTGGATGTTTTTCCAAACCTCCTAAGCATATGCCCTAGGCACAGCTTTCTTCTGCCTTAATCTCCTAGTGAATATTCAAAAATAGATATACTTGTAGCACTGGAAAAGCCTCTTTCAGAGTTGTTTCAGCACTGCAGAGAACAACCCTTAGGAAAGAAACTCAAAAAATAAACAGCAGCTGCTGCCATGTTTCCCCCTCCCCCACCTCCTCACCCAGTGTGGAAACCCGGTGTCAGTTCCCTTTCCCATCCATTCCTGGCATTTCCCTGCCTGGTACCAAGGCAGCAAAACCCACAGGCTATCCACACCCAGCTGAGATGCTGCACGCTGGAAACCTGTTGTACTGCAGCCTCACCTGTGTCCAGCCCAAGTGTGTGGATACAGGTGTGTTTGCACCAGGGCAGATGTGTCCTCGGTGGTGACCTCCAGCACAGCTTCCCTGCCCTTTGCTGCAGATTGTCCCAGAAGGCTGGGTGGGGTTCCCACCCTGGAGTACCCCAGGGTTTCCCAGGCAGCCTGAAGAAGCTGCTGATACGTGATGGAGGAGCAGGCAGAAGGGGGATGTGGCATTTCTGAATGGTCAGAGGGGTTGCTGTCACCCTGTCACAGAGCTGTGCCAAACCCCAGCTACTCTACAGCAGCATGTGTTCCTGGCTGGGTGGAAAGCTGCCCCAGCCATGTCAGGACTCTGATTAACTTACTTTTTCTGGATGAACCTTGCTTCTCAGCTTCTCACAATGATCCAGTGTTTGACTTTTGGACCCACAAGCATCTTGAGTTCATGCAGCTTTGTAATGAATGAAACCTCTGTGTCTGTAGTGGGGTGGTGGGTGTCCATCTCCTCTCTCCTCAGGAGTGCTGCTGGCTGATCCTCCTTGGCAGGTATCCCTGGGAGATGGTATCCCTGGGCTCACTGGGATGCCAAGTCATCCAGCAGCTCAAGTGACTCAAAACCCAGCAGGGAGGATGAGGATGGGTGGTGGTGTGGGAGACAAGGTCACCCCTTGGGTGGATGGGCTCAGGGACACACAGACCCCAGGGATGTCAGGATGCCTCCACATCTGCCAGCTTCCAGGGGGATTGTGCTCTCCAAAATTGGAGCGCTGAGTACAGGAAAAGGAGGAGGAGCAGGAGAGTATAAATAAAGCTTCTGGAAGGGGAAAACCTACCAAGAGGAGAAAATAGCACTGGTTATTCCTTCTTTCCCCACCCTCCCTCGTACCTCACTGCTCGTATCATCTTTGGACTGTGCTGGTGGGTGCACATGTGTGTGAGACTGCACTTCCCCTGGCTGGGCACATGCCAAGTGCAGGCGGACCTGGGGACAGGATTTTGTGCTTTGTTGCCACCTTTACAAGGTATTGTGTCCTCATATAGCATTGCCTTGGAGCTGCTCATCTCAACTGGCAAACTGGGATGTCAATAGCCAGGGTGCACCAAACCAAAAATGGCCTTTAGACCGAGTAACACTAATGCTGCTGACCCCAGAAATAGACCTGGAAACCTCTGTTTTGAGCCCTAGAATGGCATCCTGCCAGTTGGCTTGTTTAATTCCAAAGCTGATACATAAGAAAATCTAACTTCTAATAGCAAATGTTTGCTGTTGCATTTAAAGCATGCCCTGAGTATTCATAGATCAAGCAGATGACAGTCAAATGGATGGATGCTCACTCACAGGCACCTGCCTGGCATCTCCCAGCCCAGGTGCTGGAGGTGGGCAGCACCTGGCAGGTCTGTGCTGCCCACACAGGGCTGTCACCTGGACAGTGCCACGCTTCTGCTCATTGTCCCTGTATTTCCCATCCCTTGTCTGCCTGAAAACCTTAAACCACTCAAAGCCCTTGTCAGAGAAATATTGATCTTCATCAAACATTTATTTTTTCAGAAGTCTATAAATATTGCTTATTTAACATTCTTTTTCTTTTCTCCTAGGATCCTGCAGGAATCTTTGAATTGGTAGAGCTCGTTGGCAATGGTACCTACGGGCAGGTCTACAAGGTAAGAGTTCCAGCTGAAGAGATGCTGTTTACCTTGGCTGTGTGTTGAACTTGGAGCATCCCAGCACATCACCTTGACTAGGCTTTGACCATTTCAAACCTGACAAGAAGCCTTGCTGAACTCTGACCCTTTGGTCTTGTGTGCATGTACCGTGTAGCACACAGAGCTCTTATAATAAGCAATTCACGTAAGCTCTGAAGCTGTCACAAGAAAATGAATTGCTTTTTTTTCTCCCCCTTTCCCCCCAGTTGCTTTTTATTGATTAGATGATGAGGAGGGAGTGAGAAGTCTGTGCTTTAATAGCTAAATCTTGATCTCGTCTAAGAGCTGAGTTTATGGCTGCAATAGGCTGCCAAATGAGTTTGCTACAGTCTAGTGCTCTGCTTGCACACAGGCTGGCTGCCATCCTTTCCACTGGCAGGAACCTGCTACAGGATTAAAAACACTATTAAAATGTTTTTATTAAAGTGCCTGTTACAGTCAGTAGGATTGCTTTAAATTTTTCTAAACATCAAGAAGCAGCAATCCAGATGAGAGTAGTGAAGGGACTGTGAAGAGCAGGATTTTTAAAAGCATGAACTTCTTTACAAGAATCTTTAAAATGCCCTTCTTCTGTATTATATCACCTGTCCCAAACACTTCTTAGCTTGGGGAATTTCCAGATTTTGTTATCTTGGTGGGGTCTTTTTATGGAATGTTCTTGTGCATTTGGGGTGGGATTTAATTATTTCAAGGTCTGGGGTTATCTGTGTTTATATGTGGTGGGGAGATGTTTCTTGTCATGGTTGCATGAGGAATTTGCCAACTTTTATGGTTCTGCTGGGAATCAGTACCTCCCCTAGGCCTCATTCTCCAAGAAGCTCCTGTATGTGTGGGCACAAGTGCTGTGTACACGTGTACTCATGTGTGTGTGGGCACACAGAGATCCTGCTTACCCATCATGCCCATGTTTCATTTTGACTATAGAAAAGAATATACTCATGTGCTCCTTCTCTGTGGTTTTGGAGACTCAGCTCTTGCTTGTCATGCTCTGAAAGACAGTGAGCTGCCCCTGCTGAAGAGAATGGTGTTCAAAGAGCCAAGATTCCCCCATCCTCCTGCTGCTGTAGACTAATCCTGTCAGTAGAAGGATCGAGGGATTGAAGTGAACCGAAGATGAAGTGGAACTTCTGGAATTTTGAATGTGTGAATTTTTGAACTGAAACAGATTTAAAAAAAAAAAAACAAAAACAAAGGAAAAACCACCCCACCCCAAAGCTGTTCTTATCAAGGTTATATTCCAGGGAGCCTTCCCCTCTGGTATTCATTGTTTTCCCACCATGTGCTCCCTGCCATGGGAGCTCCCTTCTGAACTGTTTTTCTTCTCAGCTGCTAAAATAACGGTGGAAGGTGACCTAATTTTAACTGGTTCATATTTCTAACAATCCGTGGAAACTATGTGCCTGTAACGGCCTTTTCAAAGTGTCGTGTTTTTGCGGAGAGCAAAAAAGGGAAATAAGCTGGTGCTGCTGGTTGTGTGGCTCAGCTGATCAGGTTTCCTCTTGCTGGGTTCAATTCTTTCTGTGTGTTACCTCAAAGGGGAAAAAAACACCCAGAAATGTCCCAAGTGTAGGCTGAACGTTTCTCTGTTCCTTTTTCCCGTGCTGTACAAGGGGAAAATCCTCCTCCTTACTGTTTTTAATGTGCTGGAGTAACTGGATTGTCCTCGGTGTGATTCACGTGGTGCCGGTGCCAGACGGGATGGGGACGGGGGTGGAGGGGAAAACGTTGCTGTCCAAACCAAATTAGTAAGTATTGAGGTATGAGCTCAGGCTAAGCCTGACTTTACAGCTCTCCTAAACTGAAGTCCTGGAGTAGCACACGCTCTATAAACAAAAGCAGACTTTGAAATAAAACATACATAACTGTTTATGGTGTCCCACCCTAAAACCCAGCGTGGAAATAAGATCTCTGTGATTCTTTTTCTCCAGATACCACTGCTGTATTTATCTCTTGCAGCAAAACAAATGGATCAACTTTCAACACACACAGACCTTCTGGCTCCATTCTAAGTCAGCCCTTAGAAGTGATCCGTACCTAGGAGCAGCGTCCTCTGTAATTAGATGGTTGTTCCATTGCCATTTCCAAACCCCTCTCAGGCAGGGCTGGACTGTTCACAGAATCATTTAGTTTGGAAAAGGTCTTCAAGATTGAGTCTGGACAATAACCCAGCCCACCATGTCCCTAAGTGCCACATCTACATATCTGCTAAGTCCCTGCAGGGGTGGTGACCTACCTCTAACCCTCTGTGCTGTGTTTCTTGAGGTGCACCATTTGCTGCCCTCCTAGAGGCTGTTGCACCTCTGGTTGTGTTTTTGGGTTCTGGTGCTGGCTGCCAGCCCGAGCAGGTCCAACCCCTGTGCTCTCAGCCAGGAGCAGTCACCTGGTGAGCATCACCCCTCCTTCTCATGGCTGGTCCCTCTCGGAAGCAAGAAAGGCAACTTTGCAGTTGGAAAGAGGCAGAAGTGAGATGTTTATTCCAGGCAGGGGATGATGTTTTGTGTCTGTGTGCTGCAGCCTTGATGTTTCTCCTAGAAAATCTGATATAGCAGCAATGCCTGATGCTGCTGCATGGCCAGGTTTGTGCTGGAGACTGCAGCTGTCCTGGTGATAACCAGCTGGCCTGCCCAGGACCTGGGGGGAAAATGTGCAAGGTGCAAGCTTCCCATTGATCCCATGGGATAAAGGGCGTGGTTATGCATGCCCTTTATCTTCTTACTGCTGAATGATCTCTCAGCCCTACATGGTGGGGAGCCTTGAGAAGTGTCTGGGAATACCACAGTAACAGGAGCCTTCAGAGAGCAGGGATTCATGGAGGCCAGCCTCAGCATCTGCTGCGTTGGAGTGGCTGGGGAGCCCCTGGCACAGCACATGCCTTCTCCTTGCTCGTGGGAGGAGAGTCGTGTTGGCCAAGCCTGGTGCACCCTGAGAGCTCCCAGAAGGAGGGCACCACTGCCAGAGCAGTGCCTGTCTGCATCGGGATGCAGCTGCTGCTTTGATCCTCCTTTCTGGGTCATGGTTTGAAGATCCCTTTCAGGTGCTTCACTGTGCTTCTGTGAATCAAAGCCTTGTTTTCTGAGCCTTATGCTTGAGGCAAAGGCCATGGGCTCTGTTTGACCTCTGTATTTTCAAGTAAAGGTCTTCCTTTGCTCAGAAGAGCAGGTTAAAATATCCCTTTGGTTCTTCCCAGCTGTGGCCATACCCCAGTGACACCTGGGCACTGCAGGAGCCCTCGGCAGGGACCTGCTCTGCTCTCACTTCTCTAACCCCACACAAGCTCCTCACTTTGGAAAAATGCAGAGAGAAATAACATTCCTTGTTCGCTGCTTAACAAAAAAATCGAGCTATTCTCTCGTGAATAGCTCGATTTTTATTCTAATGAGGGACTGCACTGGTGATGATTTATCTCTCTAATTGAATCGGAAGCTTTTCTTTATTTTCTAATAATCCTGCATCTAATGTTACAGATTGTAAACTGGTTTTGATGAAAGACTGAGAACTTGCTAGCTTCTGTGCCAGACATTGTTACAGTAGTGAATTTTTCTGTCTTTGGATTTTATTTCTGTTATAGGTATTTAAGGAAACGACTATCAGGAATACAATGAGTTGGACTTGGGGAATTAAGCCTTTGCCTCACTGGTTTTTAGCTGATGGCTGAAAGCAACTCTAAACACAAAACTCACTAGGATCCTTCAGAGCATTATCTAAACTGTGAGGAAATGCTGCTTTTATGTCCCAGAACATTATTATTGCTGCTTATTTCTACTCTGCATGAGAGCAAACAAATACTCCTTAAAATACTGCATGTGCTTAGATTGCCTGGATAGATCAGGGCCATAACCAGTGGGGTGTCCAGCACCAATAAATACAGGGGTTCAAAGGAAAAGGACTCTGGGCTGCTCAGAAATACCTGTCCAATAGATGGATGCAAAGCTTGGGGACATATGCAGTGGGCTACTTACTGTGCATTGAGTAAGTGGAAAACCAGAGCAATCCCCCAGTGTTTTTAAGGGATTAGCCATGGCCATTAGCACAGTCGCCAATGGCTGGTGTCAGCCAGGGAGGATTTTGATGCAAACCTTCACAGTAATGAGAAAAAAAAAATCAGGAAATAGATCAGATGGTAACCTTTGTACCTCTCATCTTGTGTGTTTTACAACACGGAAGTAAATGATGTTGAGATTACATACTCACGTGCTTCTTCCCAACTGTGCCAGGAGGACAGTGGTCATTAATGCCAGATCCTGCTTTGTCTGGTGCCCTGGGGATGTGGCTCTCCATTTACAGCTTCAGCAAGGTTTTATTTTACAGGGTACAAGATAGAGTATGTGGGCACCTCTGTAACTGCACAATAACTATTGATTGCTTAATTATCTGGTAAATGCCATATAATCAGCAAACTATTAGGCAGCAATAGTCTGTGCTCTCATTTAGAGCGTTTGGGATCCACGTGCTGCCCATGTCAGCTGTGGCCCTCCAGGGAGCTGCTTTACCATCCCACCTGATGGGGCAGGGCAGGGGAATCACCTCTGGGAGCCACCCCAGGGCAGGTGGAGCACCTCTAAGTCCTCTGCCAGCCCAAGTGAGGCAGCTGTTTGAAGGGAATATGGGTTTTGCAATTGCTTTTTGTTGTCTCTCTGTCTGGAGTACAATGCACATGGCAAAAGATTGAAGAAATTCATCCCAGGGTCTTTAGTCAGGACTTATTGCCTAGCTGGTATTTACCAGAAGTCAGGGCCAATCCACCTGGAGGCAAATGCCCAGGTTTGACCTAGTTGGTGGAGAGGTTGAGGTGTGTGGATATTAGAAAGAAAGTAAAATATTTGAAATCCAAGTCACCTGTTGCTGGAGAGCTGGGAGCAGCAGGACTGCTGGGACAATTTGGTTCCTGAGACAAACCTGTGGGAATGTCCCAGGCACATTCTATCAAGTCTGTGTTTGATAGAGTTGTCTTGGAGTTTGCAGGTGCCAGAGGAGGAGGGATAACGTGTGTCCTGCACTCCTGGGTGCTGTTTGTGCACTCCATGCACAGTGACATCCTTCTCCTGGCATCCCCAGGCATTTCATCAGTGCAGGCTGGTGGGGTAGCAGGTAAATATCCTAAGGAAAGACTTTTAGAAGACTCCTTTTACCTTTATCTTATTTTTGAGGGTGGATATGGGAAAATAGAGTGGAGTGTGTGCCATGTTTAACTTGCCTGACCTCTGTCTCAGTCTGGCTGCTGCTGATCAAGTGCTGGGCCCTTACATCTGCCCTAGTGAGATCACAAACTCTACAGGTTCCTGGGTCATTAATAGAAATTCAGATAATTAGCCTGAGTGAAGAATGACAGTAATTGTTTCTAATCATCAGTTGGTTTATTGTCTCCCTTTCTGAAAGGCTGATGGTCAATAGCTCGATAATTAATCACTGCTGCTTTATCTATGTGGAAGAAGCTACCATGCTGCACACAATTAATATTTCCTGGGGATTATTGCTGTAAAGAATTAACTGTAGTTTACATACACAGCTTTTATAGCTGCAGACTGACTGCTGTGCCTTGCCTGAGAGGCCAGACTGAAGTGTGCTCACCAGTGCCTGCAGAGCAGGTCGTGCTGCCGGCCACCCTTGTCCCAACACCTGGCCTGCTGTGCTGGGTGCTGGTCCTGAGCACACCCAGGGCACCTGGTGCCCCCATTCACAGGCTGCTGAAGGAATTCAGAGCCCCATCATCTTGCAGTCTAAACAAGCAGCTCTAACCCTAGACAGCTGTTGCATTTGTAGGAGCACTGTGAGCATTTCTCATTTCCCACGTTCATGTTTTTATAAAATGAACTGTGATGTTGCAAGGTTGGGTGTGATTTGGGCATTCGTGGTTCTGGTGTTATATCCTCAGCTTTGGGTCTTTTTTTTTAAATTTTCAAGCTCTTCAGAGGCTGCTTTTGGTGCAGGCTGACTGTAACCACACATGTGTGAATGTGTGTAGCCATCTCTCCTCATGCTCTGATGGTCCCTCTGGTTTGGGAAGCTTCCTGGCTTCCCCATGGTTTGGTGCTGCTCTGAGAGCCTGCTCCAGGGGACTGAGGCAGGGAAGCACTTTGTGTCTGCCCATCCTGCCCTGTCCCAGGCTCTTCCTTCCACTGGGATGGCTTTGGTGTTTGCTGGAACACTCACACCCACATCCACATGCAGACCCTTGTGGGTGGGCATTGGCTGCTCATCACCTTCAAGGTCAGAGATGGCCTGAGTGTGGGATGGATTTACAAGGCTTAAAAGCTGCTTTATAATCCTTCTGTATTACAAGCACAGCATTAAATATTAAGCCATTGTTTCTTCTGGGATGGCTCCGTGTGCCAGCAGAGAGGATGGTGGTGCTGCCATGTGGGGATGCTCACCAGGGCTGGGGTCTCCACTGCTTCCACAGGCACCACCTCACAGGTGGTGCTGGGCTTTTACCAGCTCTTTCTGGGTTGCAGGAAGGGGCTGGGCTGGAGTGCTGGTCTGTGGTAACTCCTGTAGCCTTATCAGAAGGAAAATGGGCAACCTCAATGTAGCAGCTTCTCCACGATGTTATAGTAGCTCTGGAGGAGAAAGTCCTTTCCATGCTGACTCAAATGGAGTATGTGTGTGTTTCTGAAATGCAGATTTGTTTTTGCCATGCAGGCAAGGAAGTCTGAACCGAAAAATGCTTAAAATGATGCTTCATTCTTTAAAAAAAAAAAAAAAAAGGCAAAAGCTTTGTTACCAGAGCAACTGGTACATCTTGTGCTGCTTCATTTCTCTGAAACACAGAGCGAGCCCTCAGCCCTCCCTCCCCCCCGACAAGAAACCAGCCCCCACACACCTACACACCAATATGTCACATTAGCTTTGCTGCTTTCTGAATAATGTAAGGGAAAGGTGCTTTTTCAGTCCTAGAGAATGCAGGTTATAAAAGGTGATTAAAAATGTTTCTGTATTGCCTCCCTTTAAATCTCTGTTCCCTTTCCCTCCCTGCTGAGTTTGTGAAGGGAAAGGGCAGGGTGAAGGTCAGGAGCAGACTGGTGTGTCTGTGGAGTGACATTTGTCCACTCTGCCTTGCATTGCTGGATGCTCTGATTCTGTAAATATTGCACAGCTTTGCAGGACAAGAAAAAAAAAAAATCTGCAATGTCTGAGGGTTAAAAAAGCTGCTTTTGAAGATGCCAAGTAAAGTCAGTGGTGCTGCAAAGCGTGGGGAATGTGGTGGTTGGGTCTGCAGTGCCATTTATGTGGGTGCCAGGCATGGATAGGGAACAGAGGGAGAGCAGCCCCCTCCTTGGCTTGTGGCATTACAAGGTGCTTTGTGCAAGCAGCTGCTTTGTGGATCATAGGAGCAAGCACCATGTTCAGTGCCACATTCTCCTGTCCCAGAGGAATGGCTGGGCTGGGAATTCAGTCTTGGCCAGATCTTTTGTGGGGGCACTGAAAGCGAGAGGTGAGGATGCAGTGTGTGGGGGAGGCGTTTAGAAAAGAGCCAGCTTTCAGAATTGGGGTTATTGCATGTGAAAACAGAACTCTGTGTTTTGGGAGGGGAGGCTTCTTGTGTGCTGAAGCTCCCATTGCTCTGCTCGCTGTAGTATCTTACCAGCAGTGTTTTACAAGGGTGTGGCTGTGGCTGCTGGGTGCTCTAAGGCTCGGGTGGGTTACAAAACACATTTGCTCTTGGGTTATATCCCTCTAATGGGAACCCCGGGCTGCAGGGCACAGGTGAGGAGCTTCTTGCTCCCAGCAGAGGCTGGTACCTGCTGTTTTTTGCAGTTGTAAACTTGGATATTGTATTTAAGAAGTAACCTGCTCTTGTAGTGAATTGGAGCCTGGTGCAGTGCACAGGGAGCTGGGGGCCAGGACCTCACTGCTGTGGACTTCTCCAGTGACCTTTGCTAAGTGCCTCCTCTCTTCTTCTTTCCCATCTTTCTTTCCCATCCCTGTCCTTACCCTTTTCCTGATATAATCGAAAAGAGAGCAGTGCTGGGGTGGTTTGGGGGGCAGAGCTCAGAGCTGCTGGGTGGTACCAGCATTGGAAATCGATCTCTGAGGCCATGGGAGGCTGGGTGCCCCTGCACCAACAGTTTGGAAACAAAATGCTGGGAGCAAGGCTGATTCCCAGAGGAGCAAGTGCAGCAGCTGCTACTAGGTCAGCTGAGGAAAACAACCGAGAGAAGCGCTGAAAAATAGGTTTTGGAGCTGGGAAGTGTTTTGTTCCTCCCAGCTCTGGAGGTGCCACTCTCAGCTAGGAAGGCACTTTTTAGAAAGCTTAGAGAAGGGGATGGGAGGAGCAGCAAGCTGTAAACGCTGGTCCAGGCTGTGGATTTGAAGCTTTTGCAAGAGCTGTGGTGTTTGTCTTCAGAGACGTTTCTCGCTTGTCTTTTTTTTTTGTCACTCCAAGTTTTGATGCAGCTTGGCTTGTGGCTGACCCTGAGGACTTGGAGGCAAGTGATGCCTACAGGGAGCTGGCTGGAGCTCTGCAGCTTCTTCTGGCTATGCTTTGAAGGCTCACTGCAGAGAGAATGGTGCCTCTCTTCAAATCTGCTCTTTATTCTTAGGTTTACCTGGGAAGCCCTTTACACTAATTACCTAAAGATGGAAAGTGCCAAGCAAACACAGCCTGCTTCCAAATATGAAGACTTAAACAACAAAAAAAAATTTACACCAATCTGCCTTTCTTATGCAAGAAGAGGAAAAAAATCCCACAGCATTTGGAAGCAGGCTGTGGACTTTCTCTTGGTGTGAATCTCTGATTTAGTGTGGGGCTGTAGGATCCTCCTGGCTTGTTGGGCTGCTTCATTTGTGTGGTTGGGGGTCTCACCAAGAGTCACAGCAGCATCAGCAGGAGGAGCACCCCAGAGTGGAAGGGATGCTGCTTTGCTTCAGTTTCTAATATTTGCAGGGATTTTTGTGACCCAGTGAGATTACAGAAAGAGTAGCCTTCTGCATGCCTCTTCTTTTTTAACCCACTGTCAAGGTGAGCCTGATAGTGAATGATAATGAAATGGCCTGGGCATGAAGGGACAAAAAGGGACAGCGAGGTAATCCAGCCTATTGTGTTCAAAAATGGGAGCTGTGGAAGGGAGAGAGTTTTGTAAAGGACAGAACTGGGTATCAGATGCCTGTATTTAATTTTAGGCCACAGGCCTGGTCTGGAAGCTGTGCTGGCTTTGTTAGCTCTCCATGGGCACTGAGGTGGAGAGGCAGGAGCCCCTTGGCTAGGCAGGTGACATGCTGCTGTCACTGGAGGAGATGCTCCACCTGGACTGTAGGGAGCAGATGATGGTCCCATCTCATCTCATTTCAGTGGACTGGCCTTAACTTGATGTGATTTTTTTTTCCCAGTTAGTGCTGAGTGTGCATATTATTTCAATAAGTCTGGTTTATAATAAACCAATAAACAAGTGGTGTTAGTTCCTTACAGTTCTTCTGTTCCTTCAAGAAATGGTTTTTAACAGGGTTAGTGTGAAGAAATGTATTTTATGTTGACTACATGGTATCTAGAGCAATTGAGGTCAGGATTACACAGTAAAACAGCTACATTAATAAAAGTATGCCTAATTATTAGCTAAAAGGTGTGATTTGTTCCTGACAGGTTGGTATTGTGTTTTCCTTTCCATAGCTGTTGTTGTGTGAACTTCAGGGTGGTTCCTCCATCTGGGCAAGCAATCTTAATTAAGGTCTGCAGGGATTCCTGGGGGGGGGGGGCTCAAGTTTGGGATGGTGTGGGAATCTCTGATCTCTCAGTTGAGCTCCTCCTCCAGAACCCCTGTTGTAATGTTAAATAGTTGGAGGGTTGGAAGGGAAAGCTAGGAATTTGTTCCAAGGCCTCTGCTCCCTGTCCTTAACTTTCCTGATGATGGTGTAATGACCAGGGCATTGGGCTGGTGGGGCTTTGTGCCTGCATTCAGGTCAGTGTCTTGTGTGGCAGTGTAGATTTGTATTTAAAAAGCCCCAAACTTATGGTGGCTGTTGCTGAGGAAAGGTTGAACGTGTCAGCCTCAATGGGAAAGCAAACAGAGGTAAGCAGATGTGCTGGGAGACACCACCATCTCTTCTGCTCTCATCTCTGGGGCCAGCAGAGTGAGATGGGGACAGGGAGCCATTTCATCCTTCTAGCTTAAGTCTTTTCTTCTTGCTTTGCATCCCCTTTTGAAAAGATGGGAGATTTCCATCATATCTTGCAGTTTATAAGTCATTATGCCAGTACTTCCCTTGGTGTTGTAATTTTTCCCTGAACAAAACCATTGTTTGAGGATAAGATGCCTCATTCAGTAACTTGAGCATTCAGAAGTCTCCAGCCAACCTCCCCTGTCCCCACCTGGGACATAAAAGGAGTTGAAAACTCTCACAGACAATACAAAAGGCTGGAAATGCATCTTTGTTTTCCAGAGGTAGAAATTCAATATAAGCAGTCATCAGGGCTTAGGAAAAATTGCAAATTCCACTGGATTTGCCATTAGTCTCTTGTTCTTTTGGAGCAGTTATGGCTGTAGTTGAAGTGGGCAGCACCAGTGGAAATGCCTTTGCATTCCTGGACTTCACAGATTTTCCCTTTCACACTTTTATTCAGCAGGTCCAGGATCAAGGCCAAACCTTTTCTACATAACTAATAGAAAGACCAGTTCAGCAGAATTTCTGTAAATAGCCTGTTCCAGATGAGTTGTGAATTGTGTATGTGAATGCCAATAAAGCTAACACAAGGGGTAGTTTGCCAAAGAAGATGGAAATCTTGTGAAGCAGGCTTCTGAAACACAATGTCAGATTACATTTTTGGACTCTGCAGAAACATTGTTTGCTGTAGTCATGAAACTGCCCAAAATGCAGGAAAGTCTTGATCCATGGCACTGAAGGACAGCATCCAGGGGGTGAGTGCTGGTCACATAGAAAACACTCAGCATCAGCTGAAAATCCTGCAGCAGCCCAGCAGTGAGCTGGGCCCTTGAACACCTGCTGAAAGAATTCCTCCAGTATTTTTAATGTTTTTTTAACTGACAAAAGCCAGCATCTGTTGGGGAAGTCATGGTGTGGTTTGGGGTACTCCACACTGATTTGGGGGCTGGGGGGGGGGTGGTGAGCATCTCAGGGAAGTCCCTCAGCTGGGCAGTGGTCCAGGGCATGGCTGTGGCATCCCTCAGCAGTGATGGAGTTCAGCCCTGACAGGAGCAGCTGGATTCAAGATCTGTCACTGTTCAGCCATTAAAAGCCACCATGGATGGGGGGGTACATTGTTCCTTCATGCTGGCTGCCTTGTAACTCCTTGTACTGGAAATGGATTTGCTGTGCTGGCTTGCTGGATTGTGCAGTCCCAGGAGAGCCAGGTTACAGCTTTCTGCTTGAGGGAGAGGCTGGTTCTCATGGCATTTGTGTGTCTTTGGCCTGGGCTGACTTGGGCTCTGTGAATCATTGGCATTTATCCTTGTGCAGAGAAAGCACAACACATTTGCTCACCCAAGTTAAGCACTACAGCACCACCTCCATCTTCCAGCCTTTTTCTCCCTTGTGGCAATCTTGGGGATTTGGTTTGGGTCTTCTTAACTTGCATCTGCCCACAGTAGCTAAAACTTGGCATGGCCAAGGGAATTTGGTGCTTTTCCCATGCTGTTCCACAGCAGATACAGGGTTGCAGAGTGGTGCCAGCTGTTCCACAGGGCACCCAGAAGGGGATTAGCAGAAGGGCTCACAGAGAGCACAATTTTGGGCTGTGCCGTGTGTCTAAGATCACTCTTCTCCCTCCAAATCTGTCATCTTTCTTCTAGAAAGAGCCCTAAACGTGTGATACAGTGCCTGGGGTTGTGTTTAGAGGACTCTGTATATCAGTTGGGTTTAAGCCCAGTGGGGGCAGTGTGTGAGCCCCACCCTGAGCTGGCTGAGCCCCTGGCATTGGAATGTGCCTGCCAGTGAGGGTGCAAGGAGCCCCAGCCATCGGTGAGGGCATCCCACGTCCCTGGGGAGGTGATGCAGCTCCTGGCATAGCCACAGCAGTGTGTGCCTTTGCTGGTTACTGCCTTCAGCCCTATTCCAGGCCTAGGGAATGTTCCTTGGGCGCGGGGGAGCCCACGGCTGAGTTGGCACGGGGAGAAATCCAGTGACAGGCAACAGCAAATGCTCT
Organism: Serinus canaria; assembly: GCF_022539315.1. Taxonomy (NCBI): domain Eukaryota; kingdom Metazoa; phylum Chordata; class Aves; order Passeriformes; family Fringillidae; genus Serinus; species Serinus canaria. The sequence continues at coordinate 4,253,214 of NC_066323.1, read as the reverse complement.
TGAAAGCTCCAGCAGACGCTCCCAGTATTGAGTTTTCTTCTTCCCTTACTGGTGACTGTCTACAGCCTCTTTGGGAAGGCACTTGAGAAGAAAGAAGGTAATTACATAATTTAATAACAGGTGTGAGAGTGCCATTCTGAGCACACCAGCAGTGTGGAGGAGCTGGGGCTGTGGAACGTGACTTGTCTTGCACGGGAGAGATTAATCACGTCGGCTCCTGGGAGACAGGTCTGCCAGAGAGGTGCTTATGCTGGGTGCACTGTTCATATCACTCAAATTAGGCTGTGTACAAGAACTAATAAAAACAGGAGAAGAGAATTCCGGCAGAAGGGATCAATAACTTGAAAGCATTTTAATTCAGAACTAGAAAAATGAGAGAGGTTATGGGCAAGGAGAGTATGTTAATAAAGGAAAATGAGTATTTGTTACTGCTGGTGTGAAATGAGATAATTTAAGAGATGTTCTAAGTGCCTTTTGTCACAGTTAATGCCTTTTGTTAGGTTTCCAAGCAAAATGGAGCCTGCGACTTTCAATTTCAGGGTTCTCAGATGATCAAAATACCGTGGGGCAGGTTGATCATCTCATGCTTTACTGGAATGAGGTCATCAATAACTTTTGCCTGGGTGTGATTTACACAGTTGTCAGTGTCTGAATTGCCATAATATGTCTCTGCCCAGAAAAAATGCTGCATTTGGGGGGGGGGGGTAACCAGCAAAGCAGAAGCAAAGCTGGGTAGTTGGTTCACTGCTAATAATGGATACAGAAAAGTGATTACTTGTGATCCATCAAAACAGAAATGCTCAGCCTCTAAAGCTGGAGGCATGGAAGCTGTTACAAGGTCAAGCAGTGTCCTTTAAGGAGAAATAGGTGGCAAATACTGTCAGTGGCAGATAACACATCTGCAGCATCATGAGAAGTACATCTGAAATTAAGATTAAAGGTGCTTTGCACTCGTATGGAGAGGGGGAAAAGAGAAGATAGAGATGAAATCAGAAAAAAAGAGGATTAGCTTTTGGTGGGTGACAGGCAATAGCTCTGGCCAGGGAGAGATTTAAGCAGCAAAGTGCTCAGTAACCCAGGGAATTATCAAAGGTTTCTGCAGCTGCTTCCAACTGATGGTCTTCAAGAGCCTGAAATTCTTTTTGAACCTTTTGTTTGAACCTTTCTCTCACCCCAAGCCTGTGTGTGTGTATGTGCACATGCAAAATCTCATCTGCAGCCCCAAATGTCAAGCTGGGAATGCAAAGACTAGAGGCCCTGGTCATCCTCACAGGAGTCTGCTTTAATTTTAGATGCCTTAGTTTACACTGAGGCAAAAGGGGACCTGACCTGCAGCTATGCTGGCAGACCCCATTCTTTTGTTGACTTACACTGCAGGTCAGGGCACCGAGAGCTTCTAAAAATGAAGTCATTGTGTCTTGGCAGATGTTTTCAAGTCTCTACTTTCATAAATGGGGCTGGGAAGCTTTGCTGAAGGTCCTGCAGGGAAAGTGAATCTGTTGACTGATGGGTATGAGGTAAAGTTAGCTTATTTGAGGTGTTCAAGAGGGTGGCACTAAGTTTTGTCAGTCTCACAATGCTGAGAAACCCTGATTTGTGAAGATAGATTTTGGCTGTAACCTCTTTGAGGAGTAGAAGGACTTTGACCCTTAATAATTATGGTATGGCAGTGGCTTCACAGGTGGGAAATTTGTGTTTCCAACTTAAAGTGTTCCTAAAGGAAAACACCTTCCCTGAAGCAGAAGGGAAAAGATTCTAGGCATCAAATGTGCTTCTCCTGCACCTTGGGAAAACACCCAACCAAAACCTATGAGGTTTTCATTCAGATCGGACCCCTTGGTGCAAATCTTGGTTTTACAAAAACCAAAAATGTTTGGGGTTTATTCCATGGTGGGAAAAAGAATGTGTTTTGCAGATCTCAAGCATTTGGGGGAGCGTTGTTGGTTTCCTGGTGGTGATCAGTGGTGCTCAGGGCTGCTGGTCTGCAGTTCTGCTTGCTTCCTCTGTGGCAAGATGCTCACTGACATCCAGATCACCAGGTCCATAAATACCAGGCATCTGGGAGGCCTTTCTGGTGTCTGGTCTGTAGCTGACCTTTCATTTTGCTGGCAGAAAACGAAGATTAGCCTTGAGATCAGCAGACTACAGTGAAGATTGCACATCCATGCTGTCAGATAAAAATAGAAACAGAAACTGGAAAGGGGAAATATCATATCTGTTAAAGATCATCTATGTGCTATTAATGTGCCTGTGACCAGGCTTCTCCCTGAGCTTGTGAGTGCTTTGCCTGCTTAAAAAAGTTGTGTCTGAACTACAACAACCTCCCAAGTTTGAGTCCTTCTTGTACATATGTGGACCTTGCCTTCTCCATTTTCTCATGTGTCCAGACCAGTCTTATCAAAAGAGCATAGTGTTTAATCCAAGGCAAGCCTCAGAGGAATAAACTACTTTGGTTTTCATAGTCTGGTACAAAATTCTTTCTGCATTTCTTGGCACTTAGTTATTAATGAAGCATTTGTTCTGTTTGCTTGAAAACCTCCCAGCAGCCAGCACGTGTGTGCTATGCAAATTATTTGTGGTTTGGTTAAATACTGTTTTACTAGGAAGGGGAATAACTGAAATTAGTTGAGGAAAAATAAGTAATATTAACCCTCTGTAGGCTGTTCCCTTGTTAATTGTTTTGGTGATTTGGCTCTTGAACTGAGTGTGCCACTGTTGTAAATGGCAATTTGGGATGTGGGTTTGAATAGTCACGAACCCCTGAGTGCTTATTTTGTGTGGCAGTGGTCCAAAAAACTGCCAGCCTCCTAATTAACACACTTTTTCAATGGACAATATTAATATTCATACTATTATAATGTAAAATGAGTAATTTGAATAAACAGAATACCTTGCACTCTCTTGATCTCTTGTGTATTAACCTACAAAAGGCCACTGGCACTCATCCTTTCAGTCCTTAATGGGTACAAAGGCTTCTAATAAAACTGTTTGGAGCAGAGGTACCTAGAAATGTGTAGCAGATATAGTGCATGTGGTAGGGATGGTGATAATTTGTTAGAGTGGTGAAGGAAAATGTGAAGGGAAATGGTTGTAATAGATGAGCACCTCCAAATGATGGAGGAGTGAGGCAGATCTCAGGAGTGACTGGCCCCACAACATCCATCTAAATGATGTCAGCCTGGCAGCAGTGATGCAGGAGTCCCTCAGCTGAGCTGGTGCTTAGAGGAAAATAGTACTGAGGGGGAGAAAGCAGACATATGTCTGACTGGAAAACAAAAGACTAGCAAGGCTGGCTTGTTTTATTGATGCCCACCATTAAAGGCTACCACAAGATCTACTGCTGAGTTTAGAAAAAGGAATGTTGTGAAAGAAAAGGGATTCACCCAGGGGAAAAAGTAGCGGTGCAACTGAAGCAAGAAACACAGGATTTAGCAAAGAGGGTGAGGTGTGAGGATTGTAGGGTGTGTTTGGGTAAGTCCAAGTCAGTTACTGAAGGATCCGGGTTCCTCCATTCACCTGGGATATGTTCCCTGTATCTGCACAAACCGTCCTATAGCAGACACCCTCTGCCTCTCCCAAGGTCTGACTGACCTTGAGTCCTCAAAGAAAAACTGGCTTTGGGGTCAGTATTGAGGGAAAGCTGCTGCTGAAAAAACCAGACAGGTCTCAGCACATCTTCAGCACTCGGTGCAGAGAAGGCTGTTAGCTGTGGGAATGAGCTTTGCAGATGCTCCATCCTCTAAAGAGCCCTTGCTGGTGCAAAGAGCACAAAGGAAGCTGTGGTAGCTGCAGGTTTGGCTGTGGTCCCTGCAGGCCTTGGGGTCCTGCAGAGAAGCTGGTCTGTCTTCAGCAGCAGAGGAGAAAACCTGTGTGAGTGCAGAATTGATGGCGACAAATTTGAGTGGCTCGGTGTAGGAATAAGATCACTTTTGGAAGCATCAGGGGAGACTTTGAAGAATGGATGAAAGGGAGCTGAGTGAGCAGGCAGCTGTGGACACAGATTACCTGGACCCAGGATAGTTTTTGGTGGCGTCACACACAATCTGTGCATTCCCAGGGCCTGGCACTGGTCGTGGTCTCTTATGGAGGGTGCAGACACACCTTAGATCTCAACAAGCCAAAGGATCTGTGAGGAGCAGTGTTTTTTCTGCAGAGGAAGGTGACTCTGTAGTGCTGCAGGGTTCAGTGATGAAACTGATTTAGTTCACTTTGTGTATGGGTAGCTTTGGCTTCTGAATGAAAACTTAACCATGGAAACTGTAGCTGCTCAGTCAGAGCAGCAAACCCCTGTCTGCAGAGCCTGGCCTGATTCTGCTCTGCTGGTGGCATCCTTGTGTCTGTCCGTAGCCTGTACAAGTTGGTGGAATGGGGCAAACCACTTTTCCTGAAGGTTACTCATCAGCCCCTCTGCCAGCAGCCAAGATGGGGAGACAAGACTGAATTACCCAGCTGACTTCAGGTGCTGCCTTCTGCCTGGGGGTAGGACCTAAAGCGTTTGTGTGTGCCTGCCCAGGCTGCCTCCCTTGTCTGGTCAAAGATGGGGGGCATCTCCTCTTCTCAGACAGCTTCAAATACCTCTTTCTGTGGTGTGTTCAGGATGTTACCTTTGGTACCACCTGTGGGCTCTTCCCATAACCTGGGATTTGGTGCATCCCATGCAAACCCTGAACACGGGTGATTTACTCTCCATTCCTCTTTGAAACCCCAGCAAGTTTGTGCATCCAACCAACACCAGTGGCCACATTAGCTGGCACTTGGTGCATCCTGTTCTAGCTGGAGCACATCCCCATCTTCATTAAATAATCATCCTGAGAAATGGACTCATAGCCCAAAGATTTGCACTGAGCTCTGGTACCTGGAGAGCAGCTCTGTGGGTCTGTTCCCATCAACTTTTGGGTAGGCACATTCCCACAGATATCAGCAGGACTGCCACTTAGTCTTCCTCGCTCACTTCCTTCTTAACTCAGTTTAGTATTAATTATTATAGATCTTACTTTACTTTTTAAGGTGAAAGGAGACGAGAAGTTTGTTTTCAGGCTGTGACAGAGATTACTTGAGTCTCTAAACAAAGGATCCACTAGAAAGGTTGGAGACATCCCATTAGCCGGGGGCTCGTGGAAAAATTAGAGGCTTTTAGAGCCCAGGTTAGTGTTGTGAATTAAACACTGAAAACCTGTTTTGTTATTGCAGCGTTACGTGAACTAGCAAACCTCCTACAAGGAATTTCTGATTGAATGAGTGGAAAATAAAAGTTCACATCCCAGATGCTTCTCCATGGTGGCTGTGGGGGCGGGCTGGGGCTGGGGCTGGCAGGCTCCTTGTCAGCCCTGGCTTTCGCCCTCTGCAGCTCCCTCCCTTGAGCAGAAGATATTTTGGCGAGCAGTGAAACAGCCAGTGAGGCAAAAAAAAAAAAAAAACAAAACCCAAAGAAAGGAGAAAGGAATAATAATACATCTAATACTGAAGCCAGTTGGGAAGGGAGGGAAGCTGGGCCGAGTGGTGCAGAGCTGTGAGTCACAGGCAGCTCCGCTCCCGTGCGAGCCAGGCGAACGCAATCCTGCAGCATCGCTGCTGCCAGCCTTGGCAGCTCCCCAGCCATGGGGCTGCCCTGCTCCCACATCCCCTCATCCTCCTCCACGCTCCTTTCCAGCCCCGTGTCTCCCACCATGGGCACCGGGGATGCCCGTGCCCTTTGCTCCAGCGAGATCCAGGAATGGGAATTGTGTGTCTGGAGCGAGGTGCAGGGTGGCACTGCTGGGCACATGCTCTGCTCAGCTGAGCTCCCTCGCTGCTGCTTCCATCTGCCCCTGTCTTTGCTGCCAGAGTTCATAGAAGTACCAAAATCTATTTTCCTGCCCACACTTGCTTGTCCTTAGGTGTCCTCTTTTTGTAGAGCAGTTTCATTTAATTGATTATTTTTCGGAACTTTTGGGAAGAAACCTCAGCGAAGGCCTTAAAATAGAGAAATCATGTAAGTTTAAATATTTTTGAGGAAGGCTGGGAAAATATTCTGCAGCCTGCTCTGTGACCTTTCCATGTCTCCTAGGAGGCTGAGATAACTTATTTTTGAATAATCCCCTATTTGCATTGAAAATATGGAAAAACTCATTTGTATAGTTGCATGTTTTGCTTCAAGGTGAACAGAAGTCTCAAATGAAGTGACTGGTGGCAAGCCAGGGCTGATGGCAGGAGGGTGTGTCCCTCAGAACGCCAAGGCACAGGGCATGATTTTTTATTTTTATTTAATCTCATGAGAAGGCTACAGTTAGCCAGGCCAGGCTTAAGGTCAGGCTCAGCTCCGCCTAAAAGCTCTCATGGTATTTTGTTCAGTTGAGCTTGAGAGGGTTTATTGCTTCATTTTTTAGCTTCAAGCCAGAAATTGTTTCCCCTCTTTTTGCAGGAAGGACGTTTTCTCACAGATCCTTTGCTCTGCTGATGACGGAAGGAAATTCTTCCGAGCCAGTATGATGGCTTCCTTCTAAAAAAATAGTGTCCCCTTTTTTTTTTTCTTCGTTCTCTTCACTGTAAAATGTGTATATAACACAATACCCATCTGAGCAATGTGCTGTATTTTTAAGCTTTGGTTCCCATTCTGGGGTTTTGCTTTGTTTTTAACGCGTCTTTGCAGCATGAGCTGCTGCTGTTCCAGCTAGCTCTGTTCACTCCACATGGAGACATTTAATGAGAGGTCTTCCAAGGCTCCCCTTTCTTAGCCACATGCCTTTTCCTGCCCTGGCTCGAGGTGAAGCGTGGCTGTTCCTGGAGGAGCCTGGAGTGCCCTTTGCGGGAGCAGCTCGTGGCAGCGGCTGCTGAGGTGACAGTGCCCTCCATTCCAGCTGGAGCAAAGCTGTCAGCCAGCAGCCCGAGAGGAGCACAGGAATGAACTCTTTATTTCCTAATTACTGTTATTTTGGCAGATTGTTCTGAAGGGTCTGTAACTGATCTCTGCTGCAGTGACTTTGGCAAGGGGTGGCTTACTCCAGCCTCGCCTGCAGAGCTGTGTTGTCCTGGTACAGCATTCTCAGCCTCTGTCAAAACACTCTTCCTTGCTAATTTTCTGTAATGGTGGTGGTACTTCAAGCTGGGACTGAGCAGACAGTGAGAGCTGCAGTGGAGGGTTCTGTATGTTCATCCATCCTTCCTTGCTCCCCAGGCTCCCTGGCTGCCCCAGGCAGTGCAGGTAATAGTGATGCTGTTCTGGAATGGCCACCCTGATGTTAGGGTTAGCCAGGAAGATGTCAAGACACATATTGTTTTGAGCAGAATGAGGTATCTGCTTACAAAGCAAATGACTCCTCATTGTTAGGTTGAGATCCTCACAAATTTGCAAATTCTGGGCTTTGTAGAGATGAGGCACCCAGCTTGCTTAGTGTTGCAGTGAGGAGAGGAGATCACCTCTGTGGTTATTTAAGGATAAATCAATCAATGCTCAATCTCATCCATATTTGCTCCTAATGTGTTTATTTACGTGCTCAGCCCAGGCATATGAACAGCCCTTTTAGAATCAGGGGGGAGAAGATGCTCCAATCAAAATGGAAAATTACTTTCTGCAGCATTTTATCTTAAATCCAGTCTCAGTTATTGCTCCTGGACTAGCTGGGTGTGATGAAGAGCCAGGAGCCAGCAGATTACTTCAAATTCCTTTTTTTTTTTTTTTTTTTTTCCCTGAGGAGACAGAGGAGGGGAAAAAAGCTGTCAGGGTTCTTACAGCAAGAGGGAAGGGAGGGGTAAGAGGGAAGCCTCAAGGGGTTTGCTGCTGCCAGGGTGGAGGCACAGGGGTCCCAGCCCTGCACCTTGGGGTCACATCCTGGCCTGTCAGAAGAAACAGTCACTGCTCCTTCAGAGGGACAGAGGGATGCATGGTGGCAGGACACATTGAGGCAGGCAGCTGAGTCATGTCTGCAGCAAGGCGATGTTTGGGGAGCAGGGACCATCACTCTGGTGCCCCCAGAACATCCCTGCCCACCCTGTGGGGCTTCAGATGGGCCCCAGCACAGTGGAGCAGGCATCACCTCCAGCAATTAAGTTTTTCTTCATCTTTCAGTTCTGAAGCAGCATTTACATTCATATCCATTTTTTCCCTGGCTGCTGCTGCATTTGTGCTGGGGGAACCTTTTTGGAGAATGCCTTTGACAGAAATGTGTTTTCTTATCCCTTGAAGCTGAAAGCCATAAAGAAAGAATGAGTTTAATGAACAGACCTTGCCGAATCACCACCTTGAAGCTCTAGCTGCTCATGTGAATCAAAACTGGCTGAAAGTAGGTCATATAGTAAAAATGAATTAGGCTTACTTCACATTTTATTGACTCTGCCAGTTTTTCATTCATAGAGGCTTATAGTTTGGAATGTATCTTGTCTTTTTAATGCTAGGCTGAGGTAAAAGGGGAGAGCTCTGTTCCTTATTCCCTCCCTTTTGCCTTGAATGTTTCTGGTGGTTGATTTTATGATGGCTGGACTTTCTCTTTCCCATTTATTTATTCTTTTATTCTCCTGCACTCAAGAACTGCTTGAATGATGAGCATAATACATTCACAAGTGGGAATTCAGCCTAGTCCCAAAAGTTTGTGAAACACCTAAATTAGTCTTAAAGTCTCTGAGAAGGGTTGAAGAGGTGAGGTGGTGGTGGGGGCAGAGGGATTACACTGGCATCTTCTCCTTGGGGTTGGGCTGGGCAGCAGGATGGCATCGTGTGGGTTAGCACAGGGAGGGGTCAGTCCTCTGCTTCCAGCCTCTACCCCTGTGAGAAATCCTGGATTTCAGGGTAGGTCAGACCTACCTCACCATCTGGCAGGTGATGGGCTCCACCTGTTAATTCAGGCAGTGTGGCTCAGCTGCATCTTGGGCAGCTTATTCAGATCAAATTTTTAATTTTGGTGTAAATCCTTCCAAGTGTCAGTGGTTCCACTGCTTGTCCATCCATCCCTGCTCATGATTAATTACTCTCACTCATAAATGATGCTCTTTATTTCCCATTAGTCTTTGTCTGTTTTCAGTTTGGAGTCATTTGGTCTTGTGGTCTTTGCCATTTTCTGCCTCTGTCTGGAATTGTGATTTTTCCTGAAATTTCTGCTTGAGTTATACCGTCTGGTCTCAGCTTTACCAAGAAGCTGGGAGAAAAAGGATGGAGAGAAGGCAGAAACATTGCAGTGGTAAGATCCCTGACTTGTGCATGCAGTGTTCATTTAAAAGACATTTTTTAAGGGAGACACATAATACACAGCACTGAGATTTTGTCTTGTATTTAGGATTTCTCTTGTGGCTAATGGCAAAACAGGGAATGAGGGCAGCTTCTGTAATGATGGATGATTTTTCCCTGCCTTCCTGTCTCTGTTGCCTGCTCTAGATGGCACATACTTTAGGGAGGTGAAAAATCCCTATTGATAAATTAGGATTTGTTTTGAAACCTTTTCTCTGCAATTACAGCTAACTGCTTTGATCTCAACTGAAGACCTTTATCCAATGACAGAATATAAATCTTCTCTACCTGTGGTTTCATAACTTAAATATAGCCAGAAACTGTCTGGGTAGGAAGAGAAAGTCCCTGCTGGTAGCCCTGTACCAGCTGACTGGGGAGGGCACAGCAGATAGTACAAGTACCCTCTGTCCTTATAATTACTGTTGGACAATCCACACATTACCTAAAATCCCAGCTTGAAAAAATTAAACTATTTAATCTTGTATAATACAATGTAAGACATAGATGAAGGCCTGTAAGTAAGCCACTATTCTACTCCAGAAAAGACCTTCATTGACTATTATGTGAACAATAAATCTTCCATTTTCTGTTAAGAAACAGTAATTACAGAATCTTCAGCTGCGATGGGTATCTCCTGCTGACAATAAAAGTCTGTCCTCCAGCACATCATCAGCATCTTGGTGATGGATGCTGTGGACTACACTGTAAAGAAAATATAAAATACTGTCTGTAGTATGTGCTGGCAGCCCTTTTTTAAGCCTTGTGAGTACAGATTGGGAAGGTGCTCTTTGTATCCAGGAACACGTCTTGTTTGTCACACTTTCTGTTTTTAACAGTTCCAGGATATTTTTGCTGTTTGGCTGGGTTGCTAGCAAGGAGCTCCAAGGAGGTAAGCTCTGCTCTTTGGTAGGTAGGAAGCTGCCTCAGCAGACATGGCAGAGAGAGATGACCTCTTTCACTGCTTCACCAGCAAAATCGAAGTGGAAAGCTGAGTGGATCAATGGAGCCATAATCCAGTTTCCCAGCATGGAACTGGGTCACGGGAAGCATGGGCGGGTTGGGAGCTGAGCTGTGACCAGGAACATGACTGTGGGTGCATCTGCAGCACTCAGGGACACCTCAAGGTCACATCCAGCTGCTGTTCCCATTCAGTCTGATGGGCACTGGCTGCCCTACAATGGGTATTGGTATGGGAACCAGGTGAGGAGGTCAAACAGGAATTGCCTTCTGTATCCATCATCCTTCATCGTTAGGCTGATGTGGTCACTGCTGGAAGGCAAATGTGGAGTCTCTGGCTCAGGATCTGCAGCTGGAGGCAACTCTGCTGCCCAAGCTGTCCCTGGAAGGTTCTGCTGCACATTGTCATGACTGGTTATAGGAGATCTTGACTCCAGATGTCATGGGCCCAGCAGGACCATGGAGCTCCTGATAGAAACTCTTGCGATGAGCAGGTCTTGGGCAGAAATGGAAGAATAATTGTGATGAAGTCAACATGAAAAAGAAAATGTTGCCAAAACCTTGCAAAGAGCACATTTTAAAAGTACACTCCTCAGCACTAGGTTGATGACCACCAGGCTTTGACTCTGCTTCCAGGCCATCCATAGACGCCGAGGGCTCTCTGGATTCCATTTTTTGGTGTTGAGGAAGACAAGAGCTGGATGGACTCTGAGCTATTTTTAATTCTCAGACTGTTTCTTGAGAAAATATTTCTCAAAAAGAATTGCTATCTTATTAAATGGCAGTACATCTAAATTGACTGACAATTTTGAGATTTTTTTAGTTTATTTCTTTTTTCATGGCCTAACCTTTTATAATCTTGCAGGAGTTGGGTGGCAGCAGAGACTTGGCCTCTGTTTTGGAGAATGCTCAGGTAGATCTGATTTTCTAGGAGTCTCATTACAGAGGCTCTTTGATTCCCCTAGAATTCAGAGTGAATCAGGGTCAGGGTGTCAGGTTGTTGCCTGCTCTGGCTGTCATGTCACAGCACAGACTTTTTCCATGCAGGGGTTCATATGCTTGAGACTTGAAATGACCTCCATATAAACGCTGGGAGGTACGTGTGTGCCTCCATCAGTACTGCTGGGGGCTCAGGCCAAGTCCTAGGTGGGTTCTTTTAAAAAGACTTCAATTAGACAAGCAGGTGCTGTGCTCTGACCCTCAATTTTATCTCTTCTCTTCCCTCTCCCAATCTGTTCTTAAGCCATTGTGCATCAGGCACATGAGAAACACAATAATGGTTTGAAGAGAGCATTAAATAGACAAATAGCCAACTTTTGTCTTTTGTAGCTTCACTTCATTTTCCCCCCTTCCTTCCTGTAATGTATTGTTTCTCTGTTATTTCTTTTTTTCCCCATTTCCTCATTTATTTATATCTTTCCCTGACTGAAATTGCCCTAGTTACAGCTGTCACATCCTCACTTCGTGGTGGTCTGATTTGGCAGCCCTGTTCCCTCGTAAAACTTACAGACAAATGACGGCGTTTAACTCGCGGCATCCTCTGGTTGCTCTGCACTGTCACAACAAGATTAGAGCAATTCACACAAAAGTAGAAAACCCAGCTGTCTCCTAGGAGGAAAGTCTATTCCTCCATTCCTTCACAGGCTGTGAAGATGGAGCAGTTTTTTGTGGAGAGCTGTAGCTGCATTTCTGTAGTTGCATTTCTGTGTTTAAGACGTGTTAAGTGCGTGTTGCATCCTCCTCTGTTAGTGGTGCTTTCATGTTGTTCTCTGTCCATCCTCTGCTTGTTTTCTGGAGTTGGAGTCAACTGGGCACCATTTCATTGCTGATGGTTTAAATCCCAGGCTGAGGCGTATTGTTCCTTGGAAATGAGCAGAAATAACTCACTGAAATGACTGCCTGAATAATTCACCCTTGGAGGAGCGTTCTTTGTGCAGTCTCTGAAGCAGTGATGAGGAAGGAAGTAGAATGCTTCTCCTGCACAGCAGCACATTGAAAAACATCTCCACTTCTTTTTCAGTGACATGAACAGATTTTGCAGGCCGTCCTAATGTTCTGCTACCTCCTGTCCAATGACTGATGTGATCCATTTCAGATTATACAGTATTTTTCTTCCTGTCAGGGGCAAAAATTGGCCTTGCCTTGTGGCTGGTGACAGAGGAGCTCCTGGCATTTCCTGGGATGACTCATCTCTCGCCATGTTGATACATTTGGAATGACTTTGAACTCTGTGGTGCTTTGGTAATTTGGCATCTTCCTGAAAGGGCTTTCAACAGTCGCTCCTTGTGACTTCTTTTGCTGTTTAAGTCGTTGAGCTGTGGTCATGAGAAACTTTGTGGAAAGGGGAACTTTTTTGGGTTTCCTTGCTGCAGGATTAGTCAGATAACGCCCAGTGGGCTACAGCCTGAAAAGGATCAGTTGTGTGTGGTCAAAGCACAGGACTAGGATTGAAGAGTTGAATGTTTCTGCTGTGACGTGGTTTTGGTATTTTCAGGGCTGTCGACCTTTCTGTGCCTCCCTTGGCTCATCAGTACCATCAGCCCAATGGGGACGTTCCTCACTTTGTTACAGTTCTTGGGTAACTGATGCTAAAACCACATTTTCTAGCCAGTCCTTCTGACTCCCTAGGGCATGCTAAGTGGGCTTGGCAGCCTTGTGAAGCTCGGGGTGGGGGGGGGGGGGTCCAGTCTGTGGCTTAGGAGAGGGGTCATGGGGTACCCAGGTCCTGCACTGCAGGAGGGCTCCCCAGGCACGGATCTCTGCAGGCAGATGTGCCTGTGACTAAGGAGGAGCTTCACAGCCTCCACGGGGCTGTGGCTGCTCTGACTGCTGGCTCTGCATTCCTGGAGCACTGGGGGAGATCACATCCCCCATGGAGAAGAGTCAGTCCTGAACCTGATTTTGGCAGTGCATGGAAGGATTAGGGTACTGTTCCTGTGAGGTACCAGAGGCTGCTCTTGCCTCCATGAATTCATGGCATGTGCCCCACCATGGGAGCAGGTTTTAAATTTTGGGAATATTCTTGGTTACAGGAGCAGCCTTATGCTCTTAAGTGAACCACCATAAGGGAAAGGGTGGGCTGCTGTGATAAAACACTGTGATCTGGTACAGATGTTGAACTTCATCATCTGTTATTCTGTTAGGGACCACACTGCTCAGTAATGCTGTGGCCCCAAAGGGAGAGCACGGGAGAGGATGTGCAGGTGAGAGATGAATTTAGCTGGAGATGGTCCAAGAAGCACCCTTTAAAATATACTGGTATGGATGGAAAAACTTCCTGCTGGTTTTAAAAAAAGTGGAACAAGTGGGGTCAGATCTCCTCATGCCCTCCAGTGTGTGACATATGTGTGTCCCCAGGGCAGATCCTGCTCTGGCCATACCTGTCTGCATCACAGGCTTCTTACTATAAGAAAATGAGAGTCCTTTTTCAGAGTGGCTTTGAATGGTGCTGGGTTTTTTGACCAAATACCTGGGACCTAGCTGTGTTCTTCACAGAATGACTTTTGTACAGACAGTTTGATAAGAGCCTGGGCTGTGCCACTATGAAAAAGCTGGGATTTTTACAAAGGCTGCTGTTCATGGAAATAATGTAAAAATTTTATTTGTTGTCAATACATGAAAGCCCACGCTGAAGATGAAAACTCATCTTGCAAACTGCTCTCTAAATTATACCCATGTGGTGTTTGGAACATTCTGCTCAACCCTTTTAATTAAAGATTAAACTCTATGAGACAATTGCTTTGCATCCCTCCCCTCATCTCCCTTTGCTTTTTTGGCTGTTTCTTTAAAACATATTCCCTCTGTTGGGAGGAATGACTGAATTCTGTTGCTCCCAAATGTCCAAAGGTATGTTACTTGCTGAGTATATGCAGTGGGATGGGCTTGCTGCAGGAGCAGCAGGACTTGTGGTCCCTTTTTCCCAGGGAACAGCAAAGCCCAGTGGGCACCATACTCTGACCCCAACCTGTGGGTGAGTTGCCATGGCCAGATAATGGGTCACCCAAAAAGCCTTGGCTGTTACACACCCCATTCTTCTGCTTTTACTGGCAAAGTAGTCCCTTTTGGTCCATGGAGAACTGATGGTCGCCTCAGGGACAGCATTTTAGTGCCCTGTCCTGCCAGAAACCTCCTCTTTGGTGAGCATCACTTTATGTGGTTTCTTTTGCCTTCTCATCTGTGATGTGGGGTTGTTAGTGGTGTTTTAAGTCCTGGTGCTTCTGCAAGTGCTGTCAGTGCTGGGAAAGCACTCAGAGGCTTTGATGTGTCAGGTCAGCTGAGCTCAGCGTAGTGGGTTCAATTGTGCCACCTAAATAAACAGCATTTTATCCAGTCAGCTCTCCTCTTCCTGCCTGCTTTGAGAACAGCCAGAGGTGGGGTCTCTGAGAACAAAAGGGCAGCAGGGATGTGAAGAGATGAGTGAGGGACTTCTCTGATAGACAAGTGACCATCACAGAAGGGCCAGGTGCTGGACCTTGCATATTGCTGGTGGCTGTTGCCTGTGCAAGGAGCAAAGCTCTTTCTGTAATCTGTTCTTGTTCTTCTTAATCTCTTAATGTCTATTTTCTTCTTGATACCTTGTGAATAAATGGCATCAGTCCTGGGATTAAAGTTCAGATAAGAATCTCCTGTAAGATTGAGACCATTTTCTCTCGTGAAGGCTGTGCATCTACTAAATGGCTTAGGAGTCAGGAGCAAATGACTGTAACGAAAAAATTGCTCTCATGAACCACTGTGTTCTCACACCCTGTTATAGGAGAATCCCAGAGTGTGTTCAGTGGTGTATTTGCAAGAAATAGATGGGCAGAAGGGACTGCAAGTGGGACAGGTGCTCTTATATCACACAGAAGGAGAGAGCAATCTCATTTTTGCTGTTCAGAGGAGCAGAATGCACCTATATCACAGCAGCAAATTGAAAAGTCGTGGGTAGAAGATTAGGTTTACTAGCTGTAGAATGCCTCCTGGAATTCAGATAGAGCTGTGCCATTAATAGAGCATTAAAATTTGATAGCTCTTGGCTTTGTTGGAAGTCTGAATTTTCAGCTAGTTACTGGGGTGTGCTGTGGACCTGGAGGAGTTGGTGGAGGGTCACCATGGCAGCTGATGGAGTGTCCACCAGCATTTCTGTGCTGTGGCCCTGCTCCCTCCTCTGGATCGGCCCCAGCACCTGGGTGGTCATCATCTGTGTTGGCCCTGCCTTGGACAGGGCTTGGACCAGATGGAGGTCCCCTCCAAGCCATACCCTTGCATGTTCAAACCAGTCAGGGTGCTGGTTTTGTCTGTGGAGTCAGCAGGTGTGAGGAAGTGGCTGAGCTGAACAAGTCTTGGTTTAGCTGTGCTGCTTTCTGACTGTTCCCACCTGTGAAATGGGGGGACATCCCCACCAACAGGCAGATTAATGTGCACCATCAGTACCAGGATGTGGTACATGTTCCTTTTGCCTGTGGACAGTGGCTAAGCACTGGGGAGCCAAGGGAACATCACACCGAGCACCATGTCCTTTTTCTGGCAGCACTGGCTGGACACCATTCCTGGTTCAAGGCACTGGTGTTTCCCAGGCAGGGCTGGGGGTGGGAGCAGCAGGGCTGGCTGGGCACACTGCATGCCTGAGCACAGCACACATCATCCCCACTGCTCGCTTCAGAAGGTTTATTATTTTTAGACAAAGCAGGAGATGGGAATGTGCTGAGCTGGCTCATAAGACCTGCCAAAAAAAGAACATCTTTCAGGACTCTAACTTCCATCCCTGTGTCGACAGAAGAGCAGTCTACCTGGAATTGATAAGTGGTATTGCTTAGAGTCAGTGAGACTTTTGTAACACCTCCATAAGGTATGAAATCTATTACATGACTGTTAGAGGAAATCTGTCAGGATAAATATTAGTCTTTAAAAATAAAGCAGGTGTTTTGCACCCAGAAAAAATTTAATTACTAGATTTTTAATACTAGTACTAAGAAAGACCGAGGTGCTTTGTGGGACAAATCATGGCAGCCCTGTCTGCTCTGGGGCTGTTGGTGCTCATGGCATGCCTTCAGGCACACAGCCCTCTGGATGAGAAAAGCAGTGGAAAATGCCTGAGTCCTGGTGCAAGGACAGGCAGAGCTGCTGGCTCTAACATCCATGGGGTCAGGCTTTTTTCCATCTGTACTTCCCACTTTTTATGAGTTAAACTCTTGTTGCTTCATGAGTTTGTAAGTGATCCTCCTCAGCTTTCGGAGGGCCTGCGATGCTCTGAAGTGGTCCCAGTCCTGCTGGGCAGTGTGGGCTCCTGGAGGACACCCTGGCTGTGGGGTTTGCCCCTGTCCCAGCATGTGCCACAGCCCAGCAGCAACTGCAGAGCAGTTTGTGTGACAGGAGGAATGCGAGGCCTCCCGCATGACGTGCACCTTCAAATATGCTCCTTTATTCTTGGCCCTTGCAGCCAGCAGATAAACCCGTGGCTTATAGGGTAAAGACAAACAGCAGAAGCACACCCTTGAGTTATCTTGGGTGACATTATTACTGTGATGAAGTACCTTGCAAGGACGTTATCACATTGTTTTGCTCCATTATAAGGTCAGCAATTGAGGGCTGAGTCAAGGAGGGATATAGCATTTTTGTTTTGCACAGTAAGCTTGATAGGGATAACTCGTTTTTTTCCCAGACTGATAAACTGCATTAAAAGTTTTCAAGACACGTAAAATTAGGGGTGAATTTAAACTGTATGGAGTAGAGGTAACTTTTTTTATTTAAATCTTTTTGTGAACCTAGTCAGCAAAGCATTTAGAAGTAGTGTTGGCTGTAGCTTCACTGAGCCAGGGACAGAAGAACCCCAGGTTTGTAGTGAGAGGTAATGTCTTTTATTAGAACAGCAGTTTTTAGCCAGCCTGGAGGAGCTGCCTGAGCCTTGGGGCGTGCTCAGCCCTTTCCTCAGCCTGGGAAAAGACGATGAAAATATTTTCAGCAGTCTGACCATGTTAGGCAGGATCTAAATCAGCTTCCTGGGGCAGTGATTCAGGTAGGGTGGGAAAGGCTGGTCCATGTCCATGCAGAATGGATGGGATTCTGCTGCCATAAGGAGATCCAAGATCCTTGGGGTCAATGGCTGATGTGAAACCCACTGAGATCGATTGGAAGGCATTAGGGATCACTTGTGTTTGGGGACAGAGCCCAGGCAGCCTTATTTATGTCCCCATCCAGCTGCTCCCACAGAAGACAACTTGCAGGTGTCCCCGGGAGCGGGAGAGCTGGCTCAGCGAGCTCAGCTTTCTCTTTGGCTATCAGTGCTTTGCTTCCATAAGTGAATGTTTTCTGCCAGAAAAATGTTCCCAGCTATATTTTTTTTTTTCCACTGGCTTTATTGAAACACTGTGCCTTTCTTCTCCTGGCGTCCCAGCTGGTGCCTGCCCTTCCTTTGGTGCATACCAAGTCCTCCCTTCGTCACGGAGAGGGGATGCCCAGATGCTCTTGCTCAAAACTGGTTTACATGAGGGAGAAAAAAAAAACTTTTCTGCAAATTAAAAGTTTGTTTTCCATGGAGAGGCTTGGATTGATTTTCACATAGTATCTTGGCAGTTTTGGGAGGGCTTCTTTTCTTTTGTTATGGGGTTTTGGAGGTTTTTAAACTATCTTTACTTGGTGCCAGCCTGGAATTGAGCATGAAAGTAATGATATGCTTTTTAGCTGAATTTCCCAAAGAAATGAAGCTGTCCCAATGGCATGCTTATCAGTGAGTCTCCTCTGTCTCCCAGTCAGGGAAATTTCCAACCTCCCAGCTCATCCCAGCCAGATTTAGTAAGAGTAGAGGTCCCTGGGACCAGTGAGTGTCCCTAAGACAGGTAGCTGGAATAAGCAAGAGACTCTCCATGCTGCTGAGGGAACAGCTGCAAACACTGACATTACTGAGCATCCAAGAGTTTATATTTATGAGTGGCAAAAAATAGTTTTCATAAACTGCAGTGCTTGTTTCTCTTTTCCTTTTTTTAATGAACAGAATGGCTCGTTTATACAAGATGCTTAAAGGGCCTTGTGTGCACCGCTTATTTAACGGCTTGTAGTGAGCCTTCCTGGGAAAGTGACCTAGTTGAAGTCCCCAGAGGCTACTGCAATAAAAATGATTATGAATAAAACTGCTCTTATCACCATATGGCAGTTTCAGGCATTGCACATCCAGAGTCTGCAGCGGTTTTGTCCAGAAATGGTGAGCTTTTTCTTAAATAAATCTATCCAGCAAAGGCAGCAGAGGAGGGGTTGCCATTATTATTAGTGTTCCTCCCTGTGAACCGGCAGCAAAATCCTTGGTGGCTGGAGAGGGGAGGATGGGTTTTGTTCTGCAGGCTGCCCTGGATAATGTGCTTTGGGGAGCTGAAATCCTCCCATGGAACAGAATCTGTTTTGCAGGTGCAGAGCACTTTACTTTTTCCTTATAAGCCCAAGCAGAGATTTAATTGCTGCTCTTCAGAAGTGCAAAACAAGAGAATGTAATAATTAGAGCTGTCAGGGTGTCCTTTCTTTCATGCTGATGCTGACATTAGCTGGTTTAAAGCCTATTTTTAACCTCTGCAACACTGAAGACTGACTGTGTATTTTCAGTCTGGCTTTATTTGTTTCTAACTTTGTAAATTTTAAGTAGTGTAAACTGGAAGAGGTGAGGAGAAAGAAGAAAAACTGGATGAAAAAAGGAAGGAACGAGGAAAAACCAAATGGAATGAAAAATGCATTGGTAAATTATGTTCATCTTACAGTGAGTTTTTTTCTTTTTATGATCCTGCAAAATTCCTTCTCACTGGAAGTTGAAAAATCTCAAAACATAAAACCACAAGTGCCTGATAAGATAAATATTGTGTTTAATGTACCTTCAGACAGTGCCCTGGGTACAGCAGGCAGCACGGGGACTGTTTTTCTTCTTCAGTAGTCATGGCTTTATCCAGCTTCATCCCTGACTCCTCTGGAGGTTATCCTGATGAGCCAACAACAACAACAGGAAACCATGATGTGCTGATTCAGCACTTTGCATATATTGTATATAGGTATGTATATGTGAGTGGATATCTATGCGCATGGATTTAAAAAAAAAAAAAAAATATATATATATATGTATATGATGAGTGTTAAAAGTGAGCCACTGTTCCCCTACAGCTTTGCTGGGGCAATGGGGATCCACTGTTTTTTATTGAGGCTAGCAAAGGGCTGAGCTGGTGGAGATGCACCTATGCAGGGCACTGAGAACTTTGCCATTTTGTACTAAAGGGTCTCTCCTTATCCTGGAGGAATAAACCCAAAGGACACAGTGAAACTGAGATGTTAGAAAGGTCACAGTCCTCTGGTGCTGGTTAAATACCTCATTTAAAGTGAGTCAGTGATGGGAGAAGAGCAGTGTGGTTGTGTGGTCTCAGTCTTGCTAAATTAGTGCCAGAATGGGATGTTCAGACAGTCTCACCACATGGCTTCCCATATATGTTCTCATATATTTTCCTCTGTCTGGCATTTAATTATAATTTTTTTTTGGTACCTGTCAGTGCTGCCAGCAGTAACTGGAGGCTGTAGGGAGAGGTGGGGATGGTTGTGTGGTGAAGGACTCCTCTTGGATCCATCTGATGGTGGTGTGAACTTTGTCACATTGCTGATTAGGCACTGAAATCTTGTGGCTGTAGCGGGACAGTCCCAGTGAAGACAGTGGATGTCTGCACCAAAGTGTATGTTAGTCCACCTCTTGTTACAGGAGAGCACAGAACGTGGTGTTGGCAGTAGATTTATTGTATTTTTTTTGGTGTTTCTTGGCATGGATGGCTCATTCCTTGCTTGCCTCTTGGTTCCTTGCAGATGGATTAGAGTGTCATAGTGCCACTGCTTCTGGCCTCTTGTCATGCAAGGCATTGACATCCAAAATACAGAATTGTAATCCTAAAATTACAACCAGCTCTTTCATAATGTGAAATCAGTTAGTTAACCTCCAAAGAGTTCCCCAGCCCCTCATTAGTCACTTTGCACTATTAAACTGAAGCATTAAAGCACAAATGTTACACACACCCACTGTCTCTGAACCTGCCGGCCCCAAATGAGGATGGGGTAGCAAAGGATGGAGCTTTCCAGCTCCAGTGGGCTCAGTGCTGCCCTGGGGAGTTAGTGTCTTCACCTTTTCCTTCTCAAAGCCTCTTGGAGTGCATTGTGACACCCAGTGATCCTGACTTTCCTCTTACACTGGGGAAAGTGACATACTGGAATTGCTGGGAAGCACTGGTTAAATCCGACCTGGGAACTGGGGTTGAAAACTTCTTCCCATAAGGCTGGTCCAGCTGTAGTTTGTGTTCTGTAACCAGAGTTAAGCCAGAACCTGGCTCCCTCCATGATGAGCTCAGTTACTTGCCCATTGTGAGCGCCATGGTTCTAGAAGCTCTTGAGTTTTGGTTGGTTTTGTAATTAACTTTTCCTGAAAGATCAAACCAGGACTGTGCTGTTAAGATTACTGATCTGTTTTATCCCTCCCCCAGTAATCAGGAATGAAATGGCCATTTCTGCCAGCACCAGAAGTAATAAACCTGGTTTCCGTTGTATTTATGTCTCTTGGTTGATTGAGTACTTCCCTAATTAAATTAGGATTCTATTATGTCTGCTTATACCTATAGTCTCTCACTCCCATTACTTTTTTGGCAACACTGAGGCTGCTATAATTGACTGGAGAAAGGGGCCAGCAGGATTAAAAGCTGTTGGAGATGAACCTCGTGAAAGGCTGCATCCAGCATCCTTTGCCACCCAGCTGCCTGTTGCCATGAAGTTGGTAGAAAATAATTATCTTTGATGTCTTTGAAGTTAACTAATAGTGTTAAAACTCCCAAGTGCACACATGCATGCACCCAACGTGAGTCGAATCCCAGCTTGTTCCTGAGGAAGCTGGGATGAAATGGAGGAGGGATGGTCTCTTTTCAGTCCAAGCTGAGCTTGGAGGGCTTTGCTCTGGAAGGTGAGGAATGTGTGTGGTCAGCATGTTAAAGTGTGGTTTGGCAGGCGTGGAATGGCACGATGAGTTGTGCACTTGTGGTAGCACAGTGTGAGAGGGAGAAAAGGGCTTGCAAGTGAACACTGAGGGGTTTTTGTGTAAGCAACAGCTATTCCCAAATGTGGTCTGTGCACAGAAAACCAGGCTGTTGCCTAGGAAATCATGTCCTAGAGTGCTGGGATAACTTACTGGTTTTGGGACAGGTGGTTGAGTCTATCTGAAAACAGAGGTGTTTCTCCAGGAGTGCCACAGTGCAGGCATCAGTAGAAATAAAGGGAGTGGAATAGCCCCTGGAAGGCTCACTGCCATCATTCCTGCCTGGAAGAGGGTGACATGACACCCTCTGAGCAGGAGACCCTCCAGGCTGGGGCCTTCCTCACAGGAACCCTGCAGGACCCTGGGGTGCATTTCAGAAGTGCTGCAAGAGCTTCCCATTCAAGTGTGCCCCAGATGTGACAGGGGGACCTCTGTCCTGTGACAAGGTTGAGAAAACAAGTTAGTAGGTTGAAAGGTGGTGTGATATCTTCCTCCATATGTTATGAAAATCACGGAATGATGGGAATCCTTGCTGGAAATCTGTCTTTAGTCTGAAATGTTTGTGTCAGGTTTAGTAGTGTAGAAAATATGTGAAAATCGAGGCCTTGCATGGCAGATACCCATTTGTGAATAATTACATGGCAGGAGAGCTCAATTAACAGGTGTTTTTTAAAAAGAAACAAAACAAATTTGTAGAAATACAACCTTAGGACTGCAGTAAAAAAGTGAGTTACCTGAGAAATGTGAATCTTCTGGTTTGCCCATATGGTGAGAGGGAGGAAATGCTAAATAATGGTGTGGCAGCACAGCCAGGTCTTAGAAAAGTAATTACATAAATGTTCTTGGCCCACCTTCCCACCTTTTTTGCCCTTTTTTAAAAGTACGTATATTCTTTTACAGCATTGAACAATTTTGCAGCCTTAGATTTGCCATTTATTCATTTACCTGTAACTAAATTAGATGTACTTCTGTTTTTCTGAATTAGCCTGCTTCATTTTCCATGCTTTTAGGTGCTTTTAGCTCTAATTTGAGTGGTGTCCAAGCATCACAGTCAGAGAAGAATGGGTGGGGGAAGGAGAAACCCTCCCATCAGTCCTGTCCCTGCACCTTTCTCCAGCTGAAACTGTGGGGGTCAGTGGCTTTTTACCAAGTCCTCCAACTTCTTTTTCAGATGGATACAGGGTACCAGGGGGTTACCTGGTGTCAGTTGGATGCCTTGCCAGGACTGAAGTGAAATCTTACCAGGACTGTTGTGGAAATGAAGCAGGGAAAAGCAGAATGTGAAAGACAGAGGAAAATGGAAAGACTGAAAATAAAGGAGTAAGAGGAAGGAGGCAGTAGGGGCTCGAAGGACTTGGATAAGCTGCTGTCAGACAGTGCTGCAGAAAGCCCGAACTTCTATTTTTAGGGTCACTTGGGTTTATACTTTACTGTAAATAATGGGTTTGGGGGAGAAGAAGAGAAATGACTGTTCTTCCGGCCATCTGCCCCACTAGGCTTTGTTTCACTTCTGCTTTCCTTCCTTGGAACCACAGCATTTGCAGAGTGAGAGGTGTTGGCATCCTCCCACCCATTGCTCCTGGGACTTGCCCCAGCACAGCAGAGCATTTCCAGGTGGCACATGGGCCAGGGAACCACCATGTACCACCCACCTCCAAGAAATCTGCTTTGCCCACTCCGTCATTCAATAGCAATTTACCACCTCTTGTCATCCAGGACCAGGTTTGCTGTGTGTTGGAAAATTTTCTCTAAGTGTTTGTATTCCAAGGGGTTCTGGGCTCAGAGCAGAAGAGCAAGGGCTGGGTAATCTAATTTGCATAAAATCATTGAGGAAAATGGGATGCTTGTTTTGGAAAGACAGGTACATTTTTGACCTGTTTACTGAGCTCTCAGAAAGAGGAAATGATTTGAGATTTCCTCAAAGGGATTTCAAGCTGTCCAGGAATTTCAGGGGAGACCAAGATCTGCTTTTCTGCTGTCACATGGGGTGTTTTTCACTTCTTCTTAATGCCTTGTATTTTCACAGAAATGGGACACATTTGTGCTAAATCACAACATTGTGCATCACTGATAGTTCAGGCAGGTTTTATGAGCACTTTTAAAAGACTCTTCCCCCATCATCATTTAAGACAGAGAATGACTTATTTATCATCAGCATAAGCCCTTTCAGGAGAGAAGGGACCATGGTTTCATAGCACATTAATAGGCTGCTACAGATGGCATGTCCTGAGCAGGTGTAAGGAGCTTTTCCCAGGCAGCAAGTGCTGCTGAAATCTCTCACTCTTAGCAACTATTCTCCCTGACCACAAAACCCAACTTGCAGTCAGGGGACAGCTTGGCTTGGCCATCATTCAGGTCAGCTAGTGG
Source organism: Serinus canaria (assembly GCF_022539315.1). Lineage (NCBI taxonomy): Eukaryota > Metazoa > Chordata > Aves > Passeriformes > Fringillidae > Serinus > Serinus canaria. The sequence goes on along the minus strand of NC_066323.1, from coordinate 4,229,686 downwards.
TGACTGATCTCTCCTTGCATGGCTTTACATCTACATCAAGGCAGTTTATCCCCTCTATATTTACATTTATCTTCAGGGTAGGTTTTATTTGCTGAATTCCATTTCTTCCTGGTCCAGCACATAAGTGCTTTGAGAGCCTGAGAAGACAAGGAAAAATATTGCAACAGAAATTTATGGGGTGCTTGTGCATGAAAAGGAACAAGATTTATTGAATTCTCTGGTTCTTCTTGATCTGGAAAGTACTGGGAACAGCAGCCTTCAGGGAATACTTCAGCTCAGCTCTTTCAGAGACAGGAATTTGGAGATCTGGAGGAAGGAAACAAAATGTTAAAAGCTTAAAAAAGATGAATAGAAAAAAGAAAGAGACTTGTAGCACAGGTACCTAATCCAGTTGAGATATTTGTGTCAGAAGTTTTGATGATGGCTCATTCTTTTGTCTGAAATTACTCATCTTCCTCCTTTGTTTGAAGCACTGGAGGCTCATGGCTTGTAGGCAGCAAGGATGAGTTGAGGCTTCTGCAGTCACCTCCTGTGCAGTTCTGGTGCTGCTGCCAGTGACTTCTCAATCTCATCACTACTGTGAGCATTAATCACAGTTATTCACTTGCAGTTAAACAGCCAGGATGGATTTGAGTGGCCTTGCAGGCTCTCTAGAGTGTGCTTGGTTGGAGGCACCATCTAGAGAAGTGATGCTGGGGTCAGCAAACCTGCTCAAGTGAAAGGCAGGAGCAGGGTGCTGGAAATGAGGGTCTGAGTTAGGGGGAGTGCCTGTCCAGGTGTGCTTTTTCCCAGTAAAAAGATTCCTCTCCACACTTCTTGTTTCATTAGTGAGAACTGGCTTGTGCAACTTTTAAATCCCCAGCTAGTGGGAAGGGGAGGGAGGAGGTTTCAAGGCCAGACTGATGGGTGGGTGCCAAACCAAGTGCTGAGCAGCACTTCCATCTCTCCTGGAGGGACTTTGAATGTGTTTTGTTTAAGGACAGTGCTGCTGGCCCTGTAAACATCTGTAGGGAAGGAAACAGCTACGTCAGCCACACAGAGTGCCCAAAGTGTTGCAGTGGTGTTCATCAAATCTTTACTGACCTGAGAGCTTTGGCTCTGAGGGAGAGGTGTAAATACCCAGTGCTCAGCTGGTGACTGCTCCCTCCATCCCATGTGCTTTCTGCTTGCAGTTACCCTGATTTCCACCAGGGAACACCTGATTGGGAAGTCCTGCTCCTGGTGTCTTGCTTCTAGAGGGTGATGATCTGAACAGAGACAAGTTGGGCATTGGGAAGGAGCAAAAATGGTCTGCCACATTTGTTGTCTAATCTTCCATTTTTGTATGACTGACTGAATGGCAGAGGGAATTCAGGGGAGCAGGGATCTTCTCTGTCACACCCTGAACACAGGTTTTCCATCTCAAGATTGATGCTTGAGTGGCCCTTGGTCTGGCTCTGGGTGCAGCTCTGCAGTACTTGTGGCAGAAATCTTCCACCCCTGTCCCTGTGCTGCCCTTTCCATGTTAGCAATGCATCTTCCTGTTCAGCTTTTTTGTTCAAAGGGGTCTGTTTATGCTTTTGTGAAGTGAGGGGAGGAATATCTTTCATCTCTGGAGAGGAGCCAGGTGGCAGACATGCACCCAGAAGAACCCAAAGCAGAGACACATCCAGAGGTTTAAGTTCATGGCCTGCTGGTGCCTTTGCTGTAAACATCCTCTGCTTCTCACAGTGCTGCTCCTGTCTGAACAAACGCAGCCCTGGCATTTCATTATCCTCTGGGAGTCTCCCACCTGCCTTTGCCCACCCAGGAATCCCCCAGGTTCACCTCTTGCAGAATATGAGGAGCACCAGGACATCTCTGCCTCATCTCAGCCCATCACCTGCATTGTTTGGGACAAGAGGAAATTGCTTCAGGTTGCATCAGGGGAAGTTTAGATTTGCTATTAGGAAAAATTTCTTCACGGGAAGAGTTGTCAGGCACTGGAACAGGCTGCCTAAGGAAGCAGTTGAGTCACCTGCCCTGAGGGATTTAAAGGATGAGTAGATGTGGTGCTCGGGGATGTGGTTTAGTGCTGGACTTGGCAGTGGAAGGTTTACAGTTGGGCTCGTTGATCTTAAAGGTCTTTTCCAACCTAAACGATTCTGTGATTACTGAAACAACAGCATCAACAACAAAAGAAGAGCCAAGCACATGTTGTAGCTCCCTCTGGGAAATGTGGTGTCCATGGAAATATTAGAAACTAAATCTCAGGGTGATACTTCTGTAGACAGTGTGTCCTGCTGAGCTACAGCTGTGGGAGGGATGAGAAATACCAGGTGATCTGAGAAGTCAGTTTTCTGCTCCAAAGGCAAAGGAGCAGGTTACATTTATGATGGCATTTGTACAAAAAAACACATCTGTCCATGGGCTTTGTGTTGTTTTTTTGGGCATTAGGAAAGGGGTTGATCTTTTGCTCTCACAGGCTGCTTGTTTCCCCTCTGATGCTGGTCAGAAATTGGGTGATAGTAACTGAATTTTATCTTCTACCCTTCACATTTAAGGAAACCTTCCTCTGTTCTCTCATAAATGCTGGCAGCTCACTGTGTGCTGATTGGAAACAGTCAGTGCTGCACTGGCAGAGCTGGCTGGAGCCAGGGTTGAAGCTGCAGAAGCCTGAGTCATCTCATGAAGCAGCTCAGCTTTTAATTACAATTTCTAGTGCACTTTTTAAGCAGTCTTGTGGAAATGCTGTGTAGAAGCATTTGAATTAAAAATATAAAGAAATGTTGTTGACTTTTTTTTTGTTGTTAAGTCTTCTGGGAAAACAAAAGCCCTTTGCTTTAAAAAAATAATTAAGAATTTATAGACCACTGTTGTTTGAAGGTGTGAATGCAGGGTTTGGCTGTGTGAGGAACAATTCCTGATATTCTGTCTCTACACTTAGGCAAGGCTTTGGAGGCTTTTTGCAATATGGCATCACCCACTGCATCATCTTTATGGGGTAACTAGTGTTATTTTGCCCGTTTTACCAGGGGAAAGCACTGAGCAGCAAAGAGCCCAGACTCTCACCCAAGGTTGAGAGCACTTGGTGGGGATCCAGGAATAGCACCCAGCTGCTTGGCTTGGCCTTGGCCTTGCATCCCAGGAAATTGTCTCACACCACACAGCACTGGCTGTGCTTTCTATCCTTTCTTGGAGTTTAAGACTCCACAGTGCACTTAAAAATCAGCATTAACTCAATCAAGGCTCCAGTGTACAGGAAATTTATATACCCTGGTAAGTGTACACCAAAACTTACTCCTGAATGTAAGTGTTTGAAAAATTGGGCAAACTGATAGGTTGGGGTTTTTTCCCCTGGAAAAATGCAGGGGTTGGGGTTTTTTCCCCTGCTCTTGCATATTGGTGGCTTCTACAAATGGCCTTTGCCCACACTGTTATACCTGCATACCAAGCAGCATAACCAAACCAGTATTTTGTCTGACAACCAGCTCTTGCTGAGGGGAAAGACCTTGAGTATGAAAGAGCTTTTTGATATGACTTACAGTGCTTGGTAAACATTGCTCCTACTGGGAAAGGCTGTGGTGGGCTGGGAGGAGTGGCATATTGTCCTGGCTGTAGGGAATGGGATTTCTGGGTGGCCTGAGCTGCCTTTAGGTAGGAACAGGATGCAGCTGCTCCTGAGTGATGCTTCTAAAGCTGTATCTTACCAATTTCTTTCTCTTAGTACAGCTGAAATTGCAGGTTTGTGGCGTGACTCAGTGCAGTGCCTGGCCTTGGTTCCTTCCTGGCGTGCCTGCAGCATGGCATAGTCCGTGTGGATTAGCTGTGGATGAGTCTCACACTGAGCTTTTCAGATTTCCACTAAGATCTTTATCCACTGGAATAAAAGGCCATCACCCCCTGCCCATATGTGTTCTCCCTGCAAAGCTGCAGGCAGCCTTCGTGAGCTGCCCACGTTCCTGCAGGCAGCTTTTTGGGCTGCTTTGAGAGCTTTTTGTCTACTTTGTTTCACTTTGCAAATAACTGTGGGTAAAATCCACAGCCTTCAGTGGATTCCTTCAAACTGTACAGCATCAATTTGTGTCTGTACGTGTTATTGCTCTCTAATGGCTGCAGAGCTCTCCTGCCTTGGTAACCACATCAGGCAGTGGCTGCAGTCCCAGAATTGCCAAATAGTGACCTGCTGTGCCAGTGCTGGGCTCGTCCCTCCTGTCCCCAAGTGCTGAAGGTGGCAGGGACACACAGTCCTTTCTGGCTTCCTCCCACTCATTCCTGAGCTGTACTGTTCCCATGCAATCCCTGGTACTGGCTTAACCTTCCCCTGCTAATCCCAAGTCCTCCTCCTCGTCTTCTCCCTGCTTTCAAATCCCTGGTTAAAGCCCCTCTCTGCTGTGCTGCCTTGTGGCAAGGCTGGATGGGGGGGTTTTGTGCAGGGCAGGGCAGGGTCTTCTGGTTTGTGGGGTCTTTTAGGGCTCACTCCTTTCCTAGAGGAGGCCTTTCCCCCCAGTTTATTTAGCAAAGGAATGAGGACCAGTGAGGAGCCCTGGGTGTACTGGGAGAAGGGTCCTTTGGCACGCAAGGGCACCCAGTGGTGGCATCAGGTCTGTTCTGCATGGAAGGCAGGGAAAGGAAGCTGCCTTACTGCTTCATAGAAAAGCTTTTCCTTGCCAGTGCAAGAGTAGGAAATTCCTGCTTGAGAGAGGAGACTTGGAGATGGAGAAGCTGTAGAAGCAGAGTAGTTTAATCTGCTGATCGACGCTGTTGATCCCAACCCTCAAGGCTGGCTTAGAGGGTGAGCCTCAGAGGGGCTGTTCTGCAGCAGAGTCAGAAATCCCATCTTTATCCCAGACAAAGCAGTGAGTGCACATGTGACAGATACAAAGCAAATACAAGGGGGAAGGGGTCTACGTGTCATTCATCAGCCTCCCTTTTCCAATAAGCAGTTCTAAAATTTTGCTGCTCAATACCTGACTTGCTTGAAACATTGGACAGCATGAAAGCTTTGATGCCTCCCTGTGCAGCCAGATTAGTATGTATATCACAGAGGATTGCTCTAGGCTTGGCTGGGTCTTTTAAATCAGTAGAACACAGGCACTGCAAAACGTTTATTGACTCCTGACAGTAAGTGACTCGGGGTAGGATGGGATGGACAATAAGTTGTCAAGGCTGCTCAAGGCAGACAAAAAGCCTGGAGGCGAGTCTGGATGAAAGGGAGTGTGATGTCCATCTGCCTTCAACTCTGTGAGGTCTAAAATTGATATTTGAGCTGACATAGATAGAGAAATGTGCAACACAGAGTCTGCAGTATCTTGAGTTACAAAGTCATTGGGATTAGGGGAGCACCTCAGCCCTCCACAGAAGAAGGTCTGGGGTTATTTATGTCATTCTTACACTCATTTTCCTCACGCTGTGACCTCAGTCAACCAAGAGATATATGTGAGGCTTTCTGGCAGCTGTGGCATTTCCTCCTAAGCCCCATAAAATGTAAGTACCTTTATCAGCTTGTTCTTGTTACTTCTGCCACCCTGAGACAGGGACTTGGAGTCTGCTCACAATTGATGAATGAGTGAAGCCTGAGTGTGTGAATTGGCTCAGGTGCCAGTCAGCCCTGCCACGTGGGCAGGAATCAAGGGGGTTACATCTGTGCTGATCTGAGGGTTTCCAGGACTGGAAAGGCTCAAAGAGGGAGGCAGTGGAAGGGCTGTAAGGATGGCTTGCTTAGAAAGTGGTTCAGGGTGACTGGACATAAATCCTGGTTCCTGATGGGCATGTTCAGCTGTTACCAGCATTGGACTGGAGCTCAGAAGTCCCCAAATTTCTGCTGGATTTGGAGTGTTAGGGTTGGTGCATGAATGCACCTGGAGGATTTGTGTTCAGGCTCCTTTCTACAAGCAGGGAGTCGTGGAGCAGGTGGGGGTGACAGAGATGAGAGACTGATAACCTCTGCTGAGGTGTCCAGAGAGATCCATGGTGGGATCTCATCCTGGGCCATGGTGTCTGCAGAGAAACAGGGCCATGGGGGCACGTGGGGCAGCTGTGCTGTGCTGTGAGCTGAGATAAAAGAGAACTGCCCTGTAGTTACATGGAGAAGCACAGGGAACAGGACAAACATGGCTGGGAGAGCAGGCTGGGCTGCTCAGTCAGCTGTGGTGATTCATGGCAACGTGGTCACGCTTGGTTTGTGCCATTGGCAAGTCAATGAAATGCAGTGGAATCCCTTCATGAAAAGCCATTGACAGCCACAGAATTAAATTTCCTGAATTAAATGGCCGGGAAAACACCACAGATATTGGGCTTTCCTTCTTACTCAGTTGTCTTTACACAGCCACAAAAAAAAGCACAGAAACCTCAAGCAGCTTTGGATAACAGATGCCTCTGTGTTACCTGGTTCCCCTGTTGCTGTCTCCTGCCACCAGTGCTGTCCATCCCTGCTGCCAGAGAGGATGCCAAGCACTCAGGTTCACAGAAGGTGGTTCTCCCTTGCTGTTGATGGTTGAAAAATCACCTTGCAGTTCACATACCACCTCCAAAATTGGATCTTGCTACTATGAAACTGGAGCCGAAGTCAAGCAGATGGCACTGCAGAGGTGTTTCCAGAAACTCCATTTCCATCACTGTGTGTAGTGTTTTTTCCAGGAGGGCCATTTTTAAAATTCAGTTTGCAAGACAGTTATTGATTTGGGGGATGGCCTAAAGAGCAGGTGACAGTTCAGATATTGAAAAGCAGCTGTTTAATGTGTGGCACAAATAAATGGGGTACCACACCCCTGAGGAGGCTGAGGGGTACCTGTGTCCTTTGGTGTTCTGAGATGGATTGTCATGGGAGGCAGCAGCACATGTTTGCAGGCATTAAGCCCTGTCTGCCCTGCAGCAGGGAGCAGGTTAGGAACAATCTCTTTTGAAGGGAATTGTTTTTCTTACAAGTACAGAAGACATAGCAGCAGCTGCCAAAGCACAGGGTGTTGCAGAGACTGCTGGTGCCCCTGAGCTCTGGGGACAGCAGCTCGTTCTCATGCTGAGCTTTGGGTCTGAAGTCATGAGCAGCCCCAGTCATTAAATTACATCCCTGGTGCCCTGGGCTGCCTTTTCCTGTGTGCTGCACAGAGCCTGCTTCATCTGTGATGGGAACTGGTGCCTGAAGCTGCTGAGCTCGTGCTGGAGTTTGGGTTTGAATGCTGGAGGTGAAGTGGTTCTGGTCCCAGTAAAGCCAGGGTGCCCTGGGACCAGGCAGAAATGGGTGCCTGGGGGTTGCAGACAGCAAAGGCCTGTGGAGATGGGGATGGTGTGGCATTCTGCAGGTGTGACAGCTCCCTGCTGCAGCCCAGACCCGGCCAGTGTCCCATGTCAGGCAGCAGTGCTCTGGGGGAAGGTGCCAGCTGTGGGCTAGCCTGGCCCTTGGAGGAGGCTGGCTCTTTCTTGGGCCACCCTTGAGAGCCAGGGGTCTCCCTTGGGAGTGCTGGCTGGTCCGGGCAGTGCTCCCTGCACGGCTCAGTGCTTCCCACTGGGAGGAAACCTGGTGCTGGTGTCAGGATGTGGCCTCTGTGAAAGGGTGCCTTGTGGGTCTCCTAAAGGCAGATTTAATTTTAGTTGTGAACGCTGCAGTGTTGAATAGGCAGCGACGTGAAACAGAAGCACAGTGGGGGTGTTAAGGGGTGGTAATAACATGGCTGTCATGAACTAATGTTGCTGGGAACAGGCTGTGCTGCCTCCTTTTAGCTGTGAAAATGTGCACTTGCAGAGGAGCTGGGGCAAAGGGAGGACAGGCTGTGTGGGAGAAGAGGGAGCACCCCAAGGCCTGGCTACTGCCCTCCCTGCCTGGTGGGCTCCCCCCCTTGGCAGAGACCCGTGGGAATTGGCCCATGATGAATCTGGGAATGCTGGGGAAAGGAGCAAAGATCACAGAGAGCCTGGGGAGGCTGCATGGGGTTCAGTGGTAAATGGTGGCATCCCTCTCCTTCATCCCACTGATACTCTCTTGAATCCTGCTGCCTTCAGTGTGGGACCAACTCAGTGAACATTGTCCTGAGACACTGCTTGTCCTTCTTGTTATTTTTACATATACATTACTCTTTGTCAGGAACATCTCTCCTTAGTCCTTTGGTGCTTCAGGTTCCCATAGGCTGCTCCTAAACCCCACTTTTGGGGTATATTTTGTCTGTTAATGATCTCCATCTCTCTCTGCTCCCTTCTGTGGTGCTCAGCCCACTCCTCTTCCAGCCCAGCCCTGTTCTTGTTGAGGCTTTGACCTCCCTTTCCCAGAGCAGCGTTTGTTCCTGGGCCCTACAAATGCAGAAACACCTTGAAATCTGCTCTGCTGCAGGGTTTGCTGTGACCATGAAGAGCAGACCTTCAAAAGCTGCATCTTCAAACACTTGTGGGCAAAATCTGTCACAGTCCCTGGTGTGACCATGGAGGAGATGCACAGCCTGACATGCCCAGTGGGCTGGTGCTGAATGGTGCCACATAGAGGGGGGACAGCCTTTCTAACCAGGGTTCTTCCCTGGCTGGAAATTAGAAATGGGGCAGGCCACATCTACAGGAACCATCTGCAGAAGCTTCTGGAAAGATTCAGCTCTCTGATGCTGATTTTGGACTACTCAAGGCAATGGTTTTATCCATGGAAGAGGGAAACCTGGTTCCTCCTGAGCTGGAGGTGGGAGTCTCCAGCCTCATTTGAACTACAGGAGGGATAGAGGATGGAATAAGTACAAGCACTGGCCTGGAGATGTGTTTCCATTATGTAGGGAATATAAAACTGTAGTCTTGCTCACCTATAGGCTGTAGTGCATGTTATTTCTGGAGATGAATAATATGCTAATTTAACAATTTCGTTTGTTAATCTAATAATCTTGCCTTCTTTACCTAATGTCAGAGCTATTGTGGAGCTGCAGGAATGGAATTGCATCTCTTGGAGCTGCAGGGTCCTGATCAGAGCTTGGATTGATACAGAGGGCTGGAAAACACTTCTGTCCAAAGGTCAGCTCTGTTGGGTCAGCACAGAGCATTAGCTTGGCCCTGTGCAATTAGAGATGTCTGTGCTGGGAGTAGATTTAGGCTTTTCCAAGGGGAAGCTCTGGTTGTTCAGTCCAAACTGAAGTATTAATAAAAATGCCCAGCTAAGCACCAACAAAGAAAAAAAAATCCACTTTGTTTAGTTTCTCTTTGAGTTTTTTAAATGTTTTTCAATATTTTACTCTTTAAAACCTTGGGAAAGATGACAGGTGTAAGGGGAGGATTGGCTATGAGTGAAATTTGTATTTGTCCCTCCCAGTGAAAGGTCTTCTCTCCAGAAATAGCTCAGAGGAAGGTAGCAGGTTGGGCAGAGGTGAAGGTCTGTGCCCAAGTGAGCAACCAGTGTTCTGAGAGCTCAGGAGAGCAGAGGGGTGACTGGAGCCTCACCTGGCCACCAAGTGAGATGTCAAACACTGGATGCAGCTTTTTTTGTTTTTCATAGGTTTTCCATGTCTTGGAGTTTCAGGTGTGCCATGTGTATCGGAGGATGCCATTTGCAGAGTGTTGAAGTCTGGGGAAACAGGGGCTGGTTTAGGGGCTGGTTTTAGTGGTTCCTTTCCACTTTTGCCCCAAGTGGAAAGGAACTGCAACAAGTCAGTCACATTCCTTTGGTGTCTTGAGGCAGTGGGGTCACTCTGAAGCTCTGCAAATCTGTTTGCAGAGGAAATGATGGAGAGATGGAAGGGTGTGGAGGGAAGGAAGGACACTGCCATTTTAGTCAGCTCCTGCTGTAGTAAATTAGAGAGATGGGGCTGAACCCCTGGGCAGGGTGAGAGCTTGGTCTCCAGTCTTTAGGGATGTCTTAAGTCCCCAGTGGCTTGAAATCCCTCTTCCATACTGGAGTTAAGTGCAGGCAACAAAAATAAGGTTTGGCCCATGGTGGCTCTGTTTTAATCAAAGAGATATGTTACTCTTTGTTAAAATAAACATTTTCCCCATCCTGTTCTATGACTCAATTTTTCTTATGCTGGCCTCCAATGTTTTAACTGCCTTCTCAGATACATGGATTTATTTCAGATGTATTTGAAGAGATCTGTAAACCAAGTGCAAAGCTTGTGTATGTAATTTTTAGCCAGTTTTTTTTGGAGATTCCTGAATTTTCACACTAAAATAAGCCTATTTTTTTACATCAGTAAGTATTTTAGCCCCTCAGACTAGCTGGAGAGGGGATTTTGGCACCCTCAAGATTGCTTTCAATGGGAAACCAAATACATAAATGTGCCTGTACTCTGTAAAAGCTGAGAACAAATCATGCCAGGTGCTATAAAATGGTCTAATGTACAGCAGGATGGCAGTTCAGCTTCACAGCTCCTGTCGAAAGGCAAAGCTCCTTCTCCCAGGAAAAACTGGATGTAGTTTTCAGTGCATTAGTGCTGAAGTGCCTTCATGCTAAAAATCTTGGACTGAGTCCCTGGATTGTCTTGAACTACAGGAAAAGAAGGAGCTGGCAGGACATAGACCACGGAGCTGTGAGAGGTTCTGACCCATCCCAGGAGATCCTAACTGCAGCTCTCGGATGCTGAAGCAGAATCTGGAGGAGATGAGACTCACCAGTGGCATCTTGATTGGTGTGTGTGCAGAAGTAGGGCTGGGCAAAGAGTTTTTTGTAGCACTTACCAAAAATTATATGTGGAGGCAGAAAAGTGAACTGGTGACTTCTAACCTGGTAAAATCTCTGGTGAGATTCTTCTAGGAAGGATATTCAGGATGTGGTGGAACTGAGGATGTGCTGGGTTTGGAGGCAGGGGTTGAGTAGTACGAAGGGTGGTGGTGGTTGGGCTGCTGGCACCAGGCTCAGTATTTTAACTGCAACAGAAATGAAATTGAAGACATTTATTTGGGAGGCTTCTGTGCTGCCAAAGTGGTGATATTTGGACTTTTATGAGACTTTTTGTTGTTTGTCTCATTGAGATTTCTGCATGAGACACAGTGTTCCTCGGTGGTGAGGGCTGATGTTGTGGTCTGGTCCCAGCAGGGCTGTACATGTTGAAATTTCAGCAGTGCTTTGCAAGAGCACCCTAATCCCACTCATTTGAATATTTACGTGCAGCATTACTAAGGGCAGTGCAAAATGGTTGGATTTTAAGTGTTTTGCTGTAAAGCACCAGGCATACAACATGGTTACTCCATTAAATGGCTGCAGTGAGGATTTTGTATGCATGGGGCATTGGAGGCTGCATGTCCAGGCTGGGAAGTGTAAGAGATGTTGCTCTGCCTGGCAGAAGGAAATGGGAGCTCTGCATTTCCCAGCAGAGTGACAATTCTGGTTGTGTCCCACTGGCTGCAGCAGGTGGTGGCTCATTTATTTTGTTGGATGAATAAAAGCCGACAGCACAAGTTAAGTAAATATGATGGAATACATTTCTGGGTACAGAAACTGCAGTTTTTGCTTAGAGGTGAAATCCATGCTTGTGCAAGGAAAATTTAAAAAAGCAACAATCAATCATCCTCTTTCTGTCCTTAAAATGTGGACTTCAATTTTGGCCCAGGATATGCAGTTGTTGTCTACAAAGGCTGGTATTGAGGCCAGGGTTTATTTATTTAGTAAACATAATGCCTGAGTTCATCAATTGATGTTTAAAAGCATTTACCAATGTTCTGATTGTGTGCTGGTCCATTACACTTTATGGAGTGTGAGGACCACAAACTTTGAAGAAAAAACTCGTGGTGCTTGCTTCATTTGTAGAAATTAGTCCTAATACTTGACATTATCAAGTTAGTGATAGTTGATATAACATTTTGAGAGTAATTAGGAGCATGAATTTATGCTCAGATGGATGTTCAATTAAAAACTGTGGCAGCTTTGAAGATCATGCTTGAATAATCCTGAGGCTGAAATGTGGGTTTGTACCCAAGTGAACCTTGACAGCAAATCTGGAGAGGGGGAAATGCTTTGGTAGCTCAGTTTTCCTCCTGTATGTTTTATGCCATCGTAGCCCTCTCCAGCATGCCCATGGGGGCACCAAAATGGAGGACTTTTGAAAAAGTGGAGATTTTCTGTTGAACCACAACACTTATTGCCTGTTCTGAGCCACATCTTTGGTGTCGAGGAGGCAGAGTTGAGCAGGGCTCAGTCTTCATGTGGTTTTTGGATGGATGATGGCTGATGGTGTGCAGTGGTTTAAAGGAAAAAACCAACAAGTTTTGGTGGGTGGAGGACACACACAGGGTAGAAGCATCACAGCAGAGCTTTTTGGTGCTTTTCTTGCATTGATACCCCAGCCCTCTTTTGTAGCTTCCTTACAGCAGCACAGATTAACACTGGACAACGTAACACTTGACATTAATTAATTCCCATTTTAAGCTTGCCTTGTTTTTTGGAAGAGGTTGTTCCACTTTCTGATCCAGCTGATACTTTGGAGAGACTGCAGGGGCATGGGTGCTTCTGGACTTGCTTCCAGGCTTTGGGCACAGGCACTGGAATCTGCATGGCCAAGGTGTCAGAGGTGGCTGATGCTGTGAAAGGGGTTTATTGCTGCCATGGCATCTTTAATGGATACAGGTTGGAAGTTGATTTCTTTTCTCTGTTGCATCTCTCACTTCCAGTTCTTGGTGTCTTCCTCCAGCCTGTCTGTATCTTTATTGCAAATTCAAGGACATCTGCAGTAGGGTGAAAATCAACTGGGTTTTCTAAACTATTTATGAAGGTTTCACAGCGAGTCTCAGTGCTGAGTAGTAGGTTGAATTAAAAGGGATGGTTGGCTGGTGAGGAGATGCCTGTTTTCCCCGGATGGTTTCATCTGCCAGGGTGAAGCTCTACAATCCATTGTTGTGAGCAAACTGTAGAAAAAGCAAACCTTTGCTACAATATCCCGGGGTGAACACTTACTGGTTCTACTCCGCCTGATTTTTGCGTGACTAAGTGCCCCTCATGGCTTACATTAACATATGTTTCCAAGAGGTTTATTTTGTTTTCGTAAATTTTACACGATATTAAGTTCTTAGCATTGTCTGTAAATGTTTGGGAGGTGTGCAAGGAGGCAGCAGATTCCTGGGAGAAGGATGCTGTGGGCACACAGGGATCTTTTTCCCCTTGGCTGGTACAGAGGGAAGCAGGAGCACTTCACCTTGGCAAAGCTGGGGCATTTCCTTAAAATACAAAATGAGGTGGTGATTCATCATATGAAGGCAGCTATAACTCCTAAATCCATGGCTTGAAATGCCTCAGCTTGCTTTCCCCTCCTCCAGCTCATGGGAGATGGGGCGTGCCATGGTCCAAGTGTTTACCCTGCTGGTGCTCTGTGGGCTTTAATTAAAGTGTCAGTACACAGGGGGACTTCCTGGGCAAGCCAACAAGGACAAATTTAGGGAGAGGAGGGTTTTTTTCTGCAGATCATGCTGTCTGAATGGATGGTGTCTAGCAACGTGCCTGTCCTCCCTGATGGCCACATCCAGGGGATGCTTCAGCCACAGCCTGGGGCTGCTGGGCTGTGCTTGCTTTTATTACTTTTTATGTTGCACACTCTTTCAAGTAAAGCTCTTTTTCGGCTGCTAGAACATGGGCTTGCTCAGGACGTATAAATTGTGTTAATAAATGAGTGAGGAGCCCTGGTGGGTGAATTGGCTTCCTGGTGAAGTCATAAATTTGGAGAGGATGATGCTGCCTTGCTCCACAGCCGGCGCGTGGGTTTGCTTCCCAGCGCCGTGCCTGGAAACCTGAGGGACCAGGGAGAGGTTCCCATGTCTGGTAATTTAGGGTTCTTGAGCTGAGATGGTGTGAAAGACCATCTCCAGTCTGCAGGAGGGCTGGGAGACCTGACACAAACCCCAGCTCATCATCACACACACTGCTGTGGGGGCAGGAGGAGCCTGCAATTTAGGAAAAGGTTCTATTTTTCCCTGTTTCTGCCATGATGCAGCTCTTCCCCTCTTCGCCTCTGCTGCTGGTTCTGTCCTTGTGTGTTAATTATCAATTAGCACACCAATGACAGGGCAGGAGCTGCCACTGCCTCTGTGTCTTCCACACCATATCTCACAAGATAGGGCCTTGGGCAGCTTCCACAGTAAATAGACATGTAAACTGGGAAATAGGGATGCTTCCCTTTGCCTCTTATGAGGATCAGCATTTGCTGGCTTTCCTGGAGGAAAAAGGTCTTTTCCTCAGGCTGCCTGGTTTGGAAGCAGAGCCCGGGTCCTGCAGCTGAGGGTGGAATGATTTGATATGAGCAATTTGGATGTGATGTTGGGTGATCCGTTTCTCAGGAAAGGAGGAAAGACTGGGAACTGCCTTGCTTGATGGCAGTTGTGTTGGTTTTAAGACCTCATAAATAGTTGGAGCTCTTTTATATTTTCACCATCTCTCCCAGGCATTTTCCCATTAGGATTAATGTAGTCGAGCACTGTGCAACAAACAGTTCATTGCAGTGATTTGCTGATTTCTTCAGTTGCTGAAAACTGTAAAAACCTCTTTAAAGCCTGCTAACCAAATCTTTCTGAAAAGAAACAAATTACTGGACAGAGTATTCACTCTGGTGAATTCACTATGGTGCCCTGCAGGCCAGGGGTCCTTGGTGTGTGCCCAGGGAGCTGGGGTGGGACCCAGGTGGGCTGAAGGCAGTGTGGGTACCCCACACACACTCCCATCATCTCAGCCAACACACTCCCATCATCTCAGCTCCAGCAGCCCATTTCCAGCCTAGTCATGCTCTGTGCTCAGGAGAGGCCCCAAGCTGGTTTTTTGTGCATGGCTGAGCATTAAAGGGTATTTCCAGCACTTATTTGCCAGGAAAATATGGCACTGAAGGCCCTGTAGTAATTAATTGTAGTGGCAGGAGGAAGGGGAGGGAATTGCTTTCTCATCATGGCTGCTGTGAAGATGCTCTTGAAAAAGCAACAAATAATGTGTGGATGCTGCCAGGGCGAAGAGATTGTTCAAGGATATTGTTCACTGCGAGGAAAACACTGTCACTGAGCAAAAGCAAACAAACTTCTCCCTTTTCTTTTGCAGGGTCGTCATGTTAAAACAGGCCAGCTTGCTGCTATTAAGGTTATGGACGTCACCGGGGTAATGTATCCTCCTCTTCCTCCTGCATTCTGAAATGACAGATAAGAGGGGAAAGGGGATGGGGTGTGATAATGTGTGGGGGTGGGTGGAAGACTGATGTTTCCTGGGGTGTGAATTGCCTTTGACTTAATGTGATGTGTGCCATTAAAAGGTTTTGGTTTTAATAAATACATGAGAAAAAAGGACATCTGGAAGAGTTTTGGAGATGAAGTTCTTCATGCTGAAACAGAGCAGCATCCAGTTCCAGCAGTGGCTCTTTAAATACCCTACTAAATTCTGAAGAAAGTCAGAGAATGATTTGGGTTGGAAGGGACCTTAAAGATCATCCATTTGCAATCCCTGCCATGGGACACCTTCCACTATCCCAGGTTGCTCCAAGCCCCATCCAACCTGGCCTTGGACACTCCCAGGGATGGGGCAGTCACAGCTTCTCTGGGCAACCTGTGCCAGGGCCTCACCACCCTCACAGGGAAGAATTTTTTCCCAGTATCCCATTTAACCCTGCCCCCTGTCAATTTGAATCCATTCCCTCTTGTCCTATTGTATATGACTTTGTCAAAAGTAGCAACAGGATTGTGTATTCATAACTCATTTCTGGTTTTCTGCATCCATGATTTTCACTGGAGAGCTTTTGTTCACCAAAAATATGTTGCAATTATTGTAATGAATAACTTCACGAGGCAAGTCAAATAATTCCTGTGCATCCTGCTGAGAAAGAGGAAGAAAACCACACCACCCTGGTCTCAAAGGTGGCTCTTTTGAAACTTGTGTCAGACTGAGAACCAAGAATTCACAAATCATCAAATTAATAACAAAATTAAGGGGGAAGGATGGTTTCACCATTTCCCAGTTGCCACAAAAGAAAAAAATATTTAAAGATGCATTTAGGAGCGTGAAGATGCTTTTTCTTGAGTATTTTTTTTCTAAGTGCAGTACTATCCCTCCCAAAGTTCCTGCACTGGAAACCATGCCAGGCTTGGGAGTAAGAATGTGTTTTGTTGTGTTTCGGTTTTTGTTGTGGTTTTTTTTTTTTTGACTGGAATAATAACACATTTCAAAATTAGGACTAGATCACAATCTGCCCACCTTAATTTTTGAGTTAATATTTTAGTAGCTTTCAGGAGCTCAGCACATGCAGAAGTGACTCTTTGTGAAAGCAGTCAGCTGGCCTTGGGAATCTGTTTTGAAATACCTTAGATGTTGTGGTGTGGTATTAATATCTGTGGGACCTTTGTCCAGGTTATTTTTGGTGCTAACAAGTGAAATGGTGTGTGGAAATAAGTCTGTAAATGTGAATGAGATTTGTTCCTGTTTACTTGTAGTATCTACAAGTGCCATTTATCTCGTTCTCGTGGGAAGCAGGCTCCAAGGGAATAGGCAAACCCACCAAGCATAAACCCATGGCATAAATAGCAGTGAAATTCCCATGGGATGAAGTCTGATGTTAGAATGAATTTTAGCTGAGAAATCAAAATATTACTCTGAGGCCAAACACAGGCTTAGATATGAATCCACACTTAATTCAGTTGTTTTAAAATACTTCCCAGGAAGGATATTGGAGAAAAGTACCTGAAATCTGATACTGCCCAATAATAATTTCATACACATTTTTAAGTAGATGTCCCTGATCTAAGGCTTTACCTTGTAAAGTCGGGTCTCGTGTGAATGTACAAGGTGTAAATCAGATATTTGTCATGGGATGTGGCTTTTGGATATTTAGGTATTTTCTCCTTAGGCTGCTTTTAGGCAGGAAAGGCTCATTCAGGGCAGGAGCAGGCTTGGGCAGGATGGGCAGTGACCACAGTGCAGGCAGTGCTGACCTGTGCTCTGCTAAGGGCTGTCTGGGCTTCATAGCTCTTGGTGCTGAAGGTACTTCTAGAGCCTGCAGGAATGGTCTTGGGCATTGCTGGAAGAATTTCCAAAGCTGATCCCTGCATCGTGCCTACAGCCATGCTCAGCACCTGCTCCAGGCTCAGTGCAAATGCTGCTGCTGAAAACCCAAACTCAGTCCTTGGCCTCCTCCTCACACACAGTTTCAGAGCTGCCACTGCTCTATTTGATCCTGACCTTCCATCCCACCTGTTTTTCCAGGATATCCCTGGTGGCAGTGTGTTTTTCAGCAGTCAGCAGAGAACAGAATTAGTGGGGCCATCCCAGCCATAGCCATCTGCAGCTTGTGGAGTGTGCAGCCCAGGTTGGATGGAGCTCTGAGCAACCTGGTCTAGTGGAAGGTGTCCCTGCCCACGGGGGGGTTGGAACTAGGTGATCTTCAAGGTCTCTTCCAGCCCCCAAACCCTGATGATTCTGTGCTCAGTGAGCTCCCAGGCAGCATTTCATCCTGACCACTTGCTTTGTGCTAAACCCCAGCAGGCTCCTGACAGTGATGCTTTGTTTTACTCATCTCTGCTCTTACTAATTATCTGTTTGGGAAGATTGCAGAATAGAACAATCCTCAAATTGCAGTACTTCATCAGTTTGGGCAGCTGCTCTCTCTGAATTAAGGTTCAGATTCCTTTTCCAGGGGCTGGTCCTGCTGTGTGCTGCATGACCTACATCCAGCAATGGATGTAACAATCATTTGATGGAGGCAAAGTGAGGCAGCAAAGCCTGGCCTGTGGCATTTGTTGGCTTTGGGATTGGAGTAGTTGCAGCAGCTTGCTGTGATGATTCCATTTTCTTCCCTACCTCTCTGGATTTGCTGAGGATGATTGTTCTCAGTAGTCCTGCTTGGAGCAGGAGTTTGGGCTGGAGCCCCTGAGCCTGTCCATGCAGACACATCCCAGGTGCCATCCACAGATCTTGTGCTTTGGAGGCTTTTTCCACCCATTTTGAGTTCTTCAGCTTGAAGATGGAGTCTTTAGACCAAGTGTCCTTCTGGCTTGCCTCCATTTTTTCCTAGAGGGCCAGGCATGAATGGAGGGATGACTGAAAAGTTGGCTGGGTGCTGAGAGAGCTGGTGGAAGTCTGTGCTGAGTGCTGCTCCTTGATCCAAGCACTGTCGAGCATCCAGCTGCTTTTCAGTTGTTGTTGCAAAGGACTTCAATTAATAGAATCATCTCTGATAACCTTCATGTTATATGCCCTGGTTTCCTGGACAAATGAAAGCAAGGAGAGTTGTGTTGACTGCTTGAAGAGAGGTGATAAAGATTCTTCCAGAATAGTCCCCTGGTTTCCTTTGTAATATTTGAGCCTGCTCCCCCTCCTCTTTGGTGCTTATACCCTCCATGTTCTTACCAAAAATAAAACTGGAGGTTGTTTATACAAGCTCCATCCAGATATTTCTTGTTCTTCCTGTCTTCACCTTTGCTGTTCTTCCCTGAAAGGTATTTTGGGAGGAAAGATGTATTTCTGTCTGTGTTGGGTGACACCTGGTCAGGGGGCACTGCTGCTCAAGAGTAGCTGCTCCTGCAGCTCTGCTGCTCTCTGGGTGCCTTGTCCTTTGCCCATTTGTAAAACTGAGGTCAGGAGAGGCAGGTGAGGGACACAGGGGAATAAAGGAGAATAAAGAACAAACAACCCTTCTGCTCCTTTATAATAAAGCTCACTGACATCAAGGTGCTAAGTGCTTCCTGTGGAAATACAGGGGGCTGGAACTCAGCTTAAAATAAAACCAGGGCACATTTGATGGGTGTGAGAACAAAGAGGTGGGACATCAAAACAGGTATTGGTGTGGCTCCTGTGCCTCTGCTGCTTCAGCTAAAGCCACTTTGCAGGTGGGACAGAGAGGGGCTGGGACAGCTCATGGGAATGGTGCTTGTCACCAGGACTGAGTTACTCTGATGGAGTTTGTGGGCAGGCAGCCCCTGCCTGCTCCCCATGTGGTGCCACCCCACCACCAGCAACTCCTGGTGTCTCCAGAGGTCTTGTGCTGCTTCAGCGTGGGCAGGAGTGATGTGCCAGGGAGCTGGGGGCACAGGAGCCCTTCTGCCATGCAGTGGTTTGTAGAAAAACACCTTCTTGGGCCTCTGGTGTGAGGGTGTGTTAATGCATCACTGGGGTAACACAGGTATGGTTGACCCTCAGAGCAGCATGAGTCTCCAGAGCAGTTCTCAGGCTCCCAGCATCTGCTGCAAAGTGGCTCTAAAAAATGATGCAAAAAACCTGGGAGGTCAGTCAGGAATGGGGTGCTTGGAAGTTCACCCATGTGCAAAGACAGACTGTGAAGTGCAGTCTCCTAATGCCTCTGGTTTTGTCTTTCTTTTCTTTTCACCTCATCCCAGGATGAAGAGGAAGAGATCAAACAAGAAATTAACATGCTGAAGAAGTATTCTCATCACCGAAATATTGCTACGTATTATGGTGCTTTTATTAAAAAGAACCCACCAGGCATGGATGATCAGCTCTGGGTAAGTTGCTTTCTTTTCTCTAAAATAACTGGGATTTAATAGAGATTTTTTTACTCTGAATTGTCCTCTTACCAGCACCCAGCTTACACAGAACCCCTTCTTTTGCATTCATCTTTTTCAAAGCCATAGCTTTGATCAGGCTCTTGCTGCACTGCAAAACACATCTCCATTTTGCTATCAAATCTTTGCAGGCTGATTGTAAACCCATTTTTATTCTGAAGTGTCATTAGCAATATCTTTATTACAATAGTCAGTTGGAAATCATTCCAGCTTCTGGTAGAGAGAGCTGAGAACATCTCTGGGAAGATGGAGGCTGAGGGTGACTCCTGCCAGCTCTTGGCAGTGCCTCTTGTGCTTCACATGTTGTGGAGCCTGTGCAGGCAGATAAAGAGGAGGGGGACAGTGAGGGGAGGTCAGGGGGATGTGTGGCTGCTCAGATGCCTGATGTTTCTGAAGGGTGCTGAGCTGCTTTGCATCTCCACAGATCCTCAGCTGCCTCCTCCTGCTGCTTCCCTTGTCAGGGCCTTCTTGGTTATTAATTCAGCATTCCCAGAGCAAGGAGGATGGAGTTTAAATCTGCTCTCTCCCTGGGGAGAGGCAGAGCATCAGAGCCCACTCCCTTCAGCAGCAGCTGGTGCACAGGGGGCCGGGCAGGGCAGTGGCACCATGAGTCAGGGCTCTGGTCATTGCTGTAAAATTAATTAAAGTTGTTGTGCTGTGTTCTGAGCTTGGCTGTGCTGGTTGGAGTCTCTGGAGCAGCAGCCTGCAGTGCCACTGACCATCAGAGCAGCAGTGTAGGACCCTGCTTTCCTTACAGGTCTCTTGGAGAGAAGGCTGTACAACGACCTGGGTGTTGTCATGTGGTGGAAAAAGTCTTTATTTCCTCACAGTCTTGTAAATCCAGTAAATTCTGCCTTACCCATGTGAGGGGCTTTTTAAGTCTGTGCCCAGTGTTGGGACTGGTGGAGGTATTCCTGGGAAAGCTCCCCAGCCCTGGAGGAGAGGTGTGCTGGTGCCACTGTGTTAAATAGCTGTTGTTTCAGGATCTGATTGAATTAGGACTCGTGTGAACTCTATCAGTCTTGCCTCACAGATAAAGGCTTGTTTATTTTTCATTGGCTCTTTGTTGAAATAAAACGGTTTCTGATAATGCCCAAGTAATTCTTTTTATCGACACTCTGGAGGCTGATACGGAAATAAAAAATAGGGAACTCTTTTCAGTGGAGATTAAGATCTCTCAGAAACGTGGCAGGCTTCCGACATGAGGTATTGTCAGTGCTGCTGCTCCATTCCAGAGCAGCCACTTGCCCTGAAAGATGAGCTCAAGCTCACTAAAACAACCCTGTTTTCAGAAATTAGGGAGCTGTGCAAAGAGTGTTATAGCAGATGCATCACAAATCTGCTATGTTAGGCAAAAAAAAAAGGAAGCAAAAGTCATAGGGACAACCTTCATGGAACATTTAAAAAGAAATTTAAAAATATGAGGTAGGTTTATTCTTGTGTTGGATAATACATTGCATTCTGGGGTGCTGTGGGTCTTCAGGAGGGTTTGTACACCTCCAGCTGAGGTGAGGAGGTCCTGCTCTGGTGCAAGGGAACAGCGTGAGGGTGGGCTGCAGAATCTGGGGAAGTTCCCAGGGGATGTGAGGATCCAGATAATCAGTTAACTGCTGCTTCTCAGAGTTAAACTCATTAAATCCCCCTTGCTCTTCTCAAATCTAAGCTATGGGATACCAGGCTATGCATAACTCAGAGAGGTTGTTGAGGTATTTTGGGGTGGGTGAATTTTAAATGGTGGGAGATGAAGCATTCATTTAGAAGTGTGAGCTGGATGGGGAGGTGACCCCATCCCAAAGGACCCCTGCCCTGAGCACTGCTGGAAGCTGCAGGCACTGTGACTGTATGGACACTGTGCCCCTGTGCAGGGTTGTGGAGGTGCCACTCAGCTGGACACTTGTCATCTGCCCTTGCTGTCCCCTGTGCACTGGGGCCATGGACAGAGCAGCAGGCACAGGGGCTGTGCAGAGTGGGGGGGCTGAGCAAAGGCTGGCAGCAACCCGGAGCCCACCCAGGGCAGGGCAGAGCCCACACAGTCCCCAGGGCCAGCGCTGGCTCCGATGGATGGGCTGCCATGGCAACCCTGCCTGCAGCTGCATCTGTCACCAAGGGGGACAAATTGCTAATAGGCAGGTTGCCAGATACCCACGTGGTAGGGTGGCCTCTGGGGTGTCCTCTGCAGCTGATAATCTGGGCCAGTGTGGGGGAGAAAGGAATGAGGGTGATGTGGGAACAGCCCCTCGGTCAGGGTGGCAGTGCTGCAGCTGTGCAGTGCTCAGGGCTGTGATTGTGTGGTTGCAATGTGTTTTATCACTCTGTTGAGCTCTAGGGGCCCATTGAATTGCTTTAGGGTGATGTGAACAGAGTCACACCAGGGATCTGGAGAGCAGAAATGGGGACAGCAAGGCTCTGTTGAAAATCGAGCCTGAGCTGTCAAAGCACTGGGTTACACCTGTGCAGCTCTGAGCAGGATTGCTCTTAATCTGCTCATATACCCTGAAAAATATTTTTGGGCAGTTGCTGATTCTTTGCATTACAGAAATTAGATCATGAAACGTTTGAGAGGGGTCAGTTTTCAGTCGAGCTGTATCTCTCTTTAGTCTCTCCAAGCTCTGCAGTCCCTGGGGAGTGTGAGAGGATCAGGGCTGCTCCTCTGGCCCCTGACCGAGAGCTCAGGGTTACCAGAGCAGATTTCTTCTGCTGTCTGGCAGAGTAATCCAGCTCAATTTAACTCTCACTGCTCTTCAAAGCAACGTCAGTGCTGTAAACACTGTGAGCCCAGCTCCTTTTGCTGCCATCCCTAACCCAAAGACATCAGCCTGCTCAGGACTCGTGGTGTCAGCTGCCTTCCCAGGGGGCATGACTTGCTTGGCTGGGCTTGACATCCAGGGAGATGCAGGCAAGTCATTTCTTGAGGAACTCGTGTGAGAGCACTTGGATGCTGCTGTTGGAGAGGAGAGAGCAGAGCAGGGTTGACCCCCGTGCTCCCACCTGGGTGTGTGGCTGCCGTGTCAGCCTGCTCCCACCCCAGCACCAACAGCAACAATGAAAACCTGGCCTCGTCTCACTGCTGAATTCTTTAGCTGCTGCTTAACACCAATTTGATTGTTATTTCTGTTTCTGAAATGGGCATCTGCTTTTCTGCTGATCCCCCAAGGGAAGGTCTCTGTGTTTTTAATGCTCCATCCCTGCCTCCAGGTGCCACCATGTGGGGCATGAGGGACTCCTTTGCATGGGAGCCAGGCTGAGGGGTGGGATGAGGAATTTGAGTGGCCTGGGTGTATGGGACCATGTTGCACCCAGGTTCTGTTTACACACACAGCAGAAGGATTGATTTCCAGCGGCATTTAGCCTGAGGGTGTTGTGTGCTTCTTTCCTGTAACTTCAAAGAAGTCAAATTGTTCCTGAGCTGAGGCGTAGGAGCACAGAAGGATTTGTCTTATGTAGTAAAATATTTAATTTGGGGAGTTCCTCTGGACAAGCTGGAGCAGTTCACTGCAGGATGAATTGGGGTTGGTGTTCTGGAGATGCTTGGGTTTGAGCTCTTCCAGGTAATACACAGCAGTGATTGGGACAGAGGTCTTGCCATTCCCTAACTGAGGAAAGTAGTGGTTGATTTGAAAACTGAAAAGGCTCTTTAAACAAAAAAATCATGAGACAGCAGGACACAGAGATTTACAGCTGCAGCTTCTGAATTTGCCTTGCTTATGAAGTTTGCTGTCACTCTGGTATGAAGAGTTAAGTAAATGCTAAATGAACTGTATTTAAAAATACTTCTTCAATAAATGTCCTTGCAAATTAAATTTCAGGAGATGATCTTACCTTTAGCCCATCTTGATGATAATTTTAATTATGGTTAATATAAATTCAATATGCGTTTCCAGTTTATTGTCTTACTCCATCATGGCTTCATCCCTTAAGAGAATTGGTAATGATGCAAATGTGTGAGGGCAGTTGTTCCATTATTCCCCATTCAGTGAGCAGTGAGTAACTAGGACTTAGGCCTTGTCAGTGACCCAACTGGATGGCTTGGCTGCTGCTGAGGTGGAAGAGCTGTAGGTGCCTTCCTTGCCTTTGCATGGGGCAGATTTTGGTCAGTGACCCATCCATTTCTACCATTTCTTCCATTTCTTCCATTTCTTCCATTTCTTGAAGCCATTTTCATGACTTAACAGGGATATTCCAAGAATTTTTCAGCACCAGTTCAGGAAGAAAAGAGAAACTTAACACCAAAACTAAAGATAGCAGTGTGGTCAAAGCCAAGTAAGGTATAGTCTGCTCAAGTATTTTATTTAGCCTGAAGGTTTATGGCAGTCCTGTGTCTGGATTTTATGATCATTTTAATTTATGATAGTCTTAAATCACTGCACTTGTGCAATTTGGTCAGGAGTAACCCTTCTGCTGTTTTAATTTTCTTCTTGGCCTGTGCTTTTAATTGTGATGTCACTTGCTTGGAGAACGTTAAATGCCATGTCAGCCTCATGTGATAAGAAACTTGAAACATGCACATTGAAGAATCTGGCAAGGGAATGTCTTCAAGTAGGAAGCAGATCTAATTGGAAAACCTGATTTCACATCGGAGAGGAAGGCACCTGCCCAGGCCTTGGAGGAGGATTGTTGCACACACAGGGTGTGCTCACTTTCTGGAACACGCTGGTGGCTCCTGCACACCCTGGGATCTGTGAAATCCCAGGGAGGCAGACTCACATCCCGTGCTATTTTTGTAATGTTTATTTCACAGTTGTTCAATGACAAGATTAAGTTTGGGCTGGGTTAGCTCATTACATTTCTACATTTGATATTCTGAAACTTTGGAAGTGGTACAAGTGGCAGTGGCCAGTCATGTTGGAACCAGCCTGAGCAGTAGGACAGCAGCTCTCTCCTGGGAAGCCTGACACTGCTTGGCAGCCTTCCCCTCAGAGGAGGATTCCTGCTCAAAGACACAGTCAGAACCAAAGTTTGTCTGGTTAAATAAAAAATAAAAGTTAAAACATACACCTGTTTCCTAAGTCATAGGAAGCTTTCTAATATCTGCCTCAGTGCCTTTGTATTTTCAGGTTTGAAGAACTTGCATGCAAGAGAAAGAGTTTTGTTTTATTGCTGTTGATACTAAACATTGATCAGAAGTATAAAGTAGGGCATGTAGGGGTAGGGTTTGAGATTCTGATCTCCTCCACTGATTCTCAGCACTGGACTGATTCCTCTTTCTTGCTCCTAATCTTTTGGAGAGCCACAAGCCTCTCAAGCCTTCCAGCCTTTTACTGCTTCATTTTCTAACAAACCCCAAATGGATTGCAGGCTGATAGGTCCAGGATGATGTTCCAATGGCTCTGTCTAGCACCGTGGGGTCCCCACAAAAGCAGTGCCAATGTCAGGATGCTGCTGCTGGTGTCACTGCACGACATTTCTGTCATTAATGACATTCCTGTTCCCTTTGGCAGCTGGTGATGGAGTTCTGCGGCGCGGGCTCCGTCACCGACCTCATCAAGAACACGAAGGGGAACACCTTGAAGGAGGAGTGGATTGCCTACATCTGCAGAGAGATTTTGCGGGTACGTGTCCAGGGGGAGCTGAATGTTCTTGGGAATGTGGCAGTTCAGGGCTCAGGGGACACAGGAAGCCTTTGGCTCCGCAGATTTCGTGGATGCTGTGCTGCCATGGGCTGGAGCCTCTGCGGTGCCAGCAGGCGTGAATGATTCATGTGCCTGTATGATGCATAATAAATAAGCCCTGCTTAATGCCCTTTAGCTCTGTTAGTTGCCTGAATTTTAACCCTTTTTTTCCTTCAACAAAAATATAATCTACTATTAGCATTAAAAGGGCAAAGATTTATTTATGCTAGATTTATGTTTTTAGTTATGCTAGATTTATGTTTTTAGTTAACAGAAAGGTGAGGACTAATATAGTCTGTGGAAAGAAGAATCTTCATGATTAAAAAGCATCCTATGTTTTTTTTAAATCCACATGTCTGATTTTAATGAGGATGCTGCAGCTTTTATACTCACAATATAAATGTTTGACTGAGATGTCTTAAAATGGGCCATGCCAGAGTTTCATGTACTGGGAGCTGGCAGCTTCAGCAAAGACTTTCCTGCATTTTGCATTGCTGAGGTTAGAGGATGAGGTTGTAATGGCTGCCCTACATTAAAATCTATTGCTCTGTGAGCTGAAGATTTGTTCAAGAGAAAACAGGAATATTTGGCATGTGAAGGAAACCTGTACAAGAGCCATCAAGTGATAGGATGTGAGGAAAAGGTCTCAAATCGCACTAGGGGAGATTTAGGAAAAATTTCTTCAGTAAAGGGGTTGTTAAGCACTGGAACAGGCTGTCCAGGGAAGGCTGGATCCCCATCCCTGGGGGGATTTGAAAGGGATGTGACTGTGCCACTTAGGGACATGGTTTTGTGGTGGCCTTGGCAGTTGTCAGGGTTATAACATAGTCTTAAAAGTCTTTTCCAAGCTAGACAATTGTTTGATTCTGTGAATGAAAATGAGGCAGAATGATCTCTCCAAATGGATGTGCCTGACACTGGGGCTGTCACGGGTGTCCAGAGGTGACACAGCATTTCTGCCTTGACCCTGAATGTCACTGTCTACGCCAGAGTGATGTGCAGAAGTGCTGGTGCTGTAACTCATCAGCTTTTCTGTGGACACTGCTTTAAGTGCCAGGAGGTCACAGTTACATGGGCTTATTTTAAGAGTATGAGCTCCATGAGCCTGTTTCTTAAAACAGTCCCTGGCAGTGAGTCAAAACCCAGCCTATGACTCATGTCCCAGGGCCAGCATTGGGTGTCACCTACTGCATTTTGGCCACACATTGGGGTGATGGTGGGTGGCCTCTGTGGGGTGTGGGGTGAAGAAAGTCTCCCAGCTTCACACTGCAGAATGTGGCTCAGGCTTGGTTCAGGCAGTGATGGACTGTTAGAATTCTAACACGAAGCTCAATCCCACACTGTTAAAGGATTTTTTAAAATCCTGTGGAATTTTTGTTTTGCCTCAAATGCTCAAAGGTGCCGGTAACCAAGTGTAATATGGCTAAAAAAAGGACTCCTGTACAGATATAATCTGTTCCACAGTTTTCCCAAGGTAATGAGCATAAAATGACTAATAACTACCAGAAGCGATAGCAGAAATCCTTTTCTTCCTCAAATACGAATGTTTAATGTGAAATGCAAACCTAGTGCAAAATTAGTTTTTGAAGTAATCCATATTTTTCCTAAGCGGGCAAGCTGGGTGGATTTTGCTTTAAAACTGAAATAATAAATGAATGAAATAAAAATGTAGGTTGCAAAAAGAAATTAATGAGCTAATAAACTAGCACAACAGCAAAGCTAGTTTACCTTTAGCCTTTGAGATAGGCTTTTCATTTGAGCTATATCTCTATTAGGGATATGTGCAAGTTATAATATTTGTATTTGCATGGTAGCTTTCTAATACAAGTTTCTCAGTGTACTGAAATCCAGTTTATTGGACCAATATAACAAGAGAATTGTTTTCTTCAGTTTCTGGATGATGGAAATGGAGAAAGGAGACAAACCCATTCTATTATTTCTGCCACAGAAATGGCTCCCTGAGGCAAGGGAGCACATGGGGGAAATCATGTCTGGAGTGACAGAAGAATTTGGGTTAATACAGGTTCCTGCTGGAATGGGAAAGATTGGGTTAAAGCCCCACAGAATGGACAGGCTCCTTGCCAGGCATGTCCTCCCAGCATGGGGCATGGGACAGTGTTTGGAGCATGTGATAAACAAAAGCATTCTCAAGTGCTTAACTCCAACTGTGAACCTTTCATTTCTGGAGCATAATTGGTTGAGGAGGAATGTCAGAAAATAACATGCTTTGAACTTGGGTTCCTCTAACCTTTCTGTGAATTCTCCAGGGCTTGAGTCATCTACACCAGCACAAAGTAATTCATCGAGACATCAAGGGACAGAATGTATTGCTGACAGAAAATGCAGAAGTGAAACTAGGTAAGAGTGGGTTAGAGCTCCTGGAAACTGCAGGTGGGGTGGCTGGGGGGAAGCAGCAAAACTGGCTTGTACACAACCAGAAGAAAGAGGATGGGTACCAAGAGCTCCTCTGTGGGTTTCGTTATGTTGGCTTTGATGCATGACCTTGGGTGTTGACCAAGTGCTGTGCCTCAAACTGCCAGGGGTTGATGGCCAGGTTCTGCTTGCAGACATGCACCTGCAGTGGTGTTTCTGCTCAGACAGCTCTGCCACCAGGTACAGGTTAAGCAACCAACACCAATTTTTCATGCCCTGGATTGAAAATTGCCCTGTGAGCACCACCAGATGTTGTCAGTGGCTGTTGCCTCACAGCTGCATAGCAGTGTTCTGGAGAAGAATCTATTTTCAGTTTAGCATGACATAATCCAGACTCCTTTTCCAGGCTAACCTGATGGAGGGGTTTAATTTGCAAGAACTACTCTGAATTTTGTGCACTCTGTTAGTCACCCTGGAGAGGAGCAGGCATTGGTGTGGAGATCATATGGAAGGCAGCAGATCAGTGCAGATGACGTGTTCACATCCTCACTTGTCCAGTATTGATGGTTTTGAGGCTGTCTTTGCCCAGTTAATTTTTGTTGGTGATGGAAGATCCCTTACACTGGTCATGTGTGTTGGGAGCCTGTTTTTCCCATGCCTCCTCTCTCCCTCTACAGCAGAATAAACCCCTGGCTTAACAGATGGCACCACCAGCTCATTGGGCTTTAGGCTGGTGAGGATTCCTCTCCAAGGGGAAATTCTCCAGGGCAAATATCTGGCCAGTGTGTTGTGCAAAGTGCAGTTAGTGGACCATAGAGTTTTCTCTCATTGATTTGATTTCATCATTTTTTGCTTCATTTTGCAGCTCTCTGCTTGACATTTCCCATGGGTCTTTGTCCTTGGTCCTTAGCTCCTTGAGTCTTTTGCATTTCTGCCATTTGCAGCAAGAATTTAGGTAGAAAAATGAGGCTTCCACCAGTATTTGTCAGGCTTCAATTCAAATGAGCAAGCACAGAACAAAGGCTGCTGCTTATTCATGTAGCCAACCCTGTTTCTCATTAGTATGAGGAGCTGTGATTTCTTTTCATTGCCTCCTGGCAAGGAGGAGAAGGCACAGGGTTTTGTACAAAACCTGGACATCAGATGATGAGGTTTGTCCTTGGCTGACCTCTGTAGATGCCAGCAGAGATCAAACAGGAATGTCTTCAGCCACGTCCCCCTTTCCTGGCTGTGCAGAGCTGTTCTGAATGAGCGCAATGTTTAACATGGAGCAGCAGAGCGTTGCTCAGGTTTGTCTCTGACCTTGCCATGCCCTGCTGTCTCCCTGCTGCAGTGGATTTTGGTGTCAGTGCCCAGCTGGACAGGACTGTGGGCAGGAGGAACACCTTCATTGGCACGCCTTACTGGATGGCCCCCGAGGTCATCGCCTGCGACGAAAACCCCGATGCCACTTACGACTTCAAGGTACCTAAACCAGCATCTTCTGCTCAGGGAACCATTGCAGCACTGAAATACACGTTGGCAGGCAGCACAGGCTCCTCCTGCTTTCTGGCAGTGGGATTTTGGGATGCCAGTTCAGGTCCAACCTGAATCTTTGCTGTGCTGTTCACATATCCAAATTTACTGCGAGGAGTCTTTCCCTGTGTGGAGAAAGGTGTCAGACTCAGACTTCCTACCTTCTACCCTGCTTTTTGGTGCTGTGCATTTAAATACTCCAGTCAAACAAGCTGTATTTGCTCTATTTACTCTGGAGAGGAGTCAGGTCAGGTTTAGAAAGGGTAAAATCACATCCTCTGGCCTGCAGGCTGATATTCACAGGGAGATGTGAAGGCTGCCACACAATCAGACGTTTAGGGGGCTGACCTACTTTTCACATGTCTCTCCAGCCTGTTTGAAGTTTATTTTTGGATCAGTGGCAGCACAACATCGCTGCTGAGTTATAATGTGGCACAGAGCCCTGTGCCATGCAGCAGATCCACAGGAAGGTTAGGAGTCCCACCTGCCCATTCAAACTACAGTGAGGTCTGATGTTTAAAGCAGGGAGAGCTTATTATAGTTTATCCTGTTTCTGCCTTACTACAAGTTTCTGGACACACATCTGTAGAAATATCCCTTGTTTTTTTTTGTCCCTTGGTTTTTTGAAATGTCCAGAACTTGAATTTTTAGCTCCAAACCTCCTAAGGTTCACTGAGTGTATCCAGAGAGGAGGGCAGGGCATTGCCACATGAACTCTGGGGGGGAAGCTCAGGCATATGTGAAGCTTGCTGTACTTCTATTCTTATGCCTGCTGAGAGGTCACTTCACAAGGTGATGTTTAAAAAGGACTTTGAGACCCTCTGGTGTGAGCTGCTTTCTAGAAGTGGAACACTCCAGTGTAACAGAGCCACAGCCCACCATTGTGATACAATTTCGGCTGCAATTACTGGTTGTTCAGAGAAATTTTTGAGAAATGAATGATTTTAAAGAAGCCAAATGATGCTTTGCTCTTGCAGCCATTTAAGTGCATCAGTCAACTTTTGAACTGAGGCTTTTCCAGAGAGCAGCTCTCCAGTCTGAGTTCAGACTCTGGGTTACAGAAGTTGTTAAGGATGGGGACATGTAGAAGTAGTTTAATGTCCAATTACTTACTACTCTTTGATTAACCAATTACAACAAGCATTTCCTCAGCTCTGCTGAGGGCAGTGCTTCATGACAGGGCTGCACCCTCCACTGGCTGCTCTCACTTCTCCACCGACAGCTGCCTGTGCACTGCTCTCATTAATCACAGCTTTTTGGCTTTATTTCTTTTTAAAAGGACTGATATCTTCATAGGCTACTTCTACCCTCTGAAATCCCTGAGGATTTTCTTCCTGCCAGAATAACTGGGGCATTTAATATGCTGTGGACTGATGCACAGGCTCCAGGAGCAGAATCCCTCTATTGTCCCCGAGGATCAGATGCTCACAGCGAGCCTCTGAAGTTGGCTCTGGCCATTTTCCCGTGGCTGGGGGTGTGGAACAGGAGCTGATTGCTGCTGACACGCTCCTTGCAGGGTGCTTTCAGAGCTCCTGGTGATGTGGGAGCCACTGGACATTAGTCCATACCCCAGATCACAGCCTTGCACCTGATGCTCTTGCTTTGAAGTAGGGTGGGGATGATGTAAATGATAATTATTTCTTTTAAAAGGGATGCAAATCAGATGCTCTCAGGTTTGGCTGACTGGCTTAAAATACTGAATACAAAAAATGAGATTTATAGGGTGAGAATAGGAATCCTCACAGGCTTAATCTCCTGGACAAAAAGCCTCTGATCTCACTGTTTTCTTAGCCAGAAAGAGATGCCTATGTAATCTATGGAAGGAGGCAGTAAATACCTCCTCACATAAATAAACCACTTCAAAAAAGAACAAATAGAACCCCCCCTCTGTTATTGAAGTTATTTGTTGTTTTTTTTCCCCAGCCAGTCTTCCTTTTTTCTTTAGAGATACCTTGTCAATAGGCTTAGAATCAAAAGGAGGAGGAGAAGGGAGCCTGCTTCCCTTCCCAAGGCAATGCAAATACATTAGCACAGCATCCCTTTGCTGGATGGACTGAAAGGCTTTTTAGTCTTAAAAATAAAAACCATTCAAAAAAAATCCTGAATTCCAGATCATTATAAAATGTTGCTTCCCGCTGAGTTTTCTGCTTTCTCTGGGAGACTCAGAGGGATGATAATCCCTTTCTGTATTCCTCCAGCTTTAAGATCACTTGGCATCTTGCATATAACACTGGGCACCTCAATATGGAAAGACACATTAGGAATTTGGAAGGAGTTCAGTGGCAACCCAGAGGGAAGGGGTCATGTGTGCTGAATCATGTGGAAAGACTGTGATAATTAAGTATGCAGCAGAAATCCCAGCTGACCAGAAACAAAGAGTGGATGAGACTGTGCTGTGAAAGGGCTGAAAATAAGATTTGAGAGAGAATTTTTAAGCAGGTGCAAAGATGTGTAGCAAGGACAGCATTTGTTGAGGGAGAGCTTGAGCTAAAAATGAGGAAAAGTGCCCTGAAATGGGAAATCAAAGTTGTCTTTCCTGGAGCACGTATGTGGAAAGGTGTTTGTGGCTCCTGGAGGCTGTCTCCAGCTCTGGCTGGGACTCTGTAGTGGGAAAAACAACTTGCTGGGGTTTACTCACTAAATGGTAGGTTTAGAGGCTTGATGCAGTTTAGAAAGAGCAGCTCTTGAACTGGAGTGGAGAAAAGTGAACTGGGACTGCAGAGACACGGCAGAAAGCAGGGCAAGGGAGAGCTGGATGTACAGGAGGAAGGGTGGAAGGCAGAGTCCATCCCTTCCAGCCTTAGGTGGAAGCACCACCATTGGTCTGAGTCATGTTCCAGTCCAGCAGAAGGGTTGTACTCATTTTCTCTCCCTGGGCACATCCAACCTCTGCCTCCTGCACTGCCAGGAGAGCCAATCCATCCCCTGGGGCTCATTGTCAGGGCTAGGGCTGCAGCCACAGCTCAGTAGTGATGGTGGGGTGGGGAGGAGGCACTGGAAGGCAGCTCACTGCTGCTGTCTGGCAGGGAGCTGGGGATTTGGGTGGTCCTGCTGGCAAGGGAGAGGATGGATGGAAAAGTGTTAGAGGCATGAAAGCAGAGTTTCTCAGATAGGTGTGTTGTCTCTGCTCTGATCCCTCAGGAGACTCAGGGCTGAGCAAGGCTTAGGAACAGGGTAAATAAAAGTGTGCATTTCTGCTTGCACTGGCAATGTCCCTCTGCTTCCTTCCACAGAGTGACCTGTGGTCTCTGGGGATAACAGCCATCGAGATGGCCGAAGGTGCTCCCCGTGAGTAGAGTCATGGCTCTCTTCATTACCCCTGGGTTAAAACTGCTGGGCTTTGCTGAGCACCAGCCAGGGCTCAGCTCTGTGCCAGGAACACCACCCCACCCTGGGATTGCTGAGGTGGAGCTCACAGCACCCATGGGGACAAAGCTGCCAGGGCAGCATGGCCCAGGGGGCGAGCTGGGCAGGGAGCAAAGGCAGCTGTGTGACACCTGTGCTACATCTTGGAGCACTCTGGGACATGGTTTCCTCAAATAAAACACAGATGAAGAAGGGGTGGAGGTTTGGAAGCAGGTAAAACACCTCAGAGCTGGTGTGACACTGATAGTGACACACTGGGTGCACCTGCACAGGTCACACTGCCACAGTTTTCAGTGTTGTCCTCAGGCTGTCCTTGCTGGAAATGCAAGTCAATAAAGCAGAGCATCGTGCCACGTGGTGTGGCTGTCCCATGCTCTGGCCCACTGATGTCAGCACCCAGCAGGTGCTGAGGACCTGGAGCTGCAGGAGTAGAGATGTCCCCAGCCGGCCCCTGCAGTGACCCTGGCAGTGCTGGGGACACTCACAGCCCTGGGATGGGGACATGAGAGCCTGAACTCAGAGCCCTTGGTTGGGGACATCAGATCCTAAACTCAGAGCCCTTGGTTGGGGACATCAGAGCCTGAACTCAGAGCCCTTGGATGGGGACATC
Organism: Serinus canaria; assembly: GCF_022539315.1. Lineage (NCBI taxonomy): Eukaryota > Metazoa > Chordata > Aves > Passeriformes > Fringillidae > Serinus > Serinus canaria. The sequence goes on along the minus strand of NC_066323.1, from coordinate 4,196,830 downwards.
AGCCCACACCTGGGCCCCAGGGCTGGGGGGTGTCTCTGGGGGGTTGTTGCTGCACTCATCCTGCCACAAGGGTCTGGCAGCCTCAGAGGAAGCTGGGATCTCCCAGTTGGATCTCCCAGTTGGATGTGTGTGCTGTATTTAATGCCTCTTCTTACAAATTGCAGCTCTGTGTGACATGCATCCCATGAGAGCCCTCTTCCTCATCCCCCGCAACCCGGCCCCGAGGTTGAAATCAAAGAAGTGGTGAGTTTCTTTCTCCATCTTTAGGGACTGTAAAAACATTGCTGGAGCAGTCTTTTTCTGCAGCTGGGCACACTGGGGACATGGTGTTGATATTTATGATGTTTTGGGGGTTGGTGATGATCTCCAGCATCACGCTGGTCAGTGCAGGTTTGGGTTTTGGTCTTCCATGGAGAGGAAGTTTGTTCTGAAGGATCCACCATGGGATTGAGGCCTTCCTTGGTATGCAGAGAGAGCAGCACACTCACCCTGCCATTTCACAGTGCAGAATTGGCTTTTCCTGGGCAGTTGTGCAGCCTGAAGTCTGATAACACTTTGCTTGGCTCCCCTTTCATTCCAGTCAGGTTCCGTTCTCAAGTGGAAACATGTATCCAGGCCAAAAAAAAAAAAGAGGATGGTTTATCTTGAAGGTCCAGGAATGCAGAGATTTGTACTTTGTTTGGGCTTTATTTTAAAATTTTGCAGGAAAAGATACATCACTGTTTTGGGAAAAAAAAAATAAAAAAGGAAAGAAAGTGAGGCATGCCAATAAAAACCCACAGGAAAAATATTCCTGAAGCCCAGCCAGATGTTGTTTTGTTACTGTATGTTCTGTATTGATGGAAGTGGAGTCCTTAAAAACACTTGTCTTTGGTTTGTGCTGTTTTCCTGCCCCAGGTTCAGCAGTGGTTTAGTCAGGAAAGATCTGCCACGTGTTGGAGAGACAGCACTGCCCCTTATTCCCAGATGGGCTGAGCTCACAGAGGGAAGCTTTGCCTTAATCCTTTAAATAATGCTTAATATCTTATTGATTGCACACCCATAAAAAGGAGAAGAGCCCATGGTATGTACTGACAACACTTGGGGCAACAGCAGCAAATATTTTATTGCTGACAGAGGAGTGAGAGGGGCTTGGAAACCTCTGCTTTGGATGCATGGTGCTGGGCTTTTAGGACCAGCCTAAAAACTCACCCAGGCTTTGGCAGGAGGCATCTCAGTTTGGTCAGCCTGATCAGCTGCTCCAGTACCAAACCAGGAGAGGGACCATTCCAAGCTGGCTCTGCAGAGGGTGTCAGATATTCTTGTTCTCTTTGCATGACCTTTTGAGGATACAATTAGTCAGCTGAGAAAATAGTGTAGGTGCTTGTTTTCTGCCAGATCACCAGTCTGCTCCTTTGTTATCCTCACTCCTACAGCACAAAAAGGATTGTGAGACTTGAGAGTTTATTTTTCATACAAAAGTGCTGTTTATTCAGCAAAGACTCCCTCAGCCTCCAGGCAGAGGGGAGCTGATGGAAGCAGATTTTGAGCAGGATGTTTCCCCATGTCCTTAAGGTAAAAATGGAGCTGGGATGGAATTTGTATTTTAGTCCCTGCCCTGCCATTGCAGGATGTGCTTAGTGGAAGGGGGCATGTTCCAGGGCACCACCTTCCCACACACATCTGGCAGCTGTGCCAGGTTTGCACATCCTGTGGGCTCTGCCTGGGGCCATTTGGTCTGCCCAGAGTTGTGCTCTGCCTGTGCCAGGGGTGGCATCCTGGGTGCTTGGATGGAAGATCTCCTGGGAAGCCACAGTGTAATAAAACTCCAGCTTCAAGAGGCAGCTTGGTGCTCACCTGGCCTCTGCTCCCCTTCCATGATCAAGCAGGCATCCCTGGTGTCCATCAGAGCTGGAACATGTGTACCTCAGGTAGCTCAGACCTCTGTTCATCTTCCAAGCTGTCATTGCAGTGGAAAGCTCCAAAGGATCCAGATAAAGGTCCACCAGCTCATTGAAAGCAAATTTTTTGCAGCATTTTCAGTGTGGCACTGGGCAGACTTGCTGTCCTTGGCTCATTTCTCAGCTGGAGGTTTTTGGGCCTTGCCAGGATGAGTCCTGGAATTCTGCAAGCCCATCCCTGGAAGAGTGGAGATGTTTGTTTGGGGTGGCTTCCTGGCAGTCAGTGGGCTGGATTTCAGAGCCACAGGTCACAAGAGCAAAACAAAATGGAGAAAGGTTCAACTTGAGCTTGTCCTTGCTTTTGTGCACAGCAACATATAAATAAAAGTGCCCTACATGGGCAGACCATCTTTTTCCTTGCATGTAGAAGTAGTGAAGGGACTTCAGCCCCTTTGAGGGTAAGTCAGGACAGCCAGGAGAGAACACTGGCATGGGAGCCTGGCCTCAATTAAAAATTGCAGAGAGCAAAATAATTTTGTTGCTTGCTAAGTCCTGAAACTGGCTTTTGAAACAGCACTGTGTTCCTATGAAATTAAAGTCTTTGGTGTATCATTTTCTTTCCCAATTAAAGGCAGCCAGCAATGAAGCTTTATTTTCCTCTTCCCCTGTTTGCAGGCAAAATGAACTCAAACTTTAGTGATTTTGTTCCCATAAACCTTCTCTAGCCCTGCATTGTAAAAGACATGAAACCTCTTTGTTAATGAGGTGATATTTGCACTGTGGTACCACTTTTCATCCAAGCAGCTGCAAAAGCTTTGCAAACATTGATTTAAGCTTTACAAACCCCAGGAGCTGGAGGAACGTGTGTTTCAGGAAGGTGGGCTGACCTGGGCCTGGGGAGGGGGTGAGATGTGTTGTGGAGTCCTGGATCAGAGCCAGGGAGAAAGCCCTGGTCTTCAGCTCCAGAGAGGGCTGAACTGTGCCACTGGACAGGCTGGCTTGTTTGGGAGAGGAAGATTTTGGGAAATGCAGCAGCCTGAGCTGGAAAATGGATGGGAAATCCCTGCCCATGGCTGCTCAGGCAGCAAAGGTGTCTTAGGGCATCACAGGGCACTGGGACCCCCATCCCATCACTTCCAGGAGGATAACTCTTCAGCTACTTCACCTGTACCCTATTTGCACATGCTCTGGACCACACATCCAGGATAGGGTCTCTCAAGCTTCTCACCAGCAAGGGAGGATCGTATTTTAAAAGTGCTTTTTATTTTTTTTTTTGAGCATCACATTGATTGTGCCTTTTGGGTACACTGAAACACTGTGTTTCTCAAGGTAAGGTGGGGAAGGCAGATTTGCTCATTAGCAGAGCTGGAGGGAAGATTTAATTGGATCCAGTAGCATATTTTATTTTTGCATCTCAATTTGTATGGATTAGCACTTGAAAGATAAATCACTTTTAGTCTGACAGCTTAAAAGTAAAATCCCTGAAAGCTTATTGTTTTACTTCTAATGCAATTCTGTAGTATCTCTTGGCTTCTGACATTAATTTATATTCATTTTCTTATTTGCTAAAGCAACATAGACTACAGTAGCCTGTCAACATTTTCCTTTCTTGTAAATTCCTGTTCTCTTGAGTTTATAATGTGGTGAAATTAGTTCCAGGAAAACTTTGGATATGCAGCACTTGAGACTAAGACAAATTTGTTTATTAAAGATTTGGCTGAAACTGTTTTAGCTGAGATTGAATGTAACTTTGTGGGCAGGGAGGAGGGCAGGGCTCTGTTCCCATCTCTATCAAAAGAGCATGTCCCAGTCTCTTGGATCAGGGGCTCTGGGGCTTGCAGGCCCCCAGCCCTGGTGGGTTGTCATGCTGCTGAGAGAGCAGGGAGGGACTGCAGGCAACAGGATCATCCAAAAGTTGCCCAAGCTCTACCAAGCCCTGCAATGTTGGGACTTAAATCTAAAAAAAAAAAAAAAAATATTTAACCTAGCTTGAAACACTGCCTGGGGAGCTATAAAATATGAGAAACAATCCACTCAGGCATTGTGTTTATATCTCTGTGTGTTGTATCTCGTTTCTACCTGCAGTTTCACAGATTCAGAGGGAAGGGAGCAGGAACACTCCCTTGCTTTTTCTTGGGTGCCATTGGTGACATCTTGCTTTGGTGATTCTCTGATCATATTGATGGTTCTCAGCTTTCTGGGATAACGAGCAAGAACTGAGAAAAATCTTGTCAAACTTTCTAACATGAGAATCAATACATTTACACTTATTTCTATACCTTCATTTCCTGTTCTTGACCAGGTCTAAAAAGTTTCAGTCCTTCATTGAGAGCTGCCTAGTGAAGAACCACAGCCAGAGACCCACCACGGAGCAGCTGATGAAGCACCCCTTCATCCGGGACCAGCCCAACGAGAGGCAGGTCCGCATCCAGCTCAAGGACCACATCGACAGGACTAAAAAGAAGCGAGGAGAAAAAGGTCAGTGGACAGGAGAGGAGGGTGAGTGGAGAAGAAGCAGCACTCTGAGCAATCCTTGACCTCTGTCATGTGTCCAGATATCACTGTCTGGGCAACCCGTGACCTCTGCCATGTGCTTGGGGATCCCTAGTGCAGACCAGGGCACGTCCAGGCAGGTGAAGCTTATGGGTGAAAGAGGGAAGACAAAAAGGATTGGGTTGCCCAGTACTAGTTCCCCTTACTCAGATGGCTGAGTTTGTTTGCAATCTCGTTAAATTCCATAGGTGTGAGCCTTCATGTGGTTTTGGGGACAGATTGTTTTGTTTGGTTTGATTCCTCTCAGTCATTGAAATGAAAATAAATAAATGTAACAATGGGTGTTCATGCAAAGCAGACAGGTGACTGCCATTAGAGTTAATCAGTGTTTTTAAATATTTTTTTTTCCTAATGAAAAATGATGCCATTTTTTAGGCCAGGTGGTAATTTCCACATGGAACATCTAAGCCTTGATTCATTAAAGCGTGTGTATAAAATTTACGTTTGCATAGATCCATGCTGGCGTGTGGGAGGGTGAAGCTGCTAAGCTGAATTTTCCCCAGCTCACGTATTTCATGCCAAGTGTGTTGATCTACGTGACATCCCTGCAGCACCAGCGACGAGCAGAGCTGTGCAAACGAACATCCAGATAAGACCCTTGCCCCAAAGCAATTCTGCTGACTAGGAATAACCCATTAAACTGAATGTTTTCAGTGAACTCTCCAGGCCCTATCAAAGTCCTCTGCAAGAAAGATCAGATAGCAGAAGAAACTTGTTAAAGTATTCAGCTGCTTGTGAACTGAATTTTAATTTGAAAGCTCATTTGTAGAATCCAGCAAATTAATATGTTGCTATTTCTCTTCTTATTGGTAGTGGAATTAATTTTTCATGCATACCTTCCAGCCCCTTGTAATAGATTTCACTACAATCAAGACAATAAAATGGGATCCCAGTCAAGTATTAAATGTGTTTAGTCTGGCAAATGAAGGTTGGACCCTAGAGATGGAGAGTAATTGGATAAATGCGAGCCTTCTTTGACTATAATTCCCTTCATCCGATAAAGATGATATCCCAACAGAAATTGCAGTATGTAACACAACATTGCAGTGGGCTTTTATGCAGATATCTTCATTGCCTGGAAATTACATGGATTTGCATAGGAAGAGCATATGTTTAGGGAAAGAGGAGCTGGTGCCTTCAGAGCCTTGGTTAAATCCCACCTTCCCATGGCTGTGGCTCCAATGGCTGGTGGTGCACCTCCTGTTGCAGAACCATCCTGAAGAAGGGGGTCACTCCCTGTCAAATGGGGATAAAGTCTTATTTTGTGGACAACCCCATCTGTACGTGAAGGGGCTGTGGTTGTCAGGGCTGTTGCCCTCTGTGCTTGTGGCCCCCATAAAATCACAAAATGCAGAGCAGTAATGCTGCTTATTCTTGGTCATGCAAGGTAAAGAGAATTGGCTGTTCTGCCTTCAGAGCTCTGGGGTTTTCAGCCACTGGAAAAACAAATGAGTCCAGCAAAGGGCACTGATGAGCAATTCTGTTCCTAGATGAGACAGAGTACGAGTACAGTGGAAGTGAGGAGGAGGAGGAGGAAAATGACTCTGGTGAGCCAAGGTAAGAATCAGCATTTCATTTGTGCCCTTACATCCCTTTAGCTGTGTATAAAATCAGCTAGGATGATGGGCTCATATGAACTGGAAATTGAAAAAGGACATTCTGAGCACAGAGTCCTGTTCCCTGGCAGAACAGAGGAAATTCTCGCTGCCGGGTGGTGCGTGGGTATGAACTGATGCTCTGGATCACCTTCACCAAGAGCTGGGGAAGAAAAACCCCATTGCCTGTGGGATCTGCAGCACAACATGGTGCTGTCCTGGGAATGTGGGTGCTGAGATGTGGAAAAATGCGAGGTGAAGTTAAAAAATTCTTTAAAATGTGGTTCCTTACATCCAAGTGTAACTAACTCCCTGTTTCCATGTAATTTTTCACCATGAAACCTCCCAGGTGCTGCTGCAAGCACTGTGGGGCTGGAACTTTCTTCGCTGACATTTTTCAGAGCCGTTGTAATTAGTATCAGGTTATTCCATTATTTCTCTGAGATAATGTAGTATTTTAATAGCTGGCAATGATTCATGCTAAATGTGCTTTGTGCACAGCTAAATATAGTGTGTGCTAGCCACTGCAGCACCAGAGGCTTTGGTTAGAAACTTAATGTAAAGGAAACCTTTCCATTTACAGTGAGTAAATGACCGAGGAGCCATGAGCAAAGCTCTGTCACCCTGCCCTGGCACCTGCAGGCCCCCATCCCTCCACCCACTGCTGCCCAAGCTCTGTCAGCTGTTGGGATGCTGTTGGGATGGAGGGAAGAGGGGCCACGCTGGAAAAACCACACAGGGACAAGAGCTTCAAGGCTGCAGGGAGGGGGATCTCTGATGCTTCTCCTGTGTGCAGCTCCATCCTGAACCTGCCCGGGGAGTCGACGCTGCGGCGGGATTTCCTGCGGCTGCAGCTGGCCAACAAGGAGCGCTCGGAGGCGCTGCGGCGGCAGCAGCTGGAGCAGCAGCAGCGCGAGAACGAGGAGCACAAGCGGCAGCTGTTGGCCGAGCGGCAGAAGCGCATCGAGGAGCAGAAGGAGCAGAGGAGAAGGCTGGAGGAGGTAACTGGCCAGGGCTGAGCTGGTTTTTTTAGGTGGAGCAGCAGGATTTCTGGTGGCAGGTCCCAAGGGACTGTTAGTAAGAGTTGCCTCCTTGGGCCAGGGCTCATAAGTTCTTGGAGGCGTATTAGTCACCCAAGATAGCTCAGCTACCTTTGGAGGCATAAAATCAGCAGGATGGATTCTGTGGCAGTGTTGGAAACAAAAAAGTTTAATAAAAGGCAAAATAACAAACAGAGAAAAACCGAGCCAGGTGCAAGAGGTTCTTGCTCCTGGTAAAACACCTCACAAAAGCAATTAGGTTCTTTGTTCACTTCTTTTTTTAGTAAATTGCCCAGGCAGGACTTTTTGGCTCCTGTCCAATTGGCTCTCCTTAAGTTTGACGTGAAGTCCCCTAAGCCTATGAAGTGCCTCTTTCACCTAATTGAGGAGAGAAACTTCTGGGCTTCTTTCCATTCTGAGGGGACAAAGGATAGTTTTGTCACTCTGTCAACAAGGGGCACATTCCTATAACTGTTCTCAGGTGGTTTAAGGTCATGTGTTGACCTCCCCAGTCAGTAATCCCAAACATTTTGTTACACTGGTCAGCCCCTCTGCTCATCCTTTTGGTGTAGCCACTTGCAGCCACTCTCCCCACCATAGCCAAGTGTTGCCAACTTTTGTGAAGGTATTAGAACTGGTTTGCTGTAAATAAACCCTTGGAATTCCAAACCTAAAAGGGTCCCTGGAACTACTGAACAGAGATTGCCCATGACTGGGGTGACAGCTGTGTTCAGTCAAGGTGTGCAGTCCAGCATCTGTCAAGTTCATTATCATTATTTGCTCCTGTGGATTGTTACAGTTGAAAAGAAGCTGAAAAGCTCAATTTGCCCTATCCCTGGATCCATGTGCCATTTGTGTCCCATTTAATCCATAATTTCAACTTCAGTCTTACAGTCCCTGCCAGTTACAATTTCTCTTGCAGGGGAGGGGCAGGTGCCTGCCTGACTTGTGCAATGATCCATATGTGCCCCGAAGGATAAGATTTCATTACCCTTGTCTTAACATACCAGCCACAAATGCAATCAGTCTTAAAATTATCCACCCCATTTAAAATCCAGCTGCAGGATTTGACCTTGTGGCTTTGGATGTCCCTGAGCTGCTCGGCCTGGCCATGTGCTCTGGAGGAAGTGCTAGCTTTTGCTTTAGCTACTCGTTCACCAAAAAATAAAGGGGCTTTTTCCCCATCTCTTGGGGTTTTTGATGGGGTTTGTCCAAAAGGCACCCATTGCCTTGCTCTGAACTCAGCCCAAGTGACTCACTGAAGGGTTCATACTTTGAGGGTCATTAAATTAGCTTTCTGAAGAGGTCACCAGTGTGTCTGATAAAAGGATTTTCAGTAAATGGACTATTAGAGAATCCACCCTCTTAATTTGTCGAGCAAGAGGTCTGTTACTCTGGTCACCAGTCTCTCCCTGTACTGGGTAATGCCTCAGGCCAGGGGCACAGACAGGAAGGAATTTCAGGCAGCTGATGGTGATGATGGTGATGGTATGGCCCCTCTTCGAGGTGGTCCTCTGAGCCCCTCCAGGGCAAAAATCAACACAAGGCAAATCCCAGGCAAAGCATTCTTTCAGTCTGGTAAATATGTAGGTCTGTCCTGTTGTCAGAGCACAGAGTGTTCAATACTTTGTAGGTCAGGCTTTGCTAGAGCCCTGCACCCATCCCAAAGCTGGCAAAAGGACGAGGAGAGGACAAGGTTTGCACATAGATACATCCCAAAATGCCCTGCCCCAGTGGATGTTTGTGAGGACTGTTGTAAGGAAGCCTGGTTCTGCCTTTGTCTCAGCCTGCTTGCTGCAAGCAGTACAGGAGCAGAACAACAGCAGAATAAAAGCAGACACCAGATTAACTGCAATCCTGTAATGAATACAATGCTTGCTGCTGTATTAATATGTTCTCTTCACATAGAAGAAATTTTTTCCCTTTGCTGCTTCCCAGGCAGGTTTTGAATGGAGGATTAATCCCTTTGCTAAGCAGGAGAGCTCTGGCCTGAGCTGCAGAATTGCTGCCTTGCTGGGCTGGGCTGTGCTCAGTCCCCTGGGCTCTTCCACTTCCCTTCTGTCCCCAGGTCATTGGGGGTTAATGCCACCATAGCCAGGATTTAAACCCAGTGCCTTTTCTAGTGGCTTTGAACAGCCCCACTGGGCTCTTCACCCACTGCCTTCTTCCCAGCTGCCTTACAGCTTTTGGACCTCAGGTGAAAGGGGGTTGTGCTGAGGCAAAGCTGGCTAAGAGATGTTTGCAAGCTCCTGCCATGTCAGAGGAGTGGGGAAAGGCAGGGGGGCTGTGGCTGAGGAGCATCCTCTGCTGCCCTTGATGTGATCTGTCCCACGGGCTCAGCCAGGATCAGGGCAGATGCTGGGGCCAGCTGGCAGCTGTGGTAGCCCCAGCATCTTCTCAAGTGCCCATTTCCTCAGGTCCATCTGGCCAGGTTTAGCCTCACCTGCATCCAGCCACAGAGTAAAACGAGCTCTGCTCTCTGTTAGACACCGTTTGTGTGGTGAGCAAGGAGCAGCTGAGTTGCTATGGTGAGGATTAAAGCTGGAGACCTTGAAAGAGGTACAGACCTTCTGTTGTAAACGTGGTGGGATGTGGCAGTGGTGAGGACAGATGCTCCCCAGCATGGCTGGCTGTGGCTTTGCCAGCTGCAAGGTGCCCTGAATCTGCAAAACCAGAAGATCTCTAAGTGCAGAGATTATCAAATAAAGTTTCATGGCTGCTGCAGGGATATAGTTTGGTCTTTGCCCTTCCTGGGTATTTTGGGGCAGGAAGCCTCTGCTGGGCAGACAGAGGTAGCCACCAGCAGCTGTCACAGTTGTGCTGAGTTTGGTGTGGCTGTCCTGAGGCTCCCAGCACACTGCATGGCTGTGGAGTGCTGCTCCAGCCAGGCTGCTGCTGTTGGGCCTCTCTGCTTTTTCCTACACCAGCTTTGCACCAGCTTTCATTAATGACTCTTGGCCAGGGATTTGTTTTGGTTAATAGGAACAGGATTTCTTCCATGCTACTTTATGGTCTGACTAAGATGGGGTGTGCCTCCAGCAGGCAGCAGTGGTACCAGCAGATCTCTGGGGGAAGAGACCAGTGGAAGACTCAGATTACTGTGTTTTCAAAATAAATTTGACCTTTAAAACACAGCAGAGCAGCCGGGACAAATAAACCCTTGGAGCTGGTGGCTTTTGGGTCTCCTAAGTCAGGCTGTTCAAGCTGCCAAACATATTACTGTGTTTACAGAACGAGCTCCTACTCATCATAAGATGCCATGGAGGTGTCCAGGCTGAGGGAGTGAGTTGGCATTTGGGACCAAGTGCAGCTCCAAAAGGACTGGTGTAGAAAGATGCCAAGTTCAGAAATGCCTGGAGTTAATTTGTACTGGAGATGCACAGCAGAAGAGCTGAAGAAAGGCCTTAGTGGGATAACTGGCCCATTCCCCCATCAGTGCAGACCTTCAGGGGGTTTGTTTGGTGGTTTTGCAGTGCTGTCTCTGAATACTGGCAGGGGTAGAGCTCCTACCCTTTCTCATGTCTCATTTAACAGAGCTCAAAATGAAAAAATCACATCTTTTCTGTCACCTTGATCTTCCTAAATGGGGATTTCTGAACCTCTCACAAAGTACCTCCCACGTTAGGGCTTTTTTGGGGAAATCCACCATCTCCTGATGTTGCTCTAACAGTAACATCAAATGCATATAGAAAAAAGTCAAATGAGGAAGTCTTCTGGAAGGTCTTTATGGCCTTTTTGGTGCCCTCAAGACCTTGCTGCCATCCTTTGCGTGTCTCCCTGCATCTGTTGGACACTTGGGTCTCCTTTTTCAGGAGCTGACCAATTTCCTTCTCTGAGGCTGAATCTTCTTCCAGGCAGCCAAAGAGATTTAGATTTGCAGCTGTCTTTAATTGCAGTGGAAGTAAAAATGCCCAAGCCAGCTTTGAAACCGGGACTTTCATGGGAGCGGAGTTGCAGCTTTGTTTTCCCTTGTACAGAAAGTTGGTCTCATGAATTCAAAATGTGCACCAGAACTAACCCTCAAATTAGGAAATTAAATATCAATAGATCCAACAGCACTGCAGAAAATGTTTGTGTCATGCAGAAGAGTGAATAGGCTTGAATATATTTTAATTTTTCCCTATATATACATATATTAGATATATATAGTTCCCTAATCAGCCTTCCATTTGTTGCTGGCACAAAATGAGCTTTGATGCACTGGTTTAACCACCAAAACTCCAGCTGAGCTGTAGGAATAACACATCCTGGGGTCAGGAGCTTTAGGGATCCTGCATGACAAATCTCTGTGCAGACCCCTTGGCAGCAGTGGGCAGATGGAGTCAGAGAGGGCTTTACATAACCTCATTTTTCTGCCAAATTGTGGATTTTTCTCCTTTCTAGGTATAAAATGAAGGTCAGATCATTACAGGGAATGTACCAGGCAGATCTGAGCATCTTGCTGTTTTCATTTGAGGTTCCAGTTAGTGCACTTACTGAGCTGGATGTTCAAGGGATAAAAAATTGCTGAAGCTCCTGTAAATGTTAACCAGCAGAACACCACCGACTAGAAGCTCTTATAAAGTGATTAAAAAAATCAGCAATTAGTTGTAGGTAAATTTAATTTATCTAAAGTGGTGGTTTGTTATTTTCTTCTGCATGTGCAGTTGTCTTATAGCTTGTAGGAACCTGTCATCAAGATGACAGCCCCCTCACAGTTGTGTGGTCCATAGGGACACTGCAGTGGTCCCAGCAGCATTCCTGCACCCATCTCCAGGGAGAGCTGTGTTTCAGCAGCTCCTGTAGTGCAGATATGAGCTAAACCTCATGTCCCTCTTCTTTTTCTTTGGTCAGGATGCATGCAGGGCTCATAGTTTCTGAAGCATGCGATTCCTCCTGCATGGGGCATCCCTTCATGGTGATCCCAAGTAAAAGCTCTGCACTGGTTCAGAGCAAATCAGATCCCTGTTTGCCATGGTGGGAAGTTCTGACCCAGATTCTCTACCAGTGGGAAACACCTCTCCATGCTCCAGTGCTTGGTGTGTCAGAAAAGATGATGTTCCAGCCACAGTCACTCTTTCCCTGGTGGCTCAGATAAATGAGCCTGTCACAACAACGCAACCACCTAGAATATTTGTTTTCATTTGTCACTTGGAATTCCCCTTCCACTTCATCCCTGGCTCATGCTGGTGTTTGGGAGCAGCAAGCCAGGGTTTCCTGGAGCTTCTTCTTGCAAGTGTCAGTGCCTGTCTGAGCTCAGGGGGTTCAAGGGGCAGCTGCAGCTCCCTCATTGCTCGTAGCCCAGGATGTGTCTGATCTAGCAAAGTGAGCTTGCTCTTTGAAGTCCTTGTTTCATGCCAGGCCTCCAAGGGCCTCCCCACCAGAGGTTTTGCCTTTGTGTGTCTTCTCTCATCAATATTTAAAACCTGTCATATTGGTGCAGTGCAAATAAGATCCTGTTCTGGCTTACAAGCAGCTACATATAGCTTTACCTGCAGAGTTATATAAATGCAGCCCTCATTAATTGGTGCTCTTGCCTTGCATGAATAATGGATCTGGATAGTGTAAATACACACAGTAGTTTCAGGCTTGGAGAAATGTGGGAAGCGTGCTCTTGCAGTGGGAGAGGGAGGTCAGAAAAGGAGGCAAGGAAAGAGAGATCTTAGAATCTTTCATTTCTTTTTCTTTTTTTTTTTTTTTTTTTTTGTTTTGTTTTGTTTTGTTTCTACATGCAGTTGTTTTCAGCTGCATCTCCCTGATCCAAATCCCTCTTTCAGAAATGGTCCACATCATCCTAGTACTGGGGAGACTGGGGTTTTGCCCATTGCAGTGCCAGGTCCTCTCCAGATGTTTGCCAGCTGCTGCAGCAGGGCCATACAGGGAAGGCAGCTGATTCAGCCCTGCTCTGCTGGGCTGCAGTGTTCAGCTGAAGGTGCTGGTAATGCTACAAATGGTGACAAATGACCTGCCTATAATGTGACCTGACAGATGTGCTGTGGAGCTGCAGGGCAGTGCTGCACTGCTGGCCTCCATAAATGTGTCTGTGGGATCCTGCTCAGAGCCTCAGCCCCAAGAGCCTGCCTGCAGCAGGGTGCAGGGGGCCTTTGAGTATCCAAAAGAGCATCAGGCCTGGCTTTGAAGGAAAGTGGTCCCAGTGGGGCTCAGTTCTCATTCCTGGAGTTAAATAGGCTTTTAGAAGGCTGCTGGTGAGCTTCTGTCTGGAAGGAAAGGGGCCAGAAGTGGGCCAAGCTCACTGGGGCATGTGGTACCCAGGAAGGATGGTGTGCTACTCCCTCCTTGAGAAAATTGCTTTGCATCCTTATTTGGAAGGATTTGGATTTGTTCACCCACTAGATTAGAAATGAAGACCATTTGGGTGATTTTTATTTAAGAAATAGCTGTGGTATTCAGGGCCTTGCCTCCTGCCAGCCAAGCATTATGTGCTTTATACAGCAGCGTGATAGTTTAACTAAAAAAGCCAACCATTAAAACCCACCCCCAAACCAGTGTGGCACAACTGGGACTGGAAGCTCAGGGTAACATTTATTCTACACATTAGTCTGAAGATCTGTGCTTCAGAGGTCATGGGAGCAGTGACCATCACCTAAGGAGTCAGAGAGCGCTGGCAAAGCCAAGAAATCCAATATATCACCAGGATGCTGCAGAGTGCCCGTGTCTGGTGGTGAGCCCTCTGCAGTTTGTAGTGCAGAGTCCCAAAAGCTTCACCCAGGCCCACATTCCCCTGCTGCCAGTGAGGACAGGCAGACACAGAGCAGCACATGCATCCCTTGCCCACATGGGCAGTGCCAGTGACTGTGCCTGGCGTGGGACACGCCGCTGTCTGCAGCTGGCAGGTTATTTCAGGTTGGAGACAGTTTTTCCTTGCCTGAGGCAAGTGGAGCAGCACTGGTAAATATTGCTATAGGTGGCACTAAAGCTGTGCTGCAGCTCAAGAAAATCATTGGAGTCCATGTGGATGTTACCTGCAGGTGAGGAGGCAGCAGCAGAACAGGCTCCTGATGGAAATGCTGGGGAAATGTTTGTTTCAACATCTGTAGATAGATTTATCTCCATGGATATCTATCTGTAAAGATATCCTGGGATGTGTATCTCCACAGAGACACAAATATATAGAATATGGAGGAAAATGCAGTATCTCTATAGGTGTCTACAGATAGGTACAGATTTTAAATCAGTCTATGCAGTGCAGGTTCCTGCAGAGAAGCAGTTTCACACGGAGGCATCTTGGCCTCTGGAATGCTCAGCCAGCTCTTCAGTTGCTGGCTCCAGCCTCCCCACGATTTACTGAATGCATGGCAGTGCCAGCATTCCCACTGCAGTCTGCTCAGCCACCGTGTGTCGGCAAGGGAGAGAAAAAAGACAGGAAAAAAAAAAACAAGGAGAAAGAAGGGCCGGGTTTCTGCTTCAGCGGGTGCCTTCCCGTTGGCGTGAGGCTGCATCCAGGGGATGAAGGGGATGATGGAGCCAGGGCAGGCAGCTCCAGAGCCAATCCCGGCATTTGAGTGCCCTCTGCCGATGCTGCATGTGGTGCTGCAGTGAGGGGCTGCCCTGGCCAGCAGCCTGTGCAGCACTGCAGCACTTTGCTGCCAGCCCCTGCTCCCGGCATGGTTTAAGCTGCTGGAGGAGTTAGGCTGGGTTAAAAGCAGGCGTGTGGGGGCTGCAGGTGCACCCCGGGTGACTCACAGCAGGCTGTGGGTTGTTATCAGCCCAACTCTCCCTGTCAGCAAAGGTGCTACAGAGTGGAGCAGGCAGTGATGCACCCAGGAGGGAGTGGGGCAGGCATGACCTGACAATAGCAAGGGTGTCATCATGAGATTTTCTGAAAAATCCTCTCTGCCCAGGATCTTCTCCTGGGAAGATGAGAAGCCTTAGCTTCTTCATGTTTTGCTGCTCTGGAATGTGGTCTGGAGATTGTTTATCCAAACACGTGAATTGTTTTTAATTAATGACCAATCCCAGTCGAGCTATGGTCAGACTCTGAGGAGTCAGTCACAAGCTTTCATTATCATTCTTGCTAAGCCTTCTGATGTATCCTTTCTCTTTCTTTAGTATAGTTTTAGTATAGCATTCTTTAATATAATATAATATTATAAAATAATAAATCAACCTTCTAAGAACATGGAGTCAAATAATCACCTCATCCCTCATCTTGGGGACCCTCACAAACACCACATGAGGGAAGTCTCATCCTGCTCATTTGGTGCTTCAAAAGGGAAAAACCCTTGGATTTTGAGTCTTCCTTGTTGGTTTCTGGTCTCAGCAAACATAAAGAGGGATGCATTTCCCTCTCAGTAGGCAGTAAGTCCCCTGGCTCTGTCCCTCGTCCTCTTGGGTGGGTTTGGAACTGAGATGTGTTACCTGTAGGCCATGGGCTCGTGTAGCTCCCAGGTGTCCGAGGCCCCATTAACCCCCTGGCTGGCCATGCTGGGACATGGGGACCATGCACTGCCCCCATGGCTTCATCTGCAGGTGGGAGAAGAAATGATTTGGTTCTGGCCAGGAGGATGCTGTGGGTTCTCCACAGCTATTGCCAAGCTCCAGAGTGCGTGAGGATGGAGTGCCATCAAGGCGTCCCTGTACCACCAAATGATCTCCTTGGATGGGTGGGAGCACTCTGGGTCTGTGGGCCAGGCAACACCCCAAAAATGATGAGAAAAAGGACTCTGAGCTCGCGAGCAGAGGGATGGGGATGCTGAGCGGTGCCTCCTGCCCCCCACAGCAACAGAGGCGGGAGAAGGAGCTGCGGAAGCAGCAGGAGCGGGAGCAGCGCCGGCACTACGAGGAGCAGATGCGGCGGGAGGAGGAGCGGCGGCGCGCGGAGCACGAGCAGGTAACGGGCTGGGAGCGTGGCCACTGCCTTCAGCACGCCTTCCTCTGCCTCTGATCAGAGCTCTTCTTGTAAACACTCGTTTTTTACCACT
This sequence comes from Serinus canaria, assembly GCF_022539315.1. Classification (NCBI taxonomy): domain Eukaryota; kingdom Metazoa; phylum Chordata; class Aves; order Passeriformes; family Fringillidae; genus Serinus; species Serinus canaria. The sequence goes on along the minus strand of NC_066323.1, from coordinate 4,180,841 downwards.
TGAGAGCAAATTGCTTAATTGTTAACGCTCTGTGTGTCGCTTTCACTGCTGTTGTTTATTTCTGTGTGGATCCACTCGCTGGCCCGCAGATGTGAAGGCACTTGATGCAGGTTTTCCACGCCCGCTTGTTGTTTGGGTCAGATTTCTTTGTTATTCTTGGGTAATGTTTGCCATTCCCCAGTGGTTTCCATTCTTGTAGAGTGGTGTACACCCTGGGCTCTTTGGGCAGGGATGGAGGGTGCCAGGGCTGATTGATCAGATCACTTGGGCGGGGCGGATGTGGGTGCCCACCTCATTCTCCTTCCTCTCCGGAAATACTGGCTCTTTTACCTTCTCTCTCTTTTTCCTTTGGTCCTTGCTGCCCATGCCTCCAGGAGTACATCAGGCGACAGTTAGAGGAGGAGCAGAGACAGTTAGAGATCCTGCAGCAGCAGTTGTTGCAGGAGCAGGCGCTACTTCTGGTAAATGGGAGGCCACGGCCACGCTTGCCGCTTTCTGCTCCTGTGTGTCCGCATGCCCTCACGTGCACCCGTGTCCCCCCACTGCCTCCTGACATGCCCAGACATGGGGGACACTGCTGTCACCACCCTACTTGGAGCCTCCTGTCCCGCTCCATGGCTGCAGCATGCCTGGATCCCCCGTTCTGCTCGGGGCTGGCTCCCCTCATGGTGCACGGCTCTCATCGCGTCCCCTCCGCAGCATTGTCATGTGTGTGCCCTCCTGAGAGGAGCAGCCCTGGTTGCTGCTGTGGAGTTTTGGAGGCTGTTTGCAGCACGTTGGGGTGTGTTCGAGCTGTTGTGTGCCTGCATCCATCAAACCCACCCTGCCATGCTGTTCTTCATGTTCTGAGTGAAGGCTTTTGTTTCAATTTCCTTGAAGGAACACTGTCTGTTCCCTTGTGTGCTGTTTGCATTCTTGATGTCCTCTTTTTTATATAATTTGGGTTTGAGTTATCCTTTTTACTGCTGGTAGCTGTCTGTTACTCTTACTGCATTTTCTTTTAATCTTCTTGTTGGTTGTTTTTTGGTTTTTTGTCTTGCTATTTTATTTAGGAAAAACAAAAGCCCTCACACAAATAATTACCTTTTAAAAGGGCTTCTCAAAATTTACTCCTTTAAACTCAAAGAGCTGCAGGGATTCAGAAAAATCACATCATTGGCTTTGCAGTCTGGCTTTTCTCAAGATCAATTAATTACTTCTACAGAGGAGTTGGCTTCAGTTGAGTTTTGTCTGACCATAAAATGGTTTGGGTTGGAAGGGACATTAAAGACTATCTCTTTCCAACCCCCTGCCATGGGCAGGGACACCTTCCACTAGACCAGGTTACTCTGGGCCCCAACTTTACCAGGTGATGTTTGGCACCTCATTGAATTGATCCTTCATTTCTCTATCCAGAAAAACCTGGGCGAAGTCAGTGGTAACTCCTAAGCAAACATCAGCCCCTGGGGGTCTTGCAGGGTTTCCCTGACAAGGCAGCACTCACATCCCCCATTCCTCCCAAACAGGGCAGTTCAGTGGCTGCAAAGCATCACTGGCAGAGTCACAACTCTGAATTTGCTGGCTCTGCTGTCTCTCCTTGGGGATGCTTTACAGCTCAGTCCCCAGCGTCTTCCAAATCAGCGAGCTCTGCCAGAAAACAACCTTTCAGATGCTCAGGCCCCGTTTTTGACCCAACCAGATAAATCTGCAGGTTGCAGGCTGGCTGGGCACCTTGTGACTGTGTTTTCTCCTGGGCAGGAGTACAAGCGCAAGCAGCTGGAGGAGCAGCGGCAGGCGGAGAGGCTGCAGAGGCAGCTCCAGCAGGAGCGGGACTACCTGGTGTCCCTGCAGCAGCAGCAGCAGCAGCAGAGGCAGGACCAGAGGCCAGCAGAGAAGAAACCCCTGTACCATTACAAAGAAGGGATAAATGCCAGTGAGAAGCCAGCGTGGGCCAAGGAGGTAAGGGAGAGCAGGGAGGATGATGGTGCTCATCTATATCCGCAGGGCTGGGTCTGAAATACACACAGCAGGTCTTGCTGCACAGGGTGGGGACCCAGGAGATGCCCTCAGCTCTGCTGGGAACACTCCCAGCTCGGTGCAGTGTGTCTGGGTTTGTACAAACAGGGGGAGGTTTTTCCATGAGGGCATGTGAGAAGGAGAATGGATCCCTCCTGGAGGGGTTCAGCCTGACTGGGGGCTTGTGGACATAGAATCGTAGAATTCAATTAAGGGGTTGGAATGGACCTTGAAGATCATCTCCTCGTTCTCCTTCCTGGCATGCCCACAAGTCTGCAGGGGTAAGGGGTGAATGCAGAGGGTGATGGTTGTGAGGTTCTTTGCTGAGCCCTAGTTCTGCATAGGCAGGGGTTGGACAGCTTTTCCCCCAGGCTCAGGGCTGTATCCCTTGGGGTTGCTCTTTCCTGATTTTTTCTGTCAGACAGAAAGAGGGGATTGTAATAGTTGTGAAATCTTGAATATTAGTTATTGCCTGTCTGAGTAGTCTTGAAAAGAATAAGATGTGCATTGTCTGTAATGCAGATTCAGGACCATGTGCTAACTCTTTTCCTTAATCTCTTTGTGGTGACTCCAGTAAGACTGGTGCCTGCTCTTGCTGTTAATTTTTCTAAAGTTGCATCATCATTCTCCAGCCCTTTCAGTGAAAGAAGAGGTTTGATAAGTGGGATTGCAGATGAGGTGTTCCAGATGTGCTGAGCTGCCTCTGATGAGAGAGGCTTCCACCTGGGTGGTTCCTATGCAGCTCTGTGCAGAACTGGGTCACTCTTGTCCATCTGCTGGGGTGCTGAGAGTAGGTAGTGGGCAGGGAAAAGGGAATAGACTGTCTTTTATTGCCTGGTTTTAAGTAAACCCTCTAGAATATTGCTTAAGTACTTCTGGCACTGTCTGCAAAACTTTAGCAAAGGTATATAAAAAGAATATTATTTTTTTATCTGGGGTGAAGGAGAAAAGTGCTGGATTTAGCTTTCCCTTTCAAACACAAAGGCCCATTTCTTCTGTTTCATGGGGCTGGCATGTTTTTGATGCTGTCCCTGGAATTAGGACATTGGGAACTGCACAATGTTAATAAGAGCAGCAGAACATGGCCTCTTCCCCTTTGCCAAAATCATAGGGAAGATGAGGTTTCCTGTTGTTGGGGAACTTCTCCAGCTTCCACCAATTAGCTCTCCAAACCATTTATTCCTTACCTGTGTCACTCTGTCTGGTTTCTAATTAAATGCTCCAAGCTGTGGCATCTTTCTGCTGTTGGGAGCAGTAGTTTGATGTACTGCCTCAGCAAAGCACCCTTGGGAATCTCCCAGAATGACTCCTCTTGCCTCCATCCTGTTTTATCTTCTGTTTAGTCCTACTTTTAACACAATTCAGGTACTTTGCTGCATATATTGAAGGCCCACCTTTGCTGGCTCCACAGATAGATTTGTGCTGATACTTAATGAGCCCACCGTGGTTTTTGCTATGGTTTAGTAATTTCCATACCCAACCCATGCATGCTAATTTAACAGAAATATTGAGACTTTGTTTTCCTGTGGGAACAATGAAAAGACAAGTCTGGTGCTCAGCCTACAGTTTCTGGAGGCTGTGTAAAGCTTATTTGGATATTTCCTGAGGATTTTGCATTATATCCCATACTGCCCTTGTTTTTATGCTTTTTTGTTCTCAAATCTTCTCTCATAGGAGCTTGATCACCACAGCTGAGCCCTCCTCACAATGTGCCTATCTTTGCTTTTCACACCTCTCCTTTAAGCACACATTTTCCCACCTCACTGGTTTTCACAGGGTGACCCCAAGACCCTGCAGGAGTGGGATAAAGCATCAGAGTGAGGCCGTGGCCACTCACCTTGTGGTGGTGTCCCTGCATCCCCTGGTTAAGGGACTGGCCTGTTGGTGATGACAAAGCTCTGGGTGAGGAGCCAGCCTGTGCTGCATCTCTCACAGCTTGCCCAGAGCCCAGACAAGGAATTCTCTTGATGCTGAACGAAGCAGTCTGAGCAGATAGTCCTGCCAAAACGCATGGATGCACATTCCCTTCTGCTGCCCCTTCTACTCATCATCTTGTTAGCTTCCAGGGTTATCCACTGGAAGCTAACTTGGGATGTAGCTTGGATGCTGTCCCAGACCTGTCCTGTTTTTCCAGACACATCTCTTATAATTATGGACTATTTGGGCCTTTTAGGAGATCATGTTGGGACCCTCTGGTGATCCAGCCAGGGATGTGGCATTAGCACTCTGAGCTGTGGTCCTGTAATTAGCAGCTCCCTTTGTTAGTGACTTTTTTGTTATGGATCAGTATTTGCTGAACAAGCTGTTGCAGATAGCCAGGGAAAGCTTGGTCAGCTGAAGGATGGGTTTGGGCAGGAATGTACCACACATGATTGTGCAGAAAGGAGGGGACAGGTTGAATCAGACATTTTCCACATGGTGGCTGGCCCCTGTGGTGGTTTCCCACTGTTCAGAGCTTCCCTGAGAGCACTCAGGGCTCAACTGTGCATCACAAGCTGTTCTGTTCTCTACAGCAGCCAACACCCACATCAGCTCCTCTTTCAATCCCGTGGCTTTTATCCTGCTCCCCCTTTGAAGTGATGTATTAAAACATTAGCAGCCTCTACTGGGACTGCACAGACACTGCTAAGGATGTTTCCTATTTGGGGGAATCTTGAGTTCAATTAGAGATGGTCTGTACTGGAGCAGTGATGAGCTCCTGAAGGGTTTTGCTGCCTTTCTCCCCTTTCTGCCTAACAGTGGAACCAGTAGGGCCCCACCAAGCACGGCTGGAGAGTCCCAAGAGCATCTTTTGCTGTGCTGGTCCCACAAGGTGCAAGTGAGGAGATACTGGCAGTGGGAAATCAAGCACCTTTCTTCTTCCCAGTAGCCAGACATCCCCATTTGATCTCTCTCCTGCCTTCTCCTGCACACCAGCTTGGAGATCCTCCACGATCAGCTGCACCTTAGGGTCTGGTGTTGTGCCTGGAGCAGCTGGGGCGTGCGGCGGCTCCGGCTCCGCCTGTCGCTGTCACTGCCAGGGCCTGGCTAAGAAGGAGATGGCCTGGAGCAGCCTGTGACCCAGCACTCGGGCTGCTGCTCCCTTTTCAAAGGCAGTTCTCCTTCCCACCCTGCTCCCCTTCTTATCCTGTCCCCTTCCTTGGGCACTGCTGAGCAGAGCTTTGCACGGCCTCTGCTCGCTGGTGGGCCTGGGGAAGTTGTGGTGTCATTCTAGGACACAGCAGTGGCCCAGGTGGCCCCTCATGAACCTAAAAAGTAAACAGTCCATAACACAAATTTATTTATTACCTGGATTTTACTCTGTCTCATGCTCAGTCTCTGAAAAGGATTCATTTTTATTCATATAACGGTTCTTTTGTTTCATGAGTATTTACTTAAAGAGCTGTGGTTCTTGCCAAGCAAACCTGTTGTAAAGATTGCCTTTTACTGTGGCATCATCCACACTGGAATTGAGACATGCTAGGGGTATTTAACACTTTAATGACTCATAAATAAAATACACATCAGATCTCAAGGTATCAAAAATTCTGCATAGCATATGCTGCCTGAATATTAATGCACAGCCTAACTGCAGGATGGCACGGCTGGGTGAGCTGAAACCACCGTGTTCCCATCAAGGGTAGCTGAAAGCAGTGGGCTTTGGGTTGATGTTCTCTCTCAGTAAAAGAGGTTTTTCCCCTCCCATACGTGACAAGGTACCAAACTCAGTAAATTCAGATCAAAGCCAACATTTTTCTGGCTGCCATGTTTATTCTTTTATTCAGATCAAACAAAACTACCCATTGTGGTGTTTATAACAGTGAAGGAAAATGGGCCTCTTGCTTAAAGATCCATTTGAGAAGAAACAAGAGCTTCTCAGGAGTCATCTAGGAACATCTCTCTGAGGCGTGCTGCTTTTTCTTTATTTTTTCTTTTTGCTTTCTTTATTTTTTCCATTTCATATTCAGAAATTAATTAAACATATAAATTCAAGCAGCCCTTTTCATACCTTTAAAACGCACTTCTTGCATTTGATAATCCAAGTTTGATGGAAAACTTGGATTCCATGATCACAGAATCACTTAGGTTGGGAAACACCGCCAAGATCATCAAGTCCAACCTGTGACTGATCACCACTTGATTAAGCAATAGATATGATATACCTAAGGAGAAAAGAGCTTTCTGTATGCCTATGCTACCTTGGATTCCCATTGGAATGGGTTCCCTGGGGCGCTGACCCATCCCCGTGTCGCGCAGGTGGAGGAGCGCTCGCGGCTCAATCGGCAGAGCTCGCCGGCCATGCCCCACAAGGTGGCCAACAGGATTTCTGACCCCAACCTGCCTCCTCGCTCCGAGTCCTTCAGCATCAGCGGCGTGCAGCCAGCCCGGACCCCGCCCCTGCTCCGGCCCGTGGACCCGCAGGTAATGGTTCTCCCCCCCTTGCCAGGGTGCTGGGGCTGCTGGTAAGGAAACAAGAGTGGATGGAAGGGAAATAGCATCTGGCTCCCTGGTTTCTCAGCCTTAAGCATGTTCATGAGTAAGAGCAGCATCTACATGCATGAATGTGTTCCTCTTGTCACCTCCATGTGTTAGCAACATCACGCTGTGTTATACCTTCCTTTGAAGCATCACGTACTGGTTACTGCTAGAAACAAGCTGGAGGACCAGGAGGAACTGCTGCTCTGGTCCAGTGCAGCTGTTGCTCTGATCCTCTTTGGATCTGGTTAATATAAAGGGCTAAAACCACAGAGCCTGGTACAAAAGACCCGGGATGCTTTGATGCTGAGGATCATCAGAAAGAGGTTTTGCTTTCTTTGCCGCTTTGATTCAAGGTTTTGTTTTGGTTTTCCATTGAGTTGACATCAGTCACAAACACATCTGGAGAGGGCATAGATCACCATGACTGTCACAGAAGAGGGGCATTGTTATTTTAGAAGTTCCTCCCAGCCATGAGGTCTGCAAGTACTCTGCCACCAAAAGCTGTAGGAGGGAGTGTCAGTGCTGGCTCTGGTCCAGCCCCTGGAATTGCTCCCACAGATCCACAGACTCCAGCAGGGATTTTAGAGGGAGGTGCAAAGCCTTTGCTCCAGGTTCAGCTGGGCTTTCTATGGAATATGTGCCAACTAAGTGCCAGCCACCTGTGGCACCTCTAGTACAGAGCCAGCTTTAAACAAAAATATGCAGGAAAGCCGTGAAACATACTTTTTTCTATGCATTGGGAAAGTGGGCAAAACCCCACTTTATTACCATCCCTCTGACTGACTAAATAATTTTCAGTGACCTTCTTGGTGTCCTATACCATCAGCAGCTACAAAGACTTTTGTTTGTCAATAAAGTACTCATGAAAGAGTTGCTTGAAGCCCAGAGCCCCATGTCAGTGTGTGTGTGTATACTCCTGTACCCGTGAGACATGGACACGTGCAGAGACCTGTATGTAGAAGTTTCAAATAAAAGTCACAACCCTCTTATATCAAAGGAGTGCAGCTTCACAGAGTCCTGGGAAGAAGCTCTGATTTCACAAACTGTAACCTTGTGATTTTCTCACATTTCTCAGAAGAGATATCCTTGCAACCTGTAGGGCTAATCCATGGGAGCCACCAAGACCTATAGAAGCTCATGCCTCAAGATGTTTTTTAGCCATCTATGCCTCAGAATTCCTGATGATTTTTTAATCAATTATGATTTATTATCGTTTCCTTCTTTTTGTTTTTTTCATTTTTAACATGGAAAATCCATGCCAAACCTCATAAGTACAACCACAGAGGTGCAGGTGTAGGAGCTGGACTTTGAGCCAGCAGCAGCAGAGCCTGGGGCGGGCACGGCGTGTGCGGGAGTTTGATTTTTAACAGATCTTGCCTTGAAGTGATGTAAGTCAGAAGTTCCTGAAACCAAGGCAGTGCTGATCTCAGACCAAGGGGGCTTTTCAGTGCATCCAAAGTGCTAATCAAAAAATTTTTTTTTTTAAATCAAATTTTAAAATTTTTTTAATTCCTTTTCTTTTTTTTTTTAACCCTCCATTTTGACTGATAGTTCTGTTTTGACTTGGTGCTTAGATTCCACATCTGGTCACTGTGAAATCCCAAGGAAGCTCCTTGTCTGGGTCTCAGTCACTGCATGAACAGCCTGCAAAGGGACTGGCTGGGTTTCAGGAGGCTCTGACGGTGACCTCTCACCGCACTGAGATGCCAAGGCAGAACTCGGACCCCACCTCAGAAAACCCTCCTCTGCCCCCTCGCATTGAAAAGTTTGACCGAAGTTCTTGGTTACGGCAGGAGGAAGACATTCCACCAAAGGTAACACAATCACTCCTCACTTTCAGCACGTCAGAGGCAATCCCAGAGCTGAGTCCCTCTGGCAAAGCAGAGTGGGCAGGACTGAGCCCACCCAGAGGCTCTGCAGCAGGGGCTGACCTGCCCAGGGGCTGCATTTCTTCAGACAGGGTTTGCAGGACATGCTGGGAGCTGCCCTTGGCTGCAAAATGGCTGCAAAACAGCACTGCCCTCCAGCAGAGAAAGTTCTAGAGCTCAGACAGAGGCCAAAACAAATTAATCTCTTCTTTCCCTTGGATAAAAAACAACCTTCTGCTTAAATAGAATTATAGGAACATAAAATTTGTCATACTCAATAAGACGAGTCCTTTTTAGTCCAGTACCGTGCCTCCAGTTGCAATCAATATTGATGGAAGACTTGTAAGAGCTCCAGCAGCTTTATACATTCATTGACATTTTGGCAGTGTCTGGCAGTACCTCTTTAATTAGGATTCTTCTGGGCCAGTATTTCGATTGTGTTGTTTATACACCTTCACTTTGGAAGAATTATAACTTGGCCATTAAAGTTGCCCTTACAGTGAATCAGTGCTCAGCCAGGAGGATTTTACAGAGGAGAAATGATTATAAATTGATTAGTGACAGGGAGGCAGTATTTGTCCCTGACTGAGAGGCAATTTTTCTATGTATTTACAAAGTGAGTGACTTGCCTTTTGAAGAGCAAAGTCGCAGTCACCAGGTAAGCCTCCCTGTGCAGGGGATCTGTGGTGGTGTCATGGGTGTTAGTAATGCTCCTGTTTCTGCTGAAGCAAGAGGAGACATCAGTGCTCTGCTGAAGGCAACAGCAAGCCAACAGCTCCTGGAACTGTCTCTGTGCTTGGCTCCTCCATAGTGCAGGAGGGGGTGGCTGGCTGCCTGGTTTTAACCTAATTAAGAAAAAGCCCCTGCAATTTAATGTTGGCTTTTGCCATGAGTCCTTTGAGAAGGACACTCAGCCGCAGTGATGCCCTGCGTGGTGAGACCATGGCTGCTGGGGGACAAGCTGTTCTCCAGCCCTGTGCAGTATTTTCCCCCTTGGCTGAGGGAAAATGGTCTCTGGAAGGGATCCCCACCAGATCACATTGTTGGTGCTGCTGTTGTGTTGGCAGCACCACCCAAGAGGAGCCTGACTGCACACTGGGCTGCCCGAGGTGGGTTTGGAGGCAGGAGAGAAAGGACTGCCCTGAGAGGCAGGGCTGGCTGTCTGCGTGGTCCAGGGTCTTGTTTCTGCCAGTGCTTGTGGCTGGATGCTTCAGAGGAAGGTGGAAAACTCCCCAAGTCCTGACTGCAGAGTACCCTACCTGGAGGGGAGACTGCTTTGTACTGGGACAAGCTGCAGCTGGTGATGCTGCAGTCCAAGCTCTCTAAATCTTCTCTTATCTTGCCTAATGGAACCGTGTGTTTGCTCTTTAAAAAAGCCAAGCCTAATCCTTTTTCTTGCTAATCCTGACAAGCCCTTAGGCTTTCTGTTACCTGGTGCAGGGTTTTGAATGGTGAGTATTGTCTTGCCTCTCCACATCACCTGAGGTGCTGGGGGGTGAGACCACTGCACCTGTGACCATGCGGTGATGCCTGAACTCCCACGGGATGAGAGTTCCAGGGTTACCTGTCACTGCCCCTCTAGGCTGTGGTTGGCTTTGGGTGCTTGTGCTGAGCCCTTCTGCCAGCAGCAAGGTTTGGGCAGCGGCATCTGGAGCTCAGTGAAGGTCACAGTGTTTAATCCCAGTGTTAGGTGGGTCAGTCTGGATCTTCCCACTGTCAACCCTCTTGTTTGTTCACCAGTCAACACCTTCTGTCTGCTGGCATGTGTCATACCTGAGCTAGATAGAAAACCTCTGTTGTGGCTGTTGAAATGCACTTCAGTCTGAATTTTACCTTAAAAATTACTTTTATGGGTTTTGTTAGATTTAAATTATATATATATTTATGTGTGTATATGTGCATACGTTTCTTCTAGAAGTAAGTGCCCTGTTTGGTGGTAGCCAGGCTGCTCTGGAGGCTCCTGTGCCAGGAGCATCCCTGAGAGCACCATTGCATCTGGCTGCTGCCTCACACTCCAGTGAGTCCTTCTAAAAGCTGAGAGCCTTGTATTTTATAATTGCCCTAAATACTGCCTTTCTCTCAGTGGGAAATGAGTTGTAAATCAGCCTTAAGGCAGAGCTGGAAGGTGATCTGTGATGGCTCAGGTGAGGGGTGGCCCAGACTGGGTGACTGCAGATGTCTCCATTCTTTTCCAGGTGCCTCAACGAACCACTTCCATATCCCCTGCCCTGGCAAGGAAGAACTCCCCGGGCAATGGCAGCGCCCTGGGGCCACGGCTGGGCTCCCAGCCCATCCGGGCAAGGTGAGGACATGGAGGGATCAAGGTGAGGGCATGGAGGAGATGGGCAGTGTGGAGGTTTCAGTTGTTGGTTTTTCTGAGTCTGGATTGAAGGCTCTTGAGACAGCAGTTCGTATTCAGACTCAAGTGTTTATTATTTCTTATCAGTAAAATAGTCTCACTACTGGGAGTTTGGCAGCTTTTCATTAGAAGGCACAAAATGGCCAACAATCTCTTGTTACAAGGTCTTTTAAGACTAAACTATCCGGTTAAGAACTGACACCTGGATTATTTTCCCTTTTAACCCAATAATTGATCCCAAAGAGCCCCCAATGCAGACTTCTCTGCCCAGTTACAAAATGCCACCCAAACTCATGGAGAAGGAGGAAGAAGAAGCATGAAGAAGGACAACACTCTGTGCCCTCCATCTTCCTTCCATCCACAGCACACTAAAAATCCCAAAACCTCAATTTCTCACCAAGTGATACACCTGCACTGCTCTCTATAATCTATTTCACACTTTTGTGGGTTCTAGTCCATCTTGAAGTCTAGGAAGCTTGCTCCATGAATGAGGGTCAAAGTCAGTGCTCCCCTGGGGATCAGGGCACTCCAGAGCAGACAGAGAAATATTCCTAATGCCCTGGGTTTCCACAGGGCAGGAGTGACCCTGGTGTGCCACTGCTGCACTGCCTGGCATCGCCTGGCTGGGAGCACAGACAGGGGCTGGGGTCCAGCCCTGCCTTAGCTGACTGAACACCACAGCATTTGCAAGGCTTCTCTTGTGTCTGGGATAAATTTTTGCATCCATTAGTGATTTGTACTGACAAAGCTTTGAGCACTGGAATCCCTGGAGGCTTTGCTCCCTTGGCTGAATTAATTCCTGAGCATTGCAAGGTTTGGAGGTGGATGCTGCATCTGCTGCTGCGGAATCAAACAGGAATTTGGGTGCTCCCCTTAGTGGAATTGGGTCCTGGTTCTCACCTCTTGCATATCAGTGGATCCCTATAAGCCAGTGGGGAAGTCTCAGTGGTACATTCCATACATTTCTTATGTATCAGAGTGGTTTTTCACAGATAATGAGTGAGGAATGTGCTGCAGAACAGACACTCATACATACAGCTTGCTGAGGTCTTCTCTAGATGTAGATCAAGGATTAAATTCCTTTCAGGTGCCTAGGACTGGGCCTTCAGCTCAGCCAGATCCAGCTCTGGCACAGCAGTGAGCCCCTAGGAAGGTGCTGTGCCACTGCTGTGGCCCCATCTCTGCCGTGTCACAGCTGTCCCTGGGCATGTTTAAAACGAGCAGGGAAGCTGACAGGCTCTGCTCAGAGCTGGATGGAAAAAGCACAGCTTAGTCATGCAAGAGCTTGTCTCTGATTCACAGAACAGACCTCAGACAGGCAGATCCCGGGAGAAACGCGCGTTCCAATTAGCCTTGTGTGAGGGAGCTCCTTGGCTGCTTCTTCGTGCCTTGTCCTCAGAGGGTGAGGTCAAAAAGTGACTGTGGGGATGTTCATGATGTGTGCTGTCACCAGAGTGAGCGTACGCCTCCCTTTCCAGCTCAGTGCCCCCTCTGTGCTTCAGCAAACTCACAGCCCTGAGTCGCTGGCAGGGCCAGCAGTAGGAGGAAGAGAATTTTTTGTTGTTCCCTTTTTTTTTTTAATTAGAGAAAAAGCATATCATGGTTTGTTGCTCTTCTTTGCCAAAGGCTGAAACATTTTGAATTCTTGAAAATGTTGTTCTTTTAATTAGCTGTTGCTTGAAGGACAGTTTAAAATGCAGAGGGATTTTGGACGATGTAGTCTTTTTAAATGATGGTATTGAAAGTAAAAAGGATAATGAAAAGCTGGGATTCAAGTTCAAGGTTGCCCACTGTTTCCTGCACCCTCACTGTCCCAGTCCTGGTCAGTGCAGGTAAATACATAAGTTGCAGTACAATGTTTTCAAATATACTTCATTGGTTAATTTAGCTAAGGATTTCAGCCATAGAGCATGAGCTGTAGCCTTCAGTTTGATGAAAATTGGAAATTATTAGGATGCTACCACATGTCCATTAAACTTAAGTTCTCATTGAAATTATTTCATACTTTATTTCTCCCACAGTGATGTAATATTTTTCCTTTTTCCCCATTTCTCCTATTGGTTCTTGATTCTCCCTATGCACAAATGCAAATATTACGAAAATATCCCTTCTTATTTGTACCCTGTTGTGACAAATGAGGGAATATTTACTACACATTTTAAAGAGGCCTTTGAATAAGATCACTTCCAGAAACATTGTATAAAACAAAATTGCCTAACTCTGCATGAACATCTCTTCTCATGTCATTTCAATGCCAAGTAAGAATTCATTTCCTAAAGGCATCTGATACCCAGAGAGATATTAGTCACTCCTTGTGAATCAAGGGCACTTTTTATTCCAGATTTATCTGTGTTCACAAGGGTGAGAGAAATCAAGGAGGAAAAGTGGATATCTGATGCAAGTTTGAAGTGAAGCCATGAAAATCGGGGACTGTGAATTAAGTGGTACAAGAGATCTGCAGCCTTGCTGCAGATTTGAGATCCTTGCTTTGCTGAAGTCTTTGTCTAACACAAATTCCTGCTTTTATGAAGAATTTTGGTGGCTAATTAGGTAACTCCAGCTTTGCAAATCTACAGTCAGGGAATTGTGAGCAAGGAATCTTTTAATGGTTGCCAAATTTTACAAAATAAGAGCGGAGAGCCACTCCAGGCAATTTTGTGGGTTTTTTTTTTGTTTTGTGGTCATAGAGCACCCAGAATTGGTGACCTCAGCCCTGTCTCCTCCCTGTCCAGAGGAGGACTCTCCTGGCCTTTGCTGCCACCCCTGTCAGTGTGGGAAGGGTCTGGAGCCCTCGGGGTGGGTGTGACCCTGGCTGATGGTGCCTCTCCGTTCTGTCCTCCTGCAGCAACCCAGACCTGAGGAGGACAGAGACCATCGTGGAGAGCCCCTTGCAGAGGACCAGCAGTGGCAGCTCCTCCAGCTCCAGCACTCCCAGCTCCCAGCCCAGCTCCCAGGGTGGATCCCAGCCTGGCTCCCAGGCTGGCTCCAGCGAGCGCAACCGAGTCAGAGGTGAGCTTGGGAACATCCCTCAGCAGCAGGCACACCTTGGGAGGCTTCCTGACCAGCAGCAAGGGCAAGAGGCCTCTGATCTCATGCTTGTGTTTTAAAAAAAAATTTAAAATCAAAGGATCCATAATTTCTAATGTGCTTTTGTGACCTGCTGGCCTCTTTGCAAACAGAGTTGCCAACAGCCCCATTTCCCTGGAGGCTGATATCAGATGGCCACAGCATCTCACTGCCAAGTGGCCCTGGCAGAAGGAGATGGGAGTTATGCTTTAGGGTAAACAAAAAAACAACTAGTGTGCTTCCTGTCTTCATCCACCCAGGTGCACCTTTTCTGATGTGGTTTCTTTGGGAGTGTGTTTCACTTTTAATTGATATATATTTTTTGGGAGCTTCATCTTTGTGCCCGAGATGGGGTCAGAGGAGTGATGGAACCTGTAAGAAGCTTTATCTCAAATGCTTTCACCAGGCAGCCGTGCTGACATGGGGTTTATGTGTGTAGACAAATTGTTCCTTCTCATCCTAAAGCCCCTCTTAAAGATGTTCCATTCCCTGTTTAATGGCAGTGGAGTAGTGGAGTTGCCACAGCTCATACAGCCACTCATCTGCATTCTGGCACAGCCCCACAGTTCCATTCCCCAGGGCTGAAGAACTTTAAGACAAATTCTGCCTCCACGCGTTGAATATTTTATGACTTGGCCATAAGATGATGGTGTCTGTTGTTGAAACCATCAGTCCTCTAGGTACTCAATAAAAGGAGTTTGTAACTCATTGTCATTTCGGGTTTGGTTTTGTTTCTACTAATGAGGAATCCTGTGACAAATATTGTCCTAGCGATGTCAGATGCTACCGAGCTTTTCATTTATCACATGCCCTGCTCTTCTGCAAAGTAAATTTGTTTCTCTAGTAGAAAAGAAGCAGTAACTCTGTGAGAGAGCTGTTGGTGGAGGCTGGGCAGGATTATGGCTTCTCTTGCTCTGTTGATGGAGAAGCAGAAAGGAGCAGGAGTGTTTTTCAAGACAGCAGAAGCAAAGTGATGATGAAGTCCCAGTTCCCACCTGTCCCAGGTGATGCAGTGGCTTTTGGCAGCGTTTTGATTCCCACTCTCTCCACATGCCTTTCACCAGGGAATGCCAAGCCTGAAGGGTCCCCTGTGCTCGCCCATGAGCCTGCCAAGGTCAAGCAGGAGGACAACAGGGACGTGACACGACCGAGCCGACCCGCTGTGAGTCCTCACTTCCTTCCCATGGGAATGCTGCCAGCTGGCTTGGCCACGTTTCCCTTTGGTGCGGTGGCACAACCGCGGGGACCCCAAAAACGAGGCTAGCACTGCTGCTGCTCCAGCTGAGAGACTGGAAAGCAGCAGTACAGCAAGAGCCCCTGGGAGATTTGAATGCTTAAGAGAGTGCATGAGTTTTTACCAGGAGCCCAAGCCTAGGGGAAAGCACTTAAGCCTGTGTTTCCAGGTGAAGCAGACGCTTAAGGGCTTCGCTAGCTTGGGCGCGGCGGTGGCCGATGGCACATGGTTGTGTTCCGTGCTGCATGTTCCCCGCAGCACCCGCCAGGGATGCTCTGCTCATGAAGGCTGGGGAACCAACCAGCCCCCAACAGCCTTCCCAGCTTAAAGCCCCACCTGGTAATGGTCTCTGTACACTCCCCATCTATTATTCTGAGCAAAATCTCATCCGAAGTGTTTCCTCCTGGTTTAATGCTGTTGACATTTGTATCTTAAAACTGCAGAGTCGGCCTAAAACTATATGAATTTCCACTGCTTCTCTCTTTTAATGTGTATTAATGTTTTGTTGATGATGTTTTTTTTCTCTACACTCCACAGCGTTGAGCTAACAATTCTAATTTTATTTCTAACCTGCTTGCCCTTCCTCTGGCTTTTTCCTGTCCTGATCTGTTTCCTCTGATGCTGATTATTCTTCCTTTACCCACAGAGCTATAAGAAAGCTATAGATGAGGTTAGTGATATCTTTTCTCAGTGGGTCATGCCTATGCAAGGTTGACTAGTTAGTGCTTAATTCTGAGCTGGGTTTTCTTGGTGCTGGCGTTGATAAAGGTGGCGATGCGGTCTCGGGTCGGACGGGAGAGCAAACCGGTGGCGTTCCGGCGTTGGGAGCCTGACTGCGGGGAGGGGACAGCACTGCTGGTGTGTTCTGCTCAGCCCTGGGCTGCCCAAAACCTGCTGGCCACGCCACTTGCATGGAGGCCAGGGCAGAGGCATCCCAGCGTTCACGTGGGGGACAGGTGGTGCTGCCGTTGTTGGAAGGAGAAGGAGCGAGAGCGGAGGTTTCTTGTGCCGGTGGAGGAGGTCGGGCAGCCTGGACCCCTCGCCACATTCTGCTCTCAGCCACAGCCCCTGGCTGCCTGCTGATTTCAGTGGGGCCATCAAGTGCTGTTTGAACTGTGTTCTAAGCCTAATTCAAAAAAAGGCATTTGAAAAACAGAGCAGTGGGTTGTTCATTCTCATGGACCAGCATCCACTTGCAAAGCCTGTCAGCAGAGCCATCTCGGATGTTGATGGCAGTGCTGGTCCTCATTCATCCTCTTAAAAAATAAGAGTCCTGAAGTACACCTCTTTCACTGTGGATAATATTTTAAATGTGCATCTGGCAGTGGTGAGTGTTTAAACATTCATGGGAAAAGACCCAGCATTCCTGATTTAACATCGAACTTGCCTCACACACTCATCGCTGTAACTGCAGGGCTGTAGGAGAAAACACTGGTTTCAGCAGCCTCTTCTGCAGCCTCTTTCCTCTAAAAATAGAAGATATGAAAGAAGGAAGATGTGCTGGTTAGTTAACTTGTTCTCTTGGATAAAATATGAGCAGTACATTTTGTTTAATGAGGTGCTTTGTTAAGAAAAAAGCACATAAATCAGTGTCTAAATAGAGGCAGCATGTGTGCTGAATTCAAGCTCAAGGAGCAATGTGATTTCAGAAACCAATCTGACTTGATTCCAGCAAATATTAAATCTAAAGAAGGCTTTGTAATTAAAAGTAATTAAAGAGCACTGACACCGCTAACTTATGTTATTATGTCACCCTCAGTAATAACACTTGGAACATGTGTGGAACTACAGAGCACTTTCTCTCAGGTTGTCAGATTGGTTTTGGTCCAGGAGCAACTTGGTGAAGCTGTTTAATCCTACAAAGTGCTCATTACTTAAACAAAATGATAGCATCAAGGAATTAACCATCCCGAGGCAAAGCTTTAACTAGGAAATGTGAGTTATCTGATGATATTGTCTGGGAGTATTACCGCTCTTATAACTTTCAAAGTAGTTATTAAAAAGTAATTAAGCTGATTTTTAAAATATTTTACTATCTTCTAGTGATGGCCAAAAAAGGCTGATAGGGTGCCTTGAAGCAGGTTAGAAGTGGAAGGTGCAAAGAAGAAATAATTTTCACAGTCCAGTGCTGTGACAGGGAGGAGTTTAGTGCTCGTCCTGTGCTGCAGAAGTCCAGCTGCAGTTTTAAGAGGCTCTTACACAGTCCTAAAATCCCTTTTAAAGTGAGAGGCTCTAATTCAATTCAAAGGCAAGTGCTCAATAAAGAGCATGCTTGATACTCTAGATGGAAAGCATTGTTAAGCTGCTCAAACTGTCACTGATTCTTATTTAGGAAAAGAAGCAGTCGTATCATAGAAGCTGCTACAGCACTAATTAAAATAATTAGTTGTCGTGACTGCAGATTTGACTCTATTTCAATCTCAAACATGTTGGCATCGAAAAGGAGCTCTTGAAATACCACAGTCTCTCTTTAATCATGGTAAAGAACCTTTCTTTAAAGGTACAGAGACCATTTGGAGGGACACAGAACTACAAAATCAGAGAATGGTTTGGGTTGGAAGGGACCTTAAAGTTCAACTTGTTCCACCCAACCCTGTACATAAGCAGGGACACCTTCCACTATCCCAGGCTGCTCCAAGCCCCATCCATCCCGGCCTTGAACATTTCCAGGGATAGGGCAGCCACAGCTTCCCTGGACCACCTGTGCCAGGGCCTCAGCACAGTCTGAATAAAGAATTTATTCCCAATATCTAATCTAAACCTACTCTCTGTCAGTTTGAAGCCATTCCCCTTTGTCCTGTCACTCCATACCCTTGTCCAAAGTCCCTCTCCAACTCTACTGGAACCTCTTTAGGTGCTGGAAGATGCTCTGAGGTCTCTCTGTGGTGCCGTCTGAACAACCCATATAAAACCTATCACAGGTACCCACTGTGAAACAGGGATTGATTTTTTTAATTCTTTTTTTTGAAGGCCTTTTTCTTTTTTGGGATGCTTATACTTCTGGGTCTGATGCAAAGCTCTCCAAAATCCAGGGTAGTCTCTATGTCAGAGCCTGGACTGGGCAGACCTGGGAGCAGAATGTGTGGCTGTCACCGGGAGCCTGTCGGGAGGTGTGGGTCATCAGCAACCAAAGCACAGATTGCTTACAAAACATTCCTCCTTCACCATTAAAAACCAAACTGGGTTTGCATCTCAGCCATAGAGCTTTCTCCATCCTTTTCTTCACACGTCAACAGGATAGATTTTAAGAGCTCCTTTTGCCACAATAGTTAATATTGCCGTAGTCGCCCTGCTGGAACGGTAAACTGGAAATGCAGTAAATGAGAGTATGGCCGTAAGACAATTGTGGAATTTAGTCTTTTTCAATGAGTTTCTTTCTCCCTGATCCTTTATCTCTGACCGAATGCACTGATGCCTACCTCGGTCACTAATATAGGGAGAAATGGTAAGACTGACAATTGCAATGCTTTGTTCGTCATGTGCATGTCTTGTGCAACAGAGTTCTCTAACCCATTCTAATTCGAGCTCTCATGCTTTTCTGCCCTACTGCTTCCCCCTGCATTGCTATAAAAGCATGTAAGATAACAAAAAGTCTCTTTTCTACACGGTGCCTGCCATGTTCCTTGTTTTGAAATAGCAGTGTCTATTTTATATGACTGTCGGGTCTGAGACCTCATCAAAGTCATGGTAAACTGAAAAATTATGACTAGGCTTCTTTGGGACTGCTCCTACCTTTTTTCTTGTTTCAAGGCTTTTTTTCTTTTTTTTTTTTTTTTTTTTTAGTTTTCTTTCTCCCTTAGCTTGTAGGCTGCCACATTTCACATAAAGTGCTTAATGGGTCCCGCTGAGGGATTTTTTTTTTTAATTATTATTATTTTTTAATTGTGTGGCTGACTCAGAGCTGTGACTCCAAAGTCTGGCTGAGCTGGGCGCTTCTCCTCGTGCTCCTCACTGCCTCTCGGCAGCCGCCCAACAGCGGAGACTCACCATGGAAGCAGCTCTTGACCTGGGGATTGCACCACTCCATGGGAGATGCTGTCATTGCTTCCTTCCCAAATGCATTTATTACAGAATAAATACCATTACGGGGTCTCTTTGAGAAGTTTGAAAGAAGAGAAAACCCTGCAGGAGAAATTCTCCGAGCCAATCTTTGAAGTGACGTTGTTTTCCAGTTTACTATGATGGTGACTGAACTTCACCTTTTCCAACAAATATAATTTTGTCGTGTATATACATATAAGTGTGTGTATATATATGCACATACACGTTCCAAAGAGAAAAAGAAGAGGTTGGCTATTGACTTTTCAGTGAGCGTAAATCAGTTTTGTTTTGTTTAATAAATGCTACATGCTACAAACATTGTCGTACGTTTGTCTCATGTTTGTAACGACTCTGTAAAGCTATTTCTTGTTGCTCGTGCTGTTAGCATTGGCTTTTGGAGAGATGTATGTGACCTTCTCCTCGCTCTGAATGTAACAGCCATCGCTTCCTTGTTTCCTTGCCCCCATCCCCTTTAGGATCTGACGGCTTTAGCCAAAGAGTTGAGGGAGCTCCGCATCGAGGAAACCAATCGGCCCCTGAAGAAGGTGACAGACTATTCCTCCTCCAGCGAGGAGTCGGAGAGCAGCGAGGAGGAGGAGGAGGATGGGGAGAACGAGACACACGATGGGACCGTGCCTGTCAGTGACATCCCACGGCTCATGTGAGGAGTGCTTTCTTTTGGGGGGGCAAGCCATGAAACCCCGGTCTGTGTTTTTCTGGAGGTGAAACCCCAGCGTGTCTTGGCCTGGAGGGGAAACCTTGGTGTGTCATGGCCTGGGGAAGCAGTAGCTGTGATAAAGGACATGGCCAAAGAGTGTCCATGTTTGGTGGGTGGCACTGGGAATGGTGTCATGGTTGCAATGGATGATGTACTCACATGAGTGTTTTTCCTGTTCCAAACCAGAGAGAATTAATGGGAAAAACTAAACTATTTCTGCTGCATAGTCAGTGAATGTTGGCTCAAAGCTGATGGAGCTGTACCTGCTGATGAGCCAGGCAGGTTTTTGGCCAGAGTGGGCACAGCTGACCTCATCCACACCGTGGGTCCTGCCCATGGGATGGATGTGTTAAAATTCTGCCTGCTCTTGAGCCTGGTCTTGCCCCAGATTAAGACATGCTCAAGTGTCAGCACTTGGTGTCCTGCCCAGTTCCAACTGGTAGAGCCAGGATTATAATAATCTTGAATCTTTGTCTTGGATTTCTGCCCTTGGCACAGTCAGTGTTGGTGGGTTAAAGTGGTGAAATGAAGAGATCAGCAGACTGTTGTGTCCCATTTGTGCTTTTGAATCTCTCCAGATAGGGCAGCACAGTTTCAACACTCACAGGGAGCTGTTGCCATTCAGAGAGAGTTTCTGGAGCATCTCTGCTCAGGCTTCCCACCCAGTGCTTTGCAGGGGCATTTCTGGAGGGCTCTGCCTGGCAGCAGGTTCTGAATCCTGCTCCTTTGAATTCACAGAGGAGCTGTAGGAAAGATTCAGGGGATTATTTGTGTTTTAATCAGTTCATTTCCATTTTTCCTGCTAAATGAGTTAGAGTTGATACAAGCATACCTGACTTCAGGAACATGGTTTAGCAGTGAGTATGATGGTGCTGGGTGAGTGGTTGGACTCAAGAAATTTAGAGGTCTTTTCCAAGCTAGACAATTCTCTGATTCTCTGATTCATGGGGCATGGAGCAGCACAGAAGCCCTCTAAGGGGCAAGGAGGGTTCCATGTCTCCTTTAAGTCCATGTTATTCAGAGTGCCAAGCTCCTGAGCTGAAGCTTCCTTCCAGCAGAAGAATTAAAATCAGAGCTCTTGAGTTGTTTGGAGCAGGTCGGGAGGCAGAGGGCTGGCTCTGAATGTGCAGCAGTGGGATGGGCAGTCAGGCGTGCCAGAAGGGGCCTCAAGCTGCTCATGGAAAAGGAGTTTAATCAGCAGTGGTTAATTTGTGCTGACATCCTTCTTCAGACACCTTGGGTTTGACACAGCACTTCCCAGTGGATAAATATCTCACTGGGTGCCTTGCAGCCACATGTGTGGGATGACAGCAGTGAGCAGGATGCCCCCAGCCCCTGCCAGCCCAGTGCCTGATGTCCCATAATGTCCTGTCTCTGAGTGTCCCAGAGACACAGGGTGGAGATGCAGGGGTGTCTGCAAGCAGAGCTGCACTGCCCCATGTCTGGGGAAAAAAGAAAGCAAATCCTCTGAGTTACACACAAAAGGTACCTTAGCTCAAGTTCAGCCTCGATGTACTTTGGTGTTTTTTCTAACAGATTTATTTTCCTATGTTCAGTGTTTGTCATTGGAAAGTGGGGCCAAGAGAGATCATCTCATCTGCAGCACCTTCTGAGTGATCTTTGTGTAACCCGTGTTTAAACTTCCCTAGGTATCCTCCCTGAGCTGCTCTTCATTCCAGCTGTATCCAGGTCTCTTCTGCTGCAGGATAAACCTAGCCATTGCTCTGTGTCACAGTGGATAGGAGTGATTGTTTATTCCATCCACCTCTGGAGATAGCATTTCTCCATCTGAAGACTGATGACTCCCTTCAGCTCTCTCTCCTTGAGCCGTGCAAGCCAGCTCTTGCCCAGGGCCAGGGAATTCTTGCAGGATGACATGGAAACTGTGCACTGATGAAATTTGGGACCTCAGGGCTACCTCAGCCATTCATTCACTGGCAGTACAGTCTCAAAATTAGCATAACCTCCTCTGGCCCTTTTTCCTTATTTTAAAACTATAATAACTGCTATTTTCTCATCCTTTGGTAAAAAGCTAATAGTAGGGAGGTGTTAGTTCCTTACATGGAAGGTGCTGTAGGAATCTGGTGGGTTGCTGTCTGGAGTGCCTTTGTGCTGACTGTCCAGTTGTAGGTTTGATACAATGCAGTCAAGGAGTCAGTCCCACCTCGGGGTCCCCAGGGCTCAGATCCCACCTTAGACCAGTAACCCCATGATTAATCCAGGTTGTTTTGGCTTTTCACTGACCAGGCTCCCTCACAAGCATCCAGGCTTGTTGGTGTGCAGAGGAGTTAAAGGTTGTATTGCCTCACACTGCTGGAAGCAATTGGTCTATGAGGCTTTTAAATGCAAAGTAACATCCAGGGGTGCTTGTGGCTGCTTGTGGATTTGTTCCAGTTAGATTTAAGCAGCCAGGCTGCCAAGTGAAGTAATGGGGGCTGCTCAGCACCTGTGACATCCAATCTCAGGCAGTCCTAAAATTTATTAAATTCCAGCCCCCTTCTTCAAATAGGATCATGGAAATTTCAAGGTGAAACCAGAGGTTAGGGCTGAATTTTCACCTGGAAAACAGCAGAAAGCTACAGGACACAACTTGTCCTTCTGCCCACATCTTCTCCAGACCCCATCCCCTCCTTTGTTATTTGCCATCAGATGCTCTGGTGTTTCCTTTTCAGGGGTTGAGATAGGAATTAAAGGGAGTACATTTTGGTTTTCTGCAGCTTTTTTAGGTAGAAAAAAATTATATAAAGTAGAGCAGGAGCGCCACTCCTTGTTACCCGTTCATCAGTGCTCCTCTCAGGACACCTGGGGGTAAGGAGGAGAATGGTCTCTCTCTTTGGTATCTGTTGTTTATCAGCCTGACCCTGCCCCAGTATTTCTGGCAGCATCTATCATTTCCCCATAAATCTAAGTAGATACATTTTTGTAACTTTTCTTCCTGGGAGATACAGAGCCTTACCCTTATTGAAATAATACTGTACTAGAGGGTTTTTTTCACCTAGTTTAACACAGGGAATATTCACTGTTAATGCTTTTCCCCTCTGTCCCCAGACCCACAGGAATTCCTGGGAGCAACGAGCCGTACAACCTGGGAATGGTGACAACCCACGGGCTCGAGACTTCCCACGCAGATACGTTTAGCAATATTTCAAGGGAAGGGACTTTAATGGTGAGGGAGGTAAGTTGTAAAACAAACACTTCCATGGAGCATCTTCAGGAGGTTTTGCCCATGTAAGCACAAAAACTGACAGTGCTGTGTGTCCGGAACACAAAATGAGGAGTAAATTGTGCTCGTTAGTGCTCTCGTTAATGCAATTTACACTCGGAGCAAATGTGACAAGTGCAAATGTTTCTCAGAGCTACAAACAGCAGTGAATGGCAGTGCCAGGGCACGGTGGGGAGGAGGCTCCTGCAAATGGCTCTGCTGTAACCCCACCATGGCTGCAGGCAGCAGGAGTTATCTTCCATTTACAGCACTCAGTGAATTCTCTTGGAACTGGCCCAAAGTTTGCCGCCTTCTTCCCAGCCTTTGCCACCTTGGGACTATTAGAGCTGTGCAGTGTTTGTACAGCAGTTGGGGGCTTTCAGCAGAGGCTGGTCCTGTGGGAGGCACTGGGCATCCCAGATGGGTGGGAGCCCTCATCCCCTGGGCTGTGGAGGTGAGGCTGTGGTGGGAGCAATGCTGATGGATGGGTCTGCAGCAGTGAGGCAGAGGAGGCACCGCTGTGGAAGATCTCCCTTGGTGTTTCTCGACTTCCCAGCTGCTGGAACATTCTGGTGATGCTGGTGGAAGTGCAGATGGGTAACTGGACTCCTGGTGAGAGGGCAGGAGGCCCTGGTGGTTAGGGAACAGGGAAGTCACTCTCCCACCAGCGCATCAGAGAGGTGGATGGGAGAGGAGAAGGAGGGAGCGGAGCTTGGAGTCTGCAATTGTAAAGGAGGGATGTTTAGATCACATGTAAACTAGACTTGAGCTGCATTTTAGTTCTTAATTCCATTTATCTAATGTATTCACATACAAATGAAAAATAGAAAAGCAAGTTTGAAAGAGAGGAATGAGTCAGCAAAAGAAGTCACAGCATGTTTGCTGCCTTTTTCCATCAGTTTTGGAGGGAGTAGTAATGCAGTCCACCCCATCCCTCACTGGGGTGGAGCTGTTCAGTGCAGGGAGGGTGCTGTGGGTGAGTGAGTGGGAGAACAAGGCCCTGTGTAACAGACAGCTGTTCCTGAAATGAGCCTGTGTTTAGCATCACTACAGTAAAACCCGTGCTGTGCCAGCAGGGCTGGGTGAGAATTGGGGTGCAGAAGGGTTTAAAAGGCATGGGCAAGAGAAGCAGCTGGAAAACCCCACTGGGAGGAGAAAGCAAGATTAGAAATCCAAACTGCAGCCTTGTGCTGGGTGCTTACTGTTTTCTCTCCCCCACCATAGCCATCAGAGGATGGTCTCACTGAGGTCAGAGGGCTTTGGGCAAAAGAGCTTTTCCCTCTTTGGTGGGATGGCAAGGTATGGTCGAAGGTGATCATAATGAGCAATCAAAAGATGAATGTCATCAGGACTAGTCAGAGGCTTGGTGAGTCCAGGTAAAGTTTCTACAAATCCCAGTAAATGGGTAAATCTCTGTAACAATCTCATTGATGTGCTCCAGGGAGGTGAGATTCATCAAAATGGCAAAATAAATTAGGAAGGGAGAAACTTCCCAGTACCTACCTTGCACAGGGAGGGGATGGAAAGGAAGGGGAACCCTGTGGAAACCCAAGGAACCTCGTGTGCAGGGCGAGCTGCTGGTGGTTCTGCCCCTCCTCCTCATCCTCTGCTGCTGTTCACTGCTGGTTTGGGTCACAGAAACATGGGACAGGGCTGTGCTGGCACTTGCAGTCAGGCTGCTCTTTGCCATAGCTGTGCAAAGCTGTCCAGGCTAATCTGATTGAGGGCTCAGATTCTGCTGTCACCAGTGGCCATGTGGGAGGGGAGCTGGCCATGGGGTTTGCACCCATGGGGGCAAGCACAGAATCTGCCCAGCATTCCTCGTCTCCAGCCAACAGTGACCAGGCCTCTCTCGCTGTTTCGTGGCTAATTATTCTGCATTGACTTTGTCATTAATCCTGTCTTTAATTCTCTGGAGTGGGGGGTTTGGTTTGCTGCTTGCCAGGCTGCATGGGGATGGAGCAGAGAGGGTCCTTCTCCTGCGCTTGCTCTGGGAACCGTGGGACTGCCGACAACTTCGTTTTGTTTGGTTTTTTCTCTTCTTTTTCTCTTCCCTCCCCCCTCCCTTCTCTTTCTTCCTCATGCCTTGTGTCTCTGCAGACCTCTGGTGAAAAAAAGCGTTCTGGCCACACAGCCAGCAATGGCTTTGCAGGTCACATCAATCTGCCTGACCTGGTGCAGCAAAGCCACTCGCCGGCGGGCACGCCGACCGAGGCCCTGGGGCGAGTCTCCACGCATGCGCAGGACATGGACTCGGTGCCTGAAGTAGGTGGTGGGGGGCTCCTCTTTCTCCTTTGCACTGCTTTTAAATCAAGTATTAACATCTCTGCCCCCTGATGGGGCTCTCCTGCTTTCCTCCCTGCCTTTCTTGGCTCTTCCCTCTCTCTGTTTCTTGTCCCCATGAGTGTAGTGGAAATGCAAGGGAATCGGATGGGTTCCCTACTGCTGTAGGGGTCTGTGGCTGATGGGACAAGAATTTATTAGGTCTTTCAAGCCCACCAACTGAAGTTCTGGTGGTGTGACACCAGTGCTGCCAACTGAAAAGAAAGCCCCATTTTTTTTGGACACTTGGATATAAAAGGAAGTGGTGAGAGCCAGTGATGCCATTAGCTTCAACTGGGCCCAGCTTCCATCTGTGCAACCTTTGATAATTATCATGACTGAAAAGGTTACCAAAAACCAAAGCCAGCAAAATTCCAGATTGTTCTTCAGAGTAGAAGAAGCCTGCACACTTTTAAAGTCATGTGTTCCCTGTCATGGCAAAATGTTTCTCTCTGGTAGGTGTTTTGTAGGCACATGATTGAACATTAAAATTGAAGAAAGTGTAAAAAGTCTTAGTACAAGATGTGGCAAGTAAACCAAGGGTATTGATGTGTCCACCTTACCATCCTTAGCTGTGGGAACCAAACAGTTCATTTTTCCCATGAGAAATCAACCCATTTGGTGCTAATTAAGCTATTGTATTTAATGTTGTTGTTTCATTTGGTAGGTTGTACATCAAAGGTTCTGCCATCCTATGTTCTTTCATAGAAATGGTGTTCTCACTCTATGGTGTACTTTTACTAGCAGTATAAAAATAAAAATTTATTGGAATTGGGCATTGATAAAACGTAAGAACAGATGGTGCCTGACTTGACCTCAAGTTTTTATCTGATTCCTCACTGGCATTAAAAGCAGGAATGAGAGAGTCGATCCTGAAAGTAACACCTTCCACAGTCATCCTTGGGCTGAAATGCAGGATTGGGTTTAAATGTATTCATTTATAGAATATCAACCAAAAAGATCTTCTCCATTTCTAAAATTGGATTTTTAGAGTTGACTGAGCAGGGAGTGGGTGGAAGTGGAAAATTGGGGATTTTGTTCATGGGCTTCCAGGTGGTTCATGCAAGCACAACCTCAGCCTGCAGCTTGATGCTCTTTATAAGCCACAACACAGGTTTATAGGCTGTTGAACAGGACCTGGGGGAAGATGAAGTCTTAATATTTAAATATCAGCCTTGGAAGCTATTAAAATGTCATCTTCTGAGGAGAATAACTGAATGTGAGCAAGGAAAAATGCTCAGTGCATTGAGATGAGGGTTTTCTTTGTAATTCATTTGCTGGAAAGCACCTGGCTCTCCACTGGAAATCCCTGCAAAAACTGAAATCTTCTCTTCCTTAAATTGCTATTGTTTCATGGAAAAGACCTTCAGCACAGGGAAAGAACCTGTGTATTTCTTGGGTAGGAGACAAGCACAAAGCAGAGGTATCTGTGCCCACAGCCTTCCCTGCTGCAGGCTGTTAACTCCTTCAGTTACCATGTTCTGCTTAGAAATCCATCCTGTTTCTATGGAAACAGCCAGGCTGTCAGGGAATAGGGCTGGGAGGGAGGCAGGATGCACAGCCTGGTTTTGGCATGGATGCTGGCTTGCCCATGGATGCCAGCCCCAAAATGCTGGGAAAAGTCACGAGCCACGAAGCTGCTCCTACACCTGGTTTTTTGTGCCCTTGAATCCGTTTATGGCTCACTGGAGGGCAGGCACAGGCCCAGCCTGGTTTCAGTGGGGATGTGCCAGGGTGGTGGTGTTCCCCATGGCACATGTCCCCAGGCAGGGGGGACTTGTCCTCATGGCAGCTGTCACACAGGGACTGTGGCAGTGGGCGTGGGGAGCAGCTGGGGCTTGGTGACTGGGTGAAAGCTGAGGAAGATTTATTTCAGAAGAAGGACAATGTCTCAGAGAAGAAAAACGTGAGCTGTAGTGGTGCTGCAGAGTGAGCTGGGTTTGCTGCTGTTGCATCTCTAAACTGAGCTCATCCATAAAGCGCGTCCTGGGTAAATGCTGGAGTAGGAAGGATAAGCTGCTCAAAGAACAGGGGAATTCACATCACTTTGACTCCAAAGACAAGTATTTTCTTTTGCTTGGAAGGAGGTCTTAGCCTCATTTTTTGTCTTAAAGCAATGGTTTTGAAAAGAAAGCAGTGTGACACTGCAGTTTGTTCATCCCCAGATTCCCTCAGCAAAGTATTGGCTTTGACATTTCCTGTGATACCCTCAGGTTAGGTTTTGTTAACTTAGAAATGCCCCTTTCTGCAGTCCCACTTGAAGTGCTGGGGATAATTTAAAACTGTGCCAGCTGCCCCAGGCCAGGGCTTCACAGGGACTCCCAGCACCATCCTGCCAACCTCAGCTGGAACGGGAAAGTGGGAAAAGCAAACCCTCGCCTGCCTGACGTCCCAGAGAAGGTTTAAGGCATGTGTGTGACATGCAGAGAAGTAAACAGGTGGATTGATGATCTTAAAGATCTGCTGCAGTCTAAATGATTCTGTGATTCTGGGTTGGATTTTTCCTGCCTTGGCTTCTGCCTCTGGCCCTGTGGCTTCTCTGCTGACTGTCCTCAAGGCTGTGCTTCTGCCTGTGAGGAGAGAGCAGAGCCAGGCCCTGCTCCTCCCATTTTCTGTTGTTCACAAACACTCAGAAATCCAGTTTAATGTTTGTTTCTGATTAGTGATGAGGAGGAGGAGCAGATGTTCATAGAGGGCTCAAAAAGGGCGCTGCAGAGGCAGGCACCATTTGCTAATTAGAAAGTCTTAGATGTACACAGGTGTTATTTCTGTGCACTGAGCCCTCTCTTGCTGTTCATTTTCTAGTATGGTATGGGAAGTAGCACCAAAGCCTCTTTCACCCCCTTTGTGGACACCAGAGTGTATCAGACCTCTCCTACTGATGAAGATGAAGATGAGGATGAAGAGTCATCTGCTAATCGTAAGAGCCAGTGTGGCCAGTCTGAGATGGGAGGAAAAGCAGGTCAGGGAGCCTGAATAACCCCAGTGAACCTCTCACATTTCACTTACTCCAGACATAGCTGGTGTCTGTATCCTTGCCCTCTCTAGGTGCCCTCCAACTTCTTCTCCCCCCCACCAAAATGTCACCAGAAAGATCTGGGAGGAAATGGGGAGCAGCAGAAATCCACCCTCCTGTCTGCTTGGGCAAACGACTATCTTGTATCACAGTGATGACTCCCCTATGGAGAAATAAACCAAATATTATCATTCTGTCCCAAAAAAGAGGTGACAGAGCATTTAACCCATCACCTCTCCCTGTCCTCCTGTGTTCCCTTGCCAGCCCTGTTCACCAGCGAGCTGCTGAGGCAGGAGCAGGCCAAGCTGAACGAGGCGCGCAAGATCTCAGTGGTGAACGTGAACCCCACCAACATCCGCCCGCACAGCGACACCCCGGAGATCCGCAAATACAAGAAGCGCTTCAACTCCGAGATCCTCTGTGCTGCTCTCTGGGGTAAGCCCCGGGCGTGTCCTGCCCTCCCTGTGGCTCCCAGGGGGTGGGGATGTGTGGGAATGTGCCCCTGCCTCTGCTTGGCCCCTTCTCCATCCCCCAAGGGTCACGTCCCCCGTGCTGTA
This sequence comes from Serinus canaria, assembly GCF_022539315.1. Lineage (NCBI taxonomy): Eukaryota > Metazoa > Chordata > Aves > Passeriformes > Fringillidae > Serinus > Serinus canaria. The sequence continues at coordinate 4,152,005 of NC_066323.1, read as the reverse complement.
GAGTGACCCTTCCTGTCCATGGGAAGGTGCCAGCATCAGCTGGGTCGGTCACACTTCTGGTGGCAGCAGAGATGAGCTTGGGGTGTTGTCCTTGGGAGCAGCCATGGCTCCTGGCAATCATGGCCCTCTGCTCTGCTCTCTTCTCCAGGTGTGAATCTGCTGGTGGGCACGGAGAACGGCCTGATGCTGCTGGACCGAAGTGGGCAGGGCAAGGTCTACAACCTCATCAACAGGCGGCGGTTCCAGCAGATGGATGTCCTCGAGGGCCTCAACGTCCTCGTGACAATATCAGGTGCTCCTCTCATGCTTTCACCCCATCATTTGCCTGCTCTGCCTTGCACAAGCCCTGAGTGGTTCCAGCTCAGACAGAACCTGCTCACTGGTGTCAGAGAGAAGCTCCCCGGAGAGCTGGACCTGGTTTATTCTGTAATCAAATTAGTTTAATCTGCTTTCAACAGTTTGCTTCCTTTACCTGCTGACTGCACTTCATCTCCAGTCTCCTTGAGCAGGGAAGGGGAGGTGCAGGATACAGGCAGGTGGCCCAGCAAAGGAGATAATCACAGCTTGAGGGGGCAGAGAGCTCTGTGTTTGGGTCTGTTTGGCTCTGGCTGAGGGAGCCATGATCTGTGGCTTTAGATTTCCAGTTCAGAACACAGATGTGCTTGGGCTGTCCCAAGCATTGTGAAGTCTACAGGCTTTTCACTGTTTAGCTGGGAGCTCCAGAGTGCTCGTATCAAGCTCATAGGGTGATTTCTGGCAAAAAACCCCAAAACCTCCATAGTCCAGTCTCAGAGGAGAGCATCCAGCACCCTCCTGCAGAGCAGCCCCGAGGAGCACATGGGTGGCAGCCAGGCCAGAGCCTTCTCCTGCTGATACCTGTCCAGCAAAGCTCACAGAGGGCAGCAAGAGAAGTGCTCATGAGGAAATTGTTTGATGGAATCCTTCTGTTTCCTTTCACATTGTTAAAGACACTCTGGCCTTGCTCTGCATTCACCTGCAAATCCTGCTCCCCCCATTCAGCCAGGGCTCCAAACTCACTACTGCATCCTTTACCTGGTCTGCAGGTCCTCTGTGGTTTTGGGATCCAGCTCTAGGGATAAGGGTTGCTGGAATGGGAATAGCATTAAACTCCAGGATGATACTGAGAATGAGTCCTGTGGGCTTGTGGAAATCTGAGAGCAGACAGGGTCTATCCTTGGAGTTCCATCTCACCAGGCTAAGTCTGAGTTCTGTCCTGTCCCTGTCATGGGGGCTCTGCAGCCACAGGGATTTTGCAGCCATGTCACAGCCATCCAAGAGCAGGCAGCAGTGCAGAAATTTGGCAGCCCCTCAGCATTGCAGACCCAGCACCAGGCTTGCTGGCTAACAGCAGTGCCTGTCGCAGGCCAAGGAGCTCCTGTCTCATCTCCAGGGTGGAATTAATGTTGTATGAAGGAGACTGAAGGAAAGAAACCCAGTAGCTGAGTAGCTGGATAAGCTTTAAGCTGTAGGAGAGTTGGGATCACTGCCCCACTGAGCCCCACTGTCCCTCTGTGAACACTGATTTATAGGAAAAGGAATATATTACTATTTATATTACTTTTATCATGAAATGGCCTCACATTCTATCATCTTGTGATTAAAAATAAGCACTGAAACCTCAAGATGGTCCATGCAAACGTGCTCTGCTCTGACAGGGACATTTCCTTTGCCAACAGGAAAGAAGAACAAGCTGCGTGTGTACTACCTGTCCTGGCTGAGAAACAGGATTTTACACAATGACCCTGAGGTGGAGAAGAAGCAGGGCTGGATCACAGTTGGGGACCTGGAGGGATGCATCCACTACAAAGTTGGTGAGTGGAAATAAATCTCTGAAGAGATGTGGTTTTGTTCTCTGGTCTTAGGTCTGACCTGACATTTTGATATTAAAATTATGGGTTGACCATAGCCACAAGTAAGTTTGGAATTCATCTTTATGCATTAGGTGGGCTCTATGTAGTGACAACCAACAGAGGAATGGCCTGGGAAGCTGTTCCTGGAGATTTGTAGGAACAAAGTGAATGTTTTTAAAATTGGGTTTGTTTTTATTTTAGTGAAATATGAAAGAATCAAGTTCTTGGTGATTGCCTTAAAGAACGCTGTAGAGATCTACGCTTGGGCTCCTAAACCATATCACAAATTTATGGCATTTAAGGTATGTGTGTCTCTTACACTCTGTAATTGTAAATACATGAGGTTTCTGTACTCTGCAGAGCAGAAAAGCATCTTGCTTATGTAGCTGAGCTCTTCAGGATGCCTGGCAGGCATGGGAGATGGGATCCTTGCTGGCTGAAGAGATTGGATATGTTCTGCTTACAGCCAACAATGAAGTGTTACTATTAATTTATGCTAGCAGGCTTTACTTGAGGAATTTGCAGAAAGCTGATCAAATGCATACGAGTAAAATTGAGTTGGGGATTTTGGTAGGCATTTTTTGTGAGGTTTTTGTGTTTGGTGGGTTTTTTTTTCCCTCTGACTAATTTTTAACATACAATATAAAAATAGGCTGCCATGATTTTCTATTTTCATTTTGCAAGGTCCTCTCCCCTTCTGCAATTCGGATTCTGTTTCAAGACAAAAAGTTAGGGAGAGTGACCCACGCTTTCTCTTTTTTCCTCTCTTTTCACCTGCCTTGGTTTCCTCAGTGAGACCTTCCTCCTCTCCAGCCTGCCAGTGGGTATTTTGTGTTTAGTCCTTCAGAGCACTTTTCATCCCAAGCTCTGTGCAGAGAAGAGTCACAAGGGCAATGCCTTGTGGAGATGTTCATGCTGAGTAATCTCATGATACATCTTTCCAACACAAATGGACTTATGCAGTATTAGGTCACATTTGCTTTTTCTGAACAAAAGCCAGAGTAAAGGGCTCAGTGACATGGAGAGCTCAGCAGCATCAAAATGGTCTGGGATCCAGCTTCCCACAGGTGTTTGTTTCACTCTCCTGCTGAGCACCTAAGCCATGGTGCTTGATCTGGACATGGCTGGGGGTTGGTCCCAGCCTTGCTGCAGCAGGTTAGATGGAGCAGGGAAAAGTAGGTCTTTGCTAAACTGACTCATTTCAGCTGCCCAAAGCAGAGCAGTGATATCTGCCAAGACAGGAAGTGGGTGGTCACGGATCTCTGCTGAGAGAGACTGAACACACACTCATGTAAAATTGAGCTGTCTCCTTCCTTCAGAGACCAAATCCTTGTGTTTGCCTCGGGCTCCTGTGAGAGAGAGCTGGGCTTGGCAAGGGTGGGCACTTATCTGCTGGGATGACTGAATACCCTCTGAGGCATCTGACAGGGGAACAGAGAGGCAGGAGTATAAATAACCACATATTCAGTAGGAAACACAGTCAAACAAATAAGATTTCAAAAGCGTATCAGGCTGCTGCAACGGGGATTTGTTGGTTTTCTGTGATGCTCATGGAAGGGATTATAAAAGTCTTTTGCAGATCTCCAGCACAAGCCGTTGCTCGTGGATCTCACTGTAGAAGAAGGTCAGAGGCTGAAAGTTATCTTTGGATCCCACACTGGTTTCCATGTGATTGATGTAGATTCTGGGAACTCCTATGATATCTATATACCATCTCATGTGAGTACCTGGGCAGTGCAGCTGCCTGAAGAACACGGGTCACCAGTGAGGTTTGGGCAGGCTCCCAGGGGCTCACAAGTGGGGACCAGTGATGAGTGTGACATTCCCCAGTGCTTCACTCACTTAAACAGGACTCAGGGCTGTCACATACTTCATGTTCATCTGCACAGGCTGTTTCTGTCCTCATGCAGGAGCAGTAAGGTTTAAGGTTGCCATGTCGCACAGAAAGGACAATCTGTCTGTACACTGCGTGGAGCAGTAATGGAACTGTCTGTAGGATTTTCTTGTTGGGTTATTTAAACTCCATCTATACAATAAACTGGTCTAGAAGTGTGTCGCTAAAAAAAGGAGGAATTGTTGCATCTGATCCAAGCAGCAGTCTCCTCTGTGAGAACTAGCAAGAGTAGAGGGAGAAATTCTGGGACAAGTTTGGGATGGTTTTTTGTCGTCTTAGCTATGGAAGGGCAGACATGGGTGGAAAGTCAATGCAGCTGCCCTTGGAGCCAGAGGATGATTGCTGAAAAATCGGATATTTCCTCCCTAGGGCTGCCTGTAAAATTCTGAGTTGATTTACCCTGATTTGAACTGGTGATGGATTCATTGGCTCAGTCACTTACTCGTGTTCCAGCCAAGTGTCAGCCATCAGTCTTGGGGGCGTGTATGTTGTGATCTGTCTGTAATTGCTGAACCTGTTTATCCTTGCTGTGTCAGACAGCTTTGATGCTAGGGTAAACATGACAGTTTCTTCCTCTTCAGGCTTATCTCTGAAACCCAGTGCCTGTGTGAGGAATGCAGGGAGGGCTTTGTTCTCTGGTTGGTTTGGGCTTTTTTCCTGCAGTGCTCTGCTCCCTTCCCCTTTCTCCATTCAGGGTAATTCTGACTCTCAGGGTCTGTGTTCCCTGCAGATTCAGGGCAATATTACTCCTCACGCCATTGTCATCCTGCCCAAGACGGACGGGATGGAGATGCTGGTGTGCTATGAGGATGAGGGTGTCTATGTGAACACCTACGGACGGATCACTAAAGACGTGGTGCTCCAGTGGGGAGAAATGCCTACTTCCGTGGGTAGGTCAACCCTTCCTCTTCACCTGCTTAAAATACAAGCCACAAGCAAGATGAGGAGTTGAGAATGCTGGGATGGAGTCATTTGGGATGAAGGGGATTTCCCTCTTGTATCAAAGGGGATTTCCCTCAGCCAGCTATGAAATGCAATTGCTTAATTTGTGCAGTTTGGTCCTCCATAATAAAAGCAAGTAATTTCTTGAAGATTTGAACTTTTTGAGTATAATATAAATGTGAGATAATGCAAGCTGTTGCACTGGGGGGATATTGTGTTGAGTGGAGGGGGACTGGGTGTGGAGCAGGGAGCCCTTGAGTTGCTCTTCTGGCTCTGCTGTTGCTCAGCTCCACAGCCCATGGAGGCAAAACACTGCCCAGCTCCTCACATTGCAAAACCAGAAGAAGTGATGCTGCTTCTGTTTAAATTTCTCAGTAATTTGTGGATGAGAAGTGCTCTGAAAAGGCTGCTGTCCCTGCAGGCCATCAGAGCTCTGCCATTGATCTGCTTAGGCTTTGAGTAACAGCTTATGAGAGCTTTTCTGCCCATTGCATAATATTTAACTCAGCACAAGTTGTAACTCCCGCCAAACGCTTCCTTTTGACAGCCTACATTCATTCCAATCAAATAATGGGCTGGGGAGAGAAAGCGATTGAAATCCGGTCAGTGGAGACAGGACATTTGGATGGAGTATTTATGCACAAGCGAGCTCAAAGGTTAAAGTTTCTATGTGAAAGAAATGATAAGGTAAGTCCACTTCAAAGCTTGTGTCTGTGCTGCGAGCTACAAGGTGCTTTTAGAGCTTATGTCTGGTTTATCTTGAGATTAATAATTAATCTGAAGGTTCTGTTTAATAAGCAGTGCCCTTAAGCCTATTCCCAGTTAATTTCTCCAGTGGATGGAGACCTCAGCCTGCAAGATCTCTTCTCCATCTAGTTGAGATCTGCATTGACTTGGCTTGACTTTCTCCCAGTTCTTTCATCCGAACATTAAATTTAGGCTGCCAAGTGAACTCTGAAAGTTGAGTATTAGCAAGGGTGTGTAAGTGACCCTGATTTGAGCTCTGATGCAGAAACATTTTGATGCATCTTTTGATGCATTTTAAATTATTTTCCTCTCACAGCCTCATCCATTTCTGTGGACAGCAGTGATAAATACTGCTCTGGAGGGTCCCCAGAGTTGCATGGCTGTCATGCAGATGCCCCCTGCCACAGGTGCTGCAGTGGGGACAGGGAATGAGGAGAAATTGCTGAAGGAAAAGGCATTTTTTTGTGGAAGAGATGGTTGAATGCCAAGGTCTTTCTGCAGGTGGTGTTCCCTCCTCTCACAAGGTTTCACTAAGATAAGTCAGGAGCCAGCAGAAGTGGAGATCTTTCATAATGGACACAATCACAAAACCAGTGAAGAAACCAGTTGCTGTGTCCCCAGAGCAGGATTTAATAATGTGCAGTAAATGAGCTTTGAGGCCACAATCACTGTAGTGAACAGCTGCTCATTAGCTGAGCTCTGCCCTTCCTGGGGCATGGAGGTAGGCTGAAGCTCTGCAGGAAAATGTATCCTAACTTTGCAGTTGAGTATGTTATGAGAAGCTGTCCAAGAAGCTGAATTTAAGTTTAATTTTAGTGTTACCTAATTCTAACAAAGAATTAAAAAAGAAAAAAAACAACCACTGTGATCTTTCTAAAATCCTGGAACCAACTGATCACTGATGGGTTTGAAATACTAAACTCAGATGTTTCTCTTTCTGGAGAACTGGTTAAACTGGTAAGATTGAGTAATTAAGGACAGAGACTTCAAGATTGTTCCTTCAATATTTGCAAATTATAACTTATTTATTTTTTAAGACACCCCTTGCAATCAAATGCTGGTGGATTGTGCCAGAAGCACCAAAACCCCTGTTCTTCATACAGAATCCTGATATGTTTCTGCACTTTGAGCATGTTGAAGGGAAGCAGTTTTTTCTGGGCTTTACTTTCAGGAATAGCTGAAATACCAGGATTCACTTTTCCAAAAAAAAAGCCTTTTCAGACTGAGGCAGATATCGACCAAATGGTGAATGTTTAGCAAGAACCAAACCACTGACAGCAGTTTTTTGTTAGTACTTCATAATAAATGATGCTGTGGCAGTAAAATGTGATAAACCTGGTATTTTCAATGCATTCCAAACTCTTTGGTAGTGAGGGAGAAAGAGGTTTAATTACTGCATTTACTAATGAGTGGCTCAATTTAATCCCAGTCTCACATGGGTTAGCTCCATCCCCTGAGTATTAATAAGTGTTTTTTCCTTCCAAACAGGTATTTTTTGCATCGGTGAGATCTGGAGGAAGCAGCCAAGTGTTTTTCATGACTCTCAACAGAAACTCCATGATGAACTGGTAACAGAGGAGCACTTGGCACTCACCGCCATGGCATTATTTCTAATTTAAAGGACATTATCACGTGGACTAACACTGTAGAGGCAGGTGGAGGGCGCCGAGGAACCCCCTCCCCACGCTCCCCCGGCGCCGCCAGCCCCGGGGCAGGGACTGCAGCCAGGGATGGACTTTCACGCTTGGACCCCACAAGGTCTCCTGATTACGCTGTGTTATAGTGGGTTATGAGTTTTCCTTTATTTTATTTTATTTTATTTTTTAGTTTTACTTTTTCTTTGTCCCCTACTTTGTAAGAACGGGGAAAGAAACAGTGTCAAAAAGTCTGTTTTTAATTCTGTCTGCCTGCTAGCATCAAATATATAGTATGTTGTAAAGTTACCAATTAAATCTGGTGAGAGACAGCACAATAAATGTACCTTTTATCTTTGTGATGAAGGCCATAACCATATAGCTCGGTAATTTTAGAAATCTTTTGCCTTCACCAACATTTACATGTTGCTTTTGGCAGCAACGGCTTAACGGATTTTTAAAGAAGAGAAAAAATAATAGGTTTTTTTCCCCTCTTTTGGGAAATGGATTTTAAATGGCTAAACTACTAGCCTTAGACTAATAAAAATCAGCTACCATTTTTGTCAAGTCTGTCAATCCATATTTCTATATGGATCTTCACATAATGGTGTGTCTTGATATAGGGACAGAGGTGCCATTTCTTGTTGCTCCAGAGGTGCCCGCCTGGCCCGGGGCTTGGCCACGGGCACCGGGACAGGGGATCGGAGGAGGAGAGGACAGAGGAGCGGTCAGAGGAGCCCCGTGCTCGCCCCTGAGGCGGATTTGTGACCACAGAGGCTCCTGGGATGCTGTGGGCATGAGACCCTGCTGCTGAAGTCGGTGCAGGTTGTGGGTGTTCGTTCCCCCCAGTCCGGAGCCGGGCACTGGCGTGCAGGAGCAGTCGGCACAGGGATGGGGACCATGGAACAAGCTGCCTGTCCCCCATGTTCTAGATTGGGCTTGTAAAGAGCTTAAAAAAATATATATATGTGTGGTTTCTTCGGCCAAGGGTCTGAATCTACTCGTTTTCCACCCCCTCCACTCCCTAGGAATTACCCAACATACAGTGAAAGACAACATCTGTGCCGAACCGTGTGTGTGTGTTTAGTTCAGGTTGAATCGTGTCCTTATAAACTTTGCTCAGTTGATTTCTGTTTTCAGTGCGTATCTGGGGTTTTCTTTCTCAGTAGCTGCAAGCATGGCCGCCTGTGGTGTTGGGGTGTCGCATAACAAGGTCTGTGTTGCTGGTTTTAACCTACCTCGTTTCGGTTGGGGTTTGTTTTTTGGTTTGGTTTCGTTTTATTTTTTTTCCGTTCCGCTGTCGATCACAGCGCTGTTACCTCCAGCGGCATATAGAGAGCTTAACTGGCAATCTTGGTGTACTCAGTAACGATGGCTTTATTAAAAAATGATTAAATCAACAGGACTTGGTCAAACTTGAATCTTTATCAAGGGTAAGAGGTGTTGTGGGCTGGCGGGGATGGGATAGGCCGGGCCACCCTCACCTGAAGCATTCTGTGGGCAGGGTGTCAGGGTTTGGTACCGCAGGGATTGCCAGTGGTGGGACTCCCAGGATGTGGAGTTCAGGGAAAAACAGGTGGGATGTGCTTTGTGGTGCCTCCTCTGAGCACCAGACACCCTCCTGTTGGGCTGGTGCAGCCTCTAGAGAGTGTAGGGATGGCCACAGGATCAGATACTGGTATTCAAATCCTGTCACAAACACTGATTGCCACCAGCTCTTTGTATTTTCATTGTGGTTAAAATAAAAATCAAATAAAGCCCAGAGCTTTTATTGTGTTGCAAACTGATAACTGTTTTGGGGTGTTTTTTGTTCTTCTTCAAGTGACAAATGCACAGCTTTGGATGATTTTTGTTACTATGGGTTTTTGCATACAGTGATGAAATAGCAGGCAGTCATTGAGTTTAAACGACTCAGGTGGTTTGTGAATGTATTTTTTTACATCTCAGAATAATTTGAAACAAAAATCACAGAAGCCAATATTACCACAGTCTTGTCTATGGCATGTGTGTATGGAGATAACACAGAGCAAATGCTTTTCTGGTGCCAACCACAATAAACCACAAAACTTTACCATTAAGCCATGCCTTTTATGTTTGGGTAAATAAATCCTGGGGTCTTGGAGGACATGGAGGTAAAGGGGATTTTCAGTCAGAATGCTCTTTGACTGGAGACTCTTGGGAAGGTGGTTTTGGAACAGGATTACTGCGGGGAGGTGGGACATGTCCTTTGTGATGCTGCCCAGCAGTGAGCAGTGGCCAAGGGATGTCTTGATGGACCATCACCATCTGAAAACTCCTCTTCTACAAAGTCAACCCATGGTTATTATAAAGACATTTCCCCTCCAAATGTTACTAACTTTGATTTGCTTTTCCTTTGCTGAAAGTAAAATGGGCTTATGGTTGATTAATGCCCTCAGAAACTACTTATTAGTAGTGTTTAAAGAAATAAAACCTGCAGCTCATTTTAAAATCCTGTTTCTGGCCTTTTTTGCCCAGGAAAGGAAATTTGTTCAGCTGTGCAGTGCTGCAGGAGGAAAAAGCAGTAATGTCTGTGCATGCAGGGGTCGCTTGAGCCTGTTGCAGATTCAATTATTTACAGAGTTGCTATGAAATTGTATAACTCAAGGATGAGTCGTGGTATATGGAAGAAAAGCCCTGAGAGCTGGCATGAGGCCATGCAAGGGCCATGGTTAGCTCCACCACCCTGAGGAGATGCTGGGTACCACTGCCATGTGAAGGATGCTCAGAGGTAAGGCTGTAGCAGCTACTTGTGGGAACTGAATCTTTTCAAACCTGCCTCAGAATTATTATCAAATGGCCTTTTTCTTGTTGGGTGGTGGTTTGGGGGTTGACACTACATATTTTGGGGTAGAACAGGGATGCACGAGGTGACCCTGGCCCCAACCCCAGAGCTGGGCTGGTTGCTGGAAGTGGTTGAAGTTAAGTTGCAGTTCATTGTCTCGATGTGAGCCCACTTAAGGTCTTTACCTGCAACAATTTGATGCTCTGTAATTGGGGCCAGCATGAGCATCATGCAGGCCAGCAGAGACTGAACCTGCCCGTTCCCAAAGGTGTGGGGTGGAGCTCCACGTCACACCCTGCCTGTGTCCGGGCTAAGCCACCCACCTGGCACAGCTCTGAGGAGATCCAGCAGATTCCTTAGCAATCAGGATGCATTTCCTGGCACAGGACACCTGTCACAGCTGCTGCTGCCCTGCAGCATCTGTGCCCTGCCCTGTGCTGCAGTTGGGACCTGCAGCTGGAGAGCTTTGCTGGGTTTGCTTCCAGTTTTCTCTTCTGGGAGATGCTGCACCACCCAGGGCTGGGGGGTGGGAAAAGGCTCATAAACCTCCGGTATCTTTACAGCACTGCTGTAAAAGCACCAAATTCTCTCTCCTAAATGAGTTTTATCAGCCTCAGCTGCTGTCTCTCACGTGGCCTCAGCACTGCTGCCCAGCCCAGCTGATGTACTTAGAGAGGAGAAATGAAAGAACATAATTTTAGTTTTTTGCCAGCCACTGATGTGCTACATCAGCCTGCTCTTTGAGAGCCAGTGTATTGCAGACCAGATCTACCTTTTTTCCTTTGTTTTGTTTTGCTTTATCGCATACTTTTCCTTTTTTTAACATCAAAGCTGACTCTGAATGACCCAGAGCAGTAAAATGGATGTGCAAATTGCCCCAGCACCTGGGTATAGCCTCACAGCCCCTCTGGAATCTTTGAATTCCTTCCACTGAGGTGACGAGGGTTTTCAGCTGTTCAAAAGCAGAGCCCCATCATAAACTTAAGCCCATTGCTTTTATCACACAGAGATTATCAACACCACCAATTACACTACACACAACACAGAGTAGGCAATAAGCGTGGCAATTCTCTCTAACATTACAGTTCTTGCACTTTATTATTTAAATAAAGCATCAGCAATTATGCAGACCCTGTTGTTTGCCAATCACCTAAACACTGCCTGGCCAGGTTCTCCAGCCATGGGATGGGTCAGTGTTGCTTTGGGCTGTGTTGTACCACTCTTTGCACCCTCTGGACTGTGATCACAACTGGCTGTCAGATGTGCAAGAGATTTGATGGTAGGTCATTCATCCTGGTGGAGGCAGGCCTGGTTCCTTCTCCTGTAGGAACACTCTGCTTCTCTCTACCAAGCTAACAATCAACCCCTTTGGAAAGTGACTGCAGTGAGAGGAAGGTTTACACACCAACCTTTCCCATCTGTGATCCTCGGGACCAGCTTAAAGCTGGCCTCTGCTAGTCACCACATCCACATCCAGCTTCCTATTCAGAGAATTACAGTCAGGAGTCTGTTAGTGGCACTGAGACTTAGTATGTTAAATACTAAATTCCCCAGGACCAAGCTGAGGAGTGTGTCACAGCCCAGCTAGCACCAGCCAGGGAGGGGCTCAGAGGCAGAGAGACAGCCCTGGCTCTGGGTTGCAGCATCTTGCCTGGCAGGGAAGCTAAGAGCGGCCAGGGGGTGGGAATACTCCATACCTTTTGCCATCATACCTAGCCAAGGGATATGTGTGGCTGTGGGGCTTCCAGCCTTTGGCATCCAAAGTTTCCAGGGAAGTGGAAGGGCTGCTCCTGGGGAGGTGAGTTCACCCAGCCTCCCAGCACAGCTCCAGCTGCTCCACACCCCGCCCCCAGGAAGCTGGTTTCTGGGAAGGCTCTGCTCTATGCAGCAGTGGGCCGGACATGGAAAGGCGATCCTGCTCATGGTTTGTTGATGGCCTTTGATGCCTCTAGTTCCAATAATAGTCTGTGAAGAATAGGGAGGGAAAGATCTTTGTGCCAGGCACCTGCAACAGGATGGGGATCCCTGAGGGGTACATGGGAATCTTGGATGGGGACATCTGTCCTAGAAAGGTTTTCACAGTGCCTGAAGGTTTGGTCTTGGGTCAGGGCCCCCATTTGTTTTCTGATTCAAGCCTTAGCAGCCTGGTAATTGTCAAATCCTGACAGTCCCATTGTGAAGGTATTTAACTGCAATGCAAAGAAACTGCTTGTAAATGCCTGGGTATCCACACACAGCGAGCAAACAAACACCATTGGCAAAGATCTCAGCAGGAAGGACAAATATTGGGGAAAACTAAAAAGCTCAGCCTTGGGCCCCTTCCTGTCACAGCTACACCAGCCCTAGAGGGGAATGCAGGTGCTGTGGCTGGAATCAAAGCCTGCTTAATGTAATGAACTTTCCTCTCCCAGTTAAAGTTTTACCTTTCTAGAGACCAGTGCAAAGATTAGTGGTCTTACACTCATCTTTGTTGTTTTTTCTCTTGCTCTTCCTCTGTAGAAAGTACATTTTGTGCCCATGTGAAGCCTGGCTGACTGAGAGCATCATCCAATGAGTGCTGTAGCTTGGCTGCTGAACCCATCAGGGGCTGATCTGGAAGATAATTACTTTAATCAGCATTAATCACCTTCCCAGCTGACTCAGACTTTGGCACGGTCTGCTGCCGCTAAGGATGCCACTGTCCAACCCCCCAGCCCGGCCCTGCAGCTCCTCTCTCTGACCATGTCAAGGACAGCAAATCTCAAGCCCAAGCAAGACCAGCTCAGACCAGTTTGTGCAGATGTGCAAAGTTCGTGAAAGCCAAGTGAGCTAACGCAAAAATATTTGGCAGCATCAGTAGTATTTGGCAGCATTGGCAGTATTACCCAGAATCCACAATATTTGACAGCACAGCCATCAGCTGTGGTGGTGCTGAAAGGCTCACTGTTCACACCACTGTAGGATTTTTAATGAAAGCCTCTTTTAATGTAATATTCTGAGTAATTTTGTTGTGGTCTATGTCCCTCTACACACAGAGCTATCTCCTCTGACAGGTGTGTACTGGCATTAGAGCTGCCTGCTGAGGGGGTTCTGTGTATGCAGGTGTCTGTGTATGGATATACAGAGAGACCTGTATACATCTGTGTTTATATGTGACTCTGAATGTGATGTACACACAGGAATATATTTTAAAGTAGGTGATAAATGCTATTAACATAAAACTCTTAGTCATTTCCTAGCTGCTTTGCTACATGTGCTGGAGAGGTTTCTTCTCCCTGATTCAGCAAGAGGATTGTAATGTGACATGCACACCCAGCACAGAAGCCAAGGTAGGTGTTGAGCATCTCGAAACAGGCTCAAGCCCCTGGTACCTCACATTCCAACTGTTCAGCTGAGGGACAGCCCCAAACCAGCCCTAGGGCTGGATCATTTGAATTTTCCAGATCCATTCTATGTCTTTACAGGTCTCTCATTGTTTCGTGTGTGTCCCAAACACGGGGATTGGTGGTGGCTGCTTTGAGCTGAGCGGTGGCCAAATAATGCGTGGAAGACTTGGGTTTCTCATTAACTCCAGAGTTGATATAGTCCCATCTCTCCAAGCACCAGCCCGTTTTCCAGCCTCCATCCCAGCTCTGCTGTCCTTCCTTCTCTGCCCAAGCCCCCACCTTGCTCTGCAGCCCAGGACAGTCACTGTTCCCAGAAGAAGAGTGGAGGAGCAGCGGGGTGGACGAGAAAAGGAAAATGCAGACAGAGAAGGTAATCATGGCTCGCCGGTATTCTTGCACTGACTTTCAAGTGAAATGACTAGAATTTCTGCAGGACCCCAGAACTGAGCAATCCCTTGCCAAAACTGAAACTAACCAAAAAAAAAAAAATCCCCTCCACTAATTAATTGTGCACAGGGGCAAAGGGCCAAGGGGCTATTTTTTATTTTTAAGAGCTCTGTGGGCTCATTGGATAACTTTAACTGTGATGGGAGGAAGAAATGCTTTAAACAGCGCTGCTGAAAAACACCCTTTTGGTGTTTTTTTCCCAGCTGTTGTGCTCTGGGGATGGGGAACAACACGCTGCTGCTGCTGCTTCTTGAACCTCTGTACTGGGCAGAGCTTTGTCTCCTGCGAGCTCCAGGGCCAGGATGGGCAGTGCAGCAGGGAGAGCTGGACTGTCATTGTGGGGCAACACCACTCTGCTCTGGGGGCCTGATCTTGCCTGTCCCCATGAGCTTTCTTTCTCCTTTGGAGCAAGCCAACCACCTGTACTGCTGCAGCAGCATCCCTGGATGCCACTGTCCCAGCCAACTGGGCAGCAGGGTCCCTGGGACAGGGGTGGGATGCAGCCCTCCCCCAGTTTTGGCACTGCTAGGACAGTATGATGAGGTTGTTGTTTGCTTTCAGCACCTCACGGGAACATTGGTCCTCTCCGTCTTCACTGCAGTGTTGGGCTTCTTCCAGTATGGCTACAGCCTGGGGGTCATTAATGCCCCCCAGAAGGTAAGTTAAGCCACTCAAGCTGTGCATGGCCAAGGAGCTACGGCTTCCGGATAGCCAGGGCCAATTTGTCCCTAGTAGAAGCCCTCAGGAGGACTCTGTCCCTTCCCAGGCAGTTTCTCCCACAGAACAAAGCCCCCATGACAGGGCAGTGGGGTGAGAACACAGCCAGGACCCTCAGCTGGCACTTCCCCAGGGAAAGGAGAGGGGTTCTGCACGTAATGGAGCTGTCCCCACTGCAGCATGGTCCCTGTACTTGAGCCAAGGGACTGCACCCCCCCACCAAATCTAGTGCCAAATCCAAACACCACGCTCATCCCAGCCCCAGGAGGGGGAATGCTTTGTGCCTGCCATCGTGGTCCCTCCCTGCTGTGGTCTGGGTGTTGTGGAGCTGGGTTACCCCAAGATTTTACCCCTGCAGAGCCTGCAATGCATATCTTTTTCTGAGGCAGAATAAAATCCAAAACAGGGGTTGGGGTGGTTATAGATCTCAGCCGATGACATTTTTCTTCTTTACCTGTCCCAGGTGATAGAAGCACACTACGGGCGTGTGCTGGGCATTGTCTCTCCAGACAAATATGCCACCAATGCCTCTGGGGAGGATGGCACATTCCTCCAGGCTGGCACAGAAGGCACACTCCCAGCCCCGACTGACATCAGTGAGGACCTTGCTACCTCCCCACACATCCTCACCATGTACTGGTCCCTGTCTGTGTCCGTGTTCGCCATTGGGGGTATGGTCTCCTCCTTCACTGTGGGCTGGATCGGCGACCGGCTTGGGAGGTGAGAGGCTCATGTGTGCTCTGACTCTGGGCCACAGCCCAAACCCTTCTGACTGATTTTTTCCCATAGAACCATTTCCTCCCTGTAGAAATACCATTTGTGTTATTTTCAGCAATTTAGGAAAAAAAGGAAAAACAACCATCCCAACTTCCAAAATACCATTTAAAACCATCAGAGAGGTTGGGCTTTTCAAAATCCTCAGTCACAACTCAGACATTTTATTGCAACTTGAGTGTTTCAGAGAGCAGCTGATGAGCTGCCTTGATTAAGCTCTGAATTCCCCCTTTTCTTTCCATGGCAAAAGGAAGAGAAGGACATCTGCATGGTATTTGCACAGGATGTAAAGTATCATTTATAATATCATTTTAACTACTCTGATTGTACCCTGGTCCCTGTATTTTGCAGTGCCTGCTATCATTGTTTTTCCCCTGTAGTACTGATTAAGTGACTTCACAGTTCCTCTTGTGTGTTGCAATGGCTGCTTTGGCTGAGTGAGGTGCCAGAGGAGCTGTGCTGCTGCTGCCTTGCAGAGTGAAAGCCATGCTGGTGGTGAACGTCCTCTCCATTGCTGGGAACCTCCTCATGGGGCTGGCGAAATTTGGGCCATCCCACATCCTCATCATCTCTGGGAGAGCGGTCACGGGGCTGTACTGCGGTGAGTCCAGGCTGGGTCAGCCACTGAAAGCAGCTCCCTGGTAGCGTGTCCAGGGCTGCAGTTCAGAGTTTCCCATATTTTTTAATCCTTTTTTTTTAGTTCAGAAGGGGTTTCACAGGTGGGAATTTCCCTCTTCTCCCTATGTCCGCCCTTCTTGATCTAGGGTCTTTCCCAGAAGTGTTTGGGTTGGCTGTATCATAATCTTCATTTTACACATCCTGAAAGGAGCAGGTCCCTCTGTATCTCAAGGATGGGTCTTGCTGGTGGCTCCCGCAAGAGCACATCCCTAGCCAGACTGGTTAACACGTTCCCTAGACAGAGAGCACAGGACCACTGTGCACAAAGAGGATATAGCCAGCAAATAATTGGGAATTACATTAGAATTAGTTTGGAAATAACAGCTCTGTATACTGTTACTGGTATGCAAATACAATACTCCACTCTGTGGTTTCAAGGCAAGTTTTAAGAAGGCTCTTCACCCTGTGATAACTTCAGCAGGTAATCCCTGCTCTGTGCTCTGATGTGTGTGTTCAAGTAAAAAGACTTCCCAGTTTGGGGCTCTGAATGCAGGGACATCCCAACACCTTTCCAAGGTGCAGGAGGTTCCCAGCCAGATGTGAGGGGCTTAGTGGTGCGTGGGATGCAGCACACAGGCTCCATCCTCCTTTCTTGCTTGGGAAGTGGTTTCTGCTGGTTGCTGAGCTGTGTCTGGAAGAGGTGACACCCACGTGTGCTCTGCACAGGGCTCTCCTCTGGACTCGTGCCCATGTATGTCAGCGAGGTCTCTCCCACGGCCCTTCGAGGAGCACTGGGGACACTGCACCAGCTCGCAATTGTCACGGGCATCCTCTTCAGCCAGGTAAGCAGGAAAACACACACATCCAGACAGGGTGCTTCAGAGAATAGGAGAACCATAGTGATATACTGGGCTATTGTTCACCATTCCACTCCGAAACTGAAAGAGTGTGCAAAACAATCTTAATGGGGGGGTTTAATGGGGTTGAACCCCTGCCTTCAGTAAGAGGTGTCTTAACAAAGACAACTTCTCAAGAAATAAAAAAATACTTCTGCAAACAATTTCTCCTTTCCCTGTAGAATTATTTTCAGCATCTCATCAGTGTCATGCTGGATCGTGAGCATGAGATGCCTGATAATCAGGTTCTCAAAAATGGCTTCATCAGGGAAGTAGGGAGCCCAAAGCCCCCATCAGCATTGCCCACCGTAGCACAAGTCCCAGCTACACAACTGGTGGGGACATAAAAGTACAGAAAACAAACACATCCAGAAAAAGAGTTGGTATTTGTTCTAGTTTTCCCCCAGCTATTCACTTCAAACCACCATAGTGGTAAATTGCTTTCTCTTGTTAGGGTGCAAAATGTTCCATTCAAATATGCCTCAATTATTCCAGATCCTTGGACTAGACTTTCTTCTGGGCAATGATGAGATGTGGCCCCTGCTCCTTGGTCTGTCTGGCGTGGCTGCCCTGCTGCAGTTCTTCCTGCTCTTACTGTGCCCTGAGAGCCCCCGCTATCTTTACATCAAACTGGGGAAGGTGGAGGAAGCTAAAAAAAGTAAGAAAGAGATTCTGGGCTTATCTAGAGTTGGTTTTCAACTTGACATAGTACAAAACAGAGAAGGAAAAGCCTGGCTGAGGACTCACATGTGACTGTGCCTGCTCCATCTCATGCTCTGAGCTGATGAGATACAAACCAGGGCTGGATCAAAAATTAATGAGACATTTGCATGGGACTAAGCAGCACTGCTGAGGGATGAGGCTTGAGAGTGATCTCAGGGCTGTTGCAGAACTGATGTGCTGCTGCCCCTGACTGAGCAGATGCACCCTGGATCCTTGGCTTACCTTGAGTTTTGCCTAAAGAGATTCTTGTCCTTACATATACAACTTACCTACCACTGAAAATAAAATTTCAATCTTTTTTTTCCCTAAGATTTGAAAAGGCTTAGAGGAAACTGTGATCCAATGAAAGAGATTGAAGAGATGGAAAAGGAAAAGCAAGAAGCTGCTAGTGAAAAGAAAGTCTCCATAAGACAGCTTTTCACCTCTTCCAAGTACAGGCAGGCTGTCATTGTGGCGCTGATGGTGCAAATATCCCAGCAGTTCTCGGGAATCAATGCGGTGAGTCTCCCCAAAATGCTTGTCTCTCAAGAGATCCATGCTGAGCATGAAAAGGCAGCTCTGGCTCCATCCAAGCCATGCAGGGATGGAAGAAGGCTTTCCCATGGCCACAGTGGGCTCCTGGGTCCCTTTTAAGCTGGCTGTGCAAGGGCAGGAGGGGAGAAGGGTGGGAGGGAGTCCAGCACAAAACCAGCTGACACAGCAGGCCCATGCCCCTACCCAAGTTTGTCAGCAGTTTGCTCTCTTTAATGACATCATGCTCACTCCAGAATCACTATTTTCTAGCCATTTTTAACTAAACGACTTTTGCATCACTTCCTGGAATACCAGAAATCCATTTGACACCCAGAAGCATTAAAGAGCACACAGGGATGCCCAGGCTACATGGCTCCAGGCCATGCCCATCCCATCCACCACCCACCCTTTACCTCCTGCCCTTGACTCTCACTAGAACGGAATCATCTTATTCTTGGAAAGAAGAAAGAAATTAGAGTCATTGCAATGAGAATATTTTAAAAGTAATGTAAAACTCAGTCATACTAAGATATTTGTCTTGAGTGCTCAGTGCTGGTGATCTGGATTTTAAGATTAAACACAGACTACATAAAAGAAAACAGATTTAATGTGCAAATGCAGTAGCTCAAGAGGGGAATTTCAACAGGATTTTTAACTCCCTCAGGCTCCTATGAAATTTTCAGCTTTAATTATTATAACAAGCTGTTAAAAGTTGAAAAATTAATCATAATTAAATTGCACCACATCTCAGCCAAGCAAGTGCAACTCTTCTCTCATGAGAACTAAAAGTTTCAACAGGCCTGTTGCCTAATCCTTCATCCTGATGTATCCTGATAGATCTTTTACTACTCCACAAACATTTTCGAGAGAGCTGGCGTTGACCAACCAGTTTATGCAACCATCGGTGTTGGAGTGGTGAACACGGTCTTCACTGTTATCTCTGTAAGTAAATACTTCTGCCCCCTGGACTACAAAGACACATAAGGTACAACATGGTTTTGAAACATGATTTTATCCTGGAGCTGGGATTTGCAGTGTTGCAGACTGACCCTGAACACCTTACAGGGAAAAATCATTCCCTGGGAAAGTTGAATTTGAAAATTCAAGCTTTGACATAGAGCATGTGGCTATTGATCCGCACTGCTAAATGCCTCGTGAGTGAAAACTGCACCACTGTGTTCAGGGAAGCTCTGAAAACCCTGCATTTCCCCCTAAAAGAAAGTTTCAAGTTGCCCTTGAAAGTGCAATTCTGCAGGTCCTATTTCCCCAGGGAACAGGCAGGGGATGCAGGCTCTGATGGGGAAGTCACCAGCTCCCAGTCTGCTCTTACCCGTTATCTTTCAAACTTTGTATGTACATAGCACCTGCATGAGTGATATTCAAAGGCTATTCCACAGCAATATAAGTAATCCAGCACCTAACCTCATCCTATCTGTGCAGGGCTCTGCAGCAATAAAAGGATGGTTGTTTCCACAGACCTTCCCTTCATTTGTCTTTCTCCTGAGAGGATTAACACAATTCCTATCAGCTGGCAATTAGTTTTATAATGTGGCCATTAATATAAGACCTGGAAATGCCAGGCCTATTTCCTTCATACCTCTCTAGAGATTTAGGCAGTAAAGAACTTTCACCAACATGATGCAGGACTGGCTGCAAGGCAGAAATACACAGCTCCAAGACATTTAGGACAAGGGGACAATTTTAAACTGAAAGAGAGGAGGATTTGATTAGATATTAGAAAGAAATTCTTGTCTGTGAGGGTGGTGAGGCACTGGCACAGGTTTCTTAGAGAGGTTGTGAATGCCCCATCTCTAAACTGTCCACGGCCAGGCTTGGTCTTGTGGAAGGTGTCCCTGCCTATGACAGGGGGTTGAAATTGGATGATCTTTAAGGTCCCTTCCAACCTAAACCATTTGTACTCCAGTATGTGTGAGAGAGGACATCTTGGAGTAAACCTGCCTTAGAGAAAGTCCATCATAGACCCCATGAGGACAAAATGTGATGTTTATTGTGAAATGAAGCACAGAGGTGTGCAGCTGGAAGAAGCCTTTCTTCAGCATGGAGGGTGCTAGGCAGTTTGATCCCCATCCCAAAGTTGTGGTACTTGCAGCCTTGGGCATTTGCTCTTTGCTTCTTTTGTCCACGAGCACTTAAAAATTACCTGCTTTTGTCAATAAATGACAGACCCCGATCAAAAGGCAGAAGTGCTGACAGCTGGGTGGACCTTGGCAAGGGGAGTAGGGAGCAGAGACTCATCCTTTGCAACTTCACATGTCAGCACATGAACTGCCTTCAGCAACAGTCTCTGGGAAGTGTAAATCATGGCTGTAATGGCAGTAAAGGTGGGGCTGCTGGCCAGAGGCGTCCTTTCAAGCAGAGGGGAAGGAGGAAGCAGCCTCAGAGGCTGCTGTATGGTTAGTCCAGGACAGCTGCACGGTCCTCTGGAGGGACCTATAGCTCCCCATCGGGTGAGGGCTCTGGTACAGACTTAGGTACCTGTCAAAAGCTGGGTGACATGGCTGGAGTCCACCAAGAGAAGCTGAGAATGAACAAACTAAGCCTTCTGACTACCAGTGAAACAAAAGGAGTCTGGGAGTGATTGGAGGAAAAAACCTGACTGCAGCTGCTACACAACTGTCCCTGTCTTAGGACAGGCAAGTTGCAATGGCCTGTGACGTGACCTGAATTGTGTTACATTTTGAAGCCTGACTTCAAACTAATGCAGACCTAGTAAGTTTTTAGTTCTTGGAAGGAAAAAAGAAAAGGGAGAGAGAAAGTCCGCAGTCAGCAATTCATGTGTAGGAGCAGTGGGAAGTCCTGAGAGACTGGAAATGCATGGGCTCTGAGTGTGTGTGCTTTGCCTTGCCCTTGGCAGGGTGACTGCTCAGTCAGGCTCCCCAGCAGCTGCCAGCAGAGTTTCTGACACTTAGAAACCAGCACATAAATCTGTACCACTAGAGCTAAAAGAGCAAAAGAGCAAAAGTGTGGCAGTGGTAACAGGTTGGTTATGGCTAATGGACCTGATCCTGAGAGTGGTGATGCTGGACACTGAACTCCTGCATGTGTTTCTACAGGTCTTTCTGGTGGAGAAGGCGGGCAGGCGGTCCCTATTCCTGGCAGGTTTGATGGGCATGTTAGTCAGCGCCGTGGCCATGACAGTTGGGCTTGTGCTCCTGGTAAGGATTTCTCTCCATTTTTTCTCCCTGGTTTGAAAAAAAGAGAAGATCCCATCAAAATCAGTCCAAACCATTGGTGCAAGCCACATCAAGATTAAAAAGCAAATAAGAGGTGGCCTCCTTTGCTCAACACCCTGGTTATTAAAGGGTGCCATTCTGCCTCATTCTGCTGAGCTGCAGGCAAGGAGAGGGCTCAGAGTAACAGCTGAGCTGATGGCTGTGAACTCCTCCAGGCAGCAATGCTGGCACCACATGCCCAGCCAACACCTGGCACAAGAGTTTAAGACCTTAATTATTCATGTCCAGTTCTCCTTTGTCTGAATAGAAAGAAATTTCTGAAAAAGAAGCCTAAATAAAGTAATTAGTGATAATTAATGAGAGTTACTTTGGGACTATAACACCAACCTCTTGCAGAGCCAGTTTGCCTGGATGAGCTATGTCAGCATGGTTGCAATCTTCCTCTTCGTCATCTTCTTCGAAGTGGGGCCTGGGCCCATCCCCTGGTTTATCGTAGCCGAACTGTTCAGCCAGGGCCCGCGCCCTGCTGCCATTGCTGTCGCTGGCTTCTGCAACTGGGCCTGCAACTTCATCGTGGGAATGTGTTTCCAGTACATAGCAGTAAGAAATCTCTTAAACCATACAAATAAATGACCGGCACGATCCCATGTGAATGTGCCTCCCAGATTTCCATGGCTAGTCTGGCTGGGCACCTCAGCCAGCTGGGTAGGAAGGGGAAGCCATCCCTGTGGTGCTGATGGTGGGTCTCCCTGTTCTCACTTTCCCACTGCAGGATCTGTGTGGACCATATGTGTTTGCAATCTTTGCGGGTCTGCTCCTCATCTTCTTCCTGTTTGCACACTTCAAAGTGCCGGAGACAAAAGGAAAGTCCTTTGAGGAGATTGCAGCCGTGTTCCGCCGCAAGAAGCTCTCGGCCAAAGCCATGACTGAGCTGCAAGACCTGCGACGCAGCGAGGAGGCATAGACAGCCCGTGCACCCAGAAAGGAGGGACTGGGCATGCACCTCCTTCAGGCACCATGGGAAGAGTGCTGGGCAAAAGTCTCGTTTCACAAAAACCTTGCAGCTGGCAGACCAGGAGGACCCATCCATCGGATTCCTTCTGGCTGCTGCGGTTCACACCTCCTAGCCACAGGTGCCAACCTGGAATTTTACTCTGAGACATTTGGGACAACTGGGCTGCAGGAAGAGCTAGGGAAAGGACAGGAGGAGTCCATCTCAATGCCCTGCTGGAAGAGCCCAGTGGGACAGTGATCTTACCAGACAGGATTGAGCAGGGCCGTCTCTTAGCAGAAATGAAGGAAAGACGGGCTGGCTGATGCTGCAGCCTTATGTTTTCACTTTTTTATCCCTATCTCTCTGCTTCATTCTGCTGAGTGACCTGGTGCCTTTAAAATCCAACTGCTCATGCAGTTGTGCCACCAGCACACAGCACTGATCACCCCAGATGCTAAGGAAAACAGGTGGAGCAAACACCCCCTTACTCTTGCTTCTGCAGATGGAGATGGTGGATCCCACCTGAACTGGTTGGGATGTACTTTCCTTGCTTTTCTATCTGTGCATTATGGAAATGCAGAAATGCAGTCTGATCTCATAAGGATTTCTCAGTTGTAATATTTTTTTTTTTTTAGAACCTTAGAAACTGTGGCTGGGCTGATGGGCACTTTTCCTACATTTCAGCCAGACTACTTAGTTCTCTCTTTCCTTCCAGGAAGCCTCTCCTCTCCCCCTTCTCACTGCTACAGCACAAGGTACAGCACAACACTGACCACACAAAAAGCCTGGGCACTCTTGGCCTCCATGTGAGGAGACTCGAGCTCTGCTGCCACCCCTTCTGTGGTGTGACCATTGCCAGGGCACCTCCTTCCCCATCTGCACCTTCCTTCCCTTCCTTTCATACAGTGCTCAATACCCACAGGCTCCAGGTCCAGCCAAGGGCTCAGGCTGCTCACAGAGCAACAATTAATAATGACCCAAAGAAGAAATGGGTATTAGAAGGTTAACTGGAAGGTGCCACTTACCTAACTCCCATTTTGCATCACCTAGCCTTTTGCTGGCTGGGTGTACTTCAGCCAAGATAGTGTGCAAGCAGGAGGTCATGCTGTTTTCATAGCCTTGTTTGTGCTCCTTTTGCTTCTTCATGAGACATTTTTATATGTCAGAATCAAACTCCAAGGATTTTTCTTCCTTTTTTGGGGGCATATTTTGGAACCATTGTAAAAGCCTGCTCTCTGCTTGACTTTTAATATTTGCATGTTCTGTGTTGTGATACCAGGTTACTTTTTAGCAACTTTCTCAGGTTAGAAACCCATTATTTATTTAGAGATGAAACACTGTCATTGCTTGGTCACTGTGTGCTCACCACAGCTGCTGGTGAAGCAGTGGCCAAAACGTAATAGAGGATCGAGCACAATGAAAAGCACAAAATAGATGGGCTGAGGAGGATCACACTGCTGCTATGGGTTTGGTTTTAGGGGAGGATCATGCTCCTTTCCATGTGCCTGAACTTTTTTCCTTTTTAGACTTTACTGTCTTGGTATTAAGACCTTACAGCACACTCTGGTCACTTCCAAGTGATGGGAAGAGCAGCCACGTGGTCCACTGGCAGAAATTCCTGGCCCTGGTGTGTGCACTGAAGCAGTAAGATTGCACCAAAGGCTTTGCTGGCGTGACTGCTGGGATTTAACTAGAGGAGAACTGGGTCAATACTGTCATGTGCTGCAGTGGTGGGTGACCTGGGTCTGACATGGGGCGTGCAGGGCTGCTGGAACCAGATCCCAGGCTCAGGATGAGAAGAGAGCAGCAGAGCTGGGGCACAGGTCTGTGTGGAGCTGTCCATTTGTGTGCTGCACACAGGTCCCCCCAGGTGACACCAACAGCCACAGCAGGCTCAGAATCTCTCCACTGGCTGTGTTTACTGTAAGTTAAATATAATGGACTGTCTGAATGTACAAAAAGGAGCAAAATAGGACTCTTGCTATCAGCATTGTTATCTAGGTCTGTTAGATAAAAGATGAATAACATCTATGTCATGTGATGGCTTGCGCTGCTGTTTTTCCCCCTCTGTACATCTCAGACATACATCCAGTGCCAGATAGGAGCTATTTTCCTAGCAGGACACATTTGCTCCACAGGTGGTAAAAGCTATGCAAGCCCTCAGCTAAATCCCTTTGAAAGAGGTGGTCCAGAGGTGAGCCTTGGGGTTGGAGGCAGCCTTGGAGCCAGTGGCAGCTGGCTTTGGGCTGGGATAGACTGGAGGGGTGCCAATGTTTGGCCCCAGCTGTCCACACTGCCCACTTCACCCCACTGTGAAGCACCTCTGCTTGCATGGTGCTGGTGCAGCCTAAAACCTGGTGGTGGGGCCTCTGTAGGCATGAGGAGCATTTCGGGAGAAGTGAGGTTCAAAGCAGATTTGCTGCTGCTCTGACGGCTCAGCCAGGCTGGGTTCCCTGTGATCATCCAGGGGGCATGAAATTATTTCCTAAAATTCTGTTAAGTTTTGTCCTGTTGTCTGGGGGCATCGGTGCCTCTGCCGGCAGCTCAGCAGTGAGGGGCCTTACTGATCAACACTGAGCAGTCAGTCCTGGTTTTCCTGTGTCACTGGTGACTTGACTGACAATAGAAAGCCCAGTCCAGTTACTGTGGCTTAGCACATAAATCAGTTTAACAAAGCCCACAGCATTAACACTGCCCACAGCTACAACACTGAACTTCCCAGAAGAGCTGCCTCGAGGTTCAGAGGCACCTAAGGAAAATGGAGTGTCAGGCTGTGTTTCCTTGTAGCAGCTGCCATGTGGAAGTTAAGGGAGTTTTTTCCTTCCAGCCTGGGACAGGATGAGCAGAGTAAGGCACTGCTGGCCCTTTGTCCCGCCCATGGCTGCAGTGAAGGATCAAGCTGGGCTTTACTACCAAAAGAGCACTTGAGCCATATGCCAGCACAGGACAGGGTCATTAGAGTTAGTTAAATCTGACTATATGTTTACTTTTGTCTCATCCCATCATGCTGATAATTAGGACTGTACATTTTATCCGTCCTTGCTACATGCAAGTTCCAGTTAAAACTTGTTCTTGAGACACAGCTTGTTGAATCATTATTTTTATCTCTCACCATTACAGTTTTACTACGTTGCTAATCATTAAGAAAATTTAAAAGACTAAGTCAAACTTGTTTGCTAAATGGTCATTGCTTTTTAGTAACATGCTAAATATGTTCTCTTACCATCCCTGGCTAATAATGCAATATAATTAATAATCCCTGAGAAAGCATCTTGTCAGCAAGAGCTTTGACAGTGTTTTCCTAATGTGCTGAGACAACAGCCATTAGGACTTTTCTGTTGTGCCAACGGTATCTAGTCTCCCACTATCTAGGCTTAATTTTAAAATTAGTTTGACTTCCCTAATTCAATAAACTCAGGACATTTGGCCCCATTAACGCTCTCCACACTAATTTATCACAGGTTTTTCTGCCTCACTTCAACTTGTTTTTCATCACTGAGAAGCACTACCGTCTATCTCTGGAGTCAAATAGCTGATAATGGTGAAGCTAACCCAAGTACTACGTATGCAGGGACAGTCTTTGGTCTTTGAGGAATTTTCTGAGGTGTTCAATGTCCTTATCTTCACTAGAAATTTATAGGAGCTGAGGAATTTCAAGGGACGATATCAGGTCTGGATCCAGCAGAATGTGTAAGCATCAGATTAAATTTAAGGTAACTGAGTGTGTTCAAGTATTTTACTAAATCCTGAAGCAACAGTAGCAAATTTCACCCAGAGGCACAGCCTGAGTAGCTGCGCTGAAAGGAAAGGAATCTCCTCCCCAGCACTGGGGCAATAAATCCTGGCTGCAGATCAGCAGTCCTTAAGTTTTACAGGCTGGAGATACAACTGCAGACCCAAGGCTTGGGTAGTGTCCTGCGTTTTGCCTCCCTGCACTCTGTTCAGGAGAGAGAGCGGCTCTGTGACTCTGAAAAACTTCAGGCTCCCACAGGTCAGGGTGGAATATCACTGCTCCAGCACTGTGCAGCCCCAGGAGGGAACAGCTGGAGTTACTTTGTGCTTTCCTTCTTCCCTGTGGGGAAGTTACAATTACAGTGGTTCCTGCTAGCTCACAGTGTCACCCACTGTTGAACTGTCACCGCTTGCCTTTGATCCCCAACATGTGCGCAGGGTGATTCCCTGGGTATTCCCACGCAGCTCGGCACAGGAAGCAGATGGTGAACACCAGGAATAAAGCAGTGCCCAGAGCAGAGGGGGTGCCTATGGCAAGGTGACTACAGAGGGTCCTTGACCCCATTCCTGCAACAGACACACTGTACCTAGGAGCTCTGAGGGCCTGCTGAGCGTGGCACTGTCCTGTGGAGGGGGATCACTGTTCCACAGCTTCTCTCAGGTCCTCCTGCTCAAGGCTGTGCCCACAAGCCAGCGTGAACCCTCACCCCAACAGTCAGGACATGATGGGATCCCAGGAAAGTCAGCTCAGCAGCTGAAACAGAGACACTGCTCAGGTTGGAACAGGGCTGTTTACACCACTCCACTCATGACCTGGTATTTCTAATCGTGTGACCTGACCCCACAGCCCAGAGGTGTAAACACCACCTCCTGCCTTCCATGGGCCGCCTGGAAACAGGTGGGATGTTTCTGGAAACAGGTGGGATGTTTACCCCAGCACTGGCTGAAATGCATATTCTCAAGGCTGGGCTTTGATGAGGTGCTTTAGGGCATCAGACATTTCTCCAGGACATTACTGAGAACAGACCCAACTGGCTCATTTTAAATCTTCCTGAAGTTTTCTAGTCCCTCTTCACTTCTTAAAGACACAGATATGAGAAGAAAAACTTGATAACATCTGTGCCTACTTGAGAGAAAAAGGTGTGTGATCCAGCTGTGCAACACTGGAAAGAAAACAACTTTAAATGTGAAAGGCCATGGTATTTCATTTACAAATATGCTTTGAATCAAATTGCTGTTCTTGTATAGAAAAGTGGGATAATCACATTAATACTATCAAGAACTGCACTTTAGAAAATTAATGTCAATCTAGACAAAGGAACGATGCCTGCAGGCAATAACTGATGGATTGGATTTCCAATGTTTTTTATTGAATCTCAAATAAAAGCTGTCTTGGAATATTTGTTTTGGGTCTGAAAAAATTAATATCATCTACAGCACACTTCAATAAAAAGACTTGATTTAGCCCAGAAGATCTCTCAAGTAATTCAAAATGAATCTGTTAATTGTGGAAAATCAGCCAAATTTATCAACTGATACTTGAGGGAAAAAAAGTCATGAGTAGTGTTTAGCTCCAGGCTGCTGCAGTTTGGGTTCAGAACAGTAGGTCATTTTCTCACAAAGTGTTTTTTTAGAAGATAAAAAGCCCTGGAGCATGTGCAACTCATCACACACTTGCAGGTAAATAAACACACACTGCACATGTTAAAACACTTAACAGGATGCCCCAGATTCTGCTTATCAACTGAGACAGCAGTAAAATGGTAGGATTAAGGGTATCATCTCCAGAGCAGGCTGGGTGAGGCAGCATGCAGGCAAAGTCCAAGTTAAGGAAGAGATGATGCTGGGACCTCATGCACTGGCCCCAAAACGTAACCCCTTGGCGGTTCAATTTGGAGTGTGTAACCAAGAGTGGGACTACAGACAAACAAGTCACAAAAATTAACACAGATGAAATAAAACATCTCATGGTGAACCATTTAAAAATGTGATGTTAAAAGTGACTTGTGTAGCTACCCCATTAGAGAACAGATGACAAAGTCAGGGCCTCAGGGCAAAAAATGTAGGCCAGCACTCAGGAGCCTGTGGTGGTGATGGCTGAGGCAGGTGCTGCCACTGAATCCCTGTATTTTCCTGTTTTTCTTGTGCTTGTAGGTGATCTGCAGGGCACCCTACAGAGCTGGGGCTCATCCACCAGCAGCTCACAGGAAAGCTCCTGATGAATTTGTTCAAACAGCTCGAAGTATGACATCTGACTGGGAGGGATTTAGTAAATAAAAACAGTCCTTTGGCCTCAGGACTCCCAATCAAGCTTCCATGGCCTCTCCTGAAGCAGTGCAGTGAATGGTTGTTGGACAGGATGAGGACTGTGTCATAGTTTAGAATACTTTGTATTGGAAAATCTCTTTAAAGATCATCTATTCCAAACCCCTACCATGGCTACAGACATCTTTCACCAGATCAGATTGCTCTAAACCCCATCCACTCTGGCCTGGAACACTTCCAAGGGTGGGACATCCAGTTTTTCTGAACATGGTTTTTCCAAACCTTCCCTCTTTTCAGTTTGAAAACATTGGCTCTTGTCCTGTCACTAGAGGACCTGATAAAAAGTCTCAATCTTACACATAACCGTCCTTAATATATGAAATACTGCAACAAGGTCTCCCTGGAACCTTCTCTTTTCCAGGCTGAACAACCCTAATTCTGACTTTCTTTACAGAGGGTCATCAACATGGTCCTCCCCTGGACCTGCTCCAACAGATCCATTTGTTTCATATGGTGGGGACTGCCACTCAGGGATGGCCACAGTATTCCAGGACTAATAATTCCACCACTACTAGAATATCAATCAGATGCCCTCGGTAAGGATCTCAGCCATCTCCATCGCTTTAGGGAGATTATAATGGTCTCAAAATGCTCGTTTCTGATTACTCTGAGTGGGAGCACACGAGGCAGACAATTGAGTTTTGTGTGTACAGTCACACACGGCTCACACGGCTTTGGGGACATTATGGGGACACACATTTTCCCCAGCGATGGTCCAACGCGCACCGCCGCACCGACGCCGCCCTCCAGCACCCGCGGCCGCCACAGCCGCCCAAGATGGCGACGGGCCGTGTGGGCTGAGGGGAGACGGCGTCGCGCGGCGCCCCCTGGCGGCCAATGAGCGCCGCCTCCGCAGCGCCCTGAGCTCGCCCGCCTCCCGCCGGAGGGGGCGTGGCCAGCGCGCGCGAGTGGGCGGGCGCGGGAAGCGCCGCCGGCACGCGGTTCGGGGGAGGGGCTGGAAGGCTACGCCCCCCGGGGAATAGCCGCGGGCCAATCAGCGGCGGCGGAAGTGGGGGGGCGGGGCCAGACCGTGCGCGCGCTGCCCGCGCCGCCCCTTCCCGCCGGTCGCCGCAGTGGTGTCGGGCGCGAGTGCGCCGCGCCCGCCGCTCCCGCCCTGCTCCCGCCCCGCTCCCCCGGGACCGCCGCGACCCCCGGCAGCCCCCGATCCTCCTCACGAGGTAACAGGGGCCGCAGGGAAGGGAAGGGAGGGGGGCGAAGCAGGCCCGGGGGCGGGAGGCCGGGGGCCCGCGGCACGTGGCGAGTCCCGCCCGCCGCGCACGTGTGCGGGGCGGGGGAGCCCGGCCCGCGGTCCCCGCGGTGCGTGGTTGGGTCCGTGTCCGTCCCCTTCTCCCCCTCCGACCTCCGGGCTCCGAGCCGACCCTCTCTCGTTGTCGCGCAGCCCCCCCGCCGCCAGCCCTCCCCCTCGCACCGCCATGGCCGACGAGCTCGACTTCACCACGGGCGATGCCGGCGCCTCCTCCACCTACCCCATGCAGTGCTCGGCGCTGCGCAAGAACGGCTTCGTGGTGCTCAAGGGGCGCCCCTGCAAGATCGTGGAGATGTCCACCTCCAAGACCGGCAAGCACGGCCACGCTAAGGTGAGCGCTGCCGGCCCGGCTGCCGCACAGCCCGCAGTGTGCGCTCCTGCGGCTCCCGGCTGGCCGACAGGGAAGGGTGTAGCGTTCATTTGGCTCCGTGTCCCGCCTTTGCCTTTCTCGCACGACGTCTCATACTCCAGAGCTGGCTCAAGGGGTTTCAGTCCCGTAAAGCAGGAAGGATTGAGGACGGCGGGAGGGGGGTTGGTTCTCCCAACTTTACTCGTTAGGAAAAAAAAAAAAAAAAAGCCTTAACGCTCATAGGGACACAGTTTCTGTAGTGGGGTTAGAGTAAGTTCTGGAAGGGGGGCTGATGAAATCACTAGGGCGTGGTTGGGTTGTGCTGTAGCTGCCCACCGGAGCACTTCTGTGTCGGCCCGTGCCGACAGAGTTTTACTAATGCAGTGTTAGAGCAGGAGTGCCCGTGCTGTGTTACATAATCCAGAGCTCGGCGGACACGGGTTACTCTGGCCCTGTTCTGCCGCCTTAGCCTCGCAGCCTCTTTCTTTATTCCAGCACTGAGAGAGGAGTGCCTGTGTCCCAGCAGGGACGTTCTCAGCCGCTCTCTGGGGCTGCAGCCTTGCTGCCCAAGCAGTTGGCTCGTGCACCTGTCCAGAGCTTGGAGCAAGGCTAAAATCCCCCTTCATTCATTCATTCATTCAGCCATACTTTAGGATGGGTGTATCAAAGTTTAGGGACAGATCTGTTACAAGCACAGAGAGATTCATAAGTTTTCACAACCTTGTGCAATATGTGTAGGGGAGTAGAGTATTTGGGTTTGTCCAAGCTAGAATAGACCAAGCTCTTCCTAGGTTTTTCCTTTCTCCTTCCTATTTTTTATGGCTTATTTTAATAGATCCAAATTTCTTAAATACAAAAAAACTGTCAGAGGGAAGGGATGTGAAAAGAACTGGTTAAACTGGTCATCTAAGCTCTAGCTGCAGCAAGCAGTGCAGCTGGCATAAAGGGATGTGGGAGCTGCTATGGTCTCTGTGCATGACCACCTATTTTCCCCTTAACTGCCTGTTTCTTAGAACAGCTAGATCTCCAAATAAACATGTTCTTAACCACTGTGAACTCTTAACTCGCTGCTGTAAATCTACAGGAGGCAGTGGAAGATAACAGTGGCTGGTCTCGCTCTCATGAAGCGTTTCTGTAGTGTGGTGTGGAAGGGAGTGAGAGGCCCCCTCTGGATATGAGGGTTGTTTTCATACCACAAGCAAAGGCTTGAGGCACAATCTGGGATTGCACATTATCTCATGGAAAACTGAATAGAACCAGCAATACTGATGGCAATAACATCTTGCTTCTCTAGCACCAGCAGTAACTGAAGCAGTTTTTCTACTCTTACAGGTCCATTTGGTTGGTATTGATATCTTCACTGGTAAAAAATATGAAGATATTTGCCCATCAACTCATAACATGGATGTCCCAAATATCAAGAGGAATGATTACCAGGTGAGTTAAGAGTCATATGAGGCTTTAAACTCTTAGTACCACACACAAACTCTCTTCATCCCCAAATTTGCCTCTCAATGAAGTGCTATTGTCAGAATTAATGGGACTTGCCTGTCTAGACATGACAAAGCTGAACTCATAGCATTTACTGACTTGCTAAAACTGTCGAAACTCACTGATGGAGAGAGAGCTCCTTAGTGCATAAACAACCTCAGGTCAGAGAAGCAGTCTTTAAGCATGACAGGTAATAGACATAATTCATACCATGCTTTTTCTAGCTATTGTTATAAGGCCACTTCTGGATTCTTTATGGTACTGGCATCCTTTAGAATATGGAGAGAGATTTTCCCCTGCTGCAAGTTAATACTAGTTAAAGGAGAACCAAGATCTCACATAACTAAATTTGAATCCAAGCATAAATTGTCATTTATAGTTTCACTCTTACATGGGGTAGATGAATCACCAGAGCAGTCCTAAATGGCATCTGAGGTGAATTCTAACTTGCCAAAGTTTTCTGCTCCTTATGGGGAAAGTGGCTTTAGGTGATATCAAAGAGTTTTGAAGTTCCTGAACTCTGCACTGAAATAACATGTATGAAGAAGGCAACTTTTGTAATGCCTTCTGGTATGCTCTTTAAAGCACAGTTCACTTGGGTTGTGAAATGTTAGCTATCTTCTCATTTCATTGGGAATAGTTCTGGTCAGGAGCTGACACATCCCCATCATCTGGAAAGCTGCAATTGCTTGACAAAGGCCACGTTCAGTGTTTTAGCAAACAGTCTTAAGTGTTTTCAGGGCAGCTGATGCTGTTGGAACAAAATGTGACCAGCCTGTCTTAGGGCTCAGATCTTCCAAGAAATTATTAGTGTTATCTTGATGGTCTATTGTTCTGGGATTATAATTTTTTGGATTTACTGTTACGTGTTCCAAGTTCCCCAACCTGCTCTATGAAAATAGCCATTCCCCTTAGCCCAGGCTTTTGGTTAGGCTGATAACAGCATGATAAAAAGGGACCAGGGCTTGGTGGATGTTCTCTAATCTATTAGTGCTTATAGTAAATGATAGTATCTCACTGTAGAGATGCAGGTAGAGAAGTGTATAGTTACACTGTTTGTGTTTTGTACACTTTATGCAAGCAGTGCTGTTGAGTGAATACCATTCCAGTTATTGTTTCTAATTCAGTGACAAAGAAAGCTGAATCACTGACCTGGAAGCAGTACATTTCCTAAATCACACAGATGGGATTTCTAGTGTCTCACCTACTAGGAAGTAACCAGCAGAATTCTGTTGGTTCTTGATAGCAGAATGCCTTTTGCTACAATTGCCCTAAATCTCAGCCCACTGAATTTCTGTTAAAAATGGATTTAAATAAGGTTTTTAACTGTTACAGAGTACTAAAGAATTGTAACAGGTAGAGTTCACTGCCTTCTGCTTACGTTAAGCCACTACCTGCTGGTGAGTGCTGATGTTAAACTTCTGAAAATGAACTTTTCTTTGCAGCTGATAGGCATTCAGGATGGGTATCTCTCCCTGCTGACAGAAAGTGGTGAAGTTCGTGAGGATCTAAAGTTGCCAGAAGGGGATCTTGGCAAAGAAATAGAAGGAAAATTCAATGCCAATGAAGATGTGCAGGTAAGTAGGGAGGGTGGACAAGAACAGTTATGGTTAATCCCACTTGATACAACAAAGGAGTCTTACTCTGACGTGGACCACTTGTGTCTCTTTGTGAAGGGTGTGGGGATTGGTCCTTTGAGATGTAAGAGGACATTTGGACTGGAGCACTCAAAGGAGATGGGCTAGATAATAAAATCTGAAAGTTTGTAACTTCTACGAGCACTTCCTGTGGCCTGGGCTGGAGCTCACCTCTGTGTCTTCTCTTCCAGATATCTGTCATAAGTGCAATGAATGAAGAATGTGCTGTAGCCATAAAGCCTTGCAAGTAAAGAAGATCACCAGGCTCGGGCAACTGCTCAGGTCTGGACAAACCACAGATCTATAAATTTGGTCCTTATTGTCACCAAAGCTCTGGCCTTCACAAGCAACCTCATTTCCTTTTTGAATTGTTAAAAAGCAGTGCTGGATTCTGGATTAGTGTTGCAGGCTAACTGGCAGTTTTCAAAATCACTGAGATTTTAATTCCTTAATTGTAACTATTTTAACATTCCTGTGGGTTTCAGCTATGGATCTAAGAAACCAATCAGGTGTTACTAGTGGATATATTTTTATTTGCTTGAGCAAAACAGTGTTTGTCTGTATGAACAGACAAAATACAGTATTCAGGGGCTTTTAGATAAGCTGGTAGGTATCTAGGATTATAAAGTGACCTAGAGCACAAATAGTATTTTTCTTGACATCTTTAGGTAGAACTGACAATAAAAGTAGCTTTTTTTTTTTTCCTTTTTTTAAAGCTTAAGTACATTGTGGATTGGGACTCTTGCAGAACTGTAGGTGCCAATCACAACTTTTAGACCAAGAAACTCAAGTGATCAGAAATGCCAGCTGGCTTGACCAAGCCCCAGTGGCCATGTGCAACTAAACTGTATTACCTCTGTTTTCTTCTTTGCCAACTTGTTGGCTTATTGTAACGATAAAATGGTTTAAAAAAAAGCCTACCTGTGGTTTAGGCAGGTCTTTGGAATATTGAGTGGATAAGACGTAGATAGGTCAAGGGGACACAAAGGTGAGAATGGATGTTAAAGCTATAGACTTTCACTCGAGGCCTTTGTCAGACTTGAAAAATAAAATAGAAAAATGCAGTTCAATTGCTTTCCTTTATTATATTTATCTTAAACTACAAAAGGGTGACAAAATCCATGGGAATCTGTTGCAGTGCTTCCAGCTTTAGGTTTTAACCTTCAGGTTCAGACCATATTTTTGTAGCACAGGGACCACACGTTTTTCAGAAAGTGGGACAAACTGTAGCATTGAGCCTAAACTAAATGCATGTGATTCTTTTTTTTAAAAAATAAAACTATTGTATTTTCAAAACATAAACTTGACAGACGATACTGAACCATGGCTTCACTATAAAAGTAAATAACTTGCTACCTACTTAGGGAAGCTGGCTCCTGTCCTGGGGAGTTATGAGTCATAGCAACATGCATGCATGCCTCTGACTATTCAGTAGCTTAACAAGGCTTCACAGCAGTAGTTATGGAAGGATAATTAGCCTGCTCCTCTCAAAGGTGTTCAGCTTGAATTCTAAAACTTGGTGACTCTTCATGAGTGGGGAAACTTCCTTAGTCCCTGGCTCAGACCTCTCTTCACAGCTGATAAATTGTTTCATGAACTTGCCTTAATGCTCAGTGGCTGATGGAGGATGACACAGAAGCTGCCCCGGATAGCACGCACAACTCACACTACTTGGCAGCCAGAGTTGGACTCCATGCTGCTCTTAACTGCTTAAAATGTTTTCAGCTTCATAGTTTGTACTCTCTAGTCCCCAAAGGGCTTGTGGCAACTGTCCTGAGCTGCCCTTGGTCACCCTGGGGCAGGGCTTAGCAAACCTTGGAGGTGTAATGCAGGTGGTAGAAGCATGCGTTGCCCACAGGCTTCCCACACCAGGGAAAGCAGTACCAGTGAAGGTAAAGACAGCAATAAATACACTCTGGTAATAAAGCACAGCTACCTGGGACACCTGGCAGAGGTAGGACCTGAGGTAGGACCTTGGACACCTGGCAGAGGTAGGACCTGCCACACGCTCTTGCCTAGCACAAAACATGTTGCAGGCGAGCTCTATAAATAGCACCTTGACTGAAATGGCGAAGCTGCTTTTAAAAGAAGCTCTAGATTGAAATTCTTCCAGAATAGTTCTGAAGTGGATGAGGAATAGTTCAGGCTAGTCTGCACTGTGCTCCTGTCTGCCTCTCCATCAAGCTGGTACCTGGAAGTCAGGCTTTGTTGTCTTTGGAGCTGACTGTAACCATTGCTGATGATGCTGGCAGCAAGCTGAACTGTGTGGTGTCACATGGGAGGTCACAGGTTGCTATGTCAAACTAATGCAAATTCTGTCACCACATTACAAATACTTCCAATATGCTTGAAAACTACAAGACTTGAATTTGTCCTTGCTCTGGTAGTGCTTTAGTCTATTTTCAGGTTCCTGTCTGTCCTCTAAAACCGTTTTGGAAGACAGGTTCTTGATGTCACTGGCCCACAATCTGAGCAGTTACTCGGACTAAGCTCTCTGGGACCAGGGCTGGTTTAAGCCCTCTTCCTGCAAGTGGAGTCCTGGCCTGACTGGAGTTTTTCAGGTACTACAGCAATCTGAAGAGAGAGGTTTCATGACCTCCAGCTTGCTGGAAGAGCCCTCCTCAGGACTTCCAGATGTCCTTCTATTGCAACCTTCAGTTCTGCAAGATTTAAATGATTAAGTACTTCATTAGAGGTTTGTTCTTATATACTTAGTTGTCTTTGTGAAGCACTTCAGACACCATGGAAGTGCAGAGCATCATGCATGCAGTTTCCCATAGGTACATAAGCATGTCTTAAAGCATAATCTCCAAGTTTCAGTAAGGTTAAAAGTTGCTTCTGAATTAAAACATGTATTGGAAGCATTTTTTTTTTCCAAAGTAAGACGCTTCGGTTTCCTGTCAGAATCGTTGGAACAAACTTTGTGATCAGTAGTCCATAGAGATGTGTATTTTTAATATCCATAACCAAGTGCTTAGGGAAGTTCTCCTTTCATAGCTTTACTTTGAAACAGATCTTACCAGTGTATTTGTTCTGTATTACTGTCTTAACACTTAAATTGTGTCAAAACCATAAACTTCTTATAGCTGATGGCAATTGCTTAGAGTAAAGCCTGTGAACACAGGGAGGTGGTGAGAGGTATTTCCACTCCAAATAATGCATTTTTTATGGCTCCTGTTCATTGAGTGTCTCTTACTACTTGACACAATTGGAAAGACTGCAGTGTTTCCTGCCTCAAATATTGGCAAATAATACTTTGAGAATTCAGTAGGTCCTTCTAATTTTTGCTTATAATGGTGGTTTTTCAACTGGGCTCTTGCTGGTTGAGCCATGTTCTCAGGGCTGTTTTTTTTTTAAGCTGAAGTTCATTGTTTCTCTTGCAGGTTTTTCTAATCTGAAGTGTACCCAGAAAACGGTGCACGGTCTGTAGTTTCACAATACAGATAATTTTACATAATCTGTAAAGAAGTCAAGTTTGTTGACAGTTCTAACTCTTATGGTTACTGCAGGTCAGTCTCACAGAATTCGAAATTCAATAAATCCCACTTTTTTTTTTTTTCTTTTCGGTTGAGTAATTAGAACGTAGTTTGTTACAGTAGAACTAAACTTCAGGCTATAAAGAGACCTTGTTGAGGATATTTCAAGTATCCCCGGGAATGTCACTGAAGGTGTGGATCTGGAGCGATCACAGCTCGGCTCGAGGTGGGCGGAGGCTCTCCAGCACCTGCACTTGTGGCCCTGCAGTATTTGGCATCCGAGAGTGACTTGGTTTGTTGAGCTCCAAGGAAATGTTTGCTGTGCTTTGCTGTATCGCAGACCCCTTTGTCCTGTGCTGTGTGTTGTAAGCAAACCTGGCTGCTGCTGCTCCCGGGAGCTCTCACTGCTCCTGGGGCAAACCCGACCCTGGAACCGTGAGATCCGGGCGCGGCGGCAGCTCCGGTGTCTGTTTGGGAAGCTCTGTTACTGTTCTCAACACCATGGAAACGATCAGGGGAAAGATTTGTACGTGTGTGTGTGTTTTGCTCCAGAAATAATAAAGGTGTCAGTGCTGTGGGGACATGGTGTTCGTTCTAGTGACGGGAGCGCCGTGGGGCTGCCAAGGGGCTTCGCGGCCACTTCCAGGGGCGGGGGCCGGGCGGTTGCGGCTCCAGCGGGAGGAAGAGGAAGGCGTGCGGCCGCGTGCCCTCCCGCGGGAATAACACAAGGAAATTCCACACGGGATTCCCTTCCCCGGGCCGCCATCTTCGGGGGAACGCCGGCGCCTCCCGGCGTGCCCCGCGCGCCGGCGCCGTGACGTCACCGCCGCTAGTATAAAAGCGCGGCGTGGCCCCATCGTACTTCCTTTCTGCGGGAGCGGCGCGGCAGGAGCGATATGGCGCCGGTGAGAGCGGGAGGGAGGCGGCGGCAGCGGGGCCGGCCGGGGCAGCCGTGGGGCGGGTGAGGAACCGGCTGCCGACCGGTGCCAGCGGGGCTTTCCCGAGAGGGTTTCGTGTGGGAGGCGGCCGGGTCGGGCCTGCTGCAGTGAGCCCCGGTGGCCGGGAGGAGGCGCTCCCGCCGCCATGTGCGTCCCCTTTGGGTCGGGAAGTTTTTTACGGCGCGGTTTGTTAATGTTGATGAATTCTTTAATGTTCTAGCAAAAGGACCGAAAATCCAAAAAGTTAACCTGGAAGTTTTGTCTTGACCTGACCCATCCTGTGGAAGATGGAATTTTTGATTCCGGCAATTTTGTAAGTCGCGGTTTCGCTCATACTTCTGACGCATAGTATAATAAAAGCCTTAGTGCAGTAACTGAGTTACAGTTGAAAAACTACATTCTAAATTAGTTAAATCATCAACTGTGCTTTAAAATACTGTCATTAAAAAAAAAAAAAAGATTTTATAGCATGCTTCCTAGCTGCCCATGAACAGAATTGTTTTAAATTAATTTCTGGTTGAGCACGTAGGGATTTTTTTTATAATTACATGCTCTAAAATATTTTTGCACTCTAAATACTTCTGTCAGGACATAAGTAAATGGTTTTTAATGTTGCTTCCTGACTAGGGTCCCTTCCCTAGTTCATACCTAGGGTGCCATTCCCTAGTGTTCTATTTCTTTAATGTTGAAACAGGAACAGTTCCTAAAGGAGAAGGTTAAGGTCAATGGGAAAACTGGAAACTTGGGCAACACCGTTCACATTGAACGTCTGAAGAACAAGATCACAGTGACGTCAGAGAAGCAGTTTTCTAAAAGGTTGGCATGGGTTTCATTCTGTTGTATTTGTGGGTTTGAACTGTGGGATGTTGGCTGTAAAACCAGAGTAATTTAGCTTGGAAGGGATCCTCACAATCATCAAGTGCAGCCATAAACCTGACACTGCTAAATCCGCCACTAATCCACGTCCCATAAACACACATAAATATTCAGCTCTTGCCTGCAAAATGACTTCCAATTAGTGCACTTCTGATACTTAAAGAGGTGTTAACTCTAACTTTCATAGCACTTGTAAATATTAGTGAAACATGTAATTGAAACAGATTTATTATATCAGATATATAAAAATCACTTTTTAAACTTCTAGGCTTGATTGCTAATTAATGTTGACTCTAAGCATGTTAATAGAGATACTTTATATAGGTCCTTGGCAGTGTATCAGTGGAAGATGGACCTTTAAAATAACACTGAATTAATACAGTGGGTGGCTGTTTGACTATTTAATTGGTTGTATTATAACAAATGTGTGCTTGATGTGGGTTGTTGCAAACAAACCCTTCAAGCCTTAAACTGTTGAGTTTGTTAGGACAAGCAAGAGCTGAGTGCACTGATGAGAGGTACACATCCTTCCCTGCATCCTTCTTTTGTTTGCTAATACAGGTGCAGCAGAATCTGTTACGTTAGACCAAGGTTTAGAACCAGTTACCAGTGATTTCTGGTTACTGGCATTTTGCTATGTAGTCATGTGAATAATAAATTCCTGCGAAAATATGCTTTTATTGCCTGTTACAGGTGAAATTTTTCTATTTCTGGGTATAATTATGGTGGTACCGCCTTGCCCAAGACATTGTCTGGGGTGGAGTGCAGACAGCAGCAGGGGATATCCACTGAGAAGCTTCTGATGTGAAATTCCTGCTTTTCAGGTACCTGAAATACCTCACCAAGAAGTACCTGAAGAAGAACAACCTGCGGGACTGGCTGCGCGTGGTGGCGTCCGACAAGGAGACGTACGAGCTGCGCTACTTCCAGATCAGCCAGGACGAGGAGGGCTCCGAGTCCGAGGAGTGACCCAGCCCGGCTTCATGCTCACTGCAGAGTACAAAAGACTACAACATCTATTTATAAGAACACTTTAACTTATTGGTGAATAAAGGTTTTGTACCCTGTTGGACAGAGCATGGTTGGTTTTCTGGTGTTTTTCTGAAGTTCTGCTTAGAAAACAGCACGGGAGTTGTTTGGTTTGCAGTTTTCCTTTCACTGCCAGGAATCAGCTGTTCAGTTGGCATCAGTGAAAGTCCCAGTAATAAAAAACTGAGCCCTTTGCCCAGTACATGGTTAGGACAGTTAAATCAATTTTTAATCATACTGGTACAAATAATTCTCGACCTTGTGACTGAAAGTACCAGCTCCTGTGAATTTATGTGAAGGTAATGGCAAAATATTTAATGCAAGTTTACTCCTAGTTACTTAAGTTAAAAAATACGCCTGCAGATGGTAAATATTTTTTTTTTCTGTGTGATTTACCTCATTCCCTAATTGGTTCTGGGATTCTTGTGTGTAACCACAAATCAAACTGGAGGACAACAAAGATTTGATAAGTTTATATTAGATGGATAAATAAGGAGGTGGAGACAAACCTGATTACCAGCAACCAGCTAAAACATCTTAAAGGACTGAAATATCCTTCAATATTGACAGTGCGTGAATTCCATAAAATCTAGATAGATGTTTCTCTTTCTATGGTGTATTTTACAGCTCTTGCACATGGCTTCTGGGATTATTTCTTTAAATCAGGTATTCCTCTAGTACTGGTGGGGAGTTCTTCACTGAAATAATTCCATAACTATGAACTAGTTCTTCATATAATATGAAGAGAGGTTTGTGTTTTCATTATGAAAAAAGTATTTGTGAGACTGCACTTGCAGTCACTGGGATGTAGATGCATTTCAATGCTGTGTAGTGTCCTGTGTATGTGATTAATCAGAATATTTACTCAGGTTCCAGTGTGCTGGTGTACTCTGGAATAAGCAATGCCATATTTGTTCAATATCATAAACCAGGGATGCATCTAGACTCTGATACTGAACTTTGTGCTTGAGCAAGTCTGGTAGTTGAGGCTGAAGTGTGCCCAATAAATTGTTCTCTTTTTAATTATATCAGCGTTGTTTTTGCTGGCAAACCTCTCAGAGGGAATTTAGAGACTTGACAAAGCACAAAACAATGCATTACAGTCAAATGATAGCCACTTTTGTTACCTAAATCTACATGAGAATTACAGAAGGGGAAATGAATTTTGTTTACAGGCTTTTGGGTGTCATTTGTCATTTTCCAATGTTCTTGGGCAGCTGTTCCTGGAGAAGGGAGCAGGCAGTGGTGAAGCAGCAATTAAGGGTGGTTTTCTTCTTTTTCTGAAAATCCCAAAGATCACTAATGCTGTTACAAAACATTTACAGGACCAGTAATTAATGCTGTGTCCAACAAGCCACATTTTTCATGATAAAGCTGCAAGTATTTCTAAAACTCACCTGTTTCCTTTGCTGCAGGAAGTTAAGCTAAGGGCCTGACTTTACAGTTCCATTTCAAATCCCAGCCCCACCTGGTGTTTCAGAGCTGTGCTTTTACGTGCCAACATATCCTTTACACCACACTGACACAACAAACTCGTTGTGATTAAATGGAACAAGCACCAACAAAAATCGGAGCTAATGGGATCACGCTGCCTTGTTATGCTTCCTTTCAAAGCAGGCTGGCAGCCACGTGTGTGGTTGTACAGCCTAGCAGACACAGATTGTCACCAGGCAGCGGAAAACAAGGCCTGGGATTGCAAGAAAAAGCAATTTATTTCAGAGCTGGGTTTGGAGGAAAACCACCAAAGTGCTCCTGCAGGTTTGTATTGCTCCCTAAGTTTAACTGCAGTGAAAATGGAGGGCAGAAATTCCTTTTCCCAATGCTTGAAAATGTTAAACTTTGAAAAAGCAAAATTCTGATAACAACTGTGGATCTAGAGTACTTAATAAATTGAGTAAAATTTTCCTTTAGATCCAGCCAGGTTTTTTTTTTTTTTTTTGTCCCTGTGTTGCTGCCCAAGCTCCCCTGGGCATACCCAGAGCTTCCCTTCCTGAGTGTGGGTGCTTTTACAGCTCTTCTTATCAGGTCATGGTGCATGTATGTGTTAGGCATAGAAACTACAAAAGAGGGGTTTAAATATAAATTGAGCTTTTACAGTATTATTATTAAATGTTTAATGGGGAAAATAGCTGGAGTCTACAGATGAGACTTCAAGCAACACCTCAGAGAAATTATGGTTCTTCCATAATTTCGTGTGTTTTTGCAGCTGAAGTGGCCAGGTGTGATGCAGGTGGCAGGCAGGAAACAAAGCCTGCTCTTGTTCAAATGGAAATTTATGCAAATCACCCAGATTCGAGTTGAAGCAAGGTTTTTTAAAAGCCAGAGGTCAGTGTTTCTGTGATTTTAGGCAGGCAGTAACTCAGCCAGGTGCTTGCTTTGCCAATTGTTTCTTTCCACCAGAATCTGCTGTAAAGTCACAGGTTTTTTCACATTTGTTTTGAAAGTTAAACAATCCCAAACAGCTTGATCACACACAGGATTGACTGTTGGAATTTTCCGTGTTTAGTGCTGGACAAGAGCCCAGAAAAGCCCTGCTCGTTGGAGGGCTGGGCTCTCAGAGCAGCAGGGATGTGCTCCTTTGTCAGCCATGGGATGAAACTTTTCGGACAAATAATGCACCCCCAGCATGGAGACTGCACAGGTGACAGCAACTGCTGCCACGCTGGGCAGCCACAGAAATGCCCCACTCCCAGATGATGCTCAGGTTGTTCCAGGATTTCCAGAAGTGCTAAGTACAAAATCCATCAGGAGTGAATGCTCCAGGAGCACCACTTT
Source organism: Serinus canaria (assembly GCF_022539315.1). Lineage (NCBI taxonomy): Eukaryota > Metazoa > Chordata > Aves > Passeriformes > Fringillidae > Serinus > Serinus canaria. The sequence continues at coordinate 4,109,978 of NC_066323.1, read as the reverse complement.
GCCTCCACCGCAGCCCTAGTCCATCAAGAGATTTAATTTGGGAAGAGGAACAATCGTTGCATGTCAAGTCTTAACTTCTTTTTGGGTTGGGATTAAATGCACAAGACAGTATTTCTTGATGGGACTCAGATGTTAGTTCTTATCCATATCACAGTCTCACAAACCCTGAGTTCTACAGCACTTCACTCCAACAAACTGAAAATGGAGCCCCATCTCTCTCTCTACAAGGCCTTTTAAGGATGAACTGTCCAATTAAGAAATGACACCTAAATTCTTTTTACTTTTAACCCAATAACCAACCAACCGTGGCCCACAATGTGGACTTTTTATCCAATTACACAAAACCACCCAAACCCATGGAGAAGAAGGAGAAGAAGAAGGTGAAGAAGAAAGAGAAGTAGAAGTTGGAGAAGAAGGTGAAGAAAAAGGACCAGCCTTTATCATAAAACCTCTATCTTGCTTTATATATATTACTATATTCTACAACCTTAAACTCTAAGTTTTCCACCCTGTCATATCACACACTTCAATTCAAACTCCACACCCACAATCCCAGTTCCATCATTCCATTTTGGAAGCCTTCTCCATGGCCTCAGTCAATGCACTGTTCTCTTGGGGGTCAGTGCCTGTCAACACAGAAAACCCAAAATTCTCATTAACCAGGGTTCCAAAATTACAAAGTACCAATTGCACTGTTAGCACAGCAGATGGGCCAGGGCCAGCACCTGCCAGCTCAGGGCTCAGCGGGGCAATAGCACCATAACTCTTACAAGGCTTTAATACAGCTGAGATACTTACAAAAATATATTTTATAAATATGCATAAATAAAATATCAGGTATGTTCTTCCCTTTTTAATAGTTTTCCCCTTCATTCCTCAAAAAGTGGTTTGGCTGCTGTCTTCCAAATAAAATCAGTTTATGAGAGGCATCCCACACATGTGAAATTCTGATGTCTGTCAAATAAGAAGAAACAGATTTTAAGCACAAGTGGCTGTTGCCAGAGCAGCAGTAGCAGCACCACATAGGCTATTTATGTGTGAGCATACAGAGATATTATTTTTCTGCACCACCAGTCTTTTATCACTTTTGCTGCAGCAAAACTCTCACTGTCTTCCATTAAAAAAAGAGCAACAAACCCCAAGAGATTTCATCAATTTTAAGCATCACTAATAAAGTTACTTCTAATGTATCTGTATGCTTTCTGTCTGCTGGCCCCCCTGGCCAATAACCCCATCAGAAAACAGCTTCATTAAATCTCCAGAAATAGTAAGATCAGAAATAAAGAGGTAAATAATAGCAGAAAATAGCTGAAAATGTGTTGTTTACAATATACTCAGCATGTGGCAGGTATTAAAAGAGGTGCAGACTCAACATTGTCACATATTATCAGCACAAAGTAATTAGAAACATAGAGGCCAATGGAAAAATAAATACTCAATAATAGCTTGTATGTACCCAGCAGCAGGAAATGAGACTCAGGGGTGGAGGGATCTGATTACACCAAATATAGACAAAAATAAGGAACAATTCTTGTTTCTTTTTACAGGCAAAAACAAAGCAAAGGCTTCTTATTGGGCAGATCAGAAGGAATCAAGTTACCTCCTCATCATAATATAATATTTACATATACTCTATATGGGTATCTATTTTACTTATCCATTATTTATTGGAGGGCTCTGGGGCTGCCTGAGGTGTCCTGGTGGGGCTTGGCAGGGATTCCTGTCAGCCCCATCCTATTGCAGCAACTAAATCCACCCAGTAAATGCATCCTGCTGCCTCTGACTGCTGCCCTGCAGACACAGGAATAAGTGAATTCCTGTGGGGTGTGCATTTTTGGCAGGGTGCTGGCATGAAGCCCCTCTTGGGCTTGCCTTGGCACCTTGGCTGCTATTTGAGCTCTAACTCCTGCTGGAGCAGTGCTGGCTGGGGAGAGTGGCCTGGGATAAGTGGGACAGGAACGTGCCCCAAATTGGATGCAGCTGGATCCTGGGAAGTCCTCCTGGAGGAGACTGAGGGAGTGATTCCAATGAGGGTTTCTGTGATCACTCTGAGCCTGGAAACTGCCCTGAGCAGCATTTTGTACCTGAATCCCTTTGGTCTGGCCATAAATAAACAAAGCACTAAGGAGCCAACAGCCAAGAAAGATTTTCAATTGCTGTCCATCCCTTCTGGATTTAAATGAGAAATTAAGAGAGAAATCTCTAATAGGTTAGTTATTTCAAATTTCCTTTTTAAAAATTATATATAGCTTGACGTATCAAGGCAGTTCAAACACTCCATCCCAAGAAGGATTAAAGCTTGGTTTAAGCCTCACATTTGTTAAATGGCTTTTACTGTGAGGCTGGGGGTTTAGCAGGGATTTTAAATGGGAACATGGGACAACAGGATTTTTTTTCCAGTGGCACTGGGTCTCAATCACCACACTGATGTTCCCTGCATGCCAACAGGATGCTCTGAGCCTGGCCTCCAGGTGCCAAAGCCCACAACAGCATCTGCATCTTCTTAATCACTGGCTCAGGGGGCAGGGAGAGGACAGAAGGAACTGAAAAATAAACACAGCAAAGTGCACAAATAGCAGAACTGAAAGCAAATAGCTAAAACTCTTCCATTTGATGCAGAAGAGTAAAATGCTTCTGGGACTTGTGCTGCCACTGAGTTGGGTTGGTGAGACCCCAGTTATTCCCCACTTCTCATCCAGGACAGATAAGGGAGTGTTCAGCCACCCTTGTTCCCAACCTGATAACATTTCCAACAAAACTGCATTCATCAGTCTTCCTCCTTCCAGCTCATTTAGAAATTATTTACACTGCTGGCAGATAAGGGTCCTGAGATAGGGGTGGTTTTGCTGACACAACAGGCTGGGAGCTGTAAAGCCTCAGTGCTTCTGCCCCAGCAGCTGTTTCAGGGTCCTCCCTCCTGCCCCAGCCATACTGAGACCCCCAGAGGGATAAGACCCTCCCCATGGCTGCAGTGGGGGGCTGCCAGGAGTCACTTGCAGAGCCTGTGGGGCAGCAAGGAGCAGCTGAACTGGGGTGAGGAGCCTGAAGGCCAAAGCAGGATAAATTCTCTCTCTCCAGACATATATATGTGTATAATATAGGGAAAGTGCCTCTCAGGGACAGGGATCACAGCAGCAGGTGCTGACAGTGCTGCCCCCATCTGAGCTTGCACTGAGTACTCAAGTTCCAAACTCCATTAGGGTCCCTCCATAATTACACACTGCAGCCATAGAAGTATTTGGTGAGTATCTCAGTGAGTATTTGGTGTCAATCCTGAGCACCAGGGACTGGGATGAGATGGATGGGCCTTGGAGGTTAGCAGGGAGAGGAAATCTGCTTATTCTCACCTTTCTGACCTTCACATCCACCCTGGAAAGCTCAGGAGGGCTCTTTTCCTCTCTCCCCAAACATAACAAAGAGGCACGAAGCAACCAATGTTTTTGCAGGCACAGAATTATCTGTTGGGAGAACAAAGTGCAGAGATTGTGACATAAAGCTGCAATTTTCCTGCTCACCTTTAGCAGAGAGCCTGTTTCCCACATCAGCCACTCCCCCCAAAAAATAAAAAATCAAAGCCCACGAAACCAGAAACCAGGGAAAACCCTGGGCTTCTGTTCCACTGTATTTTGGGGATTTTGTTTGTCAGTACCAGTGGCAGGGGTGTCTCCCTGCCCAGCTCTGAAGCTCTGTGCCAGGGTGGGATTGCTGGACCCAGTGCAGAAAGGGCATTCTGCTGCTGTACACAAAACCTCTGGGAGGTTTTTGCTTGCAGGTCAAGAAGCTGCTGCTGTTGCTTGCCTGATTCCTCTGGGTGTTTTGTATTGCACACAGCCAAGTAAAAAGCATTATGATTATAAGAGTGTTTATGTGTGCTGTCCTGAGCTTTGCTAAGCCCCAGAAGCAGCTGGGATGCCCAATTCCCTTTAAAACAAATGGCACTCCTGTGCCAGACCTTTCAAGATGGTTTTACAAATAGACCTTAGAGATATGAGCTCAAAAAATGAATCTTCCAGGGTGGCTACATCCAGCACTGTTACTCAGAGGTATGAGTCAGAATCAGTGCTGACAGTAGGCCAGATTGGACTGACAGAGTGAACACAGGGTGCAATCAAAGTCCTTCCCAGATTGCCCATTTTTGACAGTCTTGTTTGCAGGGAAATGCCTTGCTGGAACCCAAGGCTGCTGCAACATCTATCAGCCTTGGTCTGGGCTGCAAATGGAGCAAGGTGATGGTGAACTCATCACAAGCACCCCATGAGCTCTTGTTGAAGTGCTGGAGGGAATAATACCCAAATAATGCACCTGGAGAGCTGCACTGGGCAATCCACACGAGGCAGCAAGGACTGTTCACTCATTATTTACCCAATACCTGGGACAGCTCTGTGGTTTATTTTTTAGTTTGAAATTCGCTGCACGAGAGTTTATCTGGACTTGGAAGCAGAGGCTGAGCAGTGCTGCACTGATTTTTCATAAAGCTTCCCCAGGGTGTGACAGGGTATCAGATCCATTGCTCATGTCAGGGGGTGATAACAGGAGAGCTCGCTTCCAAAATGGAAATACAGCAGCAAACTCCATCTCAGCTGCACAGGGGAAAGATCCAGGCAGAAGATCATATTTTGCCCCAAAGAGCTGCAGCCATGCTCTGCCCAGGACCCCCCACTGCAGGCAGGACATTCCCAGGACATGGTCCAGCTCCAGCCTGGGTGGGCAGCAGCAGCCAGGGGCTGATGGTCCAGGCTGGATTGTGTGAATCAGGATTATTTTGTGTTCTGTCACACAGTCTGGAAAATAAATGGAAATCTGAGTTGAGTAATTAAAAGTTCTGAGGTGAGTTCAGGATTATGGAAAAAGAGCTGCTTGCCCAGCTGGTGCACAATTCAGCTGCATTCATTATCCATAACCAATTTTACAGATTTTACATTTCCCTGGGTATTTTTCTCAATGAACTTCAAGAATCAACATGTTGGCATGCTCATGCACATCCACATCCACTTGTACTTTCAGATTCCTCCTTGGCTCTCCCTCCTAAGGCAGTGCATTAATGTCACCATTTAGGTACTATTTACAATATCCTGAAGACCAAAAATTGAAGTTAAATGCTTGAAGACCCTACTATCAATACAACCACACTGTGATTCACTGCAGATGCAAAATAGCAACCAAATAGGCAAGAGAGAAGCAGAGCTGGGATGCAAGTCAGCATCCACATCATGGGATGTGGGTCTGTTGGCTGTGACAGCCCTGGCTGACACAGGCAGAACCACAACTACCTCATGCCAAGCCTCTAAAGACATGGAACCATCTGGAAAAGATGAGATATAGGAAAGCTAGATCCCAAGTGACATTTTAAACTTGAAGTCTAGATCTGAGAAAAATGCTGAGAACAGGCTGATGGGATGCTCCAAATCACTTGCTGAAGTAGCTGCCCAAAATGATTAATTTATATGAAAGTGCACACTAGCACAGCCCAGGAACAGAGAGTGGATTTCCAGGAACAAGAGTTGGGGGTAATTGTTGCCAGACTAGTTCTTGGTTGATTAGCCAAAATAGAAACATTCTTTAGAAAACCCTTGATTTGGGTAAAATGTTTGCTAGGTCTGGGAGATTTTCTCTCATATCTGTTTCCATTAGCAGTTTCTCTCACTGACTGGAAATGAGTATTTTTCCTAAAATTTCAAGGACCCAGCAGACATGGAACTGAAGGTGACTCCTGGGAGCAAAGAGGAGGAAAGGAAAGAATTGTGACCCAGAGAGGCTGCTCTGACTCCAGCTACATCCTGGCCATCTGCTAGACTCAAACACCCAGCCAGAATAATGCACAGGGATTTTGCTGTCCTGTCTGGCAGACTGAATGCCTTGAAAAAGCCACAATCAGGTCACACCAGTTCTGTTTGCCACCTCTCCAGCACAGAGCTGCTGACATTCTGTGCCAGCTGCTGCCCAAAGGGGAGCACAGATGCCAGAAGATACTTCATCACCTGCTGAGGCAGTTTTTGCATCCCTGCTGTTTGTTCACAGCCCCAGGACCAACAGAGTGTCCCATGACAGTGACAACAAGCAGCCCTGGCTGGTGGGCAGCAGCCTGGAGGGCAGCACTCATTGGCTTTGCAGAGGACAAATTCCTGCCTCTCCCCACCCCAAAGAGGTGCTGAGGCTTCCTCACATGGGTCCATGGTCCTGCAGGGAGAGCTGTATCCAGCACACACCATCACATCCCCTGGGATGCTTCTGGTTCCCCAAAGCCAGGGAAGAGCCACCAAGAAACCCCCTTGACTTTGTTATGGGGAATAATTGAATACCAGATTTTGCTTGCTGTAGAGATATCAAAATATCATCATTTCATTAAAGAGGTGAGATAAATTCTTCTCTATGAGGGGGTTGAGGGTCTGGCACAGGGTGCCCAGGGAAGCTGTGGCTGCCTCATCCCTGAAATGGCCAAGGCCGGCCTGGATGGGCTTGGAGCAGCCTGGGATGGTGGAAGGTGTCCCTGCCCATGGCAAGATGATCTTCAAGGTCTCCTCCAACCCAAACCCCTCTAGGATTCTTTGATTTTACTCTCATGCCTCTCTCCTTTGATCCTGATTCAGAAGAACCAGGACAAATGAAAGTTGATCAGCAAACAGAGGAAATTTCCTAATGACACCCTTCAAGGTCTCTGCCAGCACAATTTAGATGGATGCATCAACATGTACCAACTAAAATGCACTGTGAATTAAGAAGCATTGCCCTGATGAGGGAATATGCTGTAATTTGTTTTGCAGGCACTTAGCAAAAACAGAATAAGAAGAAATGGGGAGAGCACCCAACAAAGTAATATGAAAATGGAGCCTCTGGCAGCCTCTGAAATGCACACTTTTAATGCAATTAGAGCATGGAGTGGATGAGGGACCCCCCACTCAAAGTAGCCAAACTCTAGTTGTGCTTTTTTTACACTGCTGCAAGTCTGAGCACAATCTGTTCCACAAGTGACTGGAAAATACATTACAGCTGTGAGGAAAATGGATTTTTCTTTTCTTCTAAACCTTCTGTGAAATATGAATTGGGAATTCATTAGCTATGAGCTGCTGCAAAGTAACGTTCTTCTTAAAATATTCTCCTGGTTAACTGCAGACAGAGAACAGGGGTCTTTCATTTCATAAAATGTCCTGGGAAGGATCATTAGAAATTACTTACAGATTCTTTCAGAGGCTTTTTAATTTCCATTTGCAGACTCTATGTGACAACAAAGCAGACAGGCTTTAAGCTGGAGGAGGGTACATTAGATTAGATATTAGGAAGAAATTCTTCCCAATGAGGGTGGTGAGGTCCTGCCCTGGCACAGGGTGCCCAAAGAAGCTGTGGCTGCACCATTCCTGGAAGTGTCCAAGGCTGGGTTGGATGGGGCTTGGAGAAACCTGGTCCAGTGGAAAGTGCCCCTGCCCGTAGCAGGGAGTTGGAACTGGATGAGCTTTAAAGTCTCTTCAAACCCAAACCATTCCATGATTCCATGATGGAGCTGGGCTCCATCACCACAACATCTGAGCAAGTTTTGGAAGTGGCAGGACCACCAACATCCACCAATGATGGACACAGGCAGCAGGGGTGGGATGGGTGACCTAAACTCTAAAGCCTTCTTGGTGGTGGAAGAATTTCATTTCCATAACCTCAGCAATATCTGATATCCTGCCAAGAGACCACTCCTCCTGCTGAAGGCTGCATTTCAACAAAACAAAGAACAGTCCAGCTCCCCCAAGGTCTGCTCAGAGCCTGGTGTGAGCCACAGGAAAGCAGGCAGCTGTACATGTCTGTACATCCCTCTGCTCTGCCCAAAGCTGGGGCATGGTCTGCCTTTGTGTAATCCCAGCTATGCTTTGATGCCAAAATGCCCAGAGGACCAGGCCCACAGCTTTGGCTCAGGCCCTCACTGTGTCAGAGCAGTGGGGCTGTTATCCAGAGAGCCCAGTGGGTGTGATGGGCAGGCTTCCAGCACCATTGTGCAGCTCTGTTAAACAGCCAGACCCTGAAAGTGGATCCTGCAGGAGTAACTCCTCACCACCAGGGTGGGAGCAGCTTTTGAAGTCAGCACTTATCAGCTCAGTCCATCACCTGCACAATTAAACCTTTCTTCTCCCACAAATCAGGAGATGCCAAGACAAACAGCATAACCCCCTGACTCCCTGCTAATCATTGAACAAACCCACTACAAAGGTGACCCCAAGCCCCTGGGGAGCAGAGTGGGGACAGGGATGCTCTGGGGGATCTCAGAGGGGGGAAGGCTGTGCTCAGGAATGGCTGTGCTGTGCTCTGCAAACGAAGGGAAACGGTGGCTGTCCACACTGACAGAGGCAAAGGTCCTGTGGTGTATTGCCCTGCCTGGCCTGTCCCCCTCCCACCACTCCTCTAAAAGGTTTTGAGCCCATTTACCAGCATTGTTCCACGTTTGGCATGGCAGTGATGCTCTCAGAGTGCTGCATTTGCTCAGGTTTCAAGAAAGTGAGGGAACAGGCAGGGAAATGATGAGAGGCAAGAGCATCTCCTGCCTGAGCTCCCTGATGGCACTGGGGACCCATGGGGACCTGGGCAAGGAGAAGTGGCAGGGCAGGACAGAGGACCCATGGAACCAGGCAGAGCACAATCTGCCAGCTTGTCTGCTCATGGAACAATTGATTTTAAAGGGCTTTGAACGAAAACTCAGAGGAGTAACATGATGGTTTTACAAGTACCTGAAAGAGGAGCTGAAATCTCCTTTCTCCTGGCTGCAGGCATGCTGATTTTCCTCGAGGTTTAGAGGCAAAATGTCTTCAATGTCCAGAATCTCTTGACAAGCAAGAAGCCACAGGCTGAGAATTAGGAAAAAGAATTGTGTGAGGTCTTCTTCAAAGCCAGAAATATCTTCAAAGCTGTAAAGACAAGATCTTCTTGAACAAAAGAGCCACTTCCACCTCCACTGTCACTTACCTGACCTTTTCATTTGTCTGGAGAGCTGATAAAATTCACATGACAAGATATGCCTGGAGAAAAATACTTGCTTACAGGTTTTGGTAGAAAAAAATATGCTTCCCCCCAAAAAATTCAAATCCAACCAATTAAAAAGAAGTTTTGAAAGAATAGAAAGGCAATTTGAATTTTGGTTGTCCAGTTTTTCCATTTCATTCCAAAAGGAAAATATCTAAGTGAGATATTAAGTCCTGTTGGTATGGATATTTATTTCTGCTGGCATGGTACCTTCATGCCAGTCATTTGAAAGTGGTGAATAAATCCCTGCCTGGAGAGCTTTCAGTGAGAAAAGTGAGAGCCTGAAGGAAGAACTGACAGCAGATAACAATAAAAACAACAATCACTTTTTCTCTTTTTTCTCCAGAACTGACCTTTTCCTGTGGAAATGTGAAATTAAAAATGTCTTTTTCAGTGGGAAAGCAACTCAAGACAGGCAGTGCTTGCCAAGGATCCATCCCACCTGCCCGGGAGGAAAGCAGGTAGAGGTGAGTGGTGATGCTCAGCCACCCAGCCCAGCTCTGCTGCTTCCCCATCCCTTTTCTTTTTTCTTCCTATTTCCAGCGCTCTCCTGGGGCTCTCCTCCCAGGAGCAGTAACATTTCACAGCATTATGCTGATAGCTATTAAAGTCCCACCAGGCACCGCAGCCGTCACGGATGATCCAGCACCGGGACCATCCCACTCCCCCTGCAGAGCCCTGGGATGTCTCTGAGCTCTCTGAAGCCCCAGCACCAACCCCCTCGTGTGCTCACAGCTTTCCTGCAAGGCTTTTCTCCAGATTCTCCCCCTTTGCCAGCACGGGTTCAGTTTTCCCAGTGGTTTCACTTGGATGTGAAACGCTTTGTTTGCCACCCTCTCCCACTGCCAGGCTCCAGGGACCACCACAGCGCTGAGCTCTGCTTCCCTCTGGGCCACTCTGCCTCCCCAACAATGAACAACTGGAATCCTTTACATTGGAACCATCTCCCTCATAGATATTCATCAGCAGATGCTGCATCTCTCCCCACATTCAGCAGAAGGAAGGTCCCAGCAGCAGCTCTGAGTCTGCAGATGCCGGCGCAGAGGTGACTGCTCCTGCTCGCTGCCCCGGCCAAGAGGGATGATTGATTTTACAGTGCCACAGCCAGATCAGCTGTCACACACAGCAGCTCTGGGGAAAACTTCTCTGCCAACTCCTTGGGAGCTTTGAAAGATATGTAGTGATTATTTTTCCTGAAGAAAACAGATGAATTAATCTTTCTGCTAGGGTTGCGGTTAGTTTTCCTAAAATTGGGTTTTTTTCTAAAGATTTCAGAAAGCAAACAAAGCTGCCTAGCACCATTTTTCAAAATCATTCCCTGTCGTGTAGTTCAAACACTCCATCAGATTTCCAGAAGAAAATAGATCAGATTTCTGAAGTGCTCAGTGGGTGCTGCTGCCTGCTACCAAACTGGGGACGTTGTCTTGTGCCTCAAAAGAGAGCAGCAGATTTGGCACAGATCTCACACGTCAGAGATGGGTGCCAAATACGTGCTCTGCCTGAGTTTTAGCTGCATTCTCTTTTCCGAAATGATTCATTTGTAGCCTTCAAATATGAAATACAGATAATCCAGGGGAGAAAACAGGGGAATCAAGCAATGGATGTGGCTCCTGTGCACAGTCTTGCTCCTCATGCTAACAACACTCTGCTCTAAGCCCCAGGAAAAGATGTAAAAACCCTAAATTTTGCAACATGGACACCTCATGACACAGCTGAGAAGGTTTGGTAAAGGGGTTTGATGAGGCAGCCAAGGAAAACCTTATTTTTTCAGGTGGAATTGCCTTCTGTGAAAGGCACTGTAGAAGTAGCTCTCAAAAATTCACTCCAATTTCATGCAATTTGCTGTAAATTAGTTTCATCAGTGACAATTAAGCAGAAATGCCACCTGAAAGACCTCTAACCTTTGAATGTCAGACTTGGACATCAGCAATGCAGATGGCTCTTCTCTGTAACTGCTCTGCAGATAATCAAAGAACCATCAAATGTTTTGGGTTGGAAAGGACCTTAAAAACCATCTGATTGCAACCCCCTGCCATTGGCAGGGACAATTTCCACTAGACCAGTTGCTGAACTAAGCATTCAAACCTTCTTTTCTGTGGCTACACATAAATAACCCCCACTAAAAAATCAGTTTATTTCTCAAGCTCCTCTGTATGACTTTACAAACACTTGGATTTGGCAGGGGAGGTTGTGATCATGTTAAAATCAGTGGAGGTTTGCTCAGCAGCCCCACACAGCAGCATTTCACCTGCTGAACAAAAATAAACTGGGGCAGGTGATCAGGATCCCAACTGGGTCTTTGTTTATGGATTTAATTTATTTTTACCTGAAATAAGAGAGCACAACTTTTTGAGAATAGAGAATTTTGGCTTACCTAGCTGAAAATAAAAGAGGCAGGTTGAGAGAGAATACAACTCCTGTTTATAAGTAAATAAGGAATATCAGCAGGAAAAGAAAATAACAACAATAATTAGGCTAACAACCCTTAGCTAGAACTAGTGGGAATGAGCTGCCCATAAATTATTCAGGATGGAAATGAGAAGTTTCACCCCATTAAAGAAATCTTCATAACAACATCAATTCTTGCCTCCAGTTAGTCTAAAATATGGAGATGGAAGGGGGGGGAAGAGGAGAGAACTTACCAGAATTTCAGTCTGAAAGAGCGGAATGGCAGCAGCAGAAGGGAAAAAGCCCTTTTATACAGGGCAGCAAATGCACAACCACAATCCAACACAAATATACACTCTACAGATTAACTAACAGTCTTGGGGAAGAAATGGCCGATATCCCTGGCTCCTCTTACTTTATGATTTCCTTATTATTGCCATTAAGAACATTTTTGGCATTTTATAGGATGGTCTGAATGCAAATTACAGGAAGGTCAGTGTAAAACGACATTTGTTAAATAAACTAGTATTTTTTTAACTTTCCTATGAAAAGAAATGTCTCAGTGGATCTTTAATAAGACAGCATTGTGGCCCCTGCCTAAACCTAGGGTCAGGGCATGAAAAAGACTGGGCTGGCTAATTGCAGTCTGGCTCTTATTGAACTCCCCAAAATAGAAGAAAACACTTGGGGAGTTCATAGTTCATTAGTATTTTTTGCTCTCACTGTCTTAAAAGGAAGCAGCAATGCTGACCTGTGATCTTCTGACCAGAGAAAATTCATAGAAAGCTAAAAATAAGAATAATTGTCAGGTAGAGGGCAGTTTTGAGCAACACCCCTTCTGCCACAGTGCCATGGGCATGACATTGTCCCCTCCCAAGACAGATAGGACATCCCCTTCACCCCCAGGAGCCTGAATCCTGCCAGAGGCACATCTCTCTTTGATCTCCAGCATTTGAGGGACAACACCACCAACCTGCAATGCATTCCCAAGGTGGCTGGTTGCAATTCCTTGAACTTGCAATTTGTCTCTAATTGTAACACTCATTAAAGCTGTTTATAGCCATTGATTCTCCCAAAGCCCTCCCAAGGCTGTAACACCCAGCAAAAAGCAAAGCAGGCAGAGATTAACTGATCAGCACAGGGTATGTCACAGCTCAGCAGGAGGAGCCCTGTCCTGACCCAGATCACTGCTGTTTTATAGCAAAAAATAAGTGGAAAATCACGTCAGGCTAGGCCTGAAGTCTGTGCTCTGTCAAAGTGCTGAGTGCTCTGCTGGGCCACCAGCTCGTGGGCACTCAACATCACTGCCTCACAGGGGACACTGCAGAGGGGCAACATGAGACAGAAAAATTCATCTCCAAAGTTTTGGAGCTCGCCCTGCCTCTTTCTGAGGTGGTTTGTTCCCAATAAATCCTAACAAGCAGTTCCTGGTTTGGTCCTAGTGAGTAGTTGTGACCCTTTGGGTGTCCCTAAGGACCTGGGGTCTCCCTGGGCACTCCCTCCTTACCACCACCATGAAGTCCCCTCTAAAACCAGGTCCCACCAGATGAGCCCACCAGCTTCTCCACACAGAAAACACAGCATGGCCAGATTTCTCTACAGCCACCCCAAACCTTTCCCACTTTCACCACCCCAAATTTGGAGTGCCAGGGTTGCAGGGCATGTCCCGTTCCCATCTGCCACTGATGCTTGACTGTGGAACTTTCCTTGATGATAAATCCCTCCTCACACACCTGGATCATCCTTTAATGAGCTGCCATGGATCATCCCCAGTCTGGGGTCATCCAGGTCTGGCTAAGCCCAGCCTTGGCAGAGCCACCTTCACCCACTCGATGTCAGAGCTGGCCCATGGAAACGCCAGGCTTGCCTAGCTCAACACATCCCTTATCCACAAGGACACTCCTCACTGTGCTTGCTGTTCCTCTTGCCTAAACTAGAAACATTTCTGTGCAAGCCAGGGGCTGTGCCTGGGAGAAGCAATTCCAGCCTGGAGATAACACAGATACAGCTGCCTTTTTTCCCTGGGAAATCTGCTGACAGGAGGGAGGGAGGGTCCCACAGGGGAGCTGTTCTTTGGGGCCAGCCAAACTGATGCTGCTGATGGTTTGATACGAGGTGGTGTGGGCCAGGCTGGCTTTCCCAGAGTGCTGGAGCAGTGAGGCTGCAGGCAGCCAGAGTTTTGTGCTGCTCCAGGCAGGGTTTATCTCAGGAAAAAGCACCAAGGACGGGCTGCAGCCACGCGCGGACACGGGAGGAGAACGGCCAAGCACAGTGATATCACAGCTCTGAGTCATTAGCTGAGGCTCAGAGCTCTGCCCAGGGTAAGAGACAAGGGGCTGAAAATAGATGCCATGAATAAATGCCAGGAGAAAAGGCAGCTTCAATTTTACTGAGGAGGGTACTGTTGATTAATTATTTCGCAGCTTGGTCTATGCTGAGGGCCAGATCTGAACATCAAATGCCCAAGCATGGGCAGCCAGGGAAGTTTGAACTGCTCAGCAGAGATCTCATCCCCCTCCAAGTCTTTGGTGTCCTGATGCTGCCCAGCTGCATCAACCCCAGGGCTGGGGTTGAATGGTTTTCTACAGCAGAGAAAGTAAAGGCTCACATTATATGTTGACAGGAGCTAATTAGTTCCACAAATACACCCTCCTTCTGAAGATATCCAAAGTTATTAGTGATTTTTCATAGCTAAATGGTTTTGACAGGCTTTTCAAAATGATGGAAATCTGTTTAACTGAGGAGTAAACACATTCATGCAGATCCAAGGACAGAAGGCTGAGGATGCATCCTCCAGATGAGCTCCTCTGCAAACTCAGACCCTGAAAGTTCCAGAACCCATCAAGCAGCAATAAAGGAGTAAATAATAAAAGTAATAATCCATAGAGCAAAATGCTGCATTTCCTCTCTGCAACAGCCCTGGTGCCCAGCTTGCTGTGCCATGGTAGCTGAGCATGATTTCTGCTAAACACACACATCTCTCCCTCCTTAGGTATCACACACCGTGACGTTCTCTCCGAATCATTTTCCCTGAGCATTGCTTAGCAACTCATTTCTGGTTATCTAACTCCAAGCAGCTCATCCTAATGACCATGCTGGGTTTTTCTTTTTCTTTCTTTCTTTTCTTTCTTTCTTTTTTTTTTTTTTTTCAGCTCTTCCCATGCGGTTTCTTCTGGTAAGGAACTGCAAGTGGCAGCAATTTGAGAGCTCTGGGCAGGGAAGGCCATGGTGCCTGCTCTCCTTGCTGGCTGCCAGGAGCATCCTGCATCACCTGCAGGATGCTCCTGGCAGCCAGCACAGTTCCCATGGCCCAAAATGCACAAAAGGCCCCACTCTCCTTTAAAGCTCTTCCTCTGCATCTCTCCATCTTGAAATATCCAACCTTTTATATCTTCTAAAAAAATTGTTTGAGTACTAAATGCCCAAACATCCCTTGCTGGTGGAATCAAATGTTGTAAAATCAGATTTCTCTGGCTGATGTCCCCCCACAGCCCAAGGTGCTGGAAGAGCTGCCCTGTAGTGCAGGCAGCAGATCTTCCACCTTCCACCTCTGAGGAAGGGTTGCTTTATAGGCTTCTACATTTTTCCATTCTATACCAGGCACTAATTAATGTGCACAGCAAATTATGCTGAAGAATTGTGTGAGAAGAGACTGTCATCCAAAACAGAAGGAAAAGTAGGAGATGTCAGTAATTACATGCATTTATTCCATCAAAGTGTGCTTCTGGTCAGATCATTAACTGCAAAGCACCACTCAGAGTGCAATCTGAGATCTGGAGGAGTCAAACATCTCATGCCTTCTCGTGCCAGACGAATATTTCAGCTCCTGCATCAATCTCTCTCTCACCTTTCTCGTCACCATCGCAGTGACAAGTCCCTTTTCATGGCTTGTAGCATCTTGCCAGTTTCCTCAGGCAGAAAATTTCCCTTTCTGAGTCACTGTAGAATTTCTCAGGCTGGAGAGCAACCAAAGCCTCCCCCTGCTTTCCAACTCGCTGTACAATTTGACAAAATCTTCACCCCAGCCTGGGGACAGAACTGCAGCCCCATAAACAGCCTAAACACTGGGGGATGTCTGCTAAACCCTGAGCTTTGCAAGCTACAGGTGAATTTATCTACATGCTCCTGGTCAGAGGTGTCTGCAGAGGCCAAGGCAGGTCGTGGGGGCTGTGACCACCATTTGGTGATGGACACCTTACCTAGTGGCTGCAGGTCTGGAGAACACAAGTGTGGCTCAAATGTTGAATTTCAGGATGGATCCAGGAACCTCTGAAACAGATCATCTCCGTCCTGAAGATCAGAGTTTACACACACACCTGCTGCTAAAATTCTATTTCACTGGGACTGCCAGACCAAAACAAGCCCTACTTATTTTAGAATGACCCTGCCTAAAACCCACAGGGATGTGGTGGAGGAAGGCTGACTTTCCTGGGTAGGAATATTGTGGCCTCAAGCAAGCAAGGGTTGTGCCAGAACTTCCATCCTGCTCCAGCCTGGGCAGGCTCAGCATCCCAGGGGAGCCTGTGCTGTGCAGTAGTGGTGCTTTGAGTGCAAACCCAGCGGCACACAGCTGGTAGAATAACACTGGCAGATTCCACACAGCCCAGCACCACCTGACTTGAGTGATGAAAGCTGGAGATTTCCTTCCTCTGTGTGATTAGGCTCCACTGTGGCATTAAAATCAGGGCATACCATGGAAAGGAAGGTGAGGGGACCTGGCAGGTCACACTCCAACATCAGCAGCTTCTGGGCTGCCCTGGCCAGCCTTGACCTGCAGCATTGTTTAGAGGGGAATGATTTCTGGGCAGGATCTGGGGTCCACTGGCTGTGCAGTCTGAGGCAAATGACTTGGTTTTTCTTGTTTCCAGTACATCAGCTTCTTGTATAAATCAGAGATATTTTGAAGATTAAAGTAAGAGAAAGGACCCTTGGGGAATATAAGGAATTTGGTACCCACTGATACTTCAGTATAGCTGGCATCTGGAGAGAACAGGAGAAGAAAACAGCTAAAATTTATCTAAAATTGTCCCTTTCTCCTTTAAATTGCACCCTTCCTTGGTTTGGTGCGATTTTTTGTTCTGTTTTGTTTTTGGTTTTGTGCAGGTACCTTGCAGCAGTGCCCACATCACGCTGGCTGGCAGCAAACAGAGGGTCACAGCCAATTCTGGGCCACAAGCACCAACCCCTAGAGAAGGAGGCCAAAATACAGGTCAAAAGCTGCAGCCATTTGGTGAGTAGCTGCAGTTTGTGGTTATTTCAGCTAATAAAATTGTAATCCTCTCAATGACTGGTCCAAAAATAGGTTACAATTTTGGAGAGAGACAAAAAAGCATTCACTCTGCTGCTGGGGTCGTTCCCTGCCCTGCAGCTTCACTCTGCTTTCCAAAATAAGGAGCTCTGCCGTCAATGCATGGCTGCAAAAGCTCTGCTGGAAGGTAATTAGGGCAGGACACAAATATTCATGATGGGGATGGGTCCCCTGCCGCCAGGGGCATCCTGGGACAAGGCACCTTTTAGTACAAAAATATTCCTGCAATCTCTCAGAGCTGCAGCTTAGTGTAATAATGTCTCTCCCAGGCAGAGCACTGGCAGATGTGCAGCAGCTAAATGAGTTCTGCAGCCTGAAGCAGCCACCCAAGCAGCCAAAGGGAAAGTAAATTTCCCTCCAGCACCAGGGTACTGTGGGGGTGGCAGCAGAGCCCAGCCTGGGAGGCTGGAGAGGGCCAGGGAGCACCAGGGATCCCATTCCCCTTCATCCCACACCTTTTGGATGGGGTTCTCTGCCCCTTTCAAGGCAAGGGTGTCTCTCCTTTTCATCCTCATCTCCTCTCTGGCAGAAAAAAGTATAGTGAAAATGCCTTACCCTGATGAATTTATTTTAAATTTCTGCAAATTAAGTAAATTCCAGCAGGATGAAGAACATGGAACAAACCCTGAGCACAAAAAGTATTTCAGGATCACAGCATTTCCTGTGTGTGAAGACCCCAAACATTGACCCTGCACCCCCACATGCCCCTGGTTCAGGCAGTGAAACATCCAGACCTGTGTTTCACCCTTCTCATTGCCTCAGGCTCCAGATGGCTCAGCCAGTTTAAGGTCAGGAAAGGATTTAATGCAAGCAAAGAGTATCTTAGAGAGACTCTGAAAATATTAGCAACAGCATTATCCAAAAATGTTATCTTCATTAACTGATTAAATCATACAACAGTGGAATAATTCATTTTAACTGCAAGCTGTAGCACAGTGCCTAGATTGCCAAGCCAATAGATCTTTTCCAGTCTCAAAAGAATCTTTTCTACAGTGGATACTGGCATCAGCACAGAACTTCAGACTGCTAATGCAGCTGTTAAGAGTCTCCCCATGGACAGACCATTCCTGAGAGTGTTCAAGGCCAGGCTGGATGGGGCTCTGAGCAACCTGGCCTGGCTGAAGCTGTCCCTGCCCATGGCAGAGGGTAGAATGAGATGTTCTTTAAGGTTCCTGCCAGCCCAAACCCTTCTGATTCTATATTCCATCCCCTCTCAACACCATCCAGCTTTTGCACTTAGTTGGGGCCCATCAGCACTTGAGAGTTGTGTGTTTCACTCCTGATGTTCAGAGCAGGCATTTCTCAGCCATTGAGAAGGGAACCTGGAAGCTGCCAGTGTTTCAAATCCACCTTTGCTCATTTCTGGAGACACTGAAATGAGCAAAGGTGGATGGAGAGGGCAAAGAGCCACATCCCATGGGAAAAGTGCTAAGCAACAGCAGGACCAGGATCTGCTGCTTCCTGACAGTGGGTGCAGAATAATGACATATAAAAACACATTTCAAGCCAGTGTGGGGCACCAAGTACAGAAGATACACTTCAGATGGTGAATAAGAACCTCTTCCATCTCCTTGTCTTGTTTTTCTCTAATAAAATTGTTTTCTCTGCGAGCTGCAGAGGTTACAAGCACAGCCACACTTCAATGCAAGTCCCTCACCTGCCCAGGCACAGAGGGGCTACTTGCCAGCCAGTTTTCCAGGTCCTTTTGTGAGTCTAATTAAAGCTTTCCATTTTTTTTTTTTTTTAATGTGAGAAGCAGAGCTGCTAATTAACTGCTGAAAATTATACTGGGGATCCAATATCTGCTGTTCAGCTACCTTAGTGCTCATCAGCTTCCCAGGGTGAGGGAAGCAAAAGCAGCAGAGATACAGAGGGGATGGGAAAACAAAAAATCCAGCAACTTTTGTAAACAGTGGTGGATTGGAAATGGCTTTAACCTGAATTTCATAAGAAGCAATAATAAAAAATATCTCTATATCTAAAGGTTGGATATCTACAGTAGAGTGCCAACCCACTAAGTGTTGTCCTCTCTTTGCATTTCCATTTTCCTGATTTCTTGCAATTCTTTTTCATAAAATTGAATAAGGAAAAAAAAAATAAATCAGATGCTAAAAGCACTTTTAATTCCCTGATCCTTCAGTGTGTGACAGATCCTGACAGGGAGGAACAGAACACTTGTTTAGGTGAAACTTTACATGATGTGAGAGCCATCCTGTTTGCAAGGAATCCTGAAATCCTGGGACTAGGAGTCTTTATTTCTGATTCAAGGGATTATTTAGCAAAAAAGATCCCTGTGGGAGTATAGAAAACACCCCCAAAATCCCTGTGGAGCACAGAACAATGTCAATGGCAACTGGCCCCTGAAAATGTGCTGCATTTATCTGATTTGTGTTAATTTGTCATCTTAAATAGACCTGGCCACCAGGAGAGGATGGGGTCAGGAGGTAGCTAATAGCAGATGAAGTGCTGTTGCTTGAGAAGCATTTCAGGAAGTGCTGCAGCCAGGCTGGGAGGTGCTTTTAATTAAGATATAACCTAAAAAGGCTTTTTTTGATGAAATGCCAAAAGCAGAAGCACGAGAAAATGAAGCAAGTGATTTGGGCAGATGTCTAACCAATGGAAATGTTTTAATGAATTGCCCTTAAAGCAGCAACAGAGCTACTGAGATGTTTTGCAGGTATCAGCAGAAAGGATGATTGCACTAAAAATCCTGTTTTTTCTTTTCCCCTGGCCCTGCTGACCTCTCTGGAAATCCCTATGCAGCCTCCCCTGCAGCCTGAAGAGCCAAAGCTACCAACAAAGCTCCTTCCTGCCCCTTGGAGAGGAGCCACTGCTGTGCAGGCTGAAGCCAACCCTGGTGTTCCTGTGGCTACACTTCACAGGAGCTTTGAATAACAAAAATTAGAAAATCTGACCGTGGCTAACAAATAATACCTGCCTGAGCAGCAGCTCAATGCAGCACATCCCTCCGTGACTCCAAGAGAATCCCAGAGGAGTCCCTGTGGGGACACTGCCTGTGGGTCCTCCTCTGGGAGCCCAGGGCTCCAGGATGGCTTTCCAAGGACAAGGAGAGCCTTTCCCTGCTCATGGCTTAGCTGGAGGGATCAAACCCTGTTCAGCTGTGGCTGCCGAGCTGTTGCATGTTGTTTGTGCTTTGCCCACTGAGTGGAGCTGGGGACTCTCCCATCCTTCCCCTCCGGGCATGGTGGCAATGGTTTCTTTCCCTGCCCGGACCAAGGGACAGGGTATCTGCTGGCAGTGTGGCTGCAGTTCTCACTGACAGGTCCCCACATCACTCAAGTTTGAGGTTTTCCCCCCAGTTTCTACACAGAGAGTGAGTTTTTGAACTCAGCTGATGAAGCCTTGCGCAGGACAGGAACATCCAACCCTTCAGAAGGTGAGGGATGACAGAACTTCCTCCTTCAACACTTTCCCTCTTCAGCTTTCTGCACAAATTCCACTCATTCACCTCTCAAATATCTACAGGCACTGTCAGGAATGTCTAGTAACACATTTAGGGTTTTCAGGAACCTCCTCATAATGTGGTCCTTGCTGTGTTTTTTACACCTGTTTTATACAAACCACCTAAAATACCAACAGATGATACAGAAGGTCAGCAACAAAAATGTTCCCATCATCTGCCATGAGGATCAATTCAACCATTAAAACAAACTATTTGAGAGACCATCCAACACCTGTACAAGTTTATACATTCCCTGCAAAAGTTCCCTGGCAATCTGGGAGAGCAGTGACGATGGATGAATTCATCCATCCACCACCACCTTTCCTGCTGCCAAAGATCAAGTCAGAAATAACCTCAGAGGAGAGCAGAGCAGGTCTCTAGGGAAAAGAGACGACAGGGAAATAAACCAGGGTAAAATTACAGCTGTACAAAACTCATTGCATTACCCTGCAATGGAAGGATAATTAGGAAATTGGTTTTGTATTAATGATTCATATCTAGCTGGGCAAGAGCTATGTCAGGAACACAACTTTAATTTAACCTAATACTGCAGTACAAAACAAGGCTTGCAATATTTTAATGCCCAGAGCCTCCCAGTGTTGCTGTCTCTCCTCTCCCACCCCTTCTCCCCAAATCACTGTCCCAGACAATGACATTTGGGGACCACCTGCACAACCCAAATAGCAGCTATTTGTCCTTAGTGTCCTTGCCATGAGGCAGGTTCAGTGTGAAATGGCTGGGCTGGTGGGATTGTTTTCCATGAACCTGATTATGATTTCTGAGTCAATTTGTTACCGAATGATCTTCTAATTGGTGAGGCTGGATAAAATCCATGAGATCACTGAAACTTTATCCTAAGACTGGCCCACATGGTGCTCCTGTGAGGAAGTCTTTAAAAAAAAATCTCTGAATGCCACATTCCTGGAAGTCAAGATTTTAGGATATGTTCAAGCCTTTTTATTCAAATATAGCAGATTTTTTCCCTTGTGTTAAAGGAGATCATTCTATTCAAATTATGTCAGCACATTGTCAGTGTTGACTGAAATAATCAGTGTGTTTGTGCAGCAGATATATTAAGGTTGCCTCTACAAGGTTTTTTCTTTGCAGACAAAAAAATCTTTGCCTGACAAAAATTTACAATTTCTCATGGAAGCATTACCTGTGGAAACCATGCTGCTGATATGCAAGGAGACACAAATGTCACCCACCCCTGCACAATCATCTGTGGATGAGGGGTAGATTGATGTATAGCTCTTCAGTTTGTGAAAAAAAGTCTACGCATTTTTCACTGATCACCCTACATTTATGTGGCAAGCAATGAGTTCTCTTTGGTGTGTAATTAATTTTATTAATGTGGAAATATTTAATGAATGGTAGATTTAATCTTTCCCCTTTTTCTTTGCATCCCAGACTTTAGAGTAACTCAATATCTGTTCCAAAGTTATAAAGGGAGCTTCTTCTCAATAATGGCCTCAAGGCACAAGAATATACTGAATTTTATGTACTTACATAAGGTAAAATGAGAAATATCCCATTAGTCAATTCCTTTTAATCTAAGAAAAGGGGAAAGGATTTCATAGCATGAAAAATTTTCTAATGTATTGAACCATGTTGCCATTATTGCTTTACTGCCTGTTATCACAGGGCTCTTATCAGCCCATGCTCCTGGTAAATGAATAAACCCTTTCACAGCACAGCTCTGGCACAAATGGTAACCCTGGGATGGGACAATGGAGTCAGAGGGTTCTTGTCCTGCCCTGGGGACCCACCACTCATCCATGTGGGCAGCACTGCTGTCCCTGGAGGCTTTGCACAAAGATTTGGGGATTTAAAGATGAACAGGGCCATGCCCAGCTCCTACAGCCTTCCCCTGCCCATTCCAGCCAAGCCAGGGCAGGAGCTGGTGCCACACCCATCCCTGCTGGGGGGACAGAGGGAACCCCCAGAGCTGGTTCTGCTCCTGGGCACCACTAATTCACTGGGTAGAATTTGCCTTGGAGGGATTGTTTCAGTGAGTGCCTCACTCCAGAGAGGACTTCACACATTACTGAGTTAAAGAACACTTAACAAACCCTGATGGGAGTGTCACAGTAGGCAAATGCACTGCTGGTGGGGGTGGGCTGTATTTTGGTGAATGTACTTGAGAAAAAACCACTTGCTGACCCTTCCAAGATGCCTGAATGGGATCCTCCCAGTTAAATCTCTGCCTCTTCCACCCTGTACATATAAAAGCACAACACAGGCCTAAACTTTCACTGTGAAGCCAGTTCTGTGCCCAGTGACCAAAAAATCACTTCACTGCATCAGTTTCCTAATTATTTACTGGTGCTACCTTTCCTGTTAGATAGGGTTCCCATAGCAACATTACTTTTATCACATAAGAGGATTTACCAGATTAAACCAGACGCCTTCAGGTAATTAAAATACATGAAATTTCTTTGTTATTTACATTTCTGCTAGTGAAGAACCACAATACTCAATTCAAACCAGGATGTTGAGGATCTTTGGGACCGAACAAACAAGAAATAAAGCTGTCAGTGTTTGTCTAGTACAAAATGGGGCCATGCCAGCTGCAGGAGGCATTGCACACAAAAAGCCTCCCAGTCTGGAGCATGCAATGCTGAGAAGAGCAGGCTGTGCAACCTGGTACTTGCATTTGGAGGCAGTGCCAGAAGGTTGGGATGAGTGGCCTGGTTTATTTTCTGGAGTCAGTTTTCAAGAGAAGACATAATGCTTTGGATGTGTAAGAGCTTTAACTCCGGTGTCCTGGGCTCAGTGATGGTGAGGGTGGATTTGAAGGTGGTCACCTGTTTCCCAGGTGACTTCAGCTGGAGATGGCATTTTCCACTTCTGCCTTGCAAGGTCTCAGACCTCCAGTTTATTAGAGACTGTGCAAAACTCATTCTTCCCAAAGCTGCAAAATTTGACTTCCAGATAAAATGGCTCAAGGATCAAACCCAGTGCATCTAATAAATTCCATCTTTCTCCAAAGGGTTTGCATTTTGGGTTTTGTTAAAGCGGCAGCGCTTTAGCACTTCCAGAGGCTCTCTACCACCTTTACACCTCTGATGCTCCTGGTTGCCCCAGCCTGTTGAAGGTGAAGGCAGAGACAGGGTCAATGTCTCATGTAAAGTGGTGGGGATTGGAGCAGCTCTGGCAGCTCTACCACTGGAGTTGGAGCAAAAAAAGAAAAGAGCAGGGAAAGTCAGATCTGGGAAAAAAACCAGCCTTGCTTTGGGAGATGAAGGGCATTTTGCACAGAGGAGTTTCTTCTGCTGGTGCTGTGGCCATCAGGTAAATTCTGGGAGGTTGGAAGCAGATTTTGTCCTGGGGAACTGAGACTCCAGCCAGTGAAAGCACTTTGGTTAGAGGGCTGGAAGAACCTGCACATCAGCAACAGTGAAGACAGGTCATCCAGAAAGCTGAATCTCAAGATGCTTCACTGTGAAACTACATCCCACACCACAGTGTATTTGCATGGCTTCCAGTAAACTGAACTGCAGAAACTCCCTCTTGAATTAAATCTGTCATCGGTGTATTTTAAGATCTTTCTAATTAATGTACAATATGAGTGACTGCTGTGGAAAGTTTTCTTGTTTGAAAGTATTGGGAGTATTAAATTCAGTGTTGTTCTTCACTATGTGCTGAGCTACACCACTTATTTACTCCACAGCTTAAGTCTGGAGGAGTGAGGACTTAAATCACTCCATGTAGGAGGCAACTTCAACTTTAACAGCAGAGGCAGTTCAGACTTGCAGCCTTCTTCATGCCTACTTTGAGAGCTTCAGCAGGAATTTAGTGCATGCTGTCTAACCCATGGGAAGCCTCAACTCCTCCTAGCAGCCACCTCTGCACAGACCAGAGGTGGATGAAAGCAAAAAGTCATTTAAGTGCAGACAAGGGTGTCCTCATCGTTATCTCTGGGTCTCCTAACAGCTTCTCAGGGGGATGAACAGAGCAGCTCACCCTCTCAGAAGTGAGATTTGCAGTCCCCACAATCCACACAGACCCACCATGCTGAGTCACATTTCAAGTTTCTTTGCCAGACATTATAACCAAGAATTTTTTTCTTAAGTTACAAAAGAGCTAAGTTCCATTATTTGGTGCTACACACCATGTCCAGCTTTGCATGACGCAGAACTGCAATTCAAACCTGACTGCTCTGATGACAGGCAGAAGAGAGTAACCTGTAGCTGAAACCACATCAGGCCCTGCAAGTGCAGTTTAGCCCCTGGAAATCCAGTTTAGCCCCCAGAAAGCCAATCTAATGCTGTCTCAGATATTTCCATTGCAAATGGCTCATGAAACCCATGTGTGACATTGCTGTGGCCTTGCAGTGTTCTTTTAATTGTCCTGGCATGTCTTCAAAAAGATATATTTGTTTTCAGGAAGATGAAATGGAAATCATTTTTAATGGAAAATGAGTACAGAAGGGATTACACAGAAAGAAAGTAAACCAATACTGTTATGCCTGGCAAGTCTCCTCCCATTTTTTAATAATCTGGTTAACTCTTGATTAAAAAACCACAAAGAACTGGAAGACAGGACAGTGCCCAAAGAGCAAAGCTGTAAGCCCAGCCAACACCCTTCACTCATTTGGGAAAAAATGTTGATTTGGGGTAATTTGGAGCGGATTTAGGTGCTTCCATGGAAAATTAATGATGCCAACACTGCAGAGCAACCTAGTGGGGTGCTCATCAGCCCCTTGTGAGGGCCTTGGGTTTGCACTGAGTGGACTCTTCATGGGGAATCCCCTATTCCTGAGGGCTGCAGAGAAAATCAAGCACCAAAACAAATGGCTCATGTGGCATCCCACAGGCTTAGACAACCACCTGAACTCATGAAAGATTTCTGAAAGGGCAGAAAGGGACATGATGCTGCTTTTGGAGAACAATGAAGATGCTGGGCACATTCAGTTCCTCACTGCCCTAACACCTGAAGGTCATCCACAAATCCTCTGAGGAGCTCTCACAACTTTTCACTTTCTTACAGCAGTGTTACACAAACACCCAGGAGCACCAACCCGACCTTATCACAAAAATAAGATGACACATTCCAACAGTCTGAGTGCAGGATGCTCACAGACCCACTCACAGGAGTGAAGGTCTCTGCTCTGGATGGTAAATTAATCAGCCTCTGAGCTCTGAATCTTTTCCAGCTGTCCCTAAAGCATTCATCTACCTGAGGGCTCAGCCTTACCAATCTTTACAGCACAAACATTACCCACTCGGGCTTATTTGGATTAAAATTGCAAACCGCTTATTTTCTAGACATTAAATTTTAGTATAAAGTTTCAAACCCCATTGTGAGCACTCTCCATTCCCTGCTGTAGCCTAGCAGCAGCCACTAATGCTGCTGGCACACACTCTTGCCAGGCTACACCTAATCACTGCCCACTGAGCCATGGCACAGATACAAGAGCAGGAATAAACAGAGCTGTTGTGGATCACAAGTGAGATCAGCTGGGAACTAGCTGGGACCAGCAGCTGTAAAATGTGCCATTGTCAGAGAATTTGGAAGGGCAGGTGCCTGTACTCTGGTGGTCCTTCAGCAGTGCTTTACCTCTGCCTAGGTGGTCTCTGGACTTCAGTACAGTTTGCCCCAAGGGTTGGTCCCAGCCCTGTCCCCAGATTCATCTCTGCTTGGGCAGAGTGATGTTAGACCCATAGAATCCCCTAGGCTGGAATTCTAGGGTCACTGAATCCAGTCATAAATCTGACTCTGACAATTCCAGCAGCTTCAGGGTGGCTTCCCATCATAACAAGACAAGATGTGGCTGCCTGAGAAGCTCCTGCCTGGTCTGAGGTCTCATCCAGGTGCTCCACAGCCAGCAAGGGATGGCAGCACTTCACGAGGACAATGCACCTCCCCTGCCCCAGATGTCTGTTCAGGAACCCCAGGGATCTTCACAGAAATGTCTTGGATCAGACATGACTCATGGAGTGATTCAAGCACCTGTGACTCAGCTTTCAATTGATTGCTGTGGTCATGGCCCAGCTGGTAAAATCTAACGTGAAGGTCATTTGAATGAAATGAAACAGGCCTCTTCCTAAGGAGCATTTACTGGCTTTGACTCTTCCCTATGGATTTCTAATTTCAGAACACAGAGTGACAACAGACAATCTCTTCCATCCAAAGCCTGACTCATTTATCCACACAAACACAACAGAGGCAGGGGGGTTAAAACAGTGATTGCTTACTCTGCCTTGGCTTTTCCCTTGGGCACAGCCAGTCTGTTCCTGCGATCCTGCTTCTCATGCCCCTGGCTTGTGTGTGTTCCTGCTTTCCTCTAGACTGCCTGGACAACAACTGTCTTGTTTAAATTCAATTTTTCAAATCATACAGTGTCTCATCTTCCCTCGTAGGAGAAGCCATTTCCTACCTGGAAAGAATCATCCATTGGAAGTTAAGCAACAGCGGAAAGGAAACCCTGGGATAACTTGGTGTTATCTTTCAGCAAGCAACATCACTTACAACAAACATTACCCCACACTGTGGTCCTGAACATGTGACAAATATTTTCCTTTATATTTTTAAATGAAATCTGAACCGAAGCAATGAATACCCCAATTCTGAATGAAACCCCTGTAAACAACAGTTTAACTGGGCCTTCCCCAAGAGACAACTAATTTTATGCTTCATCAGAAAGAACACATTTTCCTTCCAAGAATTTTAATCCTTTCCCTAATTCGCATAAGTTAACACTCAGAGGTGATTAGAGTTGCAAGATGTGAAGTAATCAAGTTTAAGCATTGTACATAACAGTCAGCAGTTTCTGCACAAGGCAGAACCTACCCCTCAACAAATTTATTAGCAGAGTTGCCCTTTCAAGTCTATCTGAGGATTCTCTGTTGTCAAAAATATTTCCTTTATTCCCACGGTATTTGCCTAAAGAATTCCCCAGAACACCAAAAGAGCAGAACAATAAAGAAGTTGCCTTTATAACTCTTCATGCACAACTTTTGGGTTGTATGGGGCCCTCTGAGCTTTTTTTTTTTTGCTTGGCTTTTTGACTCATCTGAACTAATTTACTTTGGGTCAAATCCAGAAACCCTTATTGAGGCAAAGATTCATCACCTTCAAATGACCAAATCTTGAAAGAAGCTTCAGTCCCAGAAATAAAACCATCAATTCTATCAGGCTACCTCTCTGCTAATAAATTAAATAGCTTTGGGAGCATTCTCTCAGATATTGGCCAGCTGGCACAGAATGATCTGTGTCCATAATGCTTCACTCTCCCAATCTGCAGAACAAAAAGTTTTGTGAAAATTATCTGTGGGGAGCATTGACCCATCCTGATGCACCCTGATCCCACCTTATCCCATCTGCACCACGCCTGGGGAGTGCCATGGACATCTCTAAAAACTGAATGGTATCAAGGATTGACCTCCTGCACCAGGAAATGAGATCTCAGAGTCCTTGAACATGAGCACAAATGTAGCCTCAAACTCCAGCTTGGGTCAGCACTTGTTGCTGGGTTTGCCCAGTCCTTTATCACAGAAACTATCAGTGAATCCAAATGTAAAACTGAACCAAGGCTCCTGAACTTTGCAAAACATGACACTCTTTGGGTTAATCTTGGAAGCTTGAACTTGCAGTTTTCCAGTTAAAATGCCTTCCTGATACAGCTGATAGGAAAACCTGGATAATCCTTGTACAATCCACTGCAGTACTGTATTTCTCCACTTAATCCCTCGTGGATAAGAGTGAGAGGAGTTATCAAGAGAACAGGATGAATTGACACCATTGACAGACCAATGTTATGAAATATGCTCAGTACTGAACATATTGCTGCCCCTGAGCAGCAGTGAGGGAGGTCTGGGCTGTGGCTGCCTTGGCACTGCACAGAAACCCTGCTGTGATGCCTTACTCTGCTTTTTCCTCCTCCTCAGGCAGGGCTCTTGCCTAGGGAATGACTAATGCCACACTCAATTTCCTTAATTTGGCTTTGTATTGCTTATACTGCAATGGAAATTTATGTTGGAGTCTGAACAGAGAGAACCTGCTCTGAAGGGAGGGGAAGGACAGCCAGAGCCAGAGCCAGAGCCAGGGGGACTCTTGGGCTCACCCCCAGCTTAGTGCTCGTGGCTCAGGAGTCACCCTCCCTCAGGGGCACCACTGTCCACTCCAAGGCAGCACTCTTCATTGAAGTCAGTTATTTCAAAGGTTTTGCTCCTTGCTCCAGAGTCTGCTTTCTCCACAGGTCTCACAACAAAGCCAAGGGAAACCCCAAACATGGAACCTGAGCTGTATTTTGCGCTGTAACCTCCATTTAGTACCCTTCCTCTGGTGCTCATCCCCTCTGTCCAGTCTTTCTAACCTTCAGGCCAAGCCTTAGGCTAAAGAATGTCTCAAAACCTCTGAGGATGGTTTTTCTTCTCTATTGCTTGAAATGCATTTTAAAAAAAAAGTTAAATACCTTTTATTGTCTGTGTAATACAAGCAGTACTGCACCATCTGTGTTTCACCTTCAGGGAGAGAGAGGCAGGAAGCCCTTGCATACCCAAGGAAAGGCTATCAAATTAAATAGAACAACAGAAAAGAAAGCCATCCTGTAACCTAGTTTGTGCTCCTACACTGTTTATGGTGATATGAAAGTGCTGCTTGATCAAAGAACAATTTCCAGGCTATTGTACAGTCAATTGGATTTTTCTTGGATGCTGAGCTGTTTCCCGGCTCCCAAAGATATTTAACCTGGAAACCCTGCAGCAGGCAGAGCAGAGGAGTTGGAAATTGTGTGCAGATGCACGAAATGCTCATCCATGGCTCACATGTGTTCAGTGCCCTCCCACACAGCCCGTGGGATGTGCCCTGTGCATGGCACTGCACTGCACATCCCACAGGGACCGGGAGGGCTGACAAAGGAAAAGGCAAAAGGAGGCCAGCAGCACAAAAGATGGAGGCAGGGAAACATCCATGGCAGTCTGGGATAAGGAGGGACCCAAGACCCCAATTTACCAAAGCTGACATGCTGTTTCCCCACCCTCTCAGCAGCAAAGGCAGCTCTGTGGCATGGAGAGAAGCAGTTCAATCCCTCAGCCCCAGACACCACCCCAGGATCACACAGCGTGTGCTGCAACTTCAGCATCAAAATGAGATCCTCATCCCCACCCAGCTCTTTTCAAACTTAAAGGAAAAAAAAAAAAAAAGAAAAGGCATTATGGAAGAGTGGGCTGAGCAAACCATGAGTAATAATTCCTGACCCCATGGCGAGGTTGTTAGTTATGAGGAAAAGGTTCATTATCTCCTCCTTTACCTATTTTAAGTGTTTTAGAGTTCTTCATTCCTCTCACTGAATCTCAGAGTTATTTTACCAACCTCCAGAACACTCCTAGCACAGCATGGTGTTGTCACAAGCACTCAAGAACAGCTTTGTGTGTGCACCAGGTGGGCCAGGGGCTGGTACAGGCTGGTCCTCCAGGCACCAACAGAGCTTGCAAGGCCTGGGATATTCTGTATTTACTCTCAGGTCTTTTACAATGCAAAATAGGAAAAGAAAAATAAAGAAAGTAAATTACTGCGCTGTCAGGAAAAAACGGCAAGGCAGTCAAATATTCCATCCTAAAAATATTCAAATATTCAAATATTCCATTCCAGCTCAAAAAGAAAGTATTGTCTATTTCTGACAACACTAATACTAAATTTGCATTATTACGTCAGAATGTTAAGTCCATGGCCCAAAGGTGTCTCTGAGTCCAACAGACTGCAAAGAGAGTGATTAGGACAACAAAGTGCTTTGTAAAATGCCTTCTGCCATCTGCCAGTCCTGTGCTGCTTTCCAGCATTTAGATATCACTGATAGCTTCCCATCTGCAAAGCCCCTACCTTGCTTTAGCCACTCCATGAGCATTTCTTGGTTTCCACAGCCCTACAGTCCTTCTGCATTTAGTTACTGCCATGAAGATGATGAGAAGCACATGGACATTTTACTCAAAGTCACCCTGGAGAAGCATCACCCAGCCCTCCTGTTCCAAACCTGTGCTTACAGATGAGACTCCTTCTCCAGTGCTACCCAGCAGGGCCCCTTTACCTGCAAGAGGGGACTCTGAGCCCAGCCCTGACAGCCTGAGGGATCCCTTGAGCACAGGACTGAACAGGGATGGGAAGTAAAGCAATTGCATTAGACAAGAAAGACAGAAATTTTTCTTCTTTTTTTATGTGCACTCAATAGAAGAAAAATAACTGCAGGCAGAGACTGTGGGTGAGTGATGGGTTCTCAGCTTAGCAATATCTCCAGAAGAAATTCTGTATATTATATTTTGCTCTTGAGAGCAGTGATGGACGAGCTCTTCTCCTTCACATCTTCCCACAGTTAAACAGAGCAGACTCTCACCAAGCTGCCTTTCTCTTGCCTTGACCTTTTGGGAAGGAACAGGGTCAATCCTCTTGGGGATTCACAGCAGGCTGTGCAGACTGGGAAATGCCAGTGTCTCCCCAGCCCCTCCACAGCTTCTCTGGGCAACCTCTGCCAGGCCTCACCCCCTCTGAATAAGGAATTTCTTCCTAACATTTAATCTCCATCTCTCCTCTTTTAGTTTAAAACCATTCCCTCTTGTCCTATCACCATCTGCCTGTGCAAAATGAGAAATGTTCAGCTGAAAAACACAGAAATGAGAAATGTTCAGGTGGCAAAAATCCCAGGGGAAGGTGAAGGTTAAATACCCAGACAAGAAAAGCCAACAATGTTGTTCTCCATAATACAAAATCTGAAAATGGGGACAGAGCACATTCCACTGCTCTGCTAGTACAAACTGCAAACAAATTGTTTCTGCAAGGGAAAAAGATCTTTCCTGAGCAAAAGAAAAAAAAAAAGCAGAGTGGGGACTAATCAAATTCCATGTTCCTCAGCAGTGCAAGACTGATGCCTCCCACTCCAATGCCATTTCAATAATTTGAAAAGAGAAGTCAAACCTTTAATGTCTAATTTGCTTTTCTTGTAGATGTTTTAAGGACCAGAGGACCTCAGTGTATCAGTACCCCTCCACAAGCATTCCTGAGTCCATCTCCAAATCTCCCTAAGTAAAAAGTTCATCATGCACGTGGGTCATTATGGGATGGTGGCACAGACCTGAAGGTCTGGGCTCAGGTTCAGAAATCACAAGTTTTCTGCCATCCCCAAGGCAAAGTTTTTGCCAACCACTTGTTCCTGGCTCCTGTTGGTGGAATGAAAGCTCTGATTTCTTTGGCTACTGGAAAAGGACTGGAACTCCCTGGCAGCTGCAGGCAGGGAACAGATATGTTCAGTTTGGGGGAAAAGCAAGCACAGATGTCAAAATTTCACTTTATCAGATTCATCAATCAATGTGATAATTAAATAAACAAGCCCAAACCCAGAGGTTTTTTTTTTTTTCATTCCAATCTGTACTTATTGCTTCTCATTCCTTAATTTCTGCCCACTGTTTGGCTGATGTTGAATCCATCTGAATCCCATGACTTCCATGGATCAGTCTCCCATGAGGCAGGGGAAAACAGGCATCCAGATCCAGGTCATGATTCTGCATGCCCAAAAAGCATTTCACACACTTTTAAGATATACTTCACCCTCACTGTTTAGAGCTTTCTTTTAGCTCATCCCCGGGTACTCAGGTGGGAGACCAGGAATAACATTAGTTTTAAGAAAATAAAAGAAACTGTTCAATATTGTGGAAATGTTGAAGCTGGGAGGAGAATTAAAACCAAAACAACACCACCCTTCCATACAGAAGAGATTACCACTGTCTAGCAATCTTTTATTTTTTAAAATTTATAAATTTCCCCTTCCTATTAAGAATTATTTGAACTGCCAAAAACTGATTTCTCTTTGCCAGCTCCTTCTTGTAGTCTATAGTCTCCCTTTTCCTATGGAGACAAAGCCATGGTGAATAATAGCACTGCAGATTTACCAGATAAACAACAAAAGAAATGTTACTATATACTCTAGACTCCGCCTTGAAAGCATCAATTAGATGTGTATTTGCAGCACAAAAAAAAAAAAAAGTGAAATAAATAAAATGCACTTCTTGGACTAGACATGGCTTTTAATTTTAAAATACAAGTTAACTTTTGCTCATGATGGTGCTGGACTGGCATGGAGGGGGCCCTGCTCAGTTTTCCTCCTACATTTACAAATGAACCAAAGCTTTCTTACAGGAAAACTCCCATCTCTAAAGAAAATGATAAAAAGAGTTGGTAAATCTTTGTGAGGCTCCTGAGTGCCAACAAAAGAGCAAACTTGAGCCATTCCTTCAGATGGATTTGATGATGGCAATGTCCACCCTGAGCTGGATCCCTTCCCCAGCACATTCCACACCAGCCACAAAAGCCAACATTTGCTTACAAAGCAATTGTTATAGAGCTAGCTCCTGACTTTTTAATTTATTGAATATTTGTTCCTCTTGACTGAAACTCCAGCAATCTCTCTGCCAGAACTAATATTTTAAATCGTGTATTTTAACATAATTTGAATAACTTTTTCAAAACAAGTTATTGCTGTGTCCTCTTATTTTGCATCCTGCCTAATCCCAAGGTCAAGGAACTCAAGAGGGGCTGCTTGATTTTTCTGAGCTTTGGACAAGAATTTCCAGACCCAACAAGAGCACTCTGCCAGCAAAGGGCTGCATTTGCCATGGGCTCTCTCTGGGGTGCAATGGACACTTTACAGCAGGACCACTCTTGGTTTGTTTTTATTCACTCTCTGCCATGTATTTGAAACTTTTGTCCTCGCTCAAAAAACCAACAGTTGAGCTTGCAACCTTCTTTTGTAAGGTCTTCTGTGGCCTCCACAAAACTCTTCAATCAAAGCTGGAGTGACAGCTGAAATTCATCTTTTCTAAGACATTCTATTCCATCTTTAGTATTGTTATTATGAAAAAGTTTGGGTTGGTGCACATCTACTGTCCACACAGCCAAACAGGAATGTTTATCACAATGACAAATTGACCTATTTTGGTTTAAAGGGGTGCCCTGTAATAACTTGGTTTCAAAAGTTCTTGGGATAGATAGATGACAAGAGTTACTAGTAGCAGATCTATATTAAGCTATTTTGAATCCCACGTTACACAACAATTACAACCTGTTGTATCCCCACTGATATTTTTCCATGGTTCTACTCTGTCCTTGCAGTTCCTTCATGTAAGAACCTCTTGTTTTTCAGTTCAGGAAGGCAACAGGACTGAAACTGTTTCCCTTCAGCGCCAAACAGCACATTTGACAACCAACCTGACACAAAGGCAAAGGGAATTCTGCTTCTATATTAATACAAAAAAAAAAAAAAAAAAGGCATTTTTAATTGGTGATAGCTCAGCTGAGAGCTGCCTTCTGAATCACACTCCATCTCCTGTACAGGGAGGTGCTGTGAGCCCAGAGGAAAACACAGCACTCTGTAGGTGTCTTTGGTTCAGTTGGGTCTCCAGCCTGCCAGAAGCAATTTCTCCAAGAGAGGATTATTGACTCTGAGCTGCATCATCCGGGGGATGCAGCAAACTGATGAGATTTAGAGGATGGGAAGCAAAACACAGAACCCAGCTGAAAGAGCAAGGAATATTGAGAAGTGTGTGGACTAAACACATTGAAGGAATTGGAAAGCAACAGTGACAAATGGATAAAATAAATAAAAGTAGGGATCTTCCACAAAACAGCTGCTGGAAATATTATTTCTAACTTGGTTTTCCCTGCATTCTCACTGCCATCCTCACCCTTAATCCTTATAAAGAAAATAAATCTTATAGATAACATTTTCTTCCTCTAAGGCAAGATAATTTGCACCAAAGAACAGAACAAGAAACTTGCTGCAAGCCCTCCCAAGCCCACACTTACCACACTGCTGGAGAAGGAGGACACCAGGCAGCCTACTGGGGTATACTGAGAACTAATAACAGAAAACTGATTTTCCCAGATCTTTAAATGGAACAGGAAGGCTTTTTTTTTTTTTTTTTTCTTTTTCCCCATTTCTCTCCATCACAATCGCCTTGATCAGTGTCTCGGATCAGGATGGTGTTTATGTGTGGGATGGCAGTGGGTAGGACCCTCCACCATGGTGAATCAGCCCAGCTGAGCCGGCTGGTGAGGCCATCAGCTGATTCCTGCCAGCTGAGCCGCTGCCTCCCCGCCTCATCCTCTCCCAACAGAGCCCCGGCCGCCAGGCTGAGTCACAGCTGCTTTGAAGGTGGCACTGGGGTGGCTCTCGTGTCCCTCCCTGCCCCGGGAGGGGATGCTAGGGAGGAGGCTGTCGCTGTGGCAGCGAACCTCGAGTCAGAGCTCTGAAAATGACAACGGGGGGGACAAGAAAGGGCTCTGAGGAGAACAAAACCCCCCTTCCAGCCGCCTTCTGTGACAGCTCTTCAATCTGCTTCTGCCGGGGCAGGGGGGACAGGGAGGATGGCTGATGCAGGGATGACCGATTTCCCGAGGACTGTAATTACATGGGATTAAAATGCAGAGCTCTGCAGTTATTTTGACAGAAATTACAACCTCAACAGGGGGAAAAGTCAGGGAAGGGCAGCAATAAAGCAGAACAAGCAGGCAAATCCAGCTCTGATTTAAGCACATCTCCACTGCCAGATTTGGCCACTTGGCACCCACTGACAGCTGTGTATTACCCAGTGATCCTTCCTACCAGAGGCAAAATCACAAATTTCCTCAGGGATTGCTAAAATGGCTCTAAATTTCTACTTCAGTGTTTGGTAGCATTTCTTTCCTTCCCACAGATATTTTCCTTCCCCCACTGCTTTTCCTGCAGAGAGGAGCCAGTGATGTGTTCCCCTGCCTGCTCCTCTCCCTGGCCAGCAGCACCCTGGGCTGCCCATGCCCTGCTCCCCCCTGCCTTCAAGAATCATTAATTATCATAAGGGAGAACATTAACTGCACAATGTCAAATGACTCTTCAATTTAAGAGCTGGTCTGTTTTCATCAGTCCAGGGCTGAGCTGCTGGGCTGCTCTGTGGTGAGACCCACTGCTGGTATTCCACTTGTGAGCATGCTCTGCCTGGGAAATACTCAGACAATCCAACTGCCAGCAGGGAATAATATCTTGTAAGTCATGGAAAAGACAGGGAAAAAAATATAAAAAGGAGCATAGGCTTGTGTAAGTGTTACAGGTAGGGAATTGTGAGGGTGGGTAGGGGCTGACATTGGTTACTTTTGAGGAGTCCATCAGGCTGAACATCTGCATTTCCAAGCAGGGCTAAACTCCATCAGGAGACTGGGTTTGCTCCAATGCTGTTTGAATGTTTAATTTATTCAGAATAATTTAGCTTCATTTGGGGAGTTGCAAATGAACTGTTACTTGTTCAACAAATCACTGGGGTTTCTTGCTTAGAAAAATAAAAAGGGAAACAGACATATTGACAAAGCCAGTGCTGCTTGTTCATTATCCACCTTTCCACAGTCACCCAGCAGTGGCCAGTGATGTTCCACAGCAACTCTGTTGAAGCACAGCACACCTCCAGACCAATGGCCAGCAGGAAAAGGGAAATTACACTCCTAGACATTCGTATTACATTCCTATTTCCAGAGTAGGAATTGGAAAGAATGGAATACTCAGAAAAGCACATCTTCCCTCCTATATTCTTGAACACCAGAACCTCCATAAAAGCCTCAATTTTTCAGGATAAATTGACTTTCTGATTTGGTATGGGCACAAGAGGATAAAAATTGCCTGCAGGCATGTCCATCTGTAATGTGTTTGAGGAACTGGTGGTGTCAGGCACTGTGTGTGGCACAGGGCATCAGGCAGCTCATGCTCCCCAGGGAATGGGGAAATTGGGATTTCCAGCTGGGTGAAGCCTGTTTGTACATACATTAATGTGGGGTGGTGGTGGTTAAATAACTGTTTCATACTGTAATATCTTTGCTGTCCTACAGCAAAATTTCATTATGCACAACTGTTCTTATTCCTATTGGTGTAATAAAAGCACCTCAGGAAATTCTGTAATGTTAAAATCAGTGGCCAAGTCTCCATTCAGATCTGAGACTAGAAATAATGCTGTATCAGCACAATAAAGTTGTTAACAGAAGACCAATTTAAATTTCTCCTTAAAACATAGATCCTGGGTTTCATCCCTTCCTCTGCCATCAGTGCTCCTGCTCCTCCTGCTGTGGGGCTGTTCCTGTGCAGGCAGGTCCCCACTGTCCCCTGGGGTGACCAGTGCCACCACACAGGAGCAGCTTCTGGGTCAGCAGCCACTGGTCACCATTCCCAAGGAGCACAGAGCAGCTTTGTCCCTGGTCCCTCAGCTTGATCCTTCCTGGTGGGAAAGACCCAGAGGCCATTCCCTGCAGCCCAGCACAGGCACAAATTGAATGGCAATAAGAAATGGGGATTAAAAACCAATTGTTTTTATTAGGCTGGTGGGAAAACACTGAAGCATTAGCATTTTTTAATTAGTAGTGGTGCTGTGAATGTAAAAGATGACAATGATGAACTCTGCACAGAGGGTTTCTCCTCCTTCCCTTTCTGATTCCTCTGCTGCTTAGGTTTGTGTGCTGGTTTTCTCATGCTTTTGTTTGGTTTACAGATACCTCTCATTAGCTTTGCCCACCGTGCCAAGCCCCCAGCATGTCTGGAGCACCTGGGGTTCCTGCTGTCCCCAGGGAGTCCATGGAGCTGTGGCACATCCCCTTGCCCTGCAGCACAGCAGTGAGCCCACAGCCCTGGGCCCTGCAGGTCACCAAAATGCAGCTCAAAGGCTGTGTTTTTCACAAAGCAAATCAAACACAACACCCACATAAGACAGTGGTGGGTCCAGGATGTGAATGCCATCCCCAGCCCTGGGTGGTGAGCACCACTGAAGGTGCACATCCTTCTCAAGGAGCTGGAGTGGGGGGTGGAAGGAGGGGGTTTCCCCTCACCCCCTCCCCTGACTGCAACAGGCAGCCTTTCCTAACCAGGAGTTGTATACACCAGGAGAAACATGAGTGAATCATATGCTTCAGAGTCCCTGCTGGTCTCTGTTGTCATAAATCAAGAAGGTAAATATAGATCAGTCACTGCCTGGGTTTATCAGGGTGTGTTTGAGCAGAAGCTGGGCTGTGGATGCTTTATGTGGGCAGTGAGAACACACCCTGAGCATTAATCTGGTTTGTCTAATTGATGTGGTTGTTTCTCTTTTGCTGACTGGATACATTAAGAAATTGTTCATTCACTCCTCCTGGTTTTTTTTATTGAAATCTACTTGACTGTACCTCAAAGCATGAAACAAAGCAAACCATTTCATTTTCCCTTGTGCCCTGCACAGAAGAGATGGAACCAACTCCTGCTTCAGCTCTCATTTCCAGCTCTGCTCACTGCTGGTTCCATGAGACTGAAAACATCACCTCACATTAGGTAAATCTTTTCATAAAAGCCATTAACTCCTTTGTGGAAAACCCAGTGGATTTTTCCATGAGATGTAATTTCTAAAAGCCTGTAGTTATAAATGCACAACATCAAAGGGCAGAAAAATAACAATAAATTTAAAAAAAGAAAGCAGCAGAATAGTTCAATGCAAGCAGCATTTTATTTGTGTACATTCCACCTGATTTCAAGAGCTGCATCACATCTATACCTGGACCACTCCAGAACCAATTCATCAAAACGTGTACTTTTAGCATCAGATCTCATGGAACCAGAAAGGAAAACAGTATTTGCTTTGCATTGATCAACAGGGTTTTTTTCTATGAAGAACTTTTTTTTTCCCCTTCAATTTTCCAGTCCTTTTCTGCACTCTGAGTCTTTTGCATGCTAGCTGGCACATCAGTGATGAAAAACACACTGTCCTAATATCCTCCTCCAGCTCTACAGAAGCTTGCTTGAAACCTATTTACTGCTGGGATGTGCATATTAATGTCTTGTCTTGTTTGCCTCAACAAACAGAAAGGAGCTATTTTAAGTTAGTAGAAGACACACAAACTATTGAAAGTCCAATCTTTGTTTTCTAGAGAAGCCATCTGGTGCCCATTCCCTCTTTTGCATTGGTTTTAAAGCTTCTCTGGGGTGTGGACAGCACCTCCCCGTGTATCAACAAAAGGTCAATGAGGGATGGCTGTCCAGGTCGTGGGACCTGTGCCAGGGATCTGACAGAGGGCAAGGCATTGCACCAAAGCCAGGGGATGGGGCAGCCACACGCTGAGATCCAGCTCATCATCATCGAGGCAGGACCCTGATCTCTGATAGTGATATAATGAATACCAAACTAAAACCTAAAACTCTGCTATCCCAGGCTGTGATCTTATCAGCCTCCCTGGAAAGCTGAGCTGCACCAGCCCCTGCAGGCCTTGAATAGTAGATTTCAGCCAATATGCTGCAGGTAATTCAATCCGAGCCGCTCTGCTCTCCCAAGCAGCGCTCAGCCAAGGCTGCATTACCATATTAAACCCACAGTGACTTCAGAGGTGTGGGCTTTGGCTCCTTGTCCTTCAGCTGACATGCAAAATCAGGGTGAACAGACCTGGAATGGCCCAGCTGAAATATCTTGGCTGAGCTTCAACTGAGAAGCTGTGTTTAGTCTGAGGCAAAGTGCACAATGGTGCACATCTGGATAAAGCTTTTGCCTTCAGTGCTGACCCTTCCTGGCACTGGCCTTTGGCTTTAGCAGTAAGGAATCATCGGGGCAGAGTAGATCAATAGAAATGTCAATGACAACAAACTATCAATTCAATACCTTCCTCTTTTGTTCTGCAGTGCTGTTGGTTTTAGAGCAGATGTGCTGTGCTCTCCTGCTGAAGAGCTGATGCTACTGAGCTTCTAACCCTGGGATGTTTCTAAACATTCCCTTTCCTGCAAGGCCTGCTCCTGGGACAGCAGCAGTTATTCTGAACACGCAAAAAGCTGCACTTTTTGTGAAAAACAAACAATAAACAATAAACCCTCTTATTTGCATGCAAAGCAAATGCACTCAGGCAAACAGCAGCCTCTCATCAAACCCTGGGATGGGCAAAGCCCTGTCCATTATTATTAGCAAGATGGATAAATCACACAGCCAGCTATGATGCCCAGGAAGCATTCACTTACCTTTCTTTTTTCCTTCCCCAGAAAAAAATGCTGTTTTCTTTTTTTCCAAGCAGAAACAGTTCAGTCTCTGTGTCAAACTTGGCAAGCAAATGCTAAAATACTCTGCAGACCACTGATATAACCTGGCGTTCCCAGCAGTGGCGAGCGACCTTTTGTGTATGAGCCCAAAATAAATGCTGTGGGTAGTGCTGCTCTTACTGAGGGCACCACAAACAGCTTCTCCTGTGTATGGACAGCCCAGAAGAGACTAAGCTGGACCTGTCACCATGATGTGTCACACTGGGGACAAGCAGCTCATGGGTGTTCCCCAGCCCTTGGTGCAGCACTGCCCACCCAGAGCCTCACTCTCCGAGCCATCTAAAACAAGGTACTGGTGATGGGGAACTGAAATGGGTCCAAAGTGGGTGCCATGAGAGGCAGCAAGGGAAAACTGTGATCAAAAACAGTCTGGTGTGTGCAGCACCACAGCAGAGCAAGTCAGCCTTCAGCAGCCTCCCAGAGCTCCCCTGAGTTGTTCAAGGCCAAGCTGAACAGGGTTTGGAGCAACCTGGTCTGGTGGAAGATGTTTCTGCCCATGGCAGGGGGATGGAATGAGAGAGTATTTCAGGTCCCTTCCAACCCAAACTATTCTGTGATTCTGTGAATAAGCCCTATGGCAACAAGTCTTCCCTGCTCGCTGCAGGTGAACCAGGCTGTGCGTCCCCTTGCCAAAGCCTTGTCCTCAGAGCATTCCCACACTGATAACAAAACCATTTACAGCATCCAATCCTACAGCAAATTAAAAATAAGGTCTCCAAGCTCTTTACAGAAAATAGTGAGTTTCTACCTAAAAGTAGCCCAGTGTGGCTGCTGCTAGAGCCACAGCTTTACTGAGATGAGGAACCAGCAAAGCCAAGCAACCCTCTCAACTTCAGAGGCACCCCTTTACAGGGCACATGATGGGTGGCAAACTCCAGGACCCACACTCTGAACTGAGCACTGAACCACCAGACAAGCCAATGTCAGCAGGGGCAGGCTCCATGTGGCACATCCCATCAAACCCAGCATGGCTGGGAGGCTTTGGGGGCTGAAGGACATCAAATAAGTGCTGCTTTTCTGGGGAGCATCCAAGGGGAGCCACACTCATGCCTAACACAGAGATGTTGCCCTGTGACAGCTCTGTATCCAGACTCACAGCCCGTGTGTGATCTCCAAACAGATCCACTACTGTCCCTGTACTGGTATCATCTTTGTGCTGTTACTTTCTCTGTTACTCTCAGAACAAACTACTAAAACCAAATCCTGCCATCAGCTTCACCCTGTGACTTTAATAAAAATCTAGATGAGCTAAACCCACTTGCAGGACAGCAGGAACTGGTCAAGTATCACTTGATTAATCCATAATCATCACAGCATACATGGTGAGACCTGGATGGACACTTAGCAGCTACATGGTGGCCCAAAACATTCATATTAACCAACCCATGAGATGAAGAAGCTGAGAAGGCAACAAAAATAAGACTTCTGTCTGTTTTGGTTGTTAAAAGCAGACTTATCTGAATAGGAAAAGAAAATAGTGTGTGGTCCTTTAAATAAGGCAGCAGCCTCCAAACACTGAATCATTTAATCCCCTCTCCTGGCAGCTGCTTTATCCCAGCCTCCCCCCGGGTCTGCAGTCCCAGGGCAGCCCTGCTGAGGACTGCAGCTCCCAAAGGTGGGGTGTCCCCAAGGTGTCCCCACCCCACACAGCCCCCAGCCCCTTCACACAGCTCTTCCTGTGTCTGTGACTGAGGTTAAGGCTGCCCTTCCCCTTTGAGGATGGTGGTGGCACAACCAAAGGGCATCACTTCTTCTGCATGCACCAGTGACAGCCTCCAGCCAGGGGAGAGGCCACAGCTCATGCTGGAGCTAGGCTTGGACTGTGGGTTTGCATGGGGATTTGGAAGGGATTTATTTAATGCTCCATCACCCCGTGTGTCTCTGAACAGGGAATGTGTCTGATGGGTGCATTACCCATTCTTCTCTGCTCAGCCTGGCATGGATGACATAGAGCAAGAAAGAAAGGGGCTGGGAGAAATTGTAGCTGGATAACATCAAATGGCAAAGCACTCCCAGGGTTGCTGTGCTGGGATTTTACCCATTTCTGTTTATGCCCACGCACCATTGATGCAGAGGGAAGCACCTGATATGGGTTTATGAGAAACATCCATGTGGATGTTTCCTTTCAACCTGTCCAAGATGCCTCTTAGCAATGCAAAATAACCCCAGAATAATCCCTTCCATTGCTCTAAGCATAAATTAAACCCATGGCCAGTTCCACTACACACAAGTGATTTAAATAATGAAGAGGGTGCACAGTGAGTGCTGGGCTCATCCCCTGCCCAGCAGTGTCAGGGCTGCAGTCCCTGTGCATCAGGGTAAGAGCTCACGGGGTCAGGGAGGAGGCAGGCCCAGCTCACCACTCCAGGCACTTTCTTTCACCTGCCCAGCTAATTGCAAGTGAATTCCCCCAGCTGAATTGTCCCACTGAGGTACCATAAACAAAGAAAAGACAATTGCTCACTGAAAAATTACAGCATGTGCAGCCAACTCACTCCCTGAGACTGGGCTGTACTTCATTTCACATGACTGGGCTACAGAGAACTCTGAAACTCACCCAGGACTCCTACTGCAGAGCCAGTAGCTCCAGTGAGGTTTCATAAGTCTCAAGTCAGGGCTTTAATAACAGGACTGCCCTTCCTCATCCTGGTATTCATCGTGGCACAAGTCATCAGATGAGACAGCAAGACTAATCCTTCTTCTTATCCTCCTACAGGGATGCCTCCATCACTCTGACCCCTACAGGTACTCACTGAGGTTCCAACTGATGCAAAAGGAAGAAGAAGAAAGGCCAAGCATCCTGGTAATGTTTCTAAAAATACCAGTACTTCTGCAGGGCTCCACTGGGTCTCTGCTCAGAGACACTGTCAGCTGAACTTTGCAGTGGATGTCTGGGAGTTACTGCTGTTGTGGGGGATGCATTGGGATGCTACAGACCAAACCAAAGAGAGAACACTTGTCAGAGCCATTGGACATGCAGAGGGAGCAGGTGAGGGGTAACCAGCTCCCATCACTGCACCCCATGGCTGCTCTCTGTGATGTCCCTGTGCAGCCTGGTGCCTGCAGACAGAAGTGCTTTTCTGTGAAACATCAGTGGTTCCTAACAGACAGCTGACACTCTCCGAGCACCTTCACCAAACGGCAGGAGGGTGATGTGCTGTGCCTTCAGCCTGCTCGTCTAACAGAGGCTGCTGGAGGGATGGCAACTAGCACACACAGACACACAGATGGCACAGGAAAGGTGCTGCAGCTTCCCAGCTTCCCCCTCCTAGTTTCAAATAGTTTTTTCCTTTGGAAGCATAACCCAAATCAGTGCACTTTTGTAAGACCAACAGAAATGTTTTGAGGTGACCAAGCACACACATTGGGACCCTGCTGTAAATCCAAGGGGAACCCAAGCTGTTTGTCTTGAACATTCCATTAATCAGTTTTGATGATGTCAGAACATTCTGAGAAACAGCACTGAAGAAAACTCATCAAAACAACGGAGCTGGAGATGAGACTTTCCTCTCTGAGGAGTTTCCATGGAGGGAGAGAGGGCCCATAAGGTGAGGATGCTGGCAGCCCTAGAAGAACCTAGGGGTCAGCAGGCACCTAGAGGTATTGATTGTTTTAATATGAAGCTGTGCAGATAAAGAGATAACCCAGAAAAGCAGGAACTGTGGTATTTAAATGGCATGATTAATTAGTCACGGATGAGACAAGTATGAGGGGGTTATGAGAGGTAAACAAACATTTTAATAACAGTAAGAAAGAAAGCCAATAGGGCAGCTTTTGCTGACTTCTCTCTCTGTATTTAGAGTCACAAAAAAAAAAAAAAATTGTCCCATGAAATTGGAATGGCCAAATTTGATGGTGAGAAGAAAAATAGCCAAGATAATGAGACAGCAGCTGGTGGAGACCCCTGCTACAAGGTGTTGTTGAGGCCAAAGCCTTGTCAAATTCAAAATAGGATAAAGTATTTAAATGACCAGTCAGATGGCCACTTACTACAGAAAAGTGGGCAGAAATTAGTTTGGTCTAGAAATTGGACAGTGCCTGGGGACAGAGGAAATTCTGCTGCAAATGTACCATCATGTGCTTGGCTGCTAAGGAAAATTTCACCTTAATCTGAGGGTGACCTCACTGATGGGACTTGTTGAGAAAGTAACTTGTTCTCATTCAGTTCTTCACCTACATTTAATCAACCTGAAGAGAAATATTAGAGGGTAGCTGTAAAAATTCAAGATTCAATTCCTGCAAGATTGGAAGTAACAAAACTCATGAGGACAGGGTAAAGATTAATGAGAAAGAGCTTAAGTGATCCTCTGACAAAATGTTT
This sequence comes from Serinus canaria, assembly GCF_022539315.1. Lineage (NCBI taxonomy): Eukaryota > Metazoa > Chordata > Aves > Passeriformes > Fringillidae > Serinus > Serinus canaria. The sequence goes on along the minus strand of NC_066323.1, from coordinate 4,066,459 downwards.
GTGACATTTATTACTCAAGGTGGCGGCAGGTTGTTGTGCACAGCTAACAGCAGGTGCCACTGCATAAAACAGAAGAAATCTTATAAAAAGGAGATTAAAGCTGGGATAAAACAGGGTCTAGAAAGCTACCAAACAGCAAAGTCCTCTGAAGAAAGATCTCTGAGCAGCAGAGGGAAAGTGGAAGATGGGGGTGGTATCATGGTACTGCACAATGATTTTTAAGCGGACGAAAAAGCTGCTACCAAACAAACTTCCCATGCTCTGGTACACCAGTCCCAATTAATAAATACAAATCAAACTATTTTGAACCTACACACATAAATAAATCCCCCCAAAACTTGGCCATAATGCCAATCCTTTCAGAAACACACCAGCCCATGGCCTTTACTCACACATTCTACAAGCACCAAGGAGCTGAGTGTGAGCACAAAAGGCTGGTGGTGCTGTCAGCTGGAATTCAACATGGTCTTAAAAGTGATGCAAAACAAGAGGAAACAACAAATGGAGGAAGTTTTCTCTTTTGCACAGATGTAGTCCAGGGGAAGCTCCTGTTATCAGCTATCCACAGCTCCATCCAGTGTCCAGGGACTGAGTGAAGCCAGTGGATGTGAAGAGAAACAACAAGCAAAAGGGAAGCATGAGGACCAAGACAAGGACAGGAGAGCTGCAGCCCTGAGTGTTGCTTTCAGGCAATCAAAGAATAAGGAAAAGAATAAAAACAGAGTTTCAAAACTGCTGGTTGTGAGGAAGGTAATCAGCTGACTGTGCTTTTTCTCTGTGATGTGATGTGTGCTGGCCAGAGTGGCAGGAAGGGAACAGAGCATCCTGTCATCCTGTGATGACACCTTCTGCTGGCCAGCAGTAACCTGGGAGAGATTATTTCTGTTCCTGTTTGGGAAGAGAGGGACAGCAAAGAGACTTCCATGAGGGAGGGAAGAGAGCAAGCTAAAGCTGTGCTGGAGAGAGGAAGGAGTCTGGTAATAAATTGGGAAGATTATGGCACTCATCTGGAAAGACACAAAAACTGCCACAGGAGTCAAGGCTGGAAAGGAAATTGGAGATGACATGTGGTCTGCTCTCCTGGCCAAAAACAAGATCATGGATATGGAATCAGAATAGTTTGGGTTGGAAGGGTAAAGGTCACCTAGTCCAACCCCCCACCCTGTCTGTGTGTATCTGTGCACTGTCACTGTCTGCATGTCCCCAGAAGGTCATTGCCATCCTGTCAGGGTCACTCACGCTAGGCAAACACTGGCTTCTGAACTGAACTGGTTCCACTGAAGGACCCCACCTTTAACTTTTATCAGAAGAGATTTCAGTTTTTGGAGGATGAAAGGTCTCTCTCCACTGGAGACACAGCTCTCATAGGGAATAGGTCCTGTTAAAAGCTTTAGAATGAAACTGTAACAGATACTGAAACCAGATCCTCCCCAGGCATCACTGGAGATGGACCCAGGTTGGATTTGATGACAAAATACAGATACAGACAGGGAGTATTTCTAGAGCAAACCAAACAGCAGAAACTGAGAAACAAAACTTCAGAAAGGAATAATCTTGATCATGAATTTTAGCTATCCTATAAAGTAGCTATGGGTTTAAATATTAAATATATCCTGCACCTGATACCTAATTCCTCCCAGCTGGGCTGTGCAGAGGGCTGGACAGCACAGCATGCTGCAATGCATGAGGCATTATTTTAGTCCTAATTCTGCCTGTTCCGGGATTACAGCATTAACACCCAAATCTCACAGTGCAGCTCAAGGAGAAAAGAAAAACGAGATTCCCCACGCTCTGTCCGTGGGGCGAGGAAAGCCCTGCGCGGCAGGAGGCAGCCAGGAGAGTTATTTTTCATCAGCCAGACAGTTTGGGGGAGGCCACCCGCAGCCCTCAGGACACTCGGACAGGCAGGGAGGACTCTCAGGGAGGGGAGGTGGCCATGGGGGTGGCAGCCCCGCGCAGGGAGCTCTCCCGGGGCCGGCACGGCCCGTGGCTATCGCCGGCGGTCACATGCGGCAGGCGGGGAGGGGAAGCGCTGAATAATTGAGGAGCTGCAGCGCCCTCCTCCCTTCCTCCCTCTCTCCCTCCCTCCATCCCTCCTCCCTCCATCCCTCTCTCCCCCTCCCTCCGCCCTGCGTGCGCGGCCGGGAGCCGGGGTCGGCGGTGCCGGCGCAGCCCCCCCGCCCCGCCGGCTGCAGCAGCGCCGCCGCCCCCGCGGGGAGCGCGGCCCCGCAGCACCGCCCGCTGCCCTCCGCGCCCGCGGTGAGTGCCCGCTCTGCGGGGAGGGGAGGGAACGGGGTGCGGGGGGCGCCTCGGAGCCCCTCGGGGTGCGGGGGACGAGCGGCGAGCCCGGGGAAGGTCTGTCCGGAGCCCTGGCGGGGAGCGCGGCCGCGGCCCCCCCGCCAGGCAGACGGAGCCGGTTTTGTGCCCCGCTGAGCAAAGGGAGCGCGCCGAGCTCCTCCGGGCCACGGGGCACCGGCCCCGGGGACCCCAGCCCGCCTCAGCATCGCCCTGCCCCGGCCCGGCGCGGCCCCGTGTTTACGGAGTGTTGGGGCACTCCGCCGCGGGGAGGAGGCGGGGAAGCCGGGGCTGACGGCGCGGGATTGATTGGAAACGGGGAAAAAACCGGAGTGACAGAAGGGACACCGGGTGGCCTGAGCGAAGCGACGGCTCTTGCTACAGGTGACCGCACGGAACGCGGCGCGGGAAGGTCGGGACGCTGCGGGAGGGGGGCAGTGAGGGGAACGGAATCCGAGCAGAAGGGAAACAGCGAGGGAGGCGGGAGCGGGCAGGTGAGACCCGCGGGGCCGGTGCCACCCTCGGGGCTGCTCGGGGCTCGGTCGGTCCTGCCTGCGGCCGCGGCTCCGGGCGGGCGCTGTCCGCGGTGCTGAAGCCCCGACGGGGCGGCCCCGGCCGCGCTGCGACCCCGCAGACGGACCCCGGTTACGGCTCCGTCCTCCCCCCTTTTTGCGCCTGCAAAACTCCCTGCGACTTGGAGGCCGGGAATGGAGTTGGCTTCCTCTTTACGTCACCCCGGCTCGGTGCTGTTTGTTGATTCCGCACGGGTATTTGGGAGCTGCCTGGCACCAGCCGCTGCCCGCCTCGGTGTGCTCCAGCAGCACCGTTCCAAAGCCTCATCTCCGCTCTCTCAGCTGCTCTGCAGCCCCAGTGTTGTGGCCTATTAAATGATAGTTTATACAGATCGACTCGGTGCCCTCCTGGCACAGGAGTGCTGAGTGCTCCAAGGCAGGGTTTCTGGAAGCAGCACCGGCTCTGCTTCCAGGGGGAAGCCCTGTCTGGCCGACCTCAGAGAAGATTTTTGTCTCAAAAGAGCCATGTCTGATTTGATCTAGTGTATTAAGTGATTAATTCTCCCAGTGTCCCTGAGTAGCAGGCAAATAGATTTTAGCAAGCCAAGGCATTTGTTTAACTGCCCAAAAACTGTCATGAGACTGAAAATCTGATTGCTAAAGATATTTATATGTGTTTGGTTTATTGGTACACATTGCTAAGGCATGTGACTTAGCAGAGTTGAAAAACATATTGTAAATAAACAAAAACCCTCAAACAAGCCAAAAACAACACTAGAGAGAAAAGTTACCTAGATTAAACTCAGCATCTATTCTTAAAATGTACTGCTCCATGGGGACTCTCTGTTGCATGAGAACAGAGAATTAGGGAGTCTTGCAGAGGTCCAAGGTCTGATTTCCCATTTTCACCTATTAAAGGGGGTAAAATTTTCCAACAAAATGGTTACTGATGAGTAGTAAACAGTGTCAACAAGGAATCTTGTGTCCTCTTGACATGAACTCAACTGTGCAGTACGTATCTGACAAGACAGCACAGATGCAAGAGCTGTGATAAGTCATTGAACAAGAACAAGGGGAAAAAAGGCTGGTTTAGTTGCTCTTCAGTAAGTGGAGATGTAGGAAGGAAATTTCACCTCAGCCCTTGAAAACAGACTGCTAGAGCACAGCAGACATCAACAAAAATGACAACAAAATTGGAAGTAAGGAAAAAAAAAGGGAAGAAAAGCCAAAACCTGTCAAGGACTGGAGAAAGGCCCTTACAGAGGAGGAATTACAGCACCTGAGAATTCACTTCATTAAAAAGCAGGGAGGGAAGTGATGTGAATCCTTGAATCTGAGAGCCTCTAGAGAAAGAAATTACCAGGCACTGAGTTATTCCTCTGTCTGCCAAAGAGAGGCACAACATGAGCTGGTGCTGAGATGCTAAAGCCACAACATTCCACTTTAAGGGAGGGATCACATTTTTGAACAGAGGAGTGCTGATGACCTGATGAAGGAGCCATCAGAAAATGTGCTGGATTCTCCATCTGTTTATGTCACGGTTTGATGTCCTCCCAAAATATGCAATTTAGCCAAAGGCATTGGGCTCCCTGCAGGAGTAATTGCCTGGAAACCAATGGGCTGAGACCCAGACAGAATTAACTCCAAGGACTTTATGGTACCTTTGGTCCTTAATTCCCCAAATAAGGCACAGAGATGCTGCAACTTTAATTCCAGGTGTCCCAGCCACCCCCTAGATAAATACTACCCCCTCAGTGGGTGGGATTTTTAACCACATGCCAAGAGCAGAACAAATAAGTGACCAAATTCTATTTTGAATCCTCCAGTTTTCCAACTGGTTTCATTAATTAACTCTCCCCCAAAAGAATATCTTTCTTTGTGCATGTTGCAGTAAAGGGAAGCATTTTAAAACATAAAACATTCTCCTGAGGGAGTTATTCATGACTCTCAAGTCAAGACATATCTTATCCTTCTCTAATTTTTTTTGGATTATACAAAAATGATGAAAATTTATTCTTTGTGTAACTTCAGAGTCTCAGATGGGATCATATCAGGAAGGATTCCAGCCAAAATCATTTTAGAGGATATATTTGTAGGTTGATTTGACACTACTTCCTTCTGAAGATAGTCTGTTTTCTCAGTTCTGAAATCACGCACATATAATAAAATTTCTTCCATGCTCCTTTAAAGGCAACAGGAGATTTTCTAGAAAATTCAATGAGAACAGGAAAACCTCCTAACAGCTTAATTAATGTTTTTTCTCTGAAGCCCTGCAACATTCAAGCAAATAGGATGGCAAGAATTTACACAAACATAAACACAGTCTTGGCTCTTCATGAAGCCAAGCAAAAAAAGAGGGTAACAGAGCAGTCTGTAACTGATTTCTTAGTCCCCAAATAATAAAAACTTTGCTTTCAGAGCACCTGAGCTATTAAAATCATCATCATATTTAAGCAACATATTGCTGTTTGGATTATTAAGACATTTAAAAATCAAGAATGCAAAAAATAAAGCAAATACTTCTTCAGCTGTGGGTAGCAGTGGGATCTGTATGTCACACAAAAACAACATCAGCAGGGGGGCAGCATGTGTGACTCTCACATTAATAAAACAAATAATTAAACCCCCAAATCACTGCCAGATTTGTGCCCTCTATAATATATAAAGCCATGGTTGGGTCTGAGCATGTCAGTCTGTGAGAGACAGTAGATCTAGGTATGCAAAGTATCCAGAGCCCAGAAATACAGCAGACATTTTTCAGCTACTTCCTATGGATGTGAAAACCTGGCCAGAGTCTCACCTCAGTCCAGGTCCAGGGTGAGTCTGCTGAACTCATTAAACCACCCACGTGTAAATGGAAGCAGACCCAGATCCACAGAGAGTCCTAAGACATTTTTCATTTACAAGGAATTAGACATAGCTAAGCTGAGGTTGTCAACGGGAAAATGCCAAAACTGAAAGAACTGGAAACTGTAATTTTTCTTTTGTATATAGAGAAAAATTCTCTTGAGTTTGCTTGGCTCATTGAATAGCAGCCCTGCTTCCAGACTCTGCAGTCATCTTCAGGGGATGGCGTGCTCTGGCCAGCATTTATGCTCCCACCACAGCCTATCCCCTGCTGTTACCAGGCTGGAACATCTCTAAGAGAAAACTATTTTTTCCCACAATAAAACTGTCAGAGCGAAGCCCAGGCACTTATGAAACAAAGCCAGTGAGGTGGAGCCACACAGCACATGATTCCATTGTTTCTGTTCCTCTGCACAGTCACTGTATCCATAATTCACTGAAAGTCATGATACCATAAATTAAATCCACCTGGCAGGTGAACAGAAGAAGAGCTTTTGCAGCACATGTGTTTCCAGCACCACATCCTAATTCTGAGAGGACAGGATCAAAGTGGCCTGCTGCCTAGAGGGAAATGGGTTTGCCTTGCTACAACTGTCTATGAGTGTATCTGTATCAAAACTTTAGTAAAAATCTATAAAACCAAGCATGAGCTCAGGGCAGCCCCTCTCAGCAGCCATTGGCTCTTGTTTATTGGTGACCATGACCTCAGTTAGTGGTTTGGGCCATTCCTCCTGCACATCCTCAGCTCCCTGAGTCTGGGCTGAGTCTTCCTCAACAAAGTTTTTTGAAGCTGAGGATGGAGACACCCCTTTGTGCACCACTTGCACACTTGGGCACATTCCACCTGCAGCAGCACAATTAAACCTTAGCTTTAAACGTGTGCCTGAGCATTACTGAACCAGGTCTTAATGAAGGACCTGTTGAGCTGTGCTAGATGAGCCACTGCCCCGTGGTGCTCAGCAATGTCAGGATGACTCCAGATAGGATTTGGGCATGCTGGTCTGGTAGTGAAGCAAACATCTGCCTCTCCTGGCTGTCCTTCCCTCCTAGGTGGGAGCAGCAGGAAGCCCTGGGCACAGGTATCATGTCACTCCAGCCCTGGAGCCACAGGCTTGGGAAGCATCTGGAATCTCCAGAGCCTTGTCTAAGACACCTGGGCACCAGCAGGTGTGTTCACTCATTAAACAACTGGCTGGGAAGCAACAGGGAATGGGAGTTGTGCAATTAATAACCAGGGTCACCAGCTCTGCTCGAAGGAAATTAAGACAGAAAGAAGCAATATGTCCTTTGGCTGGGAGCTCTGGCACAAACAGCAACAACATTCCAGCAGCTCTTCTCTCACTCGTGGGCAGGCTCAGCAGCAAATTATGCTTGCCAGGCAGGGCAGCACACCGTGGGGACACTCTACTGACAGTAGCTGGGAGACAAAAGTCTCAGGGAAAGAGGTTGGGTTTGGGGTTTTGCTGCTAAGGGAGGCTAAGAGAAAGGAGGCAATTAGCTACTTTAAGTTGGGCTAATCATGTTGGCTCACACTGATTCCCTTGCTACAAAAGGACATCTCTGGGCAGTGTGTGTGCATTGCTCAGGAATATTATCATACTCTAGCTTTTTTGCTATTGCCACTTTTAAGAACACATAATTCTTCATTTAATTCTGCCTCTCTAGTACCATCCTAGAGACTGATTTAGTGTTAGTCTGCAGTAAGTTTGTAACTCACAGGATAAAAAGCCCTCCTGCTACAGCACCAGGTATTACTCACATTACACCTCACTTAGGTGTTGCAGTTCCTTTGCCTGTCTGATGGTGATAAATGACTAAACACATGAACTCCATTCTAAATCATCATCTTTGATCCACTTGTGATCACATTACTCATATAATCAGTTGTGCTGAAATGGAGCAGAATTACTCATGTAAGGAAAGAGTTTTTTGTCCTAGTGAATAAGAAGAATAAGGAACAAAATGTAATAAAATCAGCAGGAGCTGCTATTCACTTCTTTGGAGGAGCATTGAACCTACCTCAGGCTTCTATGGAGCAATTTAGAGACACAGGTTACAACCAGCCAAATTTCCCCCAGCTCAAGGCTCCTATTTGCATATGCAAAAAGCTCCCATTGATTTGCATATGCTACTACTACTGCTTCTGGAACCTTTAGTAGGCTTGGGATTGAAGAATATGTTTTTCCAGCTTCTTCTGAGGAAAGCAGTTGTTTGAGATCCTCTCCTGCATTAATTAGCTGATAGCCAAAATAGTGGAAGTGGGGCAGTGAGGCATAATCAATTACATTTGTATAACTGCTGATGGAACACGATAAGTAATTAATGAGACCATGTGCACAAACAAAAGATAAATGCATTTGAAGCTTGGCAAGAGTGAGTAATGGTGTAAGTTTGATGTGCTTACTGTGTAAAAGGCCAGTTCAGACTCCTACTGAATTATTACAGAAAGGTGGAAAGACTGCTGGTGAGTGAGAGTCAGCATTGAGAGGAAAAAGCCCAGCAGTGTCTTAGTGGGGAATAAAGGAATCTCTACAAAACCAGCAATCTTCAAAATAAAACTAGAGGTTTAAAACCAGTGGATTTTCAGATCTTGTATTTGATATACAGGGGAATTTTTTCTTTGTTTGGATGACGAAGCCTTAGTGTTAAATCAGTTCTTTACTGAAAGATTTGTGATTTCGTCACTGGGTTCAAAATGCTACCCAGAAACTAAATAAGTTGTCATAATGATGTATCAGCAGACTCTTGCAAGAGTAAAAATCCATTTTGTTTAGAGAACCTCACACATTAATAAATAACCCATTCTGTGAATTATGTCAAACGAAAAAAACTCTCCTGTCTGGCCTGCAGCAAACCATAATGACTTTCACTCTGCAATGTAAAAGTATGGATCCACTGAGGAAAGAAAAAGAAAACATAGCCCAGTAATTACAGAGATTTCCTCTTGTGTGTTGTTAAAGCAACGACAGTTTTAAAAGGAGTATAATTCTAGAAGAAACTGTCTGGTTGCCCAGGTCTAGAGTTTCAGTGATACCAAGACAGCTGTTGTCATTCTCACTGTGAGATTTGGTACAGAAAACGTGTTATCTCATCAAAGTGGTAATTACTGGAAGTACAACCTACTACCTAAAACCAGGGAAAGGCTCAGAGTCACAAACCCCAGGCTGCAACCACCCCACTGATGCTGCTGGCAGTTGTACTGTCAGAGGAATCTACGCCCAGCATTGCAAATGGGCAACTCACTATATTCCAGAAAAATCAGATAATGCTTCTCCTCTCGTCACAGCTCAGGGTCTGGAAATGCTACTCACAAAAACCAAGGTGGATGAAGGATGTGCCAGCATATTTGCAAGGCCAGCCTGGATGGAGCCCTGGGCAATCTGGTTTAGTGGAAGGTGGCCCTGCACACGGCAGGTTGGGTTGGAATGAGGTGATCTTTAGGATTCAGTCCAACCCAAACCATTCTGTGAATCTACAAGTCAGCTGAGATAAATCTGAATTCCTGGGCACCCCTCCCATGGTGTTTAAAATGCCTGAACCTCAGTACATTCATCCTTGAAACCCTGAGCACCCAGACCTGTGAACCCAAATTTCCTTTAGGAGTTTCATGTGTTCTACATCACTGCAGTTTGTGGCTGCAGAAAGGAGGGGGAGGCTCTGCTCAAAGAACTGGTATCAATATCTGCACTTGGAATGCAAAATCACACAGCACCACAAATGAGCATTTGAAAGTGCAGAGAACCTCTAGGGTCGAGCACGTGCAGGTACAAAACCAATATTGACTCAACAAGGCATGTCTAGGGGACTGTTAATCATTTTTAGCATTGTTTCTCATCTGCTTCCATAGAAAACCCAGACAGATTAACCACCACACACTTCTTTGAGGCAGTGAATTTCTCCATTTTACTGGTGGAGCAACAAATTTCACTCATTTCACGTGGTTTCACTACTCTCCTAGAGGGAGCCTGTCAGAACAGCTCCAAGATGTTCCTGGTTCCCCACCTCCTGCTCAGCTCACCCATTTATTGATTTGCCATTTCCCTGCCTTGTTACAGTTTTTAAGGCTTTTACCTTCCCACCTCAAGACAACAGCAACAGATGAGACCTTTTTGCAAATGTGCAAATTGATTATACCTCCTTCTCCCTAGTTCTCTCTTTTTTTTTTTTTTTTTTTCCTCTTCTGGTGGTTAAATAGCTTTGTTGCAAACCCAAACAGAGCTCTTCATGCATATTGCATTATTTCAGCTTGGCACACACAGACTCCTGTATCTGTCATACCCTGCATCCATTCCTACACTGCTCTGCACCATGGCAGTGATTGGTAGCCATGCAAAAAGGGCAGAAAACAAGTGGAAAAACAAAATGCCAGACTCTGGACTGGGTCAGGTGGATCTACCAAGGGGAGGATGTGCCTACAAGGATGTGCATGAGCATCTCCAAAAGGAATATTTCAGCTTCCATCCCATTCTGGCTGTAGGAATGGTAGGTGCTCCACATGCATCCAGCCCCTAGAAAGGAGGAAAACACTGCTCCTTTCAGTCCCAGAGCAGTTTGTCACTAGCCTGAGGATCCCAAGGGAGCCTGGACCAGCTGCTTGTGAAGTTGGCATGTAATTAATCCTGGCAAAGTTTAGAACAGCTCAGTATCAAGGGATCTGCTGGCCCTCCCTGTGGCACGCTCCAATTTCACCTCTGAATGCATCACCTCATCTCCCACCTCATCCAGGCAGGAAGATGAGCCCTCAGCTACCAAAACCTCATTGCTCACCTGCATGGGCACAGATCAGTGCTCAAATATTGATTTGCTATTTGCTTAGGAAAAGGGAAACACCAGCTGCAAGACAGAAAGAAGCTTTGACATCACTCCCATCCTTCCCTCTGCCTTTTCCCTGATTATCCAGGCAGTCCAATCTCTCCCCAGCAAGGACAGCAGCTAAACCATCACTCTGTATCCCCCCTGAAGACTGGGAAGAGGGAGAAAGGGTGATCCCTATGTACATGCTAATTATATTACCAGATTACACATTTATGCTCTTTTAATACTTGCACTATAGACTAGAATACAAAGTTTGGGAATTCCTGGGGGCTGCCTCTGGGTGCATGGCACCCTTGCCTTATGTCTTTGGTCAAAAAATAAACATTTCCTCATTTATTTTGCTTATTTGTCAGAAGAAGATAATGATGTTTAGCCATCTTATAGCAGTGCTAACACTGTCAAATCACTCAGTATAACCTTGATGGAAACACCATAGAAAAGGGCTGTTCAACCTCTTCATTTCCATTTTGCCATGAAGACACACAGAAAATATCCCATTTTTTCAGCTGATGCACAGAGAAAGCTGGTCTTAAACCTGAAGTGTTAGCAGTGGTTTAATTTAGCAACTACTGTAGTTTAAATTAACCACAGCTCCACTTGAACTGCTCAAGCAGAGGTAAAAATGGAAAGATTAAAAATAAGAAAAGCCCCAAAATTACCAGCCAAGGCACAAGGCCAGATTGCTGGAGCTGGACCCACGTGAGCAGCCGGGACCGGCAGGGACCAGCCCTCGCTCTCGGCTCTGTGCCTGCCTTTTAAATCGCTTTTAGGAGGGCTGGTGATGGAGACAGAGCCAGCTTTTACAGTGGCAGCCCAGCTGGGGATCGACACTGTAAAAACAAGCACATAAAGCTGCAAATCGAGTCGCACTCGTAATGAAAACATTTCGGGGAGCCGGGCAGAAGGCATCCCTGCGCTCGGAGCTGCTGCCCGGCTGACGTCAGCCTCTCCCGGCTGGAGGAGCTGGGATGGAATTCAGCCCCTGAGAGGCTCCCGACAAACCCGCCCCGCCGTTACCCAGCTCACCATTAAAGGGAAAATCAAGGGCCAGCAGGGAGGTCAGCCCAGCACGTTTGTTCCTTTTTTTTCCTTGTTCTTTTCTGGGATTGCAGCGGGGTTTGCTGCCAGGAGATGCCTTTTCCATCATCTCGGGATAGCTCCAGCATCCCTTTGAGCCTCCAGGGCTCTGTGTTGTCCGGGGGTGATGTTGGCACACAGTCCCTACTGGAGCACAGAGTGGGTCTGAGGGGCTGATGCTCCTGCACCATAAACACCACAATTAATATTCCTGGGGTCCACAGCAGGCCCTGCCTTGGGGGTTGATAGGAACCTGCTTCAATCCCAGATTTCTGAAGCACAGCTCTCCTGGGCAAGTAGAAGGGACTTTCCCCCTAAAAATCTCTGCAGCAAATGGGCACTGGTGTCCTGCATGCCAGGGCCAGACCCATGCTGCTCCAGCTGCTGGAGGCATCAGCAATCTTTGCTCTGCAGCAATTACTCTGTGAGCCATGGAAAACCAGGGGAAAACCCAACCTTTTCCTCTTAATGAGTGCCCCTGCCTGGCTTTCCATCAATACAGCAACAGGAGCTCTCTTTGTTCCATTTACCACATCGATATTCTGTTCCTTGCTGCATCCCCAGCAGATTTTAGTAAAGATCTTTGCTCATGGATATCCCTACAGACTCCTGGACAGAGGGGAGTCATTAACAGAAAATCAAAAGCCATCCCAAGGCACAGGTGTGGTTTGGGGACAATTTTCTAGAGAAGCTGGATCTATGGGGGGTGATGAGGGTGGGAGATGCTGGGGGGATGCTGTGCTGCATCTCCCCAGCACAATGAGTTTCCTACAAGGAATAATTCAGCATCAACCCAGACACCGAGGAAGATCCATGCCTGTAAACACCTATGTCTCTCCTTCTGGCTTGATTGCAGTTTTAGTCAATTTACCCTGATGAAGAGGAGTGTTTTGGTACAAACAGTGGTGCTGACAAGCACATGGTGGCAGCAGCAAGTGCCAGCCAGTGAGGAAAACCAACCCCAACAGCCTGATGGTGGAAAGCTGAGCAGCTCCAAAACCCAGCTGCAGCTTGTCCCCTCTGAGCCACAGCTCCCTTCATCTTCCTGGGTTTACGGTGAGGACAGAAGATTAAAAAAAAAAAAAACCAAGTAAAAATTCCTTTTGCTTCCCAAGTAAATATTCCTTTTGCAGGGTTAGTGGAGCAGAGCAGAAGTGAGCTGCCCCTGCCCCATGGAGGTGGTTGCCATCCATGACATATTTTCTCCTGGTTTCAAATGGAGAGAAAGGCTGTTTTCCAAGCTACATAGCAGCAATATGCTGGTCTTGCTTAAACATCTGGAATACTTTTGAATGACTGCTTTAATTGAGCATAGCAGCAATTATAGAGTTATTTTATTTCAGAGGTTTTGAAAGTTTTTTTTTCCTTGATGACTTAAAGGAGAAGACTAAACCCCATGAATTGCAGGGCTCTCTTGGGCTGCCCTGCAGGAGGACCTGGTCACAGCCCAGCCCCAGGCAGCTGGAACAGCTCAGCAGCCTAAATCTGGGTGCATCACTAAACCACCAGCCAGTTCCTGCTTTAAATTTAAACCATTTAAAATATTTAAGGGTTTTTTTCATCATTTTGGCAGTTAAGATTATTCCAGGACAAGACTGCCCTGTCTTCCCTTAGGGTTCTTTGCAATGCTGATGAGAAAGTAATTTCTATACCATGATGTGGCTTGAAAGTGAACTGGGATGTCCAAACCAGTCATCTCTCTTCAGGTTGAGGAATTCACTAGTTTTTCCAGTGTGGATGTGAATCCCTCCAGTAAGGAGGATATGCCACCCTTCCCAAAGCCTTCATCAGACACCCAAAGACACAGTGATGAAAAACTGGGGTCCCAAACCCCCTTAAAACACAGAACAGGTCTCCCCATGCCAGATCATGACCTGGTGATGGCACCAAGGACCAGCCTGAAGCTTTGGTTCCTGCATCCCACACCATCCTACCTCTTCTGGAGACCCAGCTACTTCACTAGTTTAAGTCAATTTAGTGCAAACCCTAGCACAGAAATCCAAGTATTTCAAACTCAAATAAGAGAAGCTACAAAGTTCAAAGGAAATAATTAAATAAAGGCTGGAAAGTAGGAGCACAGTAAGACCTTTTCCAGCCCACACTCCAGAGGTGCCATGCTTTGGATAAAAGGATGAATTTTGAGTGGTTTTCCTTAGAGTTGTTGTTTTTCACATGGCTAAAACACAGTCCTTGCAAAGCAGAGCCATTGTGGAGAGGCCAGGACAGGAACATGTTGCTCTGAGGAGAAAAGAAGGCTCAGAGGGGACCTTATTGATCTCTGCAACTGAAAGAATGTTGGAACCAGGTGGGAGTCAGTCTCTTCTCCCAAGTAACAAGTGACAGGAGCTCAGGTTGTGCCAGGGGAGGTTTAGATTGGCTATTATGACAAATTTCTTCATGGAAAGGGATGTCAAGCACTGGAACATGCTGCCCAGGGAATTGGTGGAGTCACCACCTCTGGGGGGATTTAACAGATGCAGAGATTTGGCACTTGAGAACGTGGGTTAGTGGTGGGAGTTGATAATCTCAGAGTTCTTTTCAAAACAAAACAATTCCATATTTATTCCATGAGAACAAGTCTGTTTCATCCTGGCTGGTGCAGACCTGCTGAGCTCTGGCTCAGCTGCCCTCTTCCAACACAAACCTTCCTTTAAGCCAGAAAATAAAACCTCACCTGTGAGCCAGCCCATCCCACAACCAGCTGTCGCCTTGAGCAACCCAGAAACCAAACCCAGGTTTTATTCTCAACCCAGAGATCCACATTTGCTCAGTAACAATTTCTCATTATTATTCCTAGCCAGAGCATGCAGCCTTTCAGTCTGTGGTTGCTCGAGGTAAAAAATCAGCACAGTTTGAACAGTGATCAACCAAAAACATGAAATGAATGCTGTGTTTCATTTAATAAACTTCAGCAACACTGAAGCTGCCTTGTGGACACAATGTAATTTGTTTTGGATGTAAAGATGGAAAAAAAATAAGTGTTTTGTCTTCAAGGCAATTAAAATAAAAGAATATATCTGTATTGACAGGAAAGAAGCTGCCAGGTAAAAATTCATATTTGATAAGCTATTTTTCCTGTTCCCTTGTATTAGCCTGCAGCTTGTCAATTCTTCTTGGTTTGCTCAAAGTCAAGAAGTCATTACATGTCACCTGGTAGTCCCTGCTGCTGGTACTATGAGAACCACACAGTTTGCTGAAGAACAGCAGATAGGGAGGGAGGGAGGGAGGGAGGGAGGGGGAAATGGCAGTTGCTGAACTGTTCTTGAAAATATGACTAAGGATTAAAAAAGCACAGAGAAAGAGGAAACCAAGATAAGGCCATGATTTTTGAGACAATCCTAGGGCTCATGGGTTCAAGCAAGAAAATTTTAAAGTATTAAAAATGGCTGCAGCTGGCTGTGCTCTCAGTCACTCACTCTCCAGTGGCCAGTGGAGCCCACACTGCTCCTGCTGAGCTTCTCCCCCAGTTTGCCTTAACTACAGGCTTGGAGTCACACTCTGTCCCCATCAGGGCCCAGTGTGACCACCAGCACCTCACAGTTATATGTAGCCATCATCACTTTTGGCAGCAATTAAACCACGTAATGAGAATTTGGAGGAAATCAGGTTCCTGCTGTTTGTAGCACTGTAGTAATGACTGAGGCTAAACCCATGTGAACACAAAGGAGGGCAGTGCATCCCTGATATACAAAACAACTGAGGGTGGAGAAAGGAGATTTCTCCACAGCAGCAGCAGCATTGGTCAAAGCAAAGCTCTGCCAGCACCAGAGCTCAGCAAAAAACAACTTAGTGTCGGAACCCAGGAAATTCCTCTGGCTGCCCTGGAGGACTTGAGACCCTGCCAAGGGGCTCAGAGACCTTGGCACAGAGCCCAAGACCCCTGTGCCTTTGATCTTGACCCATAGAAAAAAACAATTGCCAACCTTTATATGAAGAATTACAAGTCAAGAGAGTTTAAGTAGAATAATAGTTAGTCTGTCACAAGGTGAAAAATAGATTTTTAAAGTTTTTAGAATGGGGGTTCAAGAAGCAGGATGGAAGAATCTAAGCATGTCCACTCTTTCTCCTTCTTTTTCACCTCCATCTTCTGCTGTGATGGTGGCACTTTTAAATTAGTTTAAAGTAGAGACTCACTGTCTAACATAAGTGATAAGTATTGAGAAGTTATAGTAAATAATGTACACGTAGTTTCTAGTATAAAAAGATAAAACAGGCAGCGTGCCTCAACCTGACCTGCCAGACAGACCTGTGGTGGGTTGGAGAAAGAATGTTACAGGTAAGAAATAATAAACAACCTTGAGAAAAAGAAGCTTGTACGTATCTCAGAGTCACTCTGACCAGCAGAGATTCTGAGAACTTTGGGGCCCCTTTTGACTCTTCCTTCTCTCTTTACTGTTTCAGTCAAACCCTCTGTTCCCCTCTCTTGCAGGGCTGCCAGTGCAGGATGGAGACACAGCCACAGCCCTGAGGGGGTGCTCCTGACCCTGTCCGTGGCCCAGCCTTGCCCAGCCCAGCACCATGAGCGGGTTCCTGTCCCGGCTGGACCCGCGGCGGGTGCCCTGGGGGGCGGCGGGCCATGCCCTGCGCGCCCGCGTCCTGCGCACCAAGCCCGTGGAGTCCATGCTGGAGGGCACCGGGGCTGCAGCCACCCAGGGCGCCCGGCTGGCCAAGGTGCTCACCACGCTGGACCTCATCTCCCTGGGTGTCGGGAGCTGCGTGGGCACCGGCATGTATGTGGTGTCCGGCCTGGTGGCCAAGGAGATGGCGGGGCCCGGGGTCATCGTGTCCTTCATCATCGCTGCCGTCGCGTCCATCTTGTCAGGTGGGTTTCTGGGTTATGTGCCATGTCCTGCATCCTCTCCCTTCATGGGTGGACACCTCTCAGCACCACAAGCTACAAAGAGGTAGTACCCTCCCCCCCAACTCAAAACCATTTCCCACAGGTCTCACACAGCTCATGGGGTGTGCTATCCCTCCTTGCCCAAAGATCAGACCAAACCTTGTACTGGGAGCCAGCAGCCAAGCATGATTATCCTGATCAGCTGCCAATGGCTTCTACAAGAATGGAGCCTGCTGGCAATAGTTTGGAGATATTTGAGAGTTTTGCAGAGTGTGTCCTAGGCCAAGAGCGTGGCCAAGCCACAGGACTGGAGCGAGAGCTTGTAGGAAACTCAGTTCCAACAGGAAGGATGTCAGTGGCTTGGGCAGTACCAGGGCCAGCTTCTTTTGTTGGCATGGCTAACAGTTAAAAAATTCCTCAATTAGTTCTGGAGTTGATTTCATTGGCTCCCATTCATGCAGGGTCAATCTTTAAATTTCCAAACAAAAAAAAAAAAAACCAAACAACAAACAAATGTGCAGGAAGAGAGAAATTATGTATTTTAGTGAAAACATGGTGAATTCTGTCTCCTCTGTAGGAACCCAGCTGAGCATATGGCTTGAGCTGCAGTTTCTCCATGAAGCCAGAACTCCTGGCATTTGTCCTTTCCAGATCAGTGCTAACACGATGATGTGATGTTCCTGCTCTCTCTGCTCAGAGGACTTTGCATGCTGTGTCAGTCTGGTATACAGCTTTTGTCTGTGGGTTGGATAAAGAAACCTGAGCAAATGGCAAAGGGCTTTGATAGAAGACAGGAAGAGCCAACACAGCAAAGTGACCCAGATCAGCTTTTCAAAACTCTGGATTTTTGTCATGAGAGGTGAAAGCACATTA
The DNA here is from genome assembly GCF_022539315.1 of Serinus canaria. Taxonomy (NCBI): domain Eukaryota; kingdom Metazoa; phylum Chordata; class Aves; order Passeriformes; family Fringillidae; genus Serinus; species Serinus canaria. The sequence goes on along the minus strand of NC_066323.1, from coordinate 4,049,200 downwards.
CGGTCTTTCCCAGGAGTTTGCAGTGCTGCTCCATGGAGATCCCACCACAGCGAGTGGGAGTTTGAACTCCTGATGTCCCTGCAGCCCAGAGGCACAACCCTGGCACAGCCCATGGATAATCCTCAGGCTCTCTCCAAAGCCCACAACAAGAGCTGAGAGCTTGCACTGAGATCCAATGCTTATTTGGGTGCCCAACACAACAAATGAACCAAAATGCTTGTTTTTTATCCAAGGCAGTAGATAGCATCAGTGTCTCTCCCTCCCCACTGCAAAGGTTTTGTTGGCAGTGATGCAAACCAAGAGCAAACGGAGTTTGGGTGGGTCTCTGCTAACAAAAACACCCTGTCCTCCAAAAGGGGTTTTTTCACCCCAGACATGAGCCTTGCCCCGCAGCAGGAGCTCCTCCCGCCTTCGCCCACAGGAGCCTGCGCCGCTTCCCGCTCTGCTTTCATCTCCCCTTGCTTTTGTAGCCCTGGGAAAGTGCTTTGTGAGGGATGCAGTGTTTTGATAGTCTCCTTGGCTGCTTCCTCACTTCATCGTTAACGCTGCTGTTGTTTGTAACAGCAACACTTTTTTGGCAAGTAAAACCAAGCAAGAATTCAGGAGCTGGACAGGCTGTTAGACTCCTAGGGGATGTGATTTCAGCTTTCCCATCATGGTCACGCCTGGTGTGTCAGACATCGAGTTTGGGCAAGTGTGCACTAACAGATTTTAAGGAGCTTTTGCTTTGTCCATCACAGATCACTAAATCAACCCCCACTGCTTGCAAAAGTGAGCCCAGAATGGTTTTGGATTTTAAAAAACCCCCAAAAACAGACAAACCAAAACCATCCAGGTCATGTGGCTTCCAAAGGAGACAGCCATAGGGAAGCCCTGCCATAGGGAAGCCTCTTTGCACTATTAAGCCTGGTTTCAGAAAGGGACTTTTCCAATTTCATCTACTCTAAAAATTCTACCTGTGCCTTCCATAGTTTTAAGCAACACATACCTCATCAGGGTGCTTACAAACACACTATAATTGATTGAACTGATAAATTAAGTCAGTATCTTCTGTTCTCTCATTCGAAGACCTTTCATTCATCTCTCAAGTAGAAATGCTTGCCCAGTTTCCCTCCACAAAGCCTCCAGAGCACTTCAGGCTCCTGCCATCAGCTGTAATTGCCAGCATTCCCCACTTTCACCCCTGTTTATCCAAAACCCCGCCTTAGCAAAAATCAGCAGTTTGCATCTCAGCCAACCCCATCATCCTCTCCACAGCCTTTCCCACCAGCCACTTTTGTCCCTTTAGTGATCTTTTCTCCTAAAGCAATAACCTTGTTTGGAGCACAGTGTCACACTCTTACCTGATAGTGGTACAGGAACAGGATCAGCAGCAGCCAGGATGGAGCAGGGCAGAGCTGAGCATGTGCCTCAGGCGATGCTGGCTGCAGGATGAGGGCTGGGCTGAGGGGCTGCACCTGCAGCTGCCTGGGTGGAGCTGGAGAGGTGGGAGTCCTTGCTCTGTGGAAGCTTTGCTTATGGAGCTGCCTTTTATATATCAGCCCAGGGTGATCATGAAATGCAATGGACAGGCTCAGTGGCTTGATGAAAATAATCTGCCTTCCTCAATAAGTTGGCTGCTCTTGGTTGATGAAAGATGGTCCCTCTGGATTTCTTGTGTGGTAGCATGAATTATTTGGAGTTACTTCCAGACAGCTGAAAGGCCCCTCTCAGAAGTTATTTTTCACCTGAAACATCACTGCCATCATGCCAGTGCCCTGTGGGATGTCTCATGTTCCTGTGCAGCCTTGTGCCAAGTATCAATGGCAGAGTCAGCACCCACGTCATGGCCACCACCATGCCAGCACACCAACAGCACCAGTTCTCCTGCCACCAGTTGTGCTGCCCAGTGGCTGCTCTGTGGATGGGATCTTGGAAAGACCAAGACCACTCAGCTGTGTTTATGTCCTGCTGAACAATGTCAGTAACTGTATAATTACACAAGTGTAATGACTGTCACACCAACTGCACAAGGGTAGCAGATATTCAGGGAAATGAAATTACCCTTTGTAGAATGCTTGCTCTTTCAAAATATCCACTGTGTTGTCTTGTTTTCTTCAGAAATTGCAAACAGTCTTGATTGAGGGGAGGAAGATAAATCTGTCTCCAAATTAAATAGTTGTGACAGGGAGGATGTGTCCAACCTGTCTCTGCAGTTCCAGAGCTGGCCTGGCTGTGCAGAAGCATTGGGAGAGCTGCATTCCTCTGGATACAGGGGAACAAGGTGCTGAATAGCTTGAACTGCCAAGGAGTAACTGAGGAACACAGTTTTATTGTGCAGTTAGACTGTAAAAATAATAATAATAGTAAAAATATTAATAATAACAAAAACAATAGTAATAATAATACAGTGCAAATGCAGCAGACATTAGTATATATTATATATATGTTTGTGTCTAATACATGCTGACACCTAATGCTGATAATTCTCAATGTATTGCTGTACCCACCCCTAGTGAAAAACAGCTCTTCTATTTTGGGATCCTAGTAGAACAATCAAAAACTCCAACATTTTATACATATTCATTTCTTTGCTTTAGCACTATCGTTGTGTATTGATAACCATCCTCTTCAATCATTATCTTGTCGTTGGCTAAAACGAGAGCTGCCTACAAGAAAGAGTATATATACGTATTTGTAAGGCCATCAGAGAGAGAAACTAGATACTTGTCTTCGTCAGAGCACCAGTTTCATAAATCATTCAGGCCTGTAGTTATCTGTGAACGCCGTACCTTTGCTGAGTGTATGCATTTTTCATCAGCTTTGAATAATGACTGTCGGTAGGGCTGGGTGGATGATGGAAACCTCTTGTGGCTCCTGTTGGGCTGCTTTACAGAAATCAAGTTTTGAAGAGTCCCATTGCAAAGCAAGCCACATTCAAGTTAAGCAGAGAATAGAATATAAAAATCCTCCAAAAGCAGGAAAACAAGCACCACCAAATTTAGCTTAAGAGATTCAACAACTCTGTGTTTGTACAGTGTAAAAACAGCACTTAAGGAAGAGCAGCCACCTCATAACATTTTCATAAATTATTCAGTCCCCTCTCTGTTCTAAACTGATTGCAAATTTGAAGCAATTATTATCTTCCAAATGGAGAATATCAGTTGGTAGAGAGCTCAATAATTACTACGTGTTTACTCAAGGGTAGTAACAGCCCTTAACCAATTCACCCATATGAACTTCACTGGGGTCTTTGGGGCAGGAGCATAAACATGCAGGACCCTTCCAGCACTTGTCATGAATAATATTTGGGGAATTTGAGACTAAGTACATCCATTCATTTTTTTTTTAAAGCTTATGGTTGTTTTAATACATCAACGTGTCAAGGTCAGGTTTTTATTAAAAATTATCCTGACATAGTAAGCGCACAAGGAGTTCAAAAAGTATTGAAGTCTGATGAATCCTCCTCCCAAACGTTTACAGTTAAATACTTCTTGCTTTTCTTTTCTTCTTCTGCACAGTTAGTTTTGCAAATATTCTTTAGAAGATTTAAATATAATATTTTTTAAGTATTAAAATAAGTTATGTTCTCTGTGTAAGACATCTTCAAACTCCTCTTGCCTGGGTATGAACAAAAGCAGGGATGATCAGGACAGTGCTCATGCCTGGATCTGCAGGGAAATAATGCAGGATGAGTGTTTGGAGATTGGAAGTTTGGGGCAGGGAGAGGTGTAGCCTTCTGTGGCATCTTCCTCTGGGGTGAGAGTGTGCAGCACTGGTCCAGGATCCCATTAAAACATCTGGCTGGTTTGAAATATTTCCTAGTGGAAATATTTCTGGTTTTTAAGCCAAGAAACAGGATAAGGAGGGTCACCATGTGATGTCTCTGTGTTCCTGATGTTGACCGCAGTCCTGACACCTCCTAGCACCTCCAGGAAGGTGACACCAAGGCAGTTTTACTTTTTCCATTTCCCAACCTCCTTTTCCTTACACCTCTTGCTCTTTTTCCAACCAGGTGTTTGCTACGCTGAGTTCGGTGTGCGCGTCCCCAAGACCACGGGCTCTGCCTACACCTACAGCTACGTGACCGTGGGGGAGTTTGTGGCGTTCTTCATCGGCTGGAACCTCATCCTGGAGTACCTGATTGGGACAGCTGCAGGTGCCAGTGCCCTCAGCAGCATGTTTGACTCGCTGGCCAACCACACCATCAGCCGCTGGATGATCAACAGCGTCGGCACGCTCAACGGTCTGGGTGCGTCCTGCTGGGCTCAGATACCTCCATTAATTCGGGCCTCAAAAGTAATTGGAAGCTCGTCAGGAGTCAGGCATGGATATTAGGCTTCATTCATTATTTACTGTCTGGCTGGCTCTGGTATTTCGCCTCAGCAGCCTGGCGCACAGGCGGGATTGGAGGGGATGGGATTCGGGATATTTTGAGCCCCTTTGGGATGAGCTGGCATTTAGAATATGTGCACAGAAATAGCCAAATGTCAGAGGGTAGGGGCAGCACAGAAACCCTTCACTCAGTGCAAACACTCAGCTCTGTCCTATTGAGGCACACACAGAAATTTGTTAAAGAACACAAGCTGGTGTCTGCTGTACTGACGGGGACTGGGGGCTGTGGTGGTCCTGTATGACCAGCAGTTCCAGCAACAGTCCATGAATCTTACCAGTAAGCAAACCAGCCAGCTGTCCTGTACCTGTGTCATGAAAACTTCATGGCTGATTGATTTTTAATGAGTACTTGGCAGATACACTTTATGCAAATTGGGACACAGTCATTGGTTTGCTGCTCTCCCAAAGTCTGAACAGTGTCTTGAGACATCAAGATTTATCACCTTAATTAAATTAAACAACTTTAGCTGGTGGAGGCACAGACCTCTGGAGACCACTTTTGCAATGAGACCAAAGAGTTCTGCAAAACTTCAAGGTCTGAAAAGTGTTTAAAACTCCCCCACAGAGATCCTGGATATTCGGTGGATGGAGAGTAGCACATCTCTTTTCTCTCACATAGGAAAAGGGGAGGAGTCGTATCCTGACCTTCTTGCTCTGGTCATTGCTGTCATTGTCACCATCATTGTGGCCATGGGGGTGAAGAACTCCGTGGGACTGAACAACGTGCTCAATGTCATTAACTTGGCAGTTTGGGTCTTCATCATGATTGCTGGTCTGTTCTACATCAAAAGTGACAACTGGGCTGAAGGGCAATTCCTGCCGTTCGGATGGCCAGGGGTAAGTCCTGGGAGCACGGGGGGACACACAGCACCTAAATGCTGCTACACACTCAGCCTTGCTCATGGTGTACACACCCCAATTCTGCTGCACCCTCCAGATCCCAGCCCTGCTAAATCCACCTGTGCTTTGGCCAGGGACCTCCAAATTAGGCTTGGATCCAGACCTGCTCTTTCCACCAAACCCAAAGAGTCTGGCAGTGCTTCATCTCCTAACTCCTAATGCCTCTTAGCATAAACTCAGAACTTTTCCAAAATGTCCTTCTGCAGAGTCAAATTCCTCATGGAAGTATCCCCAAGGAAATGCCACTAATTGCCAGGCAATGGAGCAAAATGCTGGGGCTATCTGAAACAGGGAGCTCCAGAGAGCTGGCTCAGCCTCTGCAGAGTGGGGAGATACTTTTGTTGGCTGGTTTTCAACAACAATGTTCTCAAGCATTTGTTTTGAGCACTTCATAATGCCACCTGCCAGCACTTATTTTATGGATGTTCCCTCAAAGCTTACTGAGAATTTGGACATATTTGGCTTTTTTAGCTTGCTTGCACTGGTTTTTATCCAAGGATGAACAGAGACTGAAAATATCTCAGCTGGCCTTAACCCAAGATAATTTCTCAGATTTACACTGCTTAACTCCATTGGGGTTTTGTGCAGAAAAATAAGCAAGAAAGTAAAGTAAACTATAAAAGTTGATTATAGAAATGGTCCCAAACTGCCATATAGTCCCTGCACCTTCGTCCAGTAGATCAATGCCTCTTTGCCAGAGAACAACAGTAAGGAGAAGAGCTCTGAGGCTCACATGAGAACAGAGGTCATATTTACCTTTGGGTTGTGCTTGGGTTGTTATACCATGCAATAGGATTGATGGAAAATATCTGTTTTGCTCCAATTCAATGCACCAAGTATCTCTTGGCAAAAAAAAAAAAAAAAAAAAAAAAAAAAAAAAAAAAAAAAAAAAAAAAAAAGAAAAAGTAGTTTTAAAAGATAGATGCATACCCAAAACACAAAAACCTCAGTAGGGTGGTCTCATCCTTTTCAGCTGGTGCATTGTCTCACAAGCTATTTGTAAAAGTAAATCCGCCACCAAACACAAGTGTGAGATCCCCAGCAGGGTAGGGCATATTTTAAAAGGATAATTACAGACAGTCCCTGAAAGAGGTGAGTTTTACTGTGTGCAGTATCACTAGAGAGCTGAGATGACAGAGGTGTGATGGACAGGTGGTACCCAGCAAGCTGCAAAGGTTTCACAGCTCCAGATCAGCCAGGCAGTCTTCACCCTGCTCCAGTGTTCCTTTCCTATAAATGTCGTCACTAATACTGTATATTTTTAAAAATCACATTAAAAAAAAAATAACCAAACAGTACAAATAATTCCTCATCCAAGTGCTCCAGTGTGTGCTCCTAACCTGTCTGCAACTTCCAAGCAAAACAGAGGTTGTTTGGGAAGCGGCTCACATCTGACGGCTGCTGCTCTCTCCTGCTTCCTCTGCAAGCGGATCTTGCTGCCACATGAGACATCTTGCTAAGGCAGAACATGTAAACACGTTCCAGATCCCTACTCATAAAAATGGATTTGGGGTGGAGGATTATTAAAGCAAACCTGAAATTGGTTGATTTTCTCCTCTGACAGTGGCAGGATCTCCCAGCGTATTCAGGCACTGCAGGTTTGTGGGGTGAGCTGCAAATTCTCTCCATGGCTCAGGGCACAGGTTGAAATCTTTTCCCCAGATCAGATTGATGGGTTAGGGGTGCTCTCAGGGTCAGTCCCCAGAGCTACATGTACACCCCCTGACCTGTGGCCACTCACCCTTTAGCTCAGACAAGGCACAACAGCGCTGCTCCATTTTTGCTCAGATCCCTCTCCCTGGCTGGGTGTCAGCCTCCCTTCTGGCACCCAGGATGTTTGATCCTCCCCACAGGTGCTCAAGGGGGCTGCAACCTGTTTCTATGCCTTCATTGGCTTCGACATCATTGCTACCACGGGAGAGGAGGCGAAGAACCCCAACACCTCCATCCCCTACGCCATCACGGCCTCGCTCGTCACGTGCCTGACAGCTTATGTGTCTGTAAGTAGTCCCTGCACAGGTGTGAATGTGCATAAATATGTATGTATGCAAATAAATATATATAAATGTACTATGTGAGTCCTTCTGGACACCTGTACAGTGCCTGCCAAGGCTCCTCTGCATTTGTCCCCAGGCTTCTGTCACCTGACAAGACCCCTCTGCCAGCTGCAGGGACGTGGTGGCAGGCAGGATTTTTCTTGTCCCCATCCACAGCTATTTTTGCACCCAGGAGAGAAGCAAAGAAGGAGCAGCAGCATTGCAGCATCCTTTCTCTGTGTTTCTGGGAAAAGCAGCACTGCCTCTGCTGGAGATATGGGAGAGGATCCAAGTGAGGGGAAGAATAGGCAGGGATGGCTGTGTGAGATTGCACTGCTCTGCACCCCAATAAAAACATGCCTGTGCTCAGAGATTTTCCTTGCAAAAGAGCAAAAATTAGTTATGAAAGAGAAAAAACACTGTTCTGATAATTTCAAAGAAACTCACCAGCATGGGAGTGGGCTTCTCATGAAACCAAATTCTTTGATTCAAATAGAGCCAGAGTGTTGCTCCAAGAATGCAATCTGGATTTGGGGTCTGCCCCAGCATTATTTCCCACACAGCAATGCAGCCAAAGTGAGTGTTACTAACCCTGCCAGCCTCACCAGTCCTGCTTGTCTCCTGCATCACCCCTGAAGCGAGCTTCAAGCATCCTCTTCTTGCCTTTGAGTAGCAGAGACTAAGACCCCACAGTTTTCAGGATTAACTGCTCTAGAACAAAGTGCAAACAGACCAAATTCCAGCATCAATTCCAGCATTCCCTCCACCCTAAGAACCCCCAGCAGCCCCCGGTGCTGATGCTGACAGCCCTGTCCTGCTCCTCTTGCCTTGCCCAGGTGAGCATGATCCTGACGCTGATGGTGCCCTACGATGCCATCGACACCGAGTCCCCACTGATGGAAATGTTCGTGGTCCACGGCTTCTATGCAGCCAAATTCATCGTTGCCATCGGGTCCGTGGCTGGCCTCACTGTCAGCTTGCTGGGCTCCCTCTTCCCAATGCCCAGAGTCATTTATGCCATGGCTGGTGATGGGCTGCTCTTCAGGTCAGTCATACCCATGCCGGCATTTATTTCTGGCCTCTTGGAATCTGAGGGGAAATTGTACTGGGGGTTTTGGGGGTCCCACACTGTCACTACAGGGAGCAATGGGCATGCACAGGCAAGGTGGGTGCAAAATGGGGCACAAGCCAAAGCATTGTCCTGGGATGAAAATATCAGAAGCAGTCTACCCTACAGTTTCTCGTTTGGTGCTATTACCTAGAGATTCTGATTATGTGGGGATGAGTGTTTAATTCAAGAGCTACTTGCAAAGGAGAGCAGTTTAGATGGATAAAATCTGGGAAGTATCCGAGTGCTCATTGCAGAGCTGGTCAGACCCAGCTCTAACTCCAAATTCAACTTCAGCACTGTTGCCAGTCCCCACCTGGAATCAAAGTTCCAAAAAGCAACAAGACCTGAAGGGATCCCTGAGACTGTCCCCTGCAACCAGGGAAGGCTTATTGCAACAGGGATTGCGTGATTTTAATTCTGTGATTTTAACTTTTTGTGATTGTTCTGTGCTCCAGGTTTTTGTCCCACGTCAGCTCTTACACAGAAACCCCTGTCGTGGCTTGTATCGTGTCTGGGTTCCTGGCAGCTCTGCTCTCCTTGCTGGTCAGCCTGAGGGACCTGATTGAGATGATGTCCATTGGCACCCTGCTCGCCTACACACTGGTGTCCGTCTGCGTCCTGCTCCTCCGGTACCAGCCCGAGAGCGACATCGACGGCTTCGTCAAATTCCTCTCTGAGGAGCACACCAAGAAGAAGGAGGGCATCCTGGCTGACTGTGAGAAGGAAGCTTGCTCTCCTGGGAGCGAAGGAGAGGAATTCTCTGGCCCACCGACCAACACGTGCGGGGCAAAAAATCTGCCGTCGCTAGGAGATAACGAGATGCTAATTGGGAAATCCGATAAATCCGCCTACAACGTGAATCACCCCAATTATGGCACCGTCGACATGACCTCAGGGATAGAGGCAGATGAGTCTGAGAACATCTATCTCATCAAGCTGAAGAAGCTGATTGGCCCTCGCTACTACACGATGCGGATCCACCTCGGGCTGCCGGGTAAAATGGATCGCCCGACGGCAGCCACCGGCCACACGGTCACCACCTGTGTGCTCCTGCTCTTTGTCCTCATGTTCATCTTCTGCTCCTTCATCATTTTTGGGTCAGACTACATCTCTGAGCAGAGCTGGTGGGCTGTCCTCCTGGTGGTGCTGATGGTCCTGCTCATCGCTGTGCTGGTGTTTGTGATTTTGCAGCAGCCAGAAAACCCCAAGAAGCTGCCCTACATGGCCCCGTGTCTGCCCTTCGTCCCTGCCTTCGCCATGCTGGTCAATATCTATCTCATGCTGAAGCTCTCCACAGTCACGTGGATCCGATTTGCTGTCTGGTGTTTTGTGGGTGAGTCCCAGGTTCATTTATTTTTATTTTTTCACTGACACTCTTTTAGAAGGGTGTTGATAATAGCAACTTCCCTAATTAGAGTGCGTAGTCTAATGCCTGGGAAATACCCAGTCCTTCTTATCTGCCCCTTGCCATGAAGTTTTTAGAAATCTCATTTTATCCAGCCCTTGAACCACAGCTAAATTACACCTCCAGAAAACATCAGTTTCATGGAAGAGAATGACTTCATGCAAAGGTGACTATTTTGATGGCTTTTTTGATGCAAGTAGGCGGGTTCTGGAAATTGCCTCACAGGCAGGTTTTGTACAGAAATCAGCCTGATTTCTTGCTCTGTCACCCACTCGAGCTTTTAAGCAGCCCACACCAGTATTTTAGCACTGCTTCTCCAAAGTCCAGAGCTGCCAAATCCTAGAAGCCCTGGGCAAGTCAGATCTATAGACTGTATCTCCTTTTAGCTCAAGCTCTTAACTTCTGGGTAGGGCCATCTTAGGACTCACAGACTCTGTTGTGGATCCTTTTTTCCCCAAATTTAGGCTTTCTGACACATAAACAGGAGTCTAGTATATGCATAGTGCTTTACTTTGCAACCCACTTAGTCCACAAAACCAAGAGAATAAAGCAGATCTCATAGCTCCTCCAAGCTGAGCCATTGGGCAGGGGCTGTCATCTGCATTTTTGGGCCAGAGAAGATATACTCAGTGCTTTTTTGGCCCTTTAGATCAATAGGCGAAGCTGCAAATCCAGTGTAAGCCCTTCTACCTGGAAGAAAAGATTGCTCCAAAACATCAATTTAATCTGCTCCAATTAAGTACTTTCCTCTGTGGGTACAACTAATACCTCTTGAGCTGCCAGCAATGGCAATGAGTCAATTAAACCACTGCCGTTAGGTGTGATGAGCTCCACCAGCCCATCCATGGCTGTTAGGGAAAGGACATCCCATTGGTTTTTTTCAGAGATACGTGATCCTGATTTAACCTCGCATCAGTCCCCCATGGCTAGTCCATGACATGGGGAGTCTGCATTTCTCTGTGAGGATGTCTGGGGTAGGTGAATCCCGTTATCCACCAGAAATCAGATCTCTGGATATATTTGCTGCCAGTGACAGCATTTGTGCATGAAGGTGAAATCAGGCAGGGCTAGCAGGGCTAGTGAGTAGCTGGGGTCCAACCCTCTCCCTCTTACCCACCCCAGGTCTGCTCATCTACTTTGGCTATGGGATGTGGAACAGCACGCTGGAGATCAGTGCCCGGGAGGAGGCCCTGCACCAGAGCACCTACCAGCGCTATGACGTGGACGTCGACCCCTTCTCCGTGGACGATGGCTTCTCCTTCGCCCCCGAGGGCGAGAGCTACCCGGCCTGGGGTCCTTCTGAGGACAAGAGCTTCTCGTACCAGCAAATGGCGGGCGCCAAGGAAAGCCATCGGACAAGTAGCAGGTCGAAAAGCAAAGGCCGGCACAAACCGCCCTCGGATGCTCTGATCGCCAATGACGAGTTGGACTACTCGCCTGAGTAGCGGGACGGGCAGCGGGGCGCCGCGCCGCCCAGGCGATGAGGAAGGGTCCCCCTGATTCCCCCATCCTGCCCCATCCTCCCTGGGTCCTCCACCACCACCCTGCTCACCTCTGGTACTCGGGACACGCTCTGCGATTGCTGCTGACCCCGAACCAAAACAGCCCGTGGCCTGTCCCAGCTCCACCAGTGGGGTCCCGCTCTGGTGAATGCTGGCTGATCCCCCAGCACTGGCTGATCTCCCAGCACCAGCTGCACCAGTGAGGCAGCGGAGTCGGAGATGTGCCAAACCAGGAGGGTGTTGAGAGGTGGGAGGAGCCGCATGAGGAGACAAGTCAAATTGTCCCTGGGGAAAGTCCACCCGATGGCCACAGCAGTGGGATGCCACTCTAAAGTTTTTGGCACTTTCTTGGCATGTGTGTTTTTTTCCTTTTGATCCACCTAGAAATGATTGCTGAGCCAGAGGCACAGAGAGGTGGGTAGGTACAAAATGGAGATGGACACACTCTTCCCTGGGAGTAGCTCAGAGATCATAGTTGGTTCCATCACACTGTAGCCTGTTCTGGTACACTTCACAGAGCAGTTCTTCCCCAAGGCCATCTCCACACCCCAAACCCCAATATTGTTATTCAAAATTAATCCTTGTCTCAGTCCAAGCTTAAGTCTCAGCACGGCCCAACACCCCAAATCTGAGGCTGGTAGCTTGATCCCATTCCTGGTCACAATGAGGGCTGTGACCCACTCTTGACTCAACCCTCTTTGTACAAATAGTCAACGAGGACCACACATTCCTCTGAGCATCACCAGTCTGAGGTTGAGCACTGCTCCCACCACCTTGTGTCTTTTACAAAAATGACTCTGCTGTCATTCCCTCACCGTGCTGGGCACCTTCCAGTGCTCACTCTGCCCTCAGTGCTCCAGACACCCACCCATGCCCTCACAAAACAGCAGCATCCATGGGTCAGCCATGTCTTGGCAGGGCTGGGCCATGGGGGGCAAGCAGGGAGGACTTGGCAACTGAAATCTGACTCCCTACTGCCATCTGCACCTTGTACAATATTCTCTGGTTTTGACCTTGGCTTGGTGGGTGCTGTATGAAAAACACTTGAAATGCTGCTCATTCCGTAAGTGTCCGTATTTCAGTCTGAAACCAAACAGAGCTGTTGGCTAGTGGGGCAGAGGTGGCCAGCAGGGGGATGTTAAACCCCCTGAACATGGCCATGGCCCCCAGAAGTGCCATCAGACTCCCTGCTGCCTGTGTCCCCACAGAATCGTTGGTCAGCAGGGGTGGGGTTTGGTCAGTGATTACCAGCAGGTCCAGTTGTGGAGCCCATCATGCTTCGTGTAAAACACTGTGGTGGAGGAATATTTTTTGAATAAACAATGAACAAAACATATCAGACAACAACTCCCATCCTCCCCCCAGCAGCTGAAGGCTGCAGATGGATCCATCCCAGGGGATCCAGTGCAGCCCAGACCAACCCCCAGTACCATGGGCTGCTGCTGGCATCCCAGGGGACAATTTAACATCAACAGGGGCAGGATTTCCAATATGGAAATATCCTCGTGGATACTGAGAACCTTTAATGCTTTGGTACACTGGATGAGGCTCAGGCTCCCAAAACACCTGCCCGGTACCCTCTGTGGGCAAGCAGGTGCAAAGGGTGCCTGGACCTGTGCCTATTCACTCCTGGGATGCAAGGGCTTGATGGAGATGCTCTGCCTGGGGCTGCAAAAGTATCCCTCCAGCTCCTGTCCCAAGCAGTGGCTAACTACAGTCCTTTTCCCAGTGGAGAAGAACATCTAATTCTGCAGATCTTAACCTGGAGTGCTCCGAGCAAGCCAAGGGAAGTTTGGCTTCTGCAGCAGCTTCAAGGTGGGAGTGAGGATTTGGCTACAGGATCTGTAAGCTTTGCTTTGACTCCTGCTGCCCAGCCCTACCACGCTTCTACAAGGAGAAATCCTGAGTGTGTCCCACTGAAAAGCTGTTGCAATGTGCACTGCTCACGGGCCAGCTCAGGAAACCTCTGCAGCAGCACTGAGCTCTTCTTGTGATGGTCACTGCCCACCCATGCTTGGCTGCTCTCATCCTTGATGCCTTAGAAGTACCCAAGAGAGATGGCACCTCGCAGGTCTGGCTGTGTTTTCAGGGAGAAAGATTGATGCTATTTTCCTACCAGCTCTTGTACTATACCATATCCAAGGCAGTCGTTTTCGTCCTGCTTCCACACGGTATTTGGGCATCTGCCGAGCCACAAACTCATGCCCAAGCACCCTGTTGGGTCAAAGCCTGTTCTTCTTGCAGCCTTAATCTCTTGCTAGGAGCAGTTACCAGTACCAGTGTCTGTCGTCATGTCCGCTCTAGTCACGCCGTATAATTTGACAAGGCCTTGACCCCTTGCTCTTTGGTGTCTGTAGGAACTTCTCCATTGGATCTGAGCAGCCTTTTGGCTGTCCCCATTCCCAGTCACCCATCCTCCTTCTCCTTCCCGGGGAAGCTCTGGGGCAAGATGGCTGTGCCCCATCCTGGGACCACCAGGGAACATCTTTGATGCCACCACGGCACTGTCAGATGTGGATGGGCTGCTGTCAGCCCTCGCTGTGCTTGGGGTGGGAGCTGCACCACATCCCACCCAACAGAGGTGTTTAAGGAGCAAGTGACCAAGCCACAGGTCCTGGGGGTTTGCCAGAGGCCAAAGGCTGGGGTTACAGGATCCCTGCTCCTGTTCTGGGTGGCAGCTCCTGGGAGATGTGCAGATTCAGCCTCTGGTGACTCACGTGCTCTCTCCTGTAGCAGCATTGGGCTCTCCAGTGGGCACGAACAAAGGCTGAGAAGGCAAAATGTCCAGGTGTGGCCGTCACCTCTGGGCACTGCTGGCCAGGGGGCTGAGAAGAGGTGCAAGTGCTTATTTTGCTGTAACTTCAACTCCAGCCTTTCCCCAGGGTGCCCTGAGGGAGGTTCTCCCATCCCTGAGCCATCAGGAGGACGTGGCAGGGTGGGACCATCCTGCTCCCACCTCTGGTGAGAGGCACAAAGCCCCTCCGTGCCTGCCTACCCTCCCTGAGGGGCCAAATGCATGGTACAGAGGGAGCATAAATACCTCAAACCTTCCAGGCCGACTCTGTAAGATCTCAGCCCCTCCACAAATTCACTCCACACGGTCACGACCCCTCAGTCCGAGGCCCAGCACTCTGGCATCCTCCACATGGCAGCAAAATCACACCCCAGCAACATGGGATGTTGTAAATCCAGCTTGTAAATGACCTTCACTTCGTTTTGTTCAGTCTTTCTGATGTATATCTTGCCTTTTTTTTTTTGCAGGTGGTACTTTCTGGTGTAGCAATTTTCTGCAGTTCTGGTATGAAGTTGGTGTATTTGTTAAAAGCAGTTTGTTCTATCCTTTTTTTTTTTTTTTTTTTTTGTGGTTTACAGAAGCCCATTGGTGCACTGTACAATGGGGTCTTGTAGTGTGTCATGAGAAAGAAAAAAAATATGCAGATATGTTATGGAGTGATTTTTATTTTCAAATGACTGTGTTGTTGACAACTATACATATAATACATATATATAATCAAGATACTAAGAAAAAAAAAATCTAAATTTACCAAAATCTGTATATTTTAATAAATGCATAAAGCTTTATTCTGTGCCTTTACATTTAAAAATCAAAGAGGAACTGAGGGATTTGTAAAGAAAGCCAGAGACAATTGTGTCTTAGAAATAGTTTCCATAGTAATGTAAATCTTTTAAATGAAAGACTAAACCAAAAAGTAATAATAATTTAAAAAATCCCATGTAAATTTTGTTCAGCCAATCAGTACCTGAAGTTCTGGTATTTTTCAGTGCTAAATTGAAGCTAGAAATTAACAAAATCTTGCTTTAGGTGATTCAAAAATTCCATTTTAGAAGATCCATTGCAGCAGGCTGACTTTGATATTTACTTGTAGTGCTGTGAAAGAAAATGGTTATTTGTTTACACAATAAAAAAGGGGGAAAAAAAGAAGGAAAAATGTAAAGCAAATGACCACAGGTTGACTATTGCAATGCAAAGGCACCAATCTGGTAGCACTCACCTTTCCCTGGAGGAGCTGGGGTGTCCCAGCACTGTCCCATCCCTGCATGGGCAGCAGGGCTGTGGAGAGGCAGGCACAGCTTCCTGTCCCCTTTGGGGTGCTCAGGGCCACCAGTGTGCCCCCAAGGACTCCTTCCTGCAGTCCCTGTTATTTGGGAAATGGGGAGCCTGCCAGGTGCTCTCTCCATCATGGGGATGGGATAAAGAGCTCCAGCTGGGCCTGGTGGAGCTGCAGGGAGCTCTGCTGGGCGTCAGGGACCTCCACACTGGGGTGACCACCATGGCTCACAGCCACCACTCCACACTTGATGCTAGGAATGGTGTGGAGCAGTTTTTTGATGCAGGAGAATTATATTTGATCCTGTTTTGAGGCTTTGTGTCAGCAAATGAGCACTAAAGCCTTCATGACCCAACAGTGCTGTGGCCAACCCAGACTAACAGAGCCCCACAGGAGACCAGGGTGTTTTGGGCAGGCACAAAGCAGGTGTTTCAGCTTTGATCCTTTAAAAACTAGAAAAGTTTAATGTTCTTTGTGCTTCCTCAGAACCCTTCCCCTCTGTGGTGCCAGCACTAATACCCCATCACATTCGTGGCCCCATCTCCTCACACCCCGTGGTTGCAGATGTGCATTTCCCCTGCAGCTGCTGTGGGGTTGCTTTGCTTTGTTTGGTTTTTAAATCTCTTCCCTGAAATAAAACTTCTTCCTTCCTCTCAGCAGCACTCCCAGGGCCTTTCAAGAGTTGGATTTGGGGTCAGATGCTGGTAACCTGTGGCTGTGGGCAGAGCACACAGAGCCCCAGGACCATCCCCTGCCAAGGGTCCCCAGCACCATAAGGATCGTGGAATGGGTGAGGTTGGAAGGGACTGGGTGCATCATAACGGGGTGAGCAGGAAAAAAAAATAAATAAATCCCCTAAGGGCTGCCTGGCAGGCAGTTCCCAACCAGGTCATGCTCCTCCCGCAGCACCAAACCCTCCCCGGGCATCCGACACAGGTGTCCCTGTACTTTTCCCTCCCAGCTTGCTCCAGGGCTGTTTGCAGGCACCATTCCATCGGGGCTCTGCTCCGAGGTGTCCCACGCCCCAGTCGGTCCCGGGGGTTAGGAGGGTGAACCCGCGGGCACAATCCACAATCCCCGGGCAGCCTGTACAAGCTGGCACGTCTGTGCCCCGCTCCGCCCGGGGCACCCGCACATCAATGGCAGCACTGACAGCGTTCTCGGGCTGTACAAGAACCGCCTGTGCCCTGCCTGTGATGTCATGGGCACAAGTGTCCTGCCACCGCCCGCCGCCCGCCCTGGGGACATTGCACAGCTCGCACAACAGAGCCGCGTTCAAGGCTGCTCGGCGTGAAAGGCAGATGCTCGGGCTGCTGCCCATCCCCGGGCCAGGCAGGCAAAGGTCCCCGTGGAGCACAGCCAGCCTCCCTCTGGCTCCTTTTAATTGCTCCAGCTTCCCACGTGGAGAAGGGGAGGTGGGAGCTGCAGCATCCTTGCCTGTGGCTGCATCACTCAGTTTGGTTTCTCCAGCTGGAGCAGACCAAGGACAGTCCAGAATGCACGAGGCTTGACTGACAGCCCTGTTTTCCCATTATTCATCATCCCAAAAAACGTGGTTGCCCAGACCCTTCTCCTCCTGCTGCTGCCACTCCACTGGGGCTCTCCTCTTGCCCATGTCTGAGCAGCAGCTACTCCTCTTTTCCTTCTCTTGGCTTACACAAATTGTTTGAGCTGAGTTAACATCTCTGGGAACAGATGGGATTTTGTATCAGTGTAATTAAATTGCTACAGCCTCTGCTAAGAACAGAGTTAGATCTTGATCTTACACAGTTTTCATCAGAGCAATGACCCCAGATCAGACCCCTCCTTTAGTTGAGAGCACTTTCGCAACATGAGGTCTCAACTTCATGGTGCTCAGGGTCACCTCCACCACTTCAGGGGCTTTCTAATTCTTCCCAATATAAAGAAACCCACTAGTGGGTACAACTGGTACAAGCTGCTACTGGGAGCATTGAAAGAACCAAAGGATAGGATAACAGACAGTCCCATGCAGGAAGATTACTCATATTTTAAATATTCGTCATTTAATGCCACAGCAGAGCGGTTTTTCATCCTGAACTGTTGCAAAAAAAGAAAATCTTCAAAATCATTGTCAATCCCTGTCATGGAAAAACTGGCTATGGAAACACACAGGAAGGAAGGAAAAAAAAAAAGCAGTCAGGGGTTGCAGGTACTCTGTTATTTATTGTACAGTATTTCACTGAAAGTACAAAGGCATCATCAGTACTCACCAGAATTGTATTGTAACAGGTACATTATACTGCATGTTAAAATGTGCTGCTTTAACAGGGCAAGACAGAACACAAACTTAGAGGAAGAAAGAAAGGAGTTTAAAAAAATGTAAAAATACATTTTTTAGTAACTGATCTGTACAAAAGAAAAAAAAAAAAAAGAAACTGAATCAGAGGGCAGGGATTAGAGCCCCCAAAGTCATTTATAACTATTTAAAAAGGCACTGTTATCTACCATGTCATTAGGACCTTTGGGTTCTGTTTCCTTCATACTGATGACTGTGGGGGTGGGGGAAACACTGTTACTAAAATGATCAGACTCATACAAAAGTATTTACAGAAAAAGGCAGAAAAATCCCCTCCTCTTGTTCCAAAAGAGAAACATTTGCCCGGTGGGAGAGGACAGCCTTTCTCCCTATCCTCTCTCCCCAGCCGTGCCAGACCCGTGACCTTGAGGGGGGGAAGTCAAACAGTGAGGATGGGGGAGAAGCTGTCAGAGTCCTCCTGACAATGGGAAAGTGTCTCTCTCGTTTCTATTTTATCGCTTTAAACTCTCCCACAATCAGGGGAGCTAGAAGATAAACTAAAATCCCTAAACCCCACACCACATCCCCAAACCATCCTGGCTGCAAGAAGATGGGGCAGGCAGTCGGGACAGAACGGTGAGGACCAAGAGGTAGGGCTGGCTGGAGCTGTCATTCTAGAGAAAGGGGGGAAGAGACGGGGAGAATAATGCTTCAAACTACCAGACATTTGTGCTGCTTTTCTAAATCTCCCCCTGGGAGCCTGACAGCGCGTCAGCAGAAGCAAACCCAGGGCGCACGAACCCACCAGCCAAAGCATCCGACGGCAGCCGTGGGGCGTCCCCGGGGCGATTACACGTGAGCGCTCTTGGCGTGGGTGGGCGAGCTGGATCCCGAGCCGTAGTAGAAGCGGTTCTCGCCGAAGGTCTGCGCGTCTCCCGAGCAGCAGACGATGACACAGCCGCCGAAGAGGCAGAGGGCAGAGCCGATCCAGCCCGTGTAGAGCGAGTAGCCGAAGCTCATGATGGTGGTCTCGCGGTGCGCGCACACCGGGAACCAGATGGTGGCCACCACGCCGCACATGGCTGGGGACAGGGGGGAAGGACAGCGTTAGGGTTCTGAGCTGGGGGGAGTGACAGCAGAGTGTCACACGCGTCCGGGGACAGGGAGGAAACCCATCCCTGCTGCCTTCCAGTTCCACAGTGGGATCCAGAAGCAGCGGCATCAGGGCTGGGTCCGGACCTCCGAGCAGGAGGCAACAGGGGAGCTTCAGGAGTGAGAGATGGAGAGAGAACAGCCATCTCCCTCAGGCACCCACAAGAACTGCTGCCTGACACCATATAATGTATTTATTAGAAGGGAAACAGATTTGTTCCCTAGAAATATCTTTAGGAGAGAAAAATGAGAGTCATCCTTGAAACTGATGTGCTGGAGAACTGCAGAATTAGGAATAGATTAGAAATGAAGAGGCCATGAAAACCATACAGATCAGCAAGAGAATGAAATCTGTGGACATGTGTGAACTGGTTTAAATTGCTATTTCCACATGGACTCACATGCTGTCCTCAGCCCATGTCCCTCCTCACCATTGCAGTGGCTCTACTGAGTGGTCACATAAACTTCACCAAAATCTCCCAGCACTCTAACACAGAGGAGGGTTTATGAAACACGAGCAGAAAATGAGCAGGGACAAAATAAGCAGCAATTAGGCACTGCTGGGGTTTTCTCATGGAAAGGGAAATGTCTCGCAGCTCTGGAAAACAGATTCAATTTCTCTGTGGAAAATTTCTCTCCAGCAATGGGGACAAACCCAGCAAGGCTCTCCAGACATTTACTGAACTGAATAAAAAAGGGACCTGAAGAGTCTGCAGAAGTGAAAACGGGATCCTGCCTAGGGACTACAGCAGGTCAAAAATTACTGCAGGCTTCACCTTTTACCCGATATTCCATAGGGGATTTTTCTACAAAAAGCCAGAGGCAGCTGCAGTGGTGCTGTGAGGTGGCACGTGAGGGAGACAGTCCCCACAGAGTCCCCACATGCACCGAGGGCAACAGGAGTTGGTGGTGTTAATCACCTCCCAGGAGCAGGTCCTAAAACAATACTCCTTGATGGCCTGTACATCTGAGAAGAATTAATCTGTCAATATTTACTTGCCTCCAGGACAAGCTGTGCAGGACTCCGTCCTTGTGGCTATCAGAGAATCAGAGCAAAACAATAACAGGACCATGGCAGCATTACAGATTTCCACCGACCATGTTAAAAGGTATCTGGAGGCAGTGTCAGAAAGTTAAGGTTGCAAGAGGGAAAAAGAAAGGGGTGAGAGTAAAAATAAAATTGTTTAGTTAAAGCAGAGAACAAACCGTAGCTCCTGGCCAGTACAGCAAAAAACCCATCCCCAAAGCTGCAGTTATTGTGAGAGAAAATATTTTCTTATGGAAAAGAGAAGAACATTTGAAGGATGCTTATAAAGCCAGAAATAATTTTGGGCCTCCTCAAAGGAAGGGCCCCGCAGCTTTGGAAGGAATTTTGGAGAAGGCAGGGAGGGGAGAAGAGCATTTCTCCTGTGTGCGGAGTGGTCCTGCAAACAGCTCATGAACCTCCAATGCTTTAAAACAAAAATGTATCAGTTGGGAATCCACAAAGCATTCTAATGGGCTCTGGGAACAAAGCTGCTTTGTTGTCCGAAAAAACACAATCATCTTTTCTTTCTCTGTCAGCAGTAAATATATATATATCTATTTGTCTATAGACTATAAGAGCGTTATCTCTAGACCCTCCCCCACAAGACAGAACCAAAGAAAACACTTGCACTGGGGTGAGAAGAGCTCTCAGGGATGCTCACACAATGGCATCCCTTGTGCATGTGGCTCCACTACATGTAAAACCACCTTATTTTAATGCTGACAATAGCAGAAAGCTGTGAAACACAAGCCAAGGGCTTTGCATGGGTTCACTTGACCTCTCTGTCCTCGGAGGCTGCCAGCTGCTGTCAGTCACCAGTGACCCTGCTGCTGAGCCAGAGGAATGCCCTGGAACAGGACTGGGCTTCACCGCCCTGCATAGATTAGGTTGGGCTGTAAATCCTCCGAGGAGATGGGAAAAGGACAGTCAGCAATTGCAATGTCTCTCTGTGGGCTCAGATTTTATTCTGGTTGTACCACAGGGAAAGGCTGAAAAAAAAGGTGATTTGACAAGAAACCCAAAAAGATTGGAAAAGGAGTTTTAGGGCAAGTTTCAAGTTCTAAAATGGCTGCCCAGGTGGAAAAGATAGAAGTTGTTATCCCTTCTCTTGTGCTAATGTCGGGACACCCTCTGCCTCTCTCTAAACAAGAAATCTTCACACTGTAGAGCTGCTGTAGCCAATATAGTCCAGCAGAAAAATAAAAGAAGGTCTGAAAAGAGAAGCAATATTTTATATTAGAGCAACCAATTTAGTTGGGAAAACAGGCCTATTTTGGGGCACACGTGGAAATCCTGCCTGCTTTTTGCAGCTGGAGTAGGCAATCTTGTAAAAGCTACTGCCTCTACCTAAAAAATCCTCTCAGCACTGCATGGCATGAATGTCCTTGCTCCATCAGATTGCTGTGAATCCACAGGGGTACATCCCAGCTCCCAGTGTTTCCAAGGTTTTTTTAACTGTGGATATGCAGTGACTCAGTCTGCTGAGTTGAAACCCTTAATACTCAACATTAGAGATGCGTTGGAGTCAGAAGGACATGCACAGAGACAAGAAGCACAGAAGGTGCTTGGGGAGCTGGGAGAGAGGGAACAGGATTGTTCTAACTCAAGGGACAGTGAGTCCCTGCCAAATTCCTTAACAGTAAGTTAAAGACTTGTTGCTGAAGAAAGAATACTTTTCTTTCACATCTAAATTTAACTATTCCGAATTGCTGACTCAAAGTCACACGGATTTCTCTTTCAAAGCATTTAGTTGAAAAAAATAGATACTATATTTTTTCTGTGTTCAAGGCAATCTTTTTATCTATAGTTTCACAAGTAAGCCTCATGCAGTCTTCAGAAAAACTCATTAACATCCTTTATTTAGTGCACAATGGCTTATTTTGCAGTAGCAATTTTCACTAACATACATTTTATCTATTTTCCAGTGTCTGAGTCCTTCTCCACCACTGGGAAAATGCCCCCTTGGTTACCAGCAAGGGGTCCTCCAAATTAGTATCAACAACATGGGCTGGGCCAGGGTTTTTCCATCCCCACCAAAGTGTGAAATGTTTTCATACCAGCTCAGAGCAAACCTCTGCTGACGGTTGTTTTCAGCCATAAATCAATTCTCTCTGTCAGATAGGATCAAACAAAGCCATAAACACATCAGCAGCAGAATAGCAGGGCGTGCACACAGGTTGCACTCTGGCAGCCTGTGATTATCAGTGGACAGAAAAATCAAGGGAATATCTGAGCCCATTGTTTTCCTGGCAACTTTTCAGCTTTATATAGATATATATATATTTCTTTTTGGATCCATGCTGTGTTTCAATCCCTGTTTTCCCTTATACCAAATCTCAGTGACAAACTGCCATCCCTTCCTCGAGCAGCAAGTGAAGTTTGCCTTGGGGCCAAGCCCACTGTTTGCAACCCCACTGCCTATTTCTGCTGCATTAGGGTGTGTTTTGGGGGCTATTTTCTTTCAACCAGAGCTCTGGGTGTTGCTCTCCCCTAAGAGGAAAAGTCTGGAGCCTGTGAGGTTGTGGAAACCATGAGTGAGAGTTCAGTGGCTGAAGGGTGAATAAAAACAGTCCAGGGCATGTTACTTCTAGAATATAATGGATTTTAACTCAGCATTGTATCTTTCAGAGCCTGATCCATGCTTGTTAAATGCTCTGGAATGGTGACACCTCATCTTGCAACTAGCAGATCATTAATCAGCTTAAATAATGGCAAAGTCCTAAACTCTGTACATTATTCTCCTTCCAAAGGGACTGTCTTGCTGATGAGCCTGGAAAAAAATGGGCTTTGTAAATATAAATGTGGGTTGGTTTCCTCTTTCTTTTTTTTTAAAAGTAACCTGGGAGCAAATGAAGCTTATTTATTCTTCATTTGTGATCTGACAAAAAGAGCATTATTGTAATTGTGACTAAAACATTGCTGATCCCAGCCCAGATCATTCAGGGCATCTGTGACACCAGTAAATCATTTACCTGTAGGTGCTTCAGAGCTCACAGGGGTGAAAATCAATAAGATGTGGTCCAAATCTGACCCAAAGATCATTTGTTTACCAATCTCTCCATGACACAAATGTGACAGATGTGATCTCTCACACTTCCTTTCCTCACAGAACCTGCCTAGTTGGAAATCTGTGTTCTGAGGCAAAGGGGAGCCTGGTTTATGGAGCACCACAACTCTCCATCCTCCCCTCACATCTGCTCTCCTCCCTGGTGTCCCACTGCAGCATGGCTGGGATGGGACAGTGGCACAGCAGACACCAAACCCTGGTGGGACACTGCAGCATAAAGGATTTCACTTGTTCTAACACAGTGATACCCAACACTGTCACTGCAATTTGTCATCTGTGAGCTGGTCCTGTTATCCTTCTGCCCTTTGGGATTTTTAGGGACAGTCCTCCTGCCTCCACACCTGCAGCCATGCAAGCAGGGCTGACCTGCAGCATAGCTCTCCTCGACTGGAACCAAAATCTTGTGGCTTTTGTGGCAAGGTGTAGCTCTGCTGGGCAGGGCAAATCCACCAGAGCAGACTACTCTGGCACTAAAATTTCATTCACAGGCAGAAAACCTCCACCTTCTCTTTCGCTTCTCCAAGCCCAAATACATGACTCAGGGTTCCAGGGCAGGGGTGAAGATCACATTCCAGCATGGCTGTTCATGATTGGGATGTCCTAGACCGGCCCTATTAAGCTGTTATTAAAACTTCCAGCTGTGCTCTTAAACTCCACAGGCATCAGTAGGGCCCCTTGGACCCAATCCCTCAGATTTGGGATGGATGGACTTGTGCTAACCACAAGGTGATGGAGGAGGGCTGACTTGCACAGAAGGAGCATCCAGAGGACAGCCCTTCTGAGTGTGCAGCTATATTCAGTGTCCACTTGAAAAAAAAAGAAGGAGAAGAAGAAAGAAGACGGGCATGATGTCAGTGCTGGCTGCCAGCGAGCAGCAGAGCCACACAAAGAGGTCACTTTGCCTCTCCCCTCCTCCTCTGCACCGACGGGTGAAAACAAGGCCCCGCAGGCTGTTGCTGAGATGACGAGGCCTCAAGAACATGCAGGTGTTGCATGGGGGACAATGAGCTCCACAGTCTGTGCTGCTCAAAACAATCTCCTCCACAAGCACCGAGATCGGGAAGAAATTCCCAGGGAAGCTTGGAGGCCAAGGGGGAGGCTGGCCAGAGGGGGTTGGGAGGCACAGAGGGAATGCCAGTCCTCCCCCCGTGCCAGTGCCATCCCTCTTCCCATGCCTGTGCCACCTCCACGCTCCTTCCTCTGTGGATGCCGCAGGAGCAGCTCCATTCAGTAAGGGCTTCCCTTCCCACATGCCTCAGCTTACTTTCCCTGGATGTCCAGGGAAGATTTGGAGGCTCTGCCTTCCCTATAAGTAGCTTGGAAGTTTAGAGCCTTTCCCAAAAAATCGCTTCTACAATGAACCAGGATGATCCACGCCTGCAGGCACTGCCCGTGTGCCATGGCCTTCCAAGAGAAGCCGTGCCTGAGGAATCCACGAGGCAAAGACAGAGGGATTCACAGCCCTTCCTCTAACCCTGCTTCATCCCTACCTCCTATCCTTGTCCTCCCACTCCTGCCCCTGCCTTTTGCCCCCCCGCAGGCTGCAGCAATGCTGGAGAGCTCCAGGCCATCCCCTCACAAACCCTTCCAGGAGATCACGCCCCAGCAGCCTGCAGGGTCCGGGAGCAGGGATGGGCTGCAGACCCCTGGCTGTGGCCGGTGCCTTACCCAGGAGGATGATGAGGATTCCTCCCAGCTGGGAGCGCCGGTACTTGGCTGCCCCGGGCTCGTGGCCCATGCGGATGCAGGGCAGCACCGTGATCAGCAGGAAGATGGCGGGCAGGCCCAGGACGGAGGCGGCGATCATCAGCGCTCGACACGCTTGGACGTACCCTGCAGCAAGGCAAGGGAGAGGATTTTGTTATTTGGCACGAGAAAAGGAGACTTTGGATGAAAGCTCCTGTTTGGTTAGAGCCCAAGACATGCACGGAGTATGGGAAATGGGTTCATGCCTGTGCAAACAGTAAATCTTCACCAGGCACAGGCAGTGAGGCTGCAGTGCAGGGGGGAGTGCATGGACATGGGATGTGCAGTATCCCAACAAACAAACAGCACTGCCTGGAAAACACAAGCTCTTCCCAGAGAGACACTGAGAAACCATGGAACTGGAAAATATAGGAAGGGAAAGCCGGAGAAATTTTCTCTAGGAAAGAGTTTCCCTGTATCTTTTCATAGTGAGACATTGATTAAAGAACAAGATTTTAAAATCTTCAAAATTAAATAACAGTAATTTAAGGCCTCAAACACTCTCCCATCATTCAGAGGGCTGAATAGTTGTAGACCCACTACTGGCACTGCAGGTCCATGGGATGTTGCCAGCAGCTGCCCCGAGGCAATGGGCACTGTTGATCTGGGAGGAGGAAGAGGAAGAGGAGGAGGAGGAAGAGGGACACTCCTCTCCCACCGCCACACCTCAGCACTGCACCCCAGGAGCTCCCATTCCTCCCTCACCTGTCCCTGTGCCCAAGGCAACAGAAAAGAACAAGGACCAGGGGCTGTGGGGGTGGTGGGCAGGACCATGACATTTCCACCACTCTGGGAGGGTCTATGTATCATAATATATGATTTAAAAAACATTTATATACTATATGTATATCTAAATTTTATATGTAGTGTATATATACTATACAAAAATTGCATATAAGTAAATTATACCAGGTCATTATTAACATGCAAAAGGAAAAGGACAAATGTCAGATTTGCCCCAGTGCCTGGTAACCTCCGCAGTTTTCAGGACAGTCTCAGCACAGTGAGTGTGCTGGCTCTCTGTCCCCTCTTACTAACAAAAAGAAGCTGTCAGATGCAGACACAGAATTCCAAGATGTTTCAATCAACAGCAGCAAAGAGGGGCCTTGAGCACATCCCACTGACTCACAGGTACACCCCCAGGAATGAGGAATTTACTGTTTCTGGAAATGCAGATATTGTGTGCATTGAATAGTTCCTTGAGTTTTTTCAAGAGGAAACGTAAAAAAAAATTTGTTACCTGAGGCATTCGGGGCATAAAAGCAGACCCTAAACAAAGGAGATGTCTGTACCCAGTGTGGATTCTGTGCAATCAATCCCAACTAAATGAGAATACAAACAATTCATTTTAAAGACTTGGCTCAGACAAAGAAAGGCTCTAAATATATTTCAGCCATTGGGCACACCAGGATAAATTTCCCTCTCATGCCAAGCCGTGGGTCTCAAATAGGCAGAAACATCTTGGTTTGGGATTTGCTTCTGCTTGAGGGAAGCTTTGCTGCAAGACCCATTCACTTATTTATTCAGTTGCATTCATTAATGTTTCTTTGGGGGAAAACCTTCCTCGTTCTTCTCTGCTGGATCAGATTTAACAACAGTAGCAGTAAGGAAGGCAAACGTACTAAAATAAAAGTAACCACACACAGAGAAAGGGAGAATGAGAGACTCAACATTCCTAAGTGCTGTGTGCCACAGACCAAGCTCTGTAACGGAGAGAAATTCAGGAATTATCTTTTTAACCTCTTGTAAAATTATTTTTGCAGCAATTTAAACCAGTAAATAAGGAAACATGATAGAAAATGACAAGGAATGCTCATTTCTGCCCTGTCAGCTTTGAGAGAGGCACCTTTGACATGGTAGAGGAGTTGCAACCTAAAACACACCAGAATGAAGCACTACAGAGTGAACAGTGGTTGAAACTGGCAAGCTCACAAACTAAACTTACAGGGACCAGACCTCACAAGACTTTGGCAGGTTTAATTAGCCCCAAAGATGTATTAATGCTGATTAAACACCTTCCTTAATTTTTGCTTTTCAGTAACCTCGATGAAAGCTACTATATCATTAAAAAATATCAAGTTAAATGTAGTTACATCTGTTTGCTGTGTAAATGTTCTGTCTTGCCTCAGAATCTGTGGGAAGCACAAGGCCGTCAAGACTAATGATGATCCTCTGAAAGATTAAAAGCCACAGCAGCATAAATAATAGATGCTGAAAGATTCATTATGCTCCAAATCACTTTAAGGAATCAAACCTTAACATTTGTAATAGTTCACCATCCCCTTGAAGTGCTCTATTACACCTCAGTGTGCTCTGTATGTTTTGCAGTGCAACCCAGAGACAAGATGTGAGAGGAGCAGTGAGAGGAGCAGTGATTTTACCAAGAGCAATGATTAAACACTAACTGCATTTTAGCAGCCACAGAAAACACGAGACCTGGGTACGATTAAAACCAGGTGTAAATCAATGAGAATCATGTTAAGAGCTATCATTCACCCTCTTTAGTGCATTTAATGGACCATGACCTGTGCTGAGGAAGCTGGAGGAGCTTCCCCATCACCTCCTGTGGCAGCAGCACTTGTGCTGCTCTGGGCAAGGCTTCAGCCCTCACTCGGGGTGGGAAGGGAGGATGGGACACACTCACCCGGCAGTATGAGGATGTCCACGAGGGGCTTGCAGTGATAGAGACCTGTTGCCATGACACAGTCTGCCCACAGCCCCTTGGATCCCAGCTCATCCATCTTCCTGCAGGTGGTAATGGTGTAGCCGCAAGTCACCACCCAGTCGTTGGTGGCCGTGGCCACAACCACCCCTATCCACCCTACGAAGCTGCAGACAAATCCAGCCAGGTGCAGGCAGGTGGCCACCATCTCGGTCCTCTGGTGGGGACAGCAGACAGGACAGTGCCCACGGGGGTCAGCGGAGCCGCCCGGCGAGGTCCCGGCTGCTGCAGCGGGAGGATGGGGTGGGCAGGAGCAGGTCCCTGGTCAGGCTCTGCTGCAAACACTCGGCTGCCTCTGCCCAGCTCCCTCCCTGGGAGGGGTCAGAGCTGCCTCCGGCCCCACGGCGCAGGGGAGGAGCGAGTGGGGAGCCCCAACTTCTGCCAGAGCCTCCGGAGCGTCCGGGGAGAAGGAGGCTGTGCAGAGGAGGAGATGCATGATCGCACCCAGCCGTGCTTGAAAAACAAGCCGGAGGGATTTATTCAAATGCAAAATAACAGCCCGAATATTCGAAATTTAGAGAGGGAGAAAAATGAAGGCAGTGTTTGCTCGCTGAACTTTAATAGTGGCACTGGTACATCCTCGTGGAAAGGTAAGGGGAGAAATGAGGAGGACAGAGTTACTCAAGAGGTGGAATTGATCACCTCATCAAAGCCATCAGCACAGCTGCTGTAATGGGACAAAATCAGTCCTGAGTCTTTCCTGGTGTTTCCAGTAATTGTAAAAATATAAAAGACTCACCACTGCTTTCTCTGCTGTGCCTGGGCTTTCAGAACTATTAAGTAACACTCACTGACTCTTAAATATGTGTTTAACAGCACCACAGTCCCACTTTTGAATCCTTAAATTAAAATGAGGAGCTTTTAACTCGGACTTTTAGTCCGAGTCAATTTCCTATATGAATTTTAGTACATTTGATAAAACAGGAGCAGCCCACTTCAAAATGCCAGAGGTGGAGAAACTTCCCATCTTCCCGTTCTGCACCAGGAGAAATAGGCAGGCAGGACATTTTCACAGCACATATGCATGTTCTCGCGTGCCAGCACATCCCTGAGGATATTTCATGGCTGTGTCCTCCTCCAACGCTGCTGGTTTTGGGAAGGGAAGGTTGGAACCAGGCGGATGCTGCATGCCTGGAGAGACCACTAGTGGAGAGCTGCCTGTGGTGCACGGGCAGGGAACGGACAAGAAAGTGACACAACAATGAATTTCATTCACTCCTAGAGCTGTCAGTGAGAAAAAAATCCGGGAAAAGCCACTCCGAGTTTAAAGTGCTAGGAATTAAATATATCCTGCTCCTCATCCAAGGGTGTTTTTTTTGCCGTTCTTTAATAACTAAGAAGCAAAACACGAACAAGAGCATCCTAACTGTCATTTGTCACCTGCTCCTTAGATGAAAAATTCAAGGACATGAGGTCACAGTTTTCTGTCAAAGCTTCATCTGAACACTGGAGCATACCAGTATAGTTAAAAGTTCTTTTTCAAGAGAAGCTTTTCAAATAAATATAAATGTAATAGCTGTTTTCACATTTGTTTTACATTGTTGGTTTCTCCCTGTGTTTTTTCTATACCTGGTTTATGGTATTTCTGTGAAGCCAAGCTGCCAGCTGGCCTTCCATGAAATTTCCTGGTGTGATTCCACCTTCCTGCATGGCTTATCCTTCTACTGCACCCACCTCAGGTGGAGTGTGCTGTTACTGATATCCCAACACAAATTTATGTTGTCTAGGGTTCAATTCTAGATGAATTTAATCTTCACCTAAAAAATATTCCTTTTTATTTATTGTTCAGGAGATAAACTTGTAATCTCTTCGTGAAAGTGGTGTTGTTCCACTTCTTGGACTGAGCAATTGCATTGGACAGACCACGTGTCACGTCCTGAATTCAAAAGGAGATTAAAGATTTCACCCCAAAGCTGAGGTTTGGAATAATTTTATACAGTGATAGTGCAGGCACATCCTAATGCACAATAAAGTATTTTTAAAATGCTGCAAGGTATTCATTGGCATATACATCCTTCTATAATTCAGTCTCCTACATTTTTGGTTTCCTTAACCACAAAAGCTTCTTAACTCCATGTTTTCCTTCACAAATGTATTTATCAAGGAGTGTGCAGGAGCAAGGAGTAAATTTGACATTTTGGTAACCAGCACTGTTCAACAGAACTGGAGCTGGTGCCCACAGGGCACAGTGTGAATTACTTCATTAATGACAATAGAGACAGGAGACATTTACCATTTTGTCACTGTTATAAATCACAGCACCAACAGTTAAGTGAACATAAGCTCGTACGAGGCAAGTGGACAATGATTTACAAGATCAATAAAAGAAGGAACAAGAACGACTTGCCAGCTGTATGCCAAATAAGCTGATACACTTTGGGCAATAGTCTCAAAAGCTGCATTTTAGAAGCAAGTGTTACACAGGCATTTATTCCAGCAACAGTGTGAGCTCCTTAAAAATCAATCTTTTTACCCTTCACTCCCAGAGCTTTTCCTTGATCCGCATTGTTCTCTCTGACAAAAGACAGGCGTTGCAATTAGTCACAGCTACCCAAGCTATCAACACCCAGGGCTTTGTCATCCAAATGACTCACCTTGAACTTTTTCTTTACATTTTCAGCCTCTTTGTTTCTTCCCTGTTTGGAAATACAGCAGTATACAAAAGCAAATGGGATGCAGAAATACACAAGTTCCTAATTTTGTTCTATACTGAAGGCTCATCATTGCAATTTTCATCTTTATCCTGGTTCATACTGCTCCTTTCTCTCTGTATCTGTAAAATACAGATTTGCAATTATGTGAAACATAATCAGGATTTCCTATATGGGAGAGCAGTTCATTAATACAAGGACAAAGTATTTATGCACTGATTTGAGGTAAGAAAAAATACTAAAAGGTGTGTGAATGTGCTTTCTTATGCATCAAGAAAATCTTCTCAGTATGAATAAAGTCACCCAGAAAATCTCCAAAATATTAACTATAGCAAAAGTTAAGGTAATCTAATTACATGGTTTACAAAAACTAAGAACTCCTGAGAGTCACTTACCATCAGCAGCAACTATTTTTTCAGCAAATAGAGTCAAATTTTCATTTCTGATTTTAACTTAGGATAATCTCAGCATTTGATCTGGCAATGTGTGTTTTTAATCTCATCTATTATTGAGCTATGGAAGAGAGTTGTGAACAACTCACACATTGCTTGAGCAGTCAAGCAGCAACAAAGCTGGGCACCAGAGAACTTGCCAAGTATGCAAGGAGTTCTATTTTCAGGTATAAACACCAAATTTATGCCAAGATACATAGAAAGCTTGGTGCCAATACTTTTACAAAATCTTAAGAGCTTTAGAAAGTGGACCCACAGGGAGGGATGGCTTTGATCTTGTAGATTTTACTTAAAATACCTTTTAGAGAACTAGGGACGTGCTGCAGGCTGTGGGAGCTCTAACAAGTCTTGGTGTAATCAGATTTTAATTTACTGTTATCAAGGCAAGGAAGGCTCAGTCCTTGGAAAAGCATTGAGTTAAACACCTTCAAAGAGCCAAGTTGAGAAGTCAGTGTTCAAAAATATGGCAGAGACAAGTGTTCTGACATTACAGTTCTTTATTTGTTTTTGAGTCCACGATCTATACAGGTATTTACAAGGCATGGAAATGGATAACAGCACAAAATACAATTGAGGTATAAGCTAAGAGCACAGTATGTCATGTTTCAATAAATATAATTCAAAATTTGTAAACTAAGTGACCAGATAGATGCATCTTGTCTACTAAAACCATATAAAATATTTGTTAAATCTCACGTGAGGTAGAGGACAGTTTTGTGTGTCATGTGATGCAACCACAGCAACGCTGACAATAAGACTGTACATCATTGGCAAAGTATTAAAAATTGTTGAATGCACTGATCATTTTTCACAGGCTTTTCTATGGTTTCAGAATTGTCACTCAACCTGTTGCCTTGAGCTAACATGGACTCAGCTGTTTTGCAGCTACTTTCTGTCATTTGAGAGAATTATACTGGCATGTCAACAGCAATAAATACTTTAGAGAGTAAGGATGAAAACACAAAAAAACGTTCTGTCAATCACAGAAAGCAACGTGATGGCAACAAATTATTTCAGACCAACTTTTTATTATTTCCTAGAATTCGTTTAAATACAGTACAGCTGTGCTTTCCTTTAAGTGAGGTATCTCTTAGAAGAAAAAAAAATTCAATTGATATCGTTACACTTAATTAATTTTCAAATAGCAAAATTTTATACCGTGTTTGCTGTGCTTGATGAAGTGCTTAAAACTCATTTTTCAAGCATTTTCCAACTGAACCACTAACCCTGAAAAAACCAATTTGCTAAGTAATGGAGACACACTATAAAATCATCGTGCAATTTGTAAGCAATAACTGCTTTCACAAAAGCTAAAAAATGACTGCATTTTTTAAATAGATATATGCAGCAAATAGAAAATTCTACAAGCTTTCTGTAAAGAAAACCAATGAACACTCACACTACAAATGTAATGAGCAAAAAGAAAATTGAAATTTGCAGCTTTCTGCTGCTTACTATCAATGGCTTAAATAAAATTACCAAAATATTGCAAGCACAGATTAATAGGTAGGAGAAATTACGTCTTTTGTAGACTTCACCATGTTATAGAAAACTCTGTTGTGTGGATTAATTACACGAATTAAGTGCAGAAAAAATACAAAGTTGTTATCTTTACTGACAATCAAAATATATACTCTACAAACAAGTGAATTCTAGGAAGCTGACCACAACAGCATTTCGAGGCCAACTTCCCAACTAATGCTAGGAAAGGTTTCCAAAAATTTCATAACACATTCTAGCTATCCCCTCCCCCAGTACAAAACAAGAATGTATGAATAAAACATTGTGACTTCTAAAATACAGGCCAAGACTTATTTCTTTTCAGGCCACCAGTAGCTTTATGCTCCCACCCAACTTTTCCTACATCACTAATTGCATTATGCCTTTACTATGTACAGATGGTTTTACAGCTAAGCTATCAATATATTAAATATAGAATAAAATTAGTTTAAGAATGTGAAACATAACTACATTCATCTAAATACTCCAACTGAATGATATGCTTTACAAAAAACTAAAACACAGACTTAACTAAGTTTGGAGATTTAGATAAAAATCTCTTTCATTGAGGGACACCTGGTTACACTGTGAGTGAGGTGTTTCCAGACTGCCAAAATTACAAGAGTTTTACGCTCTAAGCTCTCATATTTTATTGATTAAAGTATACAAAGCATGTTAAATTTCTCTTTTATAAAAGTATAGGAGCAAATTAGGTATCCACTCCCAATCCTACTTATTACAAAAGGTGCACTAGGCAACTTCCATCTTGGTGTAGGTGTTTAAGAAAGCAACTTTCAAATTATAGACAATTTCAGGGCTTTGTTCTACAGGCTTCATGTCACAACTACCTGGGAAAATTACTTCTTGCCTGAAAAGATCAGCAAGCAATGACTGAAGGCAAACCAAATCATACATAAAATGAGCATGCTGTGACTAAAAGCAAAGACCTAATGACTGATTTAGTCTCTACCATTAAGTGTGCACTTAAGTGAGGGCCCTCAAGTGTGCATTCCAAGTTCCTATGTCAGGCTGTAAAATGAACCATTCAACAGAATTAGGATAAGGTAGCAAAAAAAAGGTCAACATATATTTTTTCTAAAACTTAAGAGCATTATTTACAATTTACTAGAAAACTATCTTTCACAGACTGTGAGCACACAAAGGTCTATGGCACATTTATGTATGCATTATTACTTAAAATCAGTATAAAATTAAGTCTACACATATGAAAATTGTTTATGTTACGCCAAGAGCCTGAAAGTAGTATTTAAGAATTTTAAGAGGATTACAATAATTTAAAATGCATTCTAACTTCAGATTACCTAAATGGAATATTTACAAAGCTATTTTTAAGGTCATTTTAATAAATGTTCCATTGGCTTTACCAGCCAGATGTTCAAAAATAACTAGGAGGGCCTTATCTGCAATTGGAATTGGTGAAACTTCCTACAGCTGCCAGAGTTCTTGCAACAGTGAAAATGTTGGTACCAAGGATGGCCCCCTTTTTATTGGTGCAAAGGATGGCCACAGCATTTCCAGAGCCTCCAGCAGTGACCCAAGTGCTGGCTGAGGCACAGGAACCTGGGCTGCACCAGCCCTCCATGGCCACTGCTGAACAACCACTGGCCAAGGGGAACATCTGAGCAGGACAAGAACACAGACAAAACCTGAATGGAAATGGAATATTCACTATCCTACTAATAGAATAATCCCAGCAGGGTTATAGACATCCAACAGCTCAGCTATAAATACTGTGGTGCATCACCAACTGCAGCTGTGAGAACAAGCTGTGGCTTTACCCACACCCAATCCTGAGCCTGCCCCACAACCCCGAGAAGCAGCACAGAGGGACTCTCTCCATCCTTCAGCAGCACCCAGGTGGAACTTCCCCAATTCCCAGCTCATCCAATACAGGATCTGCCAATCCCACTGGACAGCCTCAAGCTCTTCTCCCCAGCCACCACACCTCTGGCAATGCTCCTGCCTGCTCTCCCTGTGCCCACGGGTCTGGTGGCCAGACAATAAAACACTGGTGGTGTTTTTAAAGCAAGCGGTGCACACACAACCAGAACCACTAAGTCAGCTCCTCTCCCTCCAAACCAAGCTGCAAAGACAGGCCTTTTCCTTTTTAGTTCATTTTTTCTTTTTCCTTTTTTGTTGGTTTTCTTTCCAAAGGAAAAATTTGGAGATGGGAGCCAAAGAAGAGAAAAATATAATGCTGGGATTCTTTTCCAGCAGGGAGTGGAACTAGATGATCTTTAAGATCCCTTCCAACCCAAACCATTCTATGATTCTTGACACTGACAAAAAAAAAAATTTTTTTCATCTAACTTGCTTTACTTGTCAGTGTAAATATGACACAGAGCTCATAAACAAAATTGTACAATTATTTAAAAAAATCATCCTAATACTCTGTGACATTTAATTTCCCACCTCATTTCTCATTCAATTTAAAGATATGTGCAATTTTATCTTTCTCTGTGATATTCAGTCTTGTTATATCACTAACAGAGAAACAAAAAAGGAGTTTTCAGTTTTACTAGTTGAGGGAAAAAAAAAATCAGTGTAGGCTTTTACTAGTGGTTTCATCCAAAATTAACTGAATTATTAAGAGAATATTAAACTCAAGTACCTCAAAACCAGAAACTAAAAGCACAAGTTAAAATTATGTCATGAAACACCAGAATTACTAAAATATTCCTATCACTGACATGATCAGCTGACATCTGCCAGCTGTATCCAAGTTTTTGGAGAGAAGTGCAAAAAAGTTTTTCTTCATCCAACTTTAGCCATGCATTTAACCCACTAGGAACCAGACTTCAGAAGTACTCAGACATTATATATATATACATAAAACAGTAATTCTGTACAATTACACATTTCCCAATGTTATAGCTTAACAAACATGCTGTATTTTCTTAATTCATGGTAACCCTACCATGCCATTCAAATACAGAGACTATCAAAATGATTTTTCAAAGTGCCATACCTCAGAATTTTATATTTTAAGCTATGATCACAATGTCAGTTAAGGCCCGTTCTATGTGATGAAAGAAAAATCCACAAGCTGGCAAGAAGCTCAAAGTGTGGAGGCTTAGGGTACTGAAGAAATTAATACATATTCCTTAATAAATATTCTTTTTTGTGAAAGCATTAATATCTGAAAAACAGTTAAGTCAAGCTTTCTCAGTTTCTAAAAGGAAAAGCCCCACCTTTAAGCCTTTTATTAATGTTTCTTTCATATGTACTAGACAGAAAAAAACAGAAGAAAACTTGTGAATTTTTAACTTCCCAAGATTCCACTGTAATTGCATTTTTTTTTTAAATTCACAAAACCAAACCAAAACAAAAAACCAACCCCTAATGTTTTCCAGCAGAGCAAGCAAGTGCTGGCTCTAACACTCCTCAGATTGATAATGAGTTGTTAAACAGACAATACTGAAAAGATCAGCTGACTTCACACAATGAAATTATGGGAAAAACTCATGCTGGTAAAACACTTTTGATACTCAATCATCAATCAGTTGAGGCAATTTTGAGCTCTGCCTTACAGACAAAAAGCTGCCTTTGCTCTCCTCAGTTCAAGAATATTTAATTCTCACTGAAACCCAAACTATTTAAGACCTTGAAGAATTGAGGATATTTTTAATGTTCTTTTATAACTGGATGTGCAATTGATAGCAAAATAAAGATACCCACATATGTTTTAACAGACAATGTTAAAAGGTGTAGAGTCCTTAAGACTGCATTAGAAACAGACAGAAACTGGTCACTCTAAATCAAGAGTTTCATATTTTTCATGGTTTGAGAAAAACACCAGTAAAAATCAATGCAGATTTTCATTGGCTAGGAAAATCTAAAAATGTCTATCCCTATTTATTTATATCTATGTATATCTTCATCTGGACCTGTCTGGGAAATAGAGATCCAGAGAGAACACTTTTTCTCAGCACACAAAAATTGTTCACAATCATTAAAACCAAAACACCCTGTTTGAAGGACACAGTCATGCTTCCTCTTGCAACTTCTATTTTCCTTTCCCATTCTTTGAAGATTTCAGGATCTGTAGCTTCAATTCCTTTATCATCATCTCCAACTTTTCCCGGGCCTCTCGTTCCTGTCTCAGTTCATCCTGGAGCTCCTGTCTATCTGCCTCTGCATGATCCAACCTCTGCCTCAACTCTGCCAGCTGAGAAACACAAGAGACACAGAGCAAATTTTAGCAAATATCAAAGGGTCACAGATGGCCACTCTATGCATCCAAGGATTTCAGTCCAGAAATATAACAGAATTATAAGTAAGTGCACAATTCAGTTATCAAGAATTGTGCACTTACCTGCTACACCATTAGCAAACAATGCCCATGTGCAAAGTTGCATAAACATCATACTATAATTTAAAAAATGAGAAAATCTAATTTTTAAATGCATATAAGTTGTAGCTATATGAACTGTCACACAGAACACACAGAATCTGTTGGGAAAAACTGTGATGATGTTTGCATTGGATGTGTGACAAATCCCAGAACAAACTGCATTTTTTCATTTCCCAGGTCCATTTCCCTTACCTGACAAAAATATTACTCCCTTATTTCAAAGCCTGAATGTATTTCTGGAAGAAACAAAATCACCAACACAGTTTTCTGATATTCCTTAGTATAAATTAAATATTCAGAAAATCTTGAACATAACCATCTGTGTGTATATGTGTTCAAATATAAACCTGAGTCCACACAAATGTTTTTGTGATACATTTTGTGTTTAAACACAGAAATTAAGTATTCTTTTCTTCTTGTTTGAACAGCAAGGTTCAAACTTGCTAGAATCTCACCAAAATTATTTACAGTGACATCTGGAAACATCTTTTCAAGTGTGGGAAAGTTCCTTATTGCTTATAGCATACTGCCAGCAGTTAAAACAGGGACGAGACTGAAAAGCAGCTATATTCTCTCCCATTGATCTATGGGGTTATTTCTTACTAAAAGACCATCCAATTTATTTATAATTTATTACAATTTAATTCCATCTTAAAAAACCCTGATGTACATCATCACTAAGCATTCCTCTCACTGAGAATTAGGAAGACAACTCATCTGAAGGAAAGAGCAGGAACACACTGGTGTTCACCAAGTGCTACAGGATGTACTGGGGGAAGGGATAGTTGTGCTGGTTTTAGAGAAACACCACACTCCATGCCCACTTCAATCAGAAATACTTCAGCAATTCCTGGCCAACAGCAGGCTGTTAATGCAAGTGCTGACTGCACAAGTGCTGCAGTGAAGTGCTGCAGTGCAACAGTGCCCACTGCCTGCATGCTGCAACACGCCTGGCTTTGACTTCCTGCTCTAAGGAAAGGCTCCAGGACTGGTTATTCTGGCTTACTCTGACTGACAGGGTGAAGCAAGTATTTCAATAAAGTCAAAAAAGGGGACAAGACAGTGCATATTCAGGCAGGTCTAGAAAGGAGAAGAGACTTTTAAGCAAGCTGCAAATACCAAATTCTTATTTCTGTTTAATGCACAAGGATTCCTCTCACTCCACAGTTCTCAGACAGAAAAGACAGCCTGGGCAACTGGTTCAAGAACACACCAGATTAAGGCTTTTTTAAAATGCTGTATACACAGCTTGGGAAAGTTCTCTGTTCCCAAGACTTCTGTTTAACTCTGGTGCTTCTTGGAACGAGAATCTACTGCAAGATGTGATAAATGGGAAAAAAACGTTCAAATTATACGTTGTGAATAGATCCACCACAGAGGTAATAACAGAGTAAACTTTTACACAAGGAATGTATATAGTTTTCAAAGTCTAACTTCAAAAGCAACACACAACCAATCTCCTTGGGGAACAATCCACAGTTTTCATCCTCCAAAGGGAGTAAGCTGCACAAGCCCTATAAACCATGCTGAACATGATGATCTCCATAAATTAGAACACGTTGTTACTTGCACTAACAGGGCTTGTACCAGATGTTTAGTAAATCAGGCCTTAGTCAGAGAG
Source organism: Serinus canaria (assembly GCF_022539315.1). Classification (NCBI taxonomy): domain Eukaryota; kingdom Metazoa; phylum Chordata; class Aves; order Passeriformes; family Fringillidae; genus Serinus; species Serinus canaria. The sequence goes on along the minus strand of NC_066323.1, from coordinate 4,011,232 downwards.
GATTATTTCTGGCAGCAAAGGCCAGGAATCAGTGGAGTGGGATGTCATGAAATTAAATTCATGAGAAGGATTTATGATGTGAGTCTCTGCCCTATTCACCAAAAATACCAAAACCTGTCTCTCAAGTAGTGCCTGTTTCTCAGTTTGACTCAGTCTGAACAGGAAATATACACAGTTGTGAAAAAGGACCACAGAGCTTTACTGAGCTCAAGTTTTAGATTTTGTTCACTTTAAAACTGAGCCTGTTAAGATTAGTTTTCTGTGATATGGTGCAAAATAAAAAAAAATTAATCATAACTACAGCTGATTTTTAAAAGGGGCATTCCAAGGTTCCCTTTATCATTAACTGTATTTTTTCCCATTGGAATAGCCTAGCCTCCTACATAAAGAAGCAATAGTAAAAGCTAAAAGGAAAGTGAGAAGAAAAAACAACTCCATAGGTTTTGACGTATGAATCCAAGAGGCTGGAATGAGAGACACCAATACGATTTTCATTTCCAAGAAAAGTCTTGGCCAAATGTTTTGGTAGAGCCCCTTCTGGCTCATCAGACAGTGCAGAAGGTTCTACCACCAAGAAATAAGAGGAGCAGCCAGGTATGCTGCTAATCTGACAAAAAGAAGGTTCAGAGGTTTGGAAATTTTTTTTTTTACATAAAATAATAATAATGTTTAGGTCTGTATCACGGGCAAGCCCATATACATTAAAAACAGAATTTATTTTAAATGAGGATGCAACAGACCTCATGTTTAAGTTCAATATTTCATCAATAATATCGTATGTTTCTGTAAGTTACATTCTGCCTCAGTTTCAATGAAGGAACAGGAAAATAAATATTGCTGTCACTGACCTATTTTGGTATCTGTCTGTGGTGTCAGAATACACAGGAAAAAAAAACCTTAAGGTGGCTGAACAACACCTTCACAATTTCCTGATACACTAAACATGTTCTGTTTGAAACAAACCTTCCCTTCTCACCTGTGCTGCATATTCAGCTTCTTTATCTTTTTCCAAATTGGAGTCACAGCTACATTTTTGCTTCATCACTTGGTCCAGTTTCTTCTCCAAGTCTCTCTGCTCAAAATAAAACTCTTCCATTCTTTGTGCATGCTCTGCTTGCAAACATTCGAGTTCTTTTTGTAAATTCTGCTGCTCTTCAGTCAGTTCCTTCATAGCTTTAGAGTTGCTTAACATTTCCACTTCCTGTAAAGAAAGATCAAGATCACATACTCCTTCCTTCTAACACCAGAAAAGTAAAAAAAAAAACTCAATTTAAAAGTGTTTCTGGAACCACTGAGGCCAAAAAGACCATTTGTAACTACCAATAACAACAGCCTGATAATGGTATTTATCTACTTATCAATGACAGCATGGAATTCTGTAACATGCATTCTAATTTTTAAGAAATTACTTTTACTTCCAAGTACATGGAGCTTTCAGAAACAAATTTGCATTCCCAGCAGTGAACCTCAGGAAGCAGAAGCACTGATTCATTTGAAGATGGTAAAACAAAATGAAAGAAAACAAAATGAAGTGTTTGATTTATTTGTCCACTAACATTTTGATATTTTTAAACACGTATTTTTTTTAAACTTATCTACAAGCTTTACCTCCAAGAGCAGAACAACTTTGAAGCAGCAGCTCTAGGGCCTTATCTGAGCTCCTAGATTCTGAGATTAACATTTAAATTAAAATAAAATAAATTAAAATATTAGCTGTGATCCATGGATGTAAGAAGCAAAGACAGTATTTCACTGAATTCAGAAAACAGAAATGTCATAAATGAACCCCAGCTTCTAAAATAATCACTATTAAAGAAAAGACTAAAAATAAAATCCCTGAAAGCATGGCTTAGCAAATGGGAGTAGGAAAGTGGTGTTCTTTTTTATTCAGGGCATTGATAAGACCATTCCTAGAATACTGATAACTGCATCTTTAAAAACCTGAAAACTGAGAAATTTTAGAGAGTACAGCAAAAGCAGGAGCTCCTTAGACCCAGCAGCTGCAAACTGAAGAGACACCACTTATTAGAGGGCTCAAAACTCATGAGCATAAGGGATATTGAAGATTCGGTGTCTGGATTTAAGCTGAAAGATGATCTGTGTGCTCTGGTGTTTCTAAATGATGCAATCTGGGATGCTGACTGAGGAGCCGGCAATCCCACAGCAGCTCCCTGCTGCCCAGGGAAATGCACTCAGACTGCCACGGTACCATTTGCAGCTGCTGCTTCCTCCGCAAAATCGTGTTCAGCTTCTCCTGCTGCTTGATGTAGGTTTTCATGACTTCTTCCATGATCCTTCCCTTGTCATCCTCACAGCTGATGTCCTTCATGAGGGTGGGGGACAAGGTTCGTGCATCAGCACCTCCCTCAGCACGGCCAGAGTCCCTGGTGACTTTGGAAGAAACGCGCTCAGACTTTGCACCTCTCGCAGAACGAGTTGACACGGGAGGATCTACACAGGAGAAAACAGAGAACAATAATCACAGAATGTTCAAATTCCAGAGTGAAAAAAATGCAAAGAAAACTGAGATTACAAAAAGGTGGAGGGAATTTTTGGAAACCTGAAATGACATCACATCACAAAATTCTAGCTCAGTGTAAAGCTTTTCAAAATTCCGTGGTATAAAAATCAAAGCCTTCAATATAATTCTCATTACTCACCTAAACGTTTATTTGGTTGCTCCACCCCAGTTTTCAAGTCAACTTTTTCCTGTTCTTCAAGAGAAAGCTCTGGATAGGAGGCAGCTTTTTTGTGCTTTCCACTATTGAGCTTCTTCTCTGACTGCACAGGTGAGGATTTATTAACATCTGAAGCTTTTACTGATGTTTTTGCAACATCCTTATATTGAGATGCAAGAGACACGTTCGGGGCAACCACTTTGTCACACATATAAAGGTAGTAACTGAAAAAACAGCAGAAGGGCAAAATTCATAGTGAAAGGTAAGACAATAAAAGATGGCTGGTTGAGAGCAGTAAGTTTAATTTAACATGAGTTCAACCTGTGAAAGCATCAATGAAAAATAAGCATGTCCTTTTTAAATTTATCCTATGCAAAAGGAAAGCCTAACGACCCACTTAATCTCTACTGAGTAGATTATCAAGATAAGGTTTTGAGGCTGTCAAACAAGTAGATTTTTCAAAATGGCTGATCTTAAAAAAATTACAGTAATTCATATGAAGGCTTCATTTAAATGCAAAGAGTGAAATTAGAATGCCACTGAATCCAGACTCTCCAGCATTTTCATAATCCTCATATTATGAGGATGGGCGATGATCAGTGAAGTGGGAATGAGCACCTCACTGAAGTAACAAAGCTGTGTTCTGACAGTCCTGGGGCACATCTGAGACCAATGCTGGACCTTCCTTCCCAAGTACACTGAGCTGCCCATTTGGATTTTCATAGCTCCTGGACTCCTGGGAGCATCCCTGTGTCCCACCCTCAGCCAACCACTCAGCCTAGCACAGAGGGAAGAGAGCCCCAGGTGTGTTCATATCAGTGCTAAGATCACCAGTGTCACTGGAGTTCCAGCTGATGTCTTCAACACTTCCCTTTCTCCTGGTTCTGAAGAAAGGCACTGGCAGAAACAGAACATGAGGGCCCATCACAGAAGTTTCTCCACTCCCTTCTCTGCGTGGGAACCAGTGTGATGTGTGTGCACCAAAAAGGGTCTGCTCTGACCCAAATTCAGGACCTGTGTAACCACAGGGGTGAGGGCAAGAGGAGTATCAAGAAAAGCCATTTCCCTCACTGCTGCAGGTGATAAATTGGGTAAGGAGTCAATGAAATGCACTTGGTTTCTAAAACCAGGAAACCAGCCCACAGACAATTCAGCTGCAGCCCTTTTTCCACTGTGGGAGAAAGCCTTCAAACACCTCTTGGAAGTCTTTTCTGGAAGGAAATTAAGTTGTCCTCATGGTAAATAGGCCCTGTGCAGCTTTCCACATGCATGCATTGTATTGCAGTATGAAAGATACAGGTTACGTCTGTCACTTCTACTAAGAAAGGGGAAATTTTAATTACATTTCAATTGTATTGCCTGCTGAAGAACACCACTTTTGGTATAAGTTTGAGTCTTATACCAAAAAAACACTCATAAGCAGTTCATTAGTATTTACATTAAGAAATGCACAAAAATTTTGGGTTGAATTATTCCTGTGTGATACCTGAAGAGTTTTCTTAACAGTTCACGTTGCAAATACATTTTTTTTCCAGTTTGAACTATCCCTAAATAGCCAAAAGGATTTGAACACTTGTAGCTCTACATAGGAAACTCAGTTACCTGGGGTGGAAAAAGGAAGGTGGTTGAGGATCAGTTTCCGCTTCTTGCTTTATAACGGGATACCACTGAGATAATTCCAGGTTCTGCTGTGGCTCGGCCTAAAGGAATTAAAATAAACTGGTAATTGAAACATGGATACATGTTATTTACACTTGCATAAACACTCCTCGGAGAAATGGTATTTACACCATTAATACAGGTACACCAGAGAAACTGGGGCACTGGGAAATGGGGTGTCTTTGGCAAAGGTGCAGGGTGATGCAAGCCACAGAATTCTTTGATTTCCAATTTACCACTATGGGCAAAAAAGCAATGAAATTAAAGAAAAACATATTTACAGACCTATCTAAAAGCTCTGCTGATTTTCCACAACTCTTCTGAACAAGCCTGGGAGAAAAGCAGAAACTATGATTCCCTAAAGGTTGTAGGAGCCTTTTGTAGTAATGTGCCTATACAAAGTAAGCAACTGCCAGATATTTTATTTCAAAATTAAATGGAACAGTGTGCTGGTGTTCCAGGGACAGAACTTTCTTCAGTCATCACAAATTTTTATTACACAAGTCGGCAAAGCTGCTCCCAGTAGCATGAAAATGCCATTCCCTTTGCAGTAGCAAACAAAATTTACTCAGGTGCATCAGAATATATAAACTTAAAAACTTCTGTGTATTTTGCACTTGGAAAGAAATTCTTGTTCTGTGCATCTCAAGAAATGTTTTTGGAACTACTCTTTACTAGAAATTCTTGGTGATACTGGTGCTCCCCTGCAAAGTTGCTCTTAATTTCAAGTGGAAGGTGTCTCACCATAATATATTTACAATATTCTCAGAGCTAACAAAATGATTGATAATTTTACTGTATTAGAGCAGCCTTGGGACATGGGGTTTTGGGTAGGGTGTGGTTGGCTGACCCCAGGCAGCTGCCAGGCAGCCACAGAGCTGCTCCCTCAGCACTATCCCCAGGACATGGAAGGGAAAAGGGCAAGAAAGCTCTTGGATGAAGATAAAGCTGGTTTAAGAGGTGAAGGAAAGAGAAAAACACAAGTGAAGGAAAGGGCATGGCTCATTCCCTCCTCAGACAACTGCCCAGCCACCCTCAAAAAACCTCCACCTTGGATGCCAAACCCTCTTTCTTCTCCTTCTATCCTAGGTTTTAGTAGCCAGAACATTGGCATGTTAGCCACACTTTTAGCCACAAATCCAAAGCCCAGCACCACAGGGGCTGCTAAAAAGTCAACACCATTCCAGCCAGACCCAGTACCTTCCAGAAGCTGCTCAATTTAAAAACAGCCCATAAAGCTAAAAAAGTTAAATAATCCTGTATTGAAACCTTTATGTAGTGTTCTAGTATATTCACAACTTCTTATGTTCTGTATAATCAGAAAAGTTTGTATTTTCACACACTGGACTAGACCTTTAGAGAACTTCATCCCTGGCAGTGACACTGATGTGAGCTGAGCCATGGTCTGCACAATCCAACACCCCCAACCCTGGCAGGGACCAAACCCCACCTGTCCCATCCTGACCAGAACTCCCACCCCAGGAAACTCAGCTCTCACAATGAAACTGAAATTCAACTCCACTCCCACAGCTCCTCAAATCATTTCTAACACAGACAGAAAGGGAGGGAGGACACAAGGAAGAGAAGCTCTGGAGTTGTAAAGTCATAAAAAGGCTTTAAATAAAAAAAGATTTGAATAATCTCTCGAAAAACAGCCTCATCCTGACACTTGCCAAGTTTTTTCTACTTACTCAGATCATTCTAATAATTTAAATAATCACATATAATCTACTTATACTGCAGCTAGTATGAAGTGATCTGATTTTAGCTTCAGATCACATTTGTCCATATTTCAGGACTCATATTTTAACATGCTTATATATTTACACATGAAATTATCAGTTCATCTCTGTTTTCAAATCACTAGGTCAGATTTTTGCTTTCTTTTTTTTTTTACCTATTTCAAATGGAAACTGAATTTACCATCTACCCGTTAGTGTGAATCTTGCAAATGAATTTTACAGCATGCAATCAAATTTTTACTTAGGAAAGAAAATGAAATGTTACCATAAATAAATGAAGTCTTCTTCTAACAGGATTCTTCCCTCACCATTCATATATATATATATATATATATATATATATATATAAAATTACCAAATAAATTGTTTATTCTAGGTGCTCTTAAATAATTCTATAAATAAAGTAAGTTGAATTACTTCTATTCTAACTTTTAAAAAGGGTTACATGAAAAATTACTTATTTTTCTTAAAGGTTAGTTGGACAAAGCTGTTCTTTAAGGAAAAAAAATATATAAGTAAGTACTGGTTTCAGTGTAATCATTAAGCCAGTAGTTTTAGCAGAGATTGGATTTATAAGCCCCCCTCACTGTGACCAGCTCAAGGAATCAGCCTAAGAAGCAAGGCAAAGTTTTAGTGCAGAGATGATGAGAAACTGTCGCAAAGTCAAAGGGAACAAGGATCTGTCAGTGCAGGAATCAGCAGAGACTCGGTGACAGCTGTTCCATGAAGAGCAGGTGGATGTTGCACTGCAGCCTAGAACTCCACAGAAAATTGTGACAATCAACACAGCTTACAGCTTTCTTGTTAGCACAAAGAACAGAAAGGAATTAATCTCAAGAGTACTTTGCTCTTAAAATATTGAAACAAAAGTGTATTTGCACTGTGAGGTGAATAAATTCAGAGTGAAATGCTAAGGAGAAAGGCAAAGGATGGAATCCAGGATGCTCCAAAGACTATGGGATTTAATTGATTCATTATTCCTAGACGGGGAAAGACCTAGCCAAGGGCAACTGTTCTTCCTGGGTCCTCCAAGACAAGCACAAAGGATGTGTCAGCACTTCTGAGGACTGACTCAGCAAAGGTGGTGAGGAGGAGACAGAACAGCAATCAGAACATCCTGCAATAAATTCCCCTAGGAGTGCAAGGAAAGGGAATGTCTACGTGTTGTACCTGATACCTGAAATGAGAAAAAGAAGTTGTGGCTGCTCCACCCCTGGAGCTTTTCAAGTTCAGGCTGGATGGAGCTGTGAGCAATGTGGTCTAGTGGAAGGTGTCCCTGTCCTGGCCAGGGGGGTCAAATTAGATGATCTTTAAGCTCCCTTGTAAACTAAACCATTCTGTGATTCTCTGAAGCAGCCTAAGCTCCCCCAGGACAAGAAAAGGGAAACTGTACTTCAGCACTGCTCTCTTAAGCTTTTTTACTCTTTTCTACTTCCCAGATAATATCCACAGGATGAAAAAAACCCCAAAACCTCCCTCACCACTGTACTTTGCTCAGGTTTTCACAGCTTCTGACTCTGTTTTCACACATTGCTTTGTAAGAAAGAACACAGGTCTGCAACACAAGACTGGAGAAAGTTTTACAATTTCATTTGCACCAGTCCAGTCCAAATTACTGCCACTGCTCATTTCAGCTGGGGGGTTTTCATCTTTGCAGATGAAACTGAAAGATCTCATTGTCTGAAATCTGCTGCTGTGGGAAGAAAAGCAGCATTTATAGGTGTGAACATGGAAGAATATTTCCACTGATGCATCCACCATGCTGTAGTTCCTTTCTTACACTGGCCTTGCAAGAATAAAGACTGACATGTCTTTATCAGTTGAAAAGCAAAGTCTCTTTGCTAGGAGACTGCATCTTCAAATAATTCAGTGTGGAAGCATGCCATACTGCAGACTTCCATGGGAATCTGCTGGTAAAATCTCTTCCTGCAGACTGGCACCACTGTAACAATACCTGTTACTACAGTCAGCCTTCCTGCAACACCAACTTTTCAGATATTTGTGCTGAAAGGTGTCAGCTCATAGCACCCCTTTTAGGGCTCAACCATCTGTGCTGCTCTTGCTGCTATTTTGAAATCCACCACAAAACATCCAACAGGCAACATGGATTTATCATCAAACCAGCAGCCATCAAACAGACATAGAAACACTGAATACACTGAAAAGAAACTGTCATGGGGCAGAAACCATTAAAAGCCTATTAAAGTTTATACCCCAAAATTGTGTTTTCCATGAATGGGAACAACTATGATATTAACGTTTCTCTGCTGCTTGTCCTATTATTTAAAGTAGAAGCTCACCAAGGGACAAATAAGCTCTGTATTTTGGAACCACAGCACAGACTTACAGCAGTATTTTAGGAAAAAATAAGATGTCTATTATTAACTATTGTCAAGATACCGGCCCACAGCTCATTACTTGGGCTGCTTAAAACCCCCTCTTTTTGGCATATTTCACTGCACAAGTGGTTTAAACAGAAAGCTCTTGCTGAACAAGCAGACTTTGGGATTCTGAACAGCCATTTAGCAAAGCACCAATACCCTGCACACAAGCCATGAGATGAGTGGCCAGCAAGCCAGGTTGCCATCCAGCCCACGTGTGCACGCTGGAGTACAAATAACAAATGAAGAATTCATTTGTAATACTTGATTTTCAAGCTCCTTTCTGCTTTGCCCAGCTGCTGCAGCACACACTGCATAAAACCTACTCAAAGGTCAAATAGGAGAACAAAAATTTTCACAATAGCCTGAATTTTCCAGAGTCTGTATACCTTAGGACAGAACAAGAACCAACAAAGCCAAGCCAGCTCAAATGGTTACTCGCAGCCCAAAGAGGAAAGAAATTACCACCCCTCTTAACGAGAAATGTTATTTCCATGGTGAAGCTCTCTCAAATTTAACTTAGGCTTGATGTGACAAGTATTCCCACTTAGAAAAGCCAAGTAATGCGCTTCTAAAACAAGTATTTACGTGTGAGCAGAAAGAGATCTGTGAGTTTTACACCAGGTGAACTTACTTTGGACCGAGTTCTTTTCTGATTTTTCTCGCTGAATTTCTCCTTCATTTCCTCCAAGAGATGCTTCAGCTCTCTCTCCTCTGATGTGCCTAGGTATTTTTGGTTAATGTGCAGATAGCAGTGCCACTTGGCCGACTCAAACCCCCAGTGGCAGGTCCTCTTGTCTGGGGATCTGTGTGAATGCATCACGAAGGTCTGGGGTGAGAACATCCCGTAGCATTCCAAGCACTGGATACATGGGTCATCCGGGGCAAGGTAGAACTGAGGTGCAAACAACCCCTGGCACTTGCCCAGACATTCATGCTCCACTTCGAAGGCACTGCCAGTCTCTTTCAGCTGGGCCAAGGTGTTCTTACCAGGGAGGAAACTGCCACTTTGGGGAAAAGTGCGAGGGCGCAGTAAAGCATTGCATAGTCTCTGAGCGTCCGTCAGCGTGATGAGCCCACAGGACGGAGCGTTGAACGGAAGAATTCCCAAAACCTTCAGAATGTGAAGCTGGTCAGAAGTGCACCTTGAGCAGTAGATATAGAGCTCATCACACACCGTGTTGATCTGCTGCAAGGAGAAGTCTCGCAGAACTGAATTCAACACTTGAGGCAGGCAAAGTCTTTTTTCTCCTCCGACTTTAAAACAAGAGATGGATTCCCCCTCCAGCAGGGTCTGTGTGAGTTCCGTGGAGCTGTCTGGAGGGATGAGCAGTGGACCAGAGAGGATTTGTGGTGATGGGAGAGGCAGGAAGACAGTGGGTGACATACTTTCCTGGGAATACCGAGCTGAAAAAGCTGCAGGTCCACCCAGCGAACTCTGGCTGCTTAGGTGGAATTGTGCCAACGTGTGTTTCAAACCTGGATTTAAACTCAGAGGCTCAGATAGCGAAGCACTGTTTGGCTTGCTGGTTTCCCCATCAGCCTCCACCGGAGTTTCATCATAGTCATCCAGGTTTTCCTTCTTTATTGTTGGCAATTTATTTATTACTACCTGCACTTTGTTATTTACATGCATTTCTGTCATTGCTTTTTTCAGTGGAGGACTCCCATCCTCTTGGATCCTGCTCCTTTTTTGGTCTGAAACCAGACCTAGAGGGAAGTTTATCTGTGGGCTTTCCATTGCTAAACACTGAGCTTTAATTAAGCCAGTCCTGAATGTGCATTTTCTTGCTTTTTCATATAAAAAATAGTTTCATGTGATCTTGGATTACCTCAGGTACACCAAGCTGCACACTTCTTTCTTTTAAACATTACTTCTTCAGCATCCAACAGTAAAAACTGTAACCCATTTTGGATGTAATACCATAAAATTACTAATGGAGAGGTTACACTATTTTCTTAGTTATTTGTTCAATTTTATAATATAAAAACCCCAATGCAATATGTATACAAAAGGTTTTCTTCATAGCCTAGCCACTACTTTACACAGTAGTCTTGTCCAGTAATTTAGTAAAAAACGATGCACTGATGCATGTTCATCCTCAATCGTTTTTTTCTTTAAAAAATATACTGTCTTTTCAAATAAGTCTCTATTTAAATATTAAAATAGAAAAATGGGCTCAGTTAGAAGAATGTCAATCTTAACGAAACTGATCCAAAACGTAGTTTAAGTTGTGTGAAAATTTTATTCAGCACTTTCAGCTCCCAGAGATCAAACACAATCTTAAGGGCTTGCTTTATTGTGCTGCCAGCTTCATGATTTCACCACCAACACCGTGACAGCTACTATGGCAGTTCACAAATAAATCCTGAAATTAAAGGCTGATCCAGAGCGACGGCAAAAACTAAACGTCCCTGGAGAGTCACCTTTTGCCCAGATGTCACTGGTGTGTGTCAGAATTTTCCCAGCCCAAGTTATTAGTAACAGAGGTGAGATCCAGGCCATGGGCTGAATGCATGCCGTGTGCTAGCACAGAGTTCTGCCTGTCCTTCCTGATAACCTGTGAAAGAGAGAGAGGCCATCACAAGCAATCTCAGAGTCTGCTCTGTACCTAAAGGGGCTTCAACAGAGCCGGAGAGGGACTTTTGACAAGGGCAAAAGTGTGACAGGAGTCAAAGGACAAGAGGGAATGGCTTTAAACAGAGAGGGAAGGTTTTGATTTGATACAAGGAAGAAATTATTCTCTGTGATAGCAGTGAGGTACTGGCACAGGTTGCCCAGAGAAGCTGTGGCTGCCCCATCCCTGGAAGTGTCCAAGGCCAGGTTGGACAGGGCTTGGAGCACCTTGGGATAGTGGAAGGCGTCCCTTCCCATGGCGAGGGAGGTCGGAAGAAGATGAGCTTTAAAGACGCCCTGCAAACCAAACCATCGGGGATTCCCTGCCAGAGGCCGGGTGCGTTCCCCAGTAACTCGCAGAACACCGGGACAAGCCCCCGACCGACGGGCGACACCGGCGGGGGAGGGGGCGGTCCGGAGCGGCTCTCCCGGCGTGCACGTCTGAAAGGACGGGCGCTCCGGCGAGCCGCGGGCCGGGCACCGACCCCCCCCATCCCGGGCACCGACCCCTCGCCCCGCAGCCCCTCCCGGGACGCCGCATGCCGCCGCTCCCTCCCGCGCCGTGACTCACCCCGGCCCCGCCGGCACCGCTCCGGGCACGGCTCAGCCCTTCCCCCTCCCGCCGCCGGGCTCGCCCCTTCGCCCTGCCCGGCTCCCCGCTGTCCCCAGCCGTACCGTGCTGCTCCGCCGCCCCCGTGTCCCTGCCCCCCTCCCATCCCCGGTACCCCGCTCCCCCTCTCCCCTCCGCCCCCGCGCCGCCTCTCCGCAGCCGCCGCTCCCTCCCATCCCCCGGCGGGCGCTCCCGCCCTTCCCCCACGGCTCCGCCGCCCCGCTCCCCGCCGTTCGCAGTAAGTTCCCCGGCTGCTCACCCGGCGCCGCGGGGGCTCCGGCGGCCGCGGGGAGCGGAACAGGCGCCGCGCTCGCGCCGCCCACCCGTGACCTCACTGCGGAGACCGAGACGGCGACGGCGGCGGCGGCGGCGGCGCGCGGGCACGAACCCGCCGGCGGCGCGCGCCGGCCCCGCCCACTGTCTGGGGCAGCGGCGGGAGCGCCCGCCCGCCCCTCCCCCGCCCGCCGCCGCCGCCGCCGCCTCAGCGCCGGGAAACCCGGCCCGGCCTCCCCCCCCCCCTGCCGCCCGCGGGGAAAGCGCAGGAAGATAAATTAAAAATTAAAAAGAATATATGTATGTAATATACATTAAAAAGTGAATATACATGGAAAAGTGTTGTTTCTGCCCGGCTTCCCCTCAGCCCGCCCGGTCAGAGCCTGCTCCGCGCCGCCCTGTCGCCGTTCCCCCGTCGGCGGCCGAGAGGGGCCGGCTGAGGGACGGGGACGGAGCGGCAGTTGGGGAGGGGGTAGAGCGGCCATGGCAGAAGGGGAAAAGCCGGGCTGGAGGAGGGCCAGCCGCTGTCGGGGAGTTGTCGGGCGTGTCGCTCGCCTGAGGCGCGACGGCGGCAGCGGGCAGAGGCCGCCAGCCAGGGGCTGTCCGTGACTGTCCCTCTGTGACTGTCCCGCAGCGAGGCTTCTGCAAAGAGGGTCCCTTACTGACTGTCCCTCAAAGAAGGTCCCTCAGTGAGAGCCCTTGAGTGACTGTCCCCCAAAGAGCGTCCCTCGGCAAGGGTCTCACGGAGACTGTCCCCCAGCGAGGGACCCCACGAGGGTGGGCTGTGCTCTGGCACCCCACTGCTGGGGACAGGGAGACGCGGGGAAGGCGGGACAGTGCGACGGTGCCTGTCCCCGAAGGAGTGTCGCTCCCTCCAGCCACGGGCTCGCAGGAGATGCTGAAGAGCAGGGGATGTTTTGGGAAGAAAAATTATCAAACCGCGGAGAGGCGGGGAAGATGCTCTTCAGGGACAGCTTAGTCGCTGTACAACTCGTTCATGTATTACAAGTTTCTTCTGCCTGCAAGAAGCCCAAAGCTTTTCAGTTTACATCTTTGTGAAGACAGCGCTTCAACTGGGATTACGGCGCAATCCAATTTGCCGTTTCCTTTCATCCCACACAGTTACATATTTTGATGCGAGTACAAAAGCACAGCACATGAAAATGGGGCAGTTGTACAACCACCAGGCACCGCTTAGCACCGGCCAGCGCCGCCCGCGGCCGCCGAGATCCCTAAAGCCGTCCCAGGAGGATTATGGCACAGCCACAGAACCTGCCTCGCTGCTCATCTGCTGAGAGAGGCGTTTGGTGCTTTGTAATCCTTGACTTCGCACCTTTGACATGCTCAGGTTTCCTCCAGGCTGGCTCGCTGATGGAGAGGCCCTTGCGAGTCACCTCTTAACTCGCCACATCAGTTGCGGTATCTGCAACAATATCCTCAATTTCTTTGGATCTGAGTGATCTTTAAGGCCTCTTCCAACCCAAACCATCAGGGTTTTATAGAAAATGAAACATTTTTGCAAAGAATGCTATCACCCACTGCTTATTTATTTAGCAGATATAAGGGCTGCTTAAAAGCCACAACAATATGGCAGAATTAAATAAGATTTCTGAATCCACCAGCTTTTAGAGCTGATTCTAAAAGATATGAACCTATGAGGGAATTGTCTTAGCATTATAGACATTCCTGTCTGCTACACCCTCTTGGACTTTATGACCTGATTTAAAAAAAAAAATAGTCTCTTCAAATACCAATCAGTGAAATGCACTATGTCATAATCCCTTTCAAATTTACTGAAGAGAATGTAATGTCTAACATTGGAGCTGGACTGATCAATGTCTGCGAGGAAGGCAACATATGTAGGCAGATATTCCATCTTTTATTAGACCTCCTGATGTCATGGAAGCTTAGGATTCAGTGGCATTGTCTAATTTGTTGATTTTTTTTTTTTTCAGGTTCTGCTGCAGAAATGTTCCATTTCAGGTTACAGATCTTGGTAACTATTGTACTGTAATGATAGTGTTGCTATAGAGCTACAATAATCAGGCGATGGAAGACAAAGTTTGTAGGTAGAGAATTGTCTAAAAAAAGGTGTTAGCTCTGCCTACTTCTACTGTGGACTGTGAAAAGCAGTTCTGAAGACACTGCACAACTAAAACCTGAGTTACAGACCTTTGCAAGTAGCAATAAAATGCACTAATAGCACAGGAGGAATCTTGCTTTGATTAATAAAGTGTCTGAATTTTCAGGAAGTGCTGAGGCTCTGGGGAAGCTCACAAACTTCGCTGATACACAGTCCCTGAAGATACACAATTTAACTATAAACTATGTCCTGGAGAGCTCAATTTAACTGTGAACAAAGATGTGCATTTTCTTCTCTGATGAGATTATATTGTGCTTTTTAAAGAAAAAAAAAATCACTTTGGAAGTCATATTTAATAGTAAGTTGTAATAGTCCAGCTCTTCACTAAACTGTCATAGGAGGTCTCACTCTTGTAAAATAGATATCCTATTACAGGTTGTGTTTTAAGCACACAAGTTGATAGATTTTGGCAGACACCACATCCTGCAGGACAAATCACCGTGGGGACAGTGCACAAAACACTTCAGCTCCTGAAGGACTTGAATTATTCCTCTGGTGTAAGAGGAGTATAAGCCCAGACACTTTACTCATCCTTAGAAGTCCAATGTGGACACAAGAGATTCCTGGTTCCATTTATGCCTGAAAAAGCTACCTCCCACAAAAGCTGCACAGACCTGGGATGTAAATACTGCTCTGCCTTGATTTATTGGTGATTAAATGGTAAGAGTCCACCTTTCAAGTATTCAGTCCAGATCCCTTTATTATAAGCAGAAAAAAAAAATAAAATAAACCACAGGGGATGTTTCTGTAGAAAAATGCAAGATATGGTAAAATCTGTTTTTTCTCAAAGGAGCTCCAATGCCAAACTTCTTTCTTCTCAGGAAAACATCATTATTCTGTGGGCAATTGCAGATGCCTCTGTTGCTTCAACACCTTACACCATCCATGCTGAAGTGAGGATGCTTGCTTAGCACTCACCAAGTGTATGTATAGATAATCCAAGCTATTAGCTTCCTCCATAGAGTGCCTCAGCATAAACAATTGCTCAGACTGAGGCAAGAGCAGCTGGGTACCCAACTGAACAGAAACAGGGAGCGTGCGTGGGGGGAGGTTAAGCATGTAAGATATGCAGCCATCTGCAGCACTCGCCAGGACTGCCGACGCACAGCCGTGCTAACAGGCAAGACAAAATCTCTTTTAAAAGATGTTGAAATACAGAAATTAAACCACTGCATCTGTGGCAGGGTGTGAGCTAAGTGCCGTCACCCTCTGTGTCAGAAATCCGAGAATGCAGGGGAGGAGTTGAAACAAAGAAATAAATCATGCAGAAGTAAGTGCAGCAGACGAGAGTGTTGCTCTGAACTCCAAATCCCAGCTCTGGCAGCTGAGATGACGTTATTCGAGTTCCAGCTGAAAGAGCCCTTGGATGAGCAGGCTAAAGTAGATTTTGTATTTTCCATTAAGATTTCTGTCTCTGTGCAGAGGACTGATGCCTCACTGCTTTTGTCTCATCACTGGTGTTGGAAGGAAAGCCAAAACCTACAAAGATGGCTTTTTCCAAAGGACAAGATGAGCATGAGGCTGGGGAATGATGCTGGAGCAGAACCTGCATTCTCAGACACGTTTGGTAAATGCAGGGTGAGAAAGGCATTTCTTGGGTCGCTGTGGCCTATCCCAGTGCAATTTTCTACAAGAAATTAAAAGATTAGAACAAGGCTCCCATGGGATATGGATAGTTTAAAAGGGCCACCTGATGATCCCAAGGAAAGACCAGCATTTCACAGTATTTCTCTGATATTTTAACACACAGAGTTCTAATATAAATGTTTATTTAAAGTAAAAAGTGTGCACAAATAAAAGGAATGATTACACAACAACGTTCAAGACCATAATCCACATGAAACAGGAAAAAAGTAGTGACAATAGGAACTAGCAGAGCACCCATAGGAATCCAACTCATGTACAAAAAAGAGCTTACTCCATGTAAATACATCATGCTTCTGATGCAGACATGTTCTCCAAAAAACAAAACCTACTGCACTGGACTGTTTACACCCAATGTCCCTTCTGAATATTTATGACAGTTGCTGTATGCTTAAGAATAAAAAATAACAGTTAATATCATGGCACTTTGGAGAAAATTAAAGTGTAAAAATGGATTTACTGTAATTTAAGATATTTGTCACTTTGCAACATTCTTAATGGTTAGATATGTAAATAGAAAAAGTATTTTTTCTGTGACATTATAAAAAAAGTTAACTTTTGCTTTACTCTTCTGTGATGAATGGCAGAAATGTCCTTCCTTATATAAAGCCTTAATACCTTGTAGGAAATTATGCCACTGTAGAGACAAGGCTTTTCTTGTTTGCCTTAAATGATTCCCAGGTTTAATATCAGTTATGCTCTGATGTCCAAACTGATCATGTGGGTACAGGAGTCAGAGGCTAAACAACCACCATTTCCAAACTGCATGTAGAGAAGTTCACTTGACCCCAATTAGCTGCTCTTTAAAGGAAGGTTCACTCTGGTATTTTACATTTGAAAAGATATAACTTGAATTTAAGGAAACGTGATTTTTAACAGTGGGGAAGTTCAATGCTTCCCTGAAACTGAAGCCCCTCAAATCACTTCTCAGTTTTGGAAACTCAGTCCAATACTAAAGAGTTTCCTATTCACATTGCAAAGAAAAAGATTAACTAAATCTCATACTATGACACCAGTGTGGATTTGTGCAATCTCTCTGCTTGCAGCTGACATGGAAGTGAACAGACATACACCAGAAAACTTGTGCTATGAAATTAGTGTTGCCATACAAGGATTTTCAGAGAAAGACACTGGCCAAGCAAAAGTCTACTAAAAGCTTCAGGTAATGTTTGCCAACTTGTGCTTACAGATTCTCAGATCTGCTTTCAGTGATGCTTATCTTCTCTTACAGCTCTTACATAACACAGATTCCTTTCCTCAGTGTCTCTTAATCCCTTTTCCCCAAAATAATAATAATTAAAAAAAAGTGGTACATTTGGCATTTCTTCAGCCCAACACATTCATAACTATTGCTTTAGCATTAAAAATAAGAATTATCTGTGCTGTATATTACACTGCTTACTAACATGAAATGTAAGAAACACACTTCTTAGTCCTAGTTCCAACCATTCTTTCAATTGCTTTCCTTGAGCCTGCTACCAACATTTCAGGTTTGATTGTGAGTACAGATCACCACTCTAAGGACAGAAGTTAAGGGAGTCATTGTGGACAGCACCTATTTTATTCTAGATATGCTTTTTCCACTGTCAAAGTGGAAGTCATTCTCAGCAGTGTGGCAGTAAGACAAAAAAGGAACCAATGCCCTTTTCCAGGCTGTGGCTGTACCGTGTGCACTTCTGATGCAGTTAAGACAGCAAGTATAAAAGCAATAAATAGGATGAGGTTCAGTATTAGCTGCCTATTACTGCTGAATTATTCTGTACTGATTTTAACTTCTCAAACTGAATTCTTTCATTAAACTGACACTTGATGCCATGTCCAACCCTTGCTGAAAGGGCCAGGCTAGGAAGGCACTCTCTGTATCAGTGTCCAATTCCTAGAGTGCTGGAGCAAAGTCCACCAATTCTGATATGGAGTTAATTGTCTCCTTCAGGGTAGGATCAATATTCCCCATGAAAGCAGCCAGTCTTGACCTATTCAGTGTAAATATCTGCTCTCCTTGCTGTCATTTCAGTCTGAAGGGCACAAATAAAGCTCTAATTTCTATGTCTAGAACAGGAAAATCAGATGTTCAGAGAGAAGAGATTTGGAACTACAGAAGTGATAAGTTCTAACTCATCTGGCTGAAAAATCTGAAATCCTTGAAGGATAATTTCTTACATCACCTGATGCAATTTGTTTTCATTAAGCACTGAAAACCTTTCCCTGCTCAGAACACTGTACTGGCAAACTATACAGTCAGACCCTTTGTTCAGTCAGGAGCCCCAGAGACCAACTCCTGTATTAAAATTCAAATTTGGCAAAAATGTTAGAAAGTTCTAATATTTTAAATCTGGCAGCTGAAGGTTCAGCATAACAAGCTGTCCTGGACAACGTTCAATACAAAAAGAAAATTCACACTAGGTGGTGGCAAGGGCAGGATGTTGAGTTACTCATTTTATGCAAGTGCATCCAAATGGAGAGATGTTTATCCATGCAGAAAAAATGGAGTAACAATTGGCACAGTTCAGAAATGGAGAATTCAGACACATTCCTCAGCTGACATCAACAGAGGATTTATGTATTCAAAGCCTTCAAATTCAGACTGGTCAATCTTCTTCACAATATCACTATTAGGATTAAAAAAATAGTCATTAGTTGAGCAAAATTAGAAAGATAATGTTAACTGACAGTTTGACTTAAAATTTAAACTGTTCAGTAGACTCCAGTTGAGAAAATTTCCTTTCCCTCTTGTGTCCCCTTCTACCTTTACAGTTGTCACTGGGTTCTTTTAACCCCAATAATGGTACCAAAACACAAAACCCCTCAAAAGCAGTGACTGGGCTTCACTCACTAACTCACAAAGCAGCCTGCAAGGTTTGCAGTTTCTAAACTTGCCCTAAACAGTCAGTTTTGTAAGGATCTGAAAACATTAGGTTGTGATTGATACTGCAGCTGCATCAGCAACTTTTCTAAACATAATTTGTACAGTCTGCATTTAGAAAGGGATGAGGAAGGAAGTTGGATTGCATAGGTAACATTTAATATATACTGTTTATGTTTACATACTATGTGAATGTTATATAAAACCCTATAAAAATTCCTAAAATCTGAACAGGAGCAGTTCAATCAAACTAGAAAGGTCCTTCCTTCCTCATCCCAAATCAGGGCCTCTCAAGAGTAAGGAACCACAAATACACTACCAAAATCAAGCACATTATCATGGATTTTATAAAGGCTTTTCAGCCAGGATAATCTCACCTGACTACTAACAATATATCACACCCAAACAAGTTTAAAAAAAGCTTCTTCTCTTCTCTGAACTTCTTAAATTCTACATTACTTACTCATCATCTGGAGTGAGCTGCACAGGTTCATTGGTGAATTGGGAATCAAAGTTATCCAGACCAAATTCTCCAGATATATTTGGTTTAAATGGAGGCACCACTTGCTTTTGCTCCATCTAAGAATAAATGCACTTAGTTACACTGAGAATGAGTTAAAACCTATTGAATTATTTTTAAACAAGGCTGGAAATTACTATTAAGTTTATTTTTTATACTTTCTACAATCATTCTAATAATCTACTGCATTTACTGTGTGTAAAAGGGAAAAAAGATTGTGTGTTATAATTTTGGTACAGTATCAATGAAGAGCTTAATGTTTTTGAGCTTAAGGTCCTCTCTTAGGCTCAAAACAACATGGGCAATCTCAAAACAACTTTGTCAGTGTATGCAAAGATCCTCAGCCAGGGCAGGGGCATTCACATACCAGATCCCAGTCAACGTTGCGGAAGAAGGGATGGCCCTGGATATCTGCAAACCCTGTCTGAGGATGGCAGCCCAAGCGTTCCTTTGGATCCTGTGCACGGAAGAAAATATTTCTAAATGAATGCCACAGCCTACACATGAATAAAATGCCAATGTTACAAATCCCATGAGAAATGAAATACCAGAGTTACAAGGAACGCTGAAGAACTAAATTAGCATTATTTATTTTGGAAACAGCTCCAATTTACCCTTTGAAACAGGGAGGAATATATGGAAGCCTTTAACTAAATTTTATATAAATGACTATTCTGATCCTAATTTTCATTCAGGCCTGTTAAACATTCCATGGGTTTTAGAGCAGGCTTGGTTAGAATTACTAACGAATTTCAATCTTTCCCCCCACCTTCCCTTGCTTTTCCCTGAACAGATTACGGCAGAAAATCACACTGGGGCAGTAACTACAGCTCCTGGTAAATATTGTGGAAAGAAGTTTATTTTAACAAGACAATTCCATCTCCAGGTCCAAGCATTCACACACTACCAGGGAGCTCTAACAGTGTGCAGTGAATGGTGTGACTTCCTTAGAATAATTTATCCAAAACTGGTTTCTCCTGTATCTCTTTCTTCCCACTCACATAACACTCACTAAAAGCCAGCAAGTGCTTGGACTCATCATCCACTACCACACGTGCACCTTCTGGCTCTCAGAGAGCCCCCAGCAAGAAGTGAGCACTTCCTGCCTCTGCATCTCTCTTCAGGAAGTCATCAGAAGCTGTCCAAATGATTTGCTACGCTGCTTCTCTCAGAACCAAACTAAATCTGGTAAATTTGTTCAATTCTCCAAGTTAAAGAAATCACTTGGAGCATTTCTATGCCTTTAAATTTGGAATTTACTCATAATCCCAGCCTGAGAACCAGGAGCTTCAGATTTTATGAGAAGTATCTAGAATAGGGCCCCCAGCCCCACTGAAATTCTGCTTTAGGCTCTCCCCTTTTCTACCCTGTTTCTGTAAATGGCAGATAAAGTACATCAGCTCTTACCTTGTTAAGGAAACTCTTCAGAACACCTGCTGCTTTCACAGAGAGGGATCGGGGAATTCGGATCTGTTTTTCCAAAATTACTGCAAGAAAACAAGGCTCATATCAGCCTTTGCATCTCTGAAGTTAGTTTAATGGCTAAGTAGAAGCAAAGCACTGAAGTGTAGGACCACTCATGGTACTTACCTTGGAAGAGATAATCCTCTGTGTTCTGATCAGGGTTGTCAGAACTCCCGACGATGTCAAACGGCGACCGGCCTGCCATCATCTCAAACATCAGCACACCAAGGGCCCACCAGTCCACGCTGAAGCCTGGAATTCAAGAGAGAAAACACCCCTGGAGACATTGCATAACAAAAATACTAACACCTCTGGGGCCTGAAACAGTCAGAGAAGAACAAAAATGTTCAAAAAGTGAGAAGTTCAAAAATGTAAGTAGTGCCAGTTTTTCCAATTAGCTGAATAAAGGAGATAAGGACTATAGCAGACATGTGGATCATTATGTACACAACAGGAGGAGATGCTGTGTAGAGGAAATGCAAAGAGGTTGAAGGTTGGTGTTAAGCCCTTAACCAAGGTTTCGATAATATTTAAGCCTGATCATTACTAACCAACAGTGCATTATCCAGGGTGGGAGATAAGCCAAGGAAGGATTGTGCAAGTCTTAATAGCAGCAAGTCAGTCATTCATGGAGTAAAGCATATCTGCCCTACTATTCACTGCTAAAGGAAATCCCAGTAGCCAGGCTGGGGCTGATACAGTCTGGCTGGCCTAGAAAGCTTGTGATAAGCAGGAGTATCTGAAGCCAGCATGAAAGAAATATTTGATTGAAGTAAGATGGTAAATTAAAAAAATACATAAAGGGACATCTACTATCTAGGCCTTTTTGCAATGAATTTGTATCTCATCTATCATTGCTGCCAAATGTAAAGCTCCAAAACCAAACACAATTCCAGCCTGTAAGTATATCATTAGTAGAATCTAAAATAGTTATAAACAATAATAAATTTGGAAGACTCAAGCTATTCTTCAAGACTGTTCAAAAGAATTTAAAACGTGCAGTGCAGAATCTCTCATTTGCTTTGTGTGGTGTTTTCTGCTCTTCCTTTGCAGGTTTTATTTACTTTTTCAGACAGGATGTGGAATCAAGACTGATCATGTGTCCAGTGGAGATTTTTACTTTCTACTGCTTAAACAACTCAAATAAGAAGAGATAAGGTGAAAGTTAGAAAGTAGCAACAAGAAATTCCATTTACCGTAATCCTCTCCCCGGAGAATTTCAGGTGCAATATAGTTTGGAGTCCCACAGAACGTGCTGGTTGTGTCACCAGGCCTCAGACCCTCCTTTAGGAAAAGATGGGGAGAAAATACTTTACAGTTAACTGAAGATGCCCCACTCTCTGCTAAGAGCATCACTTTGAATTAAGTCTTAAATAACAATGGCTAAGTCAAAGCCTGCTCCAGTGTCTCTGTAATGACAAAAATTTTCCCAGGGGAAATGGGCAGTGCCACAGAATCCAAAGAGGAACAAGTGACTGATAATTTCAACCTCTTTTGAAATCACCTTATCCTGACTATTTCAGCCAACCCCTCCCAGACGAGTTGATCCAGGTGCTTTATGTAAGTGTAGTCTGTACACTCTGGCATTTGACTTTTCTCCACATGTGGAAGTGAAATGAATATAAAGCCTGTGTGCACTATGTACAAAGAGAGATCTTGAAATTTCACTTTTAAAGGCTCTGCATCTTTTAATTTAGAAAAATTTCTTAATTGTTTATTTTTCTGGTTAGCAAGAAACTACATCTTACCTTACACATGCCATAATCTGTGAGTTTAATATGCCCTTCAGAATCTAGGAGCACATTATCCAGTTTTAAATCCCTGTAGATTATCCCTCGCTCATGTAAGTAGTTCAGTGCTAGACTGATTTCAGCAGAATAAAACCTAGTGTAGAAAGAAGTACTGATTAAGTAATCAAAACCCAAAAGCACAATAACACGGTCTTGGTTGTATGATATTTTCTATACATAATCTCAAGTATTCTATTCTTTTTACACAGAGAAGTGGCAAATTGTTTATATGTGCATACAAATGTTTCTATGCACTTCAAAAGTTGTCTTTAGTTAATAGTAATGTCTCCTGCAATCATCTCTTTTATCTCACCATCTGAGATTAAGCATATGCACCAAGAACTCAGCATTTGCCTGGACAGCTGGTAGTGGTTGTTGTACAAGAAACACATTGGTATCATTAGATATGAAAAAAAAAATACCACAAAACTGTTCTTCTAGAAAAAAAATAGCAGACTGAAGTCATACAGAACAATGCCAATACAAACAGCATCTAAATGCTTCCTATTACAGTTCCTTCTTGAAACAAAAACATGGTGGCTTGCAGCAGCAAAAGGAGGATGCAGTTTCACATTTCTTAAATCCTTAACATCTGGAGAGGATTTGCTGGCTCATCCCTTATAATCTCTCCACTGCTGCACTGTGTCAGAAAACCACTGTTTTGATGCAAGAAATCTGGAATGAGACACACCTGGCATGTTCCTCTGGCAGCTTCCTCTGCCTCTGCATATGGAACATCAGATCTCCTCCATTGACATACTCTATAACAAAGAATAACCTGGAACACACAGGATTGTTACCAATGATTGTGTGCACAGCTAAAAGGTGTGAGATGTTACAGGTCTGCTATAGAACAATGCCCATTCCACTCCACCCATCTCTGGCACCACAGCTGGTTTTACCATTTTCCTCTCCTTTGAATAAATTCTCAAAATTAAAAATCAAGTATACAATATTTCTCTAGATAATTTCTTCATTGCTAAAGGAATGTAATGTTCCCATTTTCCTCATCCCATACAGGTACTGCTTGTCATTACTACACATGTGACTGTATGGAGCCACAGTTTCTATTACTGTACAGAATAGAAAAATAATAATTTTCATCTCTATTACTTGGTTTTCTTTTTGAAAACTCACAGTCTATTTTCTGAGTCTTGCTCACAGATTTGTCTTCAAAGAATCCAGGCAAGTTTGAGACAATTATTCCTTGGTTTTCATACTTTTGATTTTCATCTCCTCAAGCCTTTTTTTCATTCAATTTTACATTTTCCTCTATCACATATTCTGAATCCCTTATTTCTTACTAGATGCATTTCTCTTCCTCTCTAGAATCCTTCCCAGCACATCTACCAGTACGTTACATTTTCCCCATCTGAAAACCTCAGATGCACATGGCACTTGGGTCACAAAATACTACAAAGATTTACAAAACATTGACTTTGCTACCTAACACTTTATGCTGTAAATTTAGGCCTTTGAGGTGCCTGATAGGATGAAACCTTTTTACTAAGACTATTTTATTATTAATTTATGACCTTTACCTGCTTTCTGTCTGGAAGCAAGAGTGCAGTCCGACCAGAAAGGGATGATTTGAGGCCTGTTCGAAGACGTGTTTCTCTGTCTGAACCCAATCAATATCCTATTTTTTGAAGAAAAGTGACATTCAGAAAAGAATTGTTGCACTTCTTAGGTCAAGTATTAATGACAATTAGCAGAAAGACATTCAAGGGCTTTGCTGTCCTTGTTTTACTTGCAAGAAATGAAATATTCTATAGTGCTGAAATGTGAAGCAATAGCTGATAGCATACTTTTTATTTCCTGGATGTCCTCTACTCTTAGCCTCACTGTGTAAGCATCTTGGGAATGAAAACACACTGATCTATAAAAGATAAACTGGTGCAGGGAAATGTAAAGTAGTACCAAGAAATGCAGAAGGAATCAATGGTAGACTGAGAAATAAATGCAGAAGCTCTTGGACAGCAAGCCACAGTCACTCAGTATTTTCAGAGTAGCCTAAAGAAACCTAAGGGAAATCCTCAGTAACAAGAAGTTTTTAGCAGTTTAACAGTGCGCTTTCTGACATGTTTTCACTAATCACTGTGCAAAAATTGCTAAGATGGGGGTCTGATTTAATAAGCAATTAAATCAGCATGGTGAGATTTCTTTGTGACAAAAACCCAGACTTGAACATATGAAAATCAGACTCCACCTGGCTACCTGCCTTGTGAACCTCCTATAGAGCAGTACAAGAAGCCACATGTAGAATTCTCACTGAGTGCTGCAGCCCAGACCTGGCTCCCACCTCCTGGGGGACACTGGAGCTGTATGGAAGAGTTGCCCAATTGACTGAGAACACCTTGCCCACCTCATCATCGTTGACAAGCTCTTTCTTCACCACCTTCATGGCATAAATGCGATCAGTTTTCTTCAGCCGAACCAGCAGCACTTTGGCATAGCTGCCCCTTCCAATGACCCGGAGCAAATCAAAATCCTGCAGGCCCAGACTGGAGGAAGCTTTGCCACTTTCCCTAATGCTCATTGCCTGTGGATAAAGATGCATTGAAATGAGGAAGCAGCCTTGCCAGTGTCAGCAACTGCAAAAGTCAGCATTTCAAACAACATTTCAAAATTAAAATAAACAAGTAATTCAATTAAGACTTGTTATCTTAAGACTGTACTGTCCGGGAAAGGAATGTGCTGGGAAACAAAGGAGGCCAAGGAGTCTTGGCAGATAAGAAACAAACCAAACTGGGAGAATTTAGAACACTTTCTCAATCAAAGCACATCTCAAATCAACCTTATTTTATTTCAAAATAAAGCAGCATGTAAGCCACACATGCACACATCTCAGGAGCAACCCAAATGTGCTCTCTATGCTAATTTTCAGTTTGTGGCAAATTAAACTACTAAAATCTTGAAATTGAGACACACAGGCTTTTAAGATCTCTGAAGATCCTCATGGGTTCCTTCCAACTTCAGATACTCTGTGATTCTATGTACAGAGTTAGCTTGGATAAGATATTTTACCTCTTTTTCTTCACCAACATGGTCCAGGCTCTCATGACTTGAGGGATTGTATGGTATCACTGGAGGTGCAGGAAAAATTTATTAGAGTGATGCAACACAACAGGATTTTCTTCTGCCTTAGAATTTCCACAGTCAGAGAAACAGTTAAATGCTTCTATCAGTCAGAGAAACATAGTTTAAATGCTTCTATTGCAAGTATTCAAAACAGATAGGTTGGCATTAGGACCACCACACTGACTGCCACAAGAATAAACATGCTTGGCTACCACTCCAGCAGAAGCTCTGCTAATGCTGTTGAGGGTTTGGTTCTGGGTTTTCTTGCTTGATCACAGCATTTGAAGTACTCAGCTTACTAAATGTAACTGACAGCATAAATTCTTTTTTGTTTAGTCAGATTTCTGAAACTGGTAAGATGTGGAAAAATTACAGAAAACTTTCCAGTTTGGAAAATTGGAATTTTTATATTTATATCCCCCTTAGCATTAAGAAACTGCCTTATTTTTCTTACTCTATTAAAAAGTAAAGAAGGGTTTTTAAAATAATTTTACTTCTAAGTTTACTTTTCAGCAACTTATAGTAATTTAAAGAAAAACATTACTGATCTTACCTGTTTCTACATTATCTGAATGCACTGATGATGGATCCATAGGCATTATTGGTTCCTGCAAACAAAACCAGAATTTTTGTAACAAACTGTCCAAGTGTCAGACACATTATTTTAGAATCAATAAATGAAATTAAGGAGCCCTGAGGAATATAATCTAGCTACTTTTTAACTTGATTAGTCAACATAGCTACTAAAACATAGACAATGAAATAAACAACCACACTCTTTATTTTCCCTCTTTTCTAGAAGTCATATGTTTCCAGAAGCTGCAGAAGTGACAAAAAAGAAAGAAACACAGCACATGAGAAGTGAGATAGAAAAACTCAAGTCCTTCAGCAGTATATATATTAGTCAAAAGAATTCCCAAAATACAGACTTAAAGCTGTCTGCTTTATTAAACCAGGAGTAGTAATAATCTCAATTTTTCTCAGAACTTAAGAATTGAAGATGATTTAATTTCTTGAGAGAAAAGTCAAAATTTCTGCTCTTCCTATTCTTTTGTTGTAAATGGGAAATAATCCAATAATCTATCATATATTTAAAGAATTTACTCCACCTATCCATTTTGAAGACGTAAAATAGTGCGTACATATATACATGCTATGGAATGTCCCTGTGAAGGATGGGATAAATGTGACCAGGGGAATAATGTCAGATGTGCAGATTAGGCTCCTGTCTTGCTAGAAGTTGCAATTTTGCTCAGTGAACCCCAAACTTTCTTGCAAAAGCCATGGTAACCATAAAAATTATGTTTCAACTACTGTGATTATTTCAAACTGCAGACTGCAGTTTGAAAACCAAATGGGGGGAAGGAGGGTGTTATTTGTTTGATTGGTTGGTTGCTTCTTTTTTGAGACAATTTATCAGGTCAGTTTTACTTACTGGCTGTAGTGTGTGTCGGCCACATTCAATGTTGACAAGTTTGTGACACTTCTTGTGGACGAGGAGTTTGCAGTTGATGCACTTGTAGCCCTGGCGCCCCAGGCCCCATATCCGGTCAGTGCAGATGGCACAGTGAGCTCTCTGCAACCAGAACCCAACCAAACTCAATAAAGAGCAAAACTGAAGAATAAAACTATCCAGCCAGACATGCATTAACCAAGCTCATCTCCTCTTTTCTCTGTAGGTGAGTCCTTACAGAGGAAGGCAGGAGAGCAGAAGCTTCAACACCTTAAACAACCAGAATGTGAATGGGAAGGTTACCACTCGCTGAAGGACATTCACAAAACTCCAAAGATCCATGAAAACAGGGTGCCTATGGAGGCAAGAGTGGATTTAACTGATTTAACTGTGGTGCCTTGACAGCCTTTAACCCAGATGTGGTCAAAAAACAACAAAAAAGCTGAAGTTAGACATGAGGATGCTCAAGATGAAGTTTAGTGGAGACGATCTCAAGCATTAAGCACACAATACACTAAGCTTAGAGAAGAAAGAAAGATTATTGAAGCTGTCAAGGGACCTGACTTACTCAAATATTTTGGGGTTGGTTTTTGCTGTTGATGTTTTTAAACACAGCAGTCTTCTTCGTCCTTAGCTAATTATATTTGACCCTTGCTTCCTAAAAACATTCTGAATGGTTTGTTATTTTCAGTTGATTACATGGCACCAGAAACATGCTGCCTGGAGAAACATCTCAGCTTTCTCCTTTAAAAGTCATGAAAGAAAAGTCTGTGCATTATAAGCAAGTTCAGACCATTTTACTCCCAGAAGTTGAAAAACTGAGTATCTACTTTTAGCCATCTAATACATTCCAGTTTGCCCTCTGGGAAGATTTTAAGGGAACACAGGAGCTTTGCCATTATGCTTTCAGAGTGTATGTAAAGTAAATTGCAAGCAATTCATTTCGGTTTTTTTCTATTTCAAGTTCCTGATGATTTTATATTGCTTAAGTTTCCTGAAGATACAGGATTACCAGATGTGTATAGACAAACAACAAAAATGAAAATAAAACTACCTGATAACTTTTCAAGGCAGTGGCATCATCATTACAAAAATAAGACATCCCTGTATCATGGCTTTAAGTACCCAACAAGAGTCTCACCCTGTTAAATCGTTTGGCTTGGAAAGTGTGACCATTTGCACAATAGAGCTTTCGCCACCGGCGGGCGCCTCGGCGATAAATGGACTCTAAGAGGAAAAACACAGGATTATATCCAGACAAATACAAACACAGAGCTACATCATCTTCTCCTGGAGGTTTTTGTGCAGAGTAACTCACAGAATAAAGTTTCCCTCCTGCTCCTTACAGAAACAGAGGAATGCTGCAAGTATCTTTTTCCTTTTTCCTTTTTTTTTTTTTTTTTTAAGATTTGAAGAACATTTGAAGTAGAATATCCTGATCAACTCAAAATGAATTCTGATTTTTCTGAAGTTAAAAGGAAGAGTGAGTCAAGAGAAGGTAAATTGTCCAAACAATTGGACTTTTGTCCAAGTGCAATTGGACTTGCACTTGTGTGCAAAGTATACACATACCTCAGCTCAACTTGGGGAGAAGCTGTGGGGAAGGGAAAGGAGGAAGGGAGGTGAATTGGGAGCATGTCCTGATTTATAAGATTGCTTGACAAATCCTCCAGTGTTTTAAATCCACAGCTGCCACTATTAATTTTTTTCTTTTTTTTAGCTATTACTTTATTTTTCATTACTTGAGGCATGTCAGAAACCAAAACTGAAAACTGAGATATGAAAAACTACACTGAGCTATAAATCTCCTTCTGATTTAGTCTGCAACCTCATTTTTCAGATAACCATTGCCCATTCTCCCCAAGTTAACTTTTAAACAAGCACATGTTGATTGGATTGGTCAGAGATTTGGACACCATGCTGACAGATGCTTGTGTGCGTAACAGACACATCTTTTTTTACAAAACTTTAAGGCTAGAGGGAAATAACCTCTTTGATGTCTAGAACAGTTAACACACCAGAGGTTTTTGGAGAATTCTCCTGATAGCACCTAAACATCAATTTCAAATGAATTAACCACAGATCTGTAAATAGTGACATAAGACATTATCATTGGTTACAAGCCTCTGCTCACAATTGTCAGCCAGCAATCTGGCAAATCCCCAAAAGGCAGGAAAAGGATAAAAAACTGTCATGAATGAAAAGGCAAAAGCAAGGAAAGCAGAGTGACATGGGTAGTTAACAGGAATGTGAAATGCTTATTAACAATGATTCAGAAGTGAAAAACATTAAGTTTAGCAAGATTTCCTATTCCTTTTAAATATTTGATTTTTACAAATTTACATTATTTATACGTGCAGAATGCCAACATCAAAATCTGCTAAGATAGGAAATCTGAACTGATCTTCTGTATTTCTTAGTTGAAATGTCTACTTACTATCTTCTCCTGGACAAGGCATGCCAGGCCGCTCTGGGACACAAGGAAACACTGCAAGAAAGACATTAACTTCTGATTAGCTTTCATTTCAGACAGAAAATAAACCTTTGGGTTAAATACAACACTCCTGAAAGGCATTCAACCATCTAGAGAACAGCACTGACTACACTTCAACAAAACCTTCTTTAAAAACAGGTGAGCTGCAAACCACCACAAACCCCTTTTACTCAGCATAGGAGTGACATACATGAGAAATACACTCAAAAAGCAGAATAAATGAAACTGTTTCTTAAAGATAGTAACTAGAAAAAGTAATGATTTTGGTTTTTCATGAGGCCAATCTTCCCAGTTAGTCAAGATTTCTAAATACTAAAAATGTCTTATATGACAGTGTCCTAACTGTTACAGAGGATGCTGACTATGTATGTTTGTTTTGGGTTTCTTTTCACAATTTATTTAGCTTCAGTAATACTACCCATCTTTTACAATTCATTTGGCGTCAGTAATCAGAGAGAAGTATAAATGTGGACAGACAGCCCTGGTGTCAGTTTAATCAGAAGCTTATCAAATACAAAAATTAGTGGAGAAAGGGCAGATGAAAAATTTGATCTGCACAGAAGCAGTGAAATCTATCTACAAATGGATTGTATTCTTCCACTTTTTAAAACTCTGTGGGAAGCTGGAAAGCTGTCTTTTCCTTTCAAATGGGCTGATGATAAGCTAGATATTTTGCATCTTTTTAAGAGAAGGAGCCTGTTGAGACTCTAGTGTAACCCACCAACACTTCATAATGATGACTTTTCTGCTCTAATCTCTGATTAAACCAAAATTGACCTTCTACTGATAAAAAATTACAAATAGCTAGAAAAATATTCTGGAGAAGCTGCCAAAATAGGCATATAACCCTGAATAATAAAAACTGAGCAACTACACATTAAACACGGGCATGATACTATTAAGTTTAAAACTGAAGTACTTAATTTTAGAAAAGTGAAACTTTTCATTAATTTGCCATCACAAATGGAGCTCATTAACTTTTTTCTCTAATAGAGATGCTCTCTAAAGCACTTATTCATAATCAACTTCAGGATAATGTATAAATCTAAAAAATAAATAAATTGTACTTTATCGCTTCTACCATTAGCTGCCAGCAAGTGTCTGAAGGGACTTGGGCTGAATTAATGAAGAAACAGAGGCTGGATTTCATGAATAAACTAACAGAAAAATATTTTTTTCCTCCCTTGATTTAAAAAAGAAGAGCTAAAAGCACAGTGAATGGAGTGAATGGTTATCAGCATCCCTTGACAGGATGGCCACAGGCCTGAGGGGAGAAGG
Organism: Serinus canaria; assembly: GCF_022539315.1. Lineage (NCBI taxonomy): Eukaryota > Metazoa > Chordata > Aves > Passeriformes > Fringillidae > Serinus > Serinus canaria. The sequence goes on along the minus strand of NC_066323.1, from coordinate 3,980,542 downwards.
GTGTGAAACGCACAGGAATGGAAGGTAAGAATTCCACTCATTCACAGGTACAAACATGAGCAGCAGGAAATTTCAGTAAATTTCAGCTACCATGGATCAGAAGCTCTGAATCCTTGTTTAGTTCATACAACCGAAAGGCCTCTTCCAACTCCAGCTGAGAGGAAACGGTACATGGGTCTCCTGTGGAAAGAAAATAGCACAAAACTCAACCCAGTCAGTTCCATACCACTCAGTAGCTCCCAGTTCACAGTAGATCACAGTTGGTTCCAGGATAATTACTGGAGAAAAAATCCAATATTCTCAAATGTGGTAGTATTTATTCTTAACACTGTTCAAAGAGTACATATGAAAATAGAGTCATATTGAGTTTTTTCAGGGAAAAAAAAATATGGGATATTCCCAAGAGGCAAGCAGATCTTAACAACAAAACATCATTGCTACAAGCATGGTTACACATTATTTCAGTACAGGAGGTGCAGGCTGTATTCCAGCACCTAAAAGCCTTCTAAGATTACCTTTTATTTCATGGATTATTTAATTAAAACTGAGTCAATTCTACTTCCACGACTGCTTCAGCACTGCCAAGACTTGCACCAGGAGCTGCAAAAGCAGTTAGAGCTCAAGTCTCTCATCAAAACTCAATAGAAACTTTTGACAAATAACATAATCTAAGTGCAACACCCTGTTTTTCTGATTTGTAACTACGACTTTCACACTCACACAACTATTTGAAATATAATTCCTTAAAGAAAGGACACCAAGGCAAAAGAAAGGTGGGAGTTGGCTGGTTTTGTTTCTTACTTTTTTTGATAAAACAACTGCAGTTTTGTTGACCATTTGTGATGGTGCAGACTAAATTACATACCAAATCCTTGATGATTAAGTTTCTCAAGCTTTTCTGTTTTCTTTGGTGCCAGATGCAGATTAGTAACATTATTAAAAAATTAGCCCCATAAAAGAATTAGCCTTTTTCAAAATAATACTGTAACTGAAACATTTTTAAAACAATGTTGAGTCTCAATCATCACTGCCCCAAAGAAAGAAAATACCTCTAGTTATTAGCTCAACTTTTCCCCCCGCCCTTCATCTACACAAGACGTTCTGTGCAAGAACAAGGGATTTATCTCTGCTTGTCCTCCAGCATGAGCAGAAATTTATTTTTAGCCCAAATCCCATACAGCAAGTCTGCCTTTCCATATTCCCAATTTTTAACAGAAATACTACTTTCCATGTCTTTAAGTGGCAAACTGGTTTGGTTATGGGTAACCAAACTTGAGGAAGGCAGAATCATTTCCATCCCAGCTAAACTGGATCCAGTCTGGAAGTTTCACTGCTTTGAGTCCTCAGTCAATACCACAGTCAGAAAGTTCACAAGCAACAGACCATTAACTATTCTCTTTGTGTTTTATACTGCAAGGCATCTAAATTAATACAGCCACTGCTAAAGATTTTCAGTGCAACCACACACCACACACCCAGCAGCAGGAGGTATTTCAACTCACCCCACAGAAGTTTTTCCAGAGAATTTGTTTTGTTTCTAATGTATTACAATGCATTCGTTCCAATGTATCTTCCCCCAGAACAGGAAGGACATGGACCTGTTGGAGCCAGCCCAGAGGAGGTCACGGAGTTGATTACAGGGATGGAGGACTCAGCTATGAGGAAAGGCTGGGACAGCTGGGACTGTTCAGCCTGGAGCAGCTTTGGGGTGACCTAATTGTGGCCTTCCAGGACCTGAAGGAGCCAACAAGGAATGTGAAGAGAAAGAGACTGTCTACAAGGGATGGAGCGACAGGACAGGGGGAACGGCTTCATACTGACAGAGAGTGGGTTTAGATCAGATATTGGGAACAAATTCTTCCCTGTGAGGGTGGTGAGGCCCTGGCACAGGGTGCCCACAGAAGCTCTGGCCTCCCATCTCTGAAGTGTCCAAGGCCAGACAGGATGGGGCTCTGGGCAACCTGGGATTGTGGAAGGTGTCCCTGCTCATGGCAGGGGGTAGAATGAGATGATCTTTAAGGTCCTCCCAACCCAAACCATTCTGTGGTTCTATGCATTCTATGCTACTGCAAAAAATATAAATAATAAATGTAAATGGTCCGTTTTCAGAGTTCTGTCTTTATTGTTTCCTGCATATCAAAATCCTCCAGATGAGTCTTTGAAGCCACCAGTAATTTTCCACCAAACCACTTTCCCCTACAGCTGGACACCACAGTGCCCACCCACAGCACAAACTTACACTGTGCAGAGCAGGGTGAGAGGAGAAGGAACAATTGTATTTACTCAGACTCACTATGAGAATCAACAAACCAGTTTTTCTTCATTTGTTTCTGACACCTGTGCAAACAGTTCTGTGTTTCCTTTTGGTAGAAGCAAAAGAGGGTCTCAAGAATAAGCAAACTCAGAACAGAAGGTTTACAGACATCTCTCTCAACAGGCTTGAGTAGTACAAATTTTGCAGCTAAAGACAGCTGGGATACATAGGAAAATATTTACTTTTGAGTAATATAGCGAGAAACAACAGACTGAAGGCACACACAAGGCCAGTGTCCAACCCACAGGATGTTTCAGAAGGCAGAGTAAAGCTGAACTGACCATATACGGAAAAAATAGAAATTTGTCTAAAATCAAATCAAGTTCAGTCTATTTTCCAATTCTATCTGAAGATTTTGGAAATTACCCCACTCAATTAAATTATATCGTGTGCCATGACCTCTATTAAATCAGAGTAGCTACACATGAAGCCCTCATCTTGCAAAGGCATTTCCTATATGACAAATCAAAACCTTAGTGTCCAGGGAAATCCAGTTAGTCAGGAAGTAGTGATGTCCCAGACCCCTTATCTTCTCTCAGACTATAAAAACCATGAGTAACAGTGTAACAAGTACCAGCCCACAGCACACACATTTCCTCATGCTGCTGTTAAACAGTGAACCCCAGGTTGGTGGAGAGGATGTGATAGAGGCATTTTCCAGTAAAGCAAAACAGGTTTCTAGAAAGAATATCAACAGAAAACACTACAGAGTGGTGCTGAGAGAAGAGGCTGGGAGCCTGGCAAGAAGCCATGTATTATACATGCAGGAATTATTCACAATAAAGACATGAGGATTTGCTTTAAACACACTCCTCATTGGTAGATTAACTTTTTCTCCACTGACATTAAACTGTAAGTTAATGATTAAAGCAAACACGGATTGCTTGTGAAAATCAAATCCAACACATGAAAATAATTCAGGCAAACCTTCCTTTTTTAAGTAAACCTATCTCTATTAAAGAGTCGAAATTGAGACAGAACAAACTGTGGCTTCAAGTAAATTACTAAATCAGTATGAAATGTTTATTAAAATATATATATATTTCCTCCTATGACTGACACTGCAGACTCCTCCACTCCATTATCTTCCTGATGATAAAAAAACACAGCCAGAATATAATAAAGTAAATGTTCAACTCCCAGTAGCTCTGCTGTACAGTTCAGTCATAATCACCGTTCATTTTACTGTACTGCATCTGCCTGGTATAAATAACTTTGGAATGATGAGGAGAAGAAAAAACCCCACCTGCTCAGACTCCCAAGACCACATAATTTTCAACACACCTGCCTATATGGCACTTCCAAAAATCAACTTTGCTCCATGTTTAGCTTTAGGCTGAATAAACTGGCAGTAGCCCAATTTGAAATGGGAGGAAACAGTTCCATAAGCACCATTTATGCTGATGGCTGCATGCAAACACCAACCACAGCCAACAAATCACTGCATACTGCAGCCTTTTATGTACTGCATCAGCTAAAATAACTCCACAGCAATCTCATAATTCAGAGGGCTCTTCCTTATAGCTGTAGCTCAAAACCTATGTGTGGGATGAACTAATTCCACTGAGAAAACAGAACCTACAAATAACCTTCAAAAAAAATTACTACTGTACACAGACAGCTCAGTGGATGATATCTGCTAACAGGGAGAACAGACTCTGGACTTTTTTCATCCAAGGTAAACTTTAAGATGGATTATGTGAGCCTAAAGATGAGTTCTCAGTCAGGGTTGTTACTGCACTTTGATGCAAAGTTAACCACACATCATTAGTATTTGGAAGAAGTTTTATTATTAGCCATAAGTTAATAGACTTTAGGTTGCTAAAGTAACAGCTGATAATTACACTTGAGATATGTTTTTGGTTACACATACAACTCAACTATACATTAAATTATATTAATATTTTAGATAAAGACTGCAATTTGTATAACTTAATGTCTGTTTAACTTTTTAAAAAATATAAGATATAAAGGGAATCTTCATCATTATAAATGAGTACTTTCTGATGCTTTCATAAGAAATCCTAACATTGAATTAAAATTTTCATAGTCATTGAGGTCTAGTTTGGTTTATAAAGACAGAAAGCAAGCTACACACTAAGCAGTGTGAAACAAATAGCTCTTCATTAAGCTCTACTTAAGAAGGCATTGGATAACTTATTTTCGGAGTGAGATTTTAAGATTTATAAACTTATCTTACGACGGCAGAGGGAAAGGAAAAGATGAAAAGGACAGAAAAGCTGGGAAGGTGAGCAACGTATTGATGAGCACTGATTTACCTTCCTCATCAATCCACTTCATGGTGAAAAGCTGCTCGTTGTCAAAGGAGCACATGTCTCGAACTTCACTGCACAGTCCCTCGAAGGAGATGGAAGGCTCAAAATAAGTTATCATAATGTCCCTGGGAAAGAGAAAAATCAGCTTCAGAAACTACTCCACAAAACATAACACTGATCATCATCTCTAACACCTTCCATACACCACTAATATATTAACCTCACCCCTGATGCAGCTCCATCCAAAATGCTAAAGTAAAATAAAGCACTTAGTTCCCTTCTTATAGCAAAGTCAGGCTCAAGAGATTTGTATTACTTGACATTTAATCCTCCAGGTATCTGGTTCAGAAAAACTCAGATTTTATGCCCATAAGTAACTACGAAGTGAGTTGCAGCAGACATTAAGAACACATTGAGAAATTAGATCTCTTTCACCTGTGGAAACTCAAGAATTAAATGCTGCAACTGTTTGAATAATGTTCAAAACATATTTCTGGTTTTACTTCCTCTTTAACACTTATTTAGTTATTAGTATCAAAATGTAAAAACACATACATCTACTCCAACTAAATTTTGATTGTGTAGATGTTAGGAAAAATTAATGACAAATACTAAACAGATTTCCTAGCAGATTTGGGGGCAGGTGCAAATATTCAAAGTGCCTTTAAAAAAAGAGTGGTGCTTCACACAATGAAAGGGAAGGCTGACAGAGAGCCATATACTTAGAATTGAAATGTACTGCTTTACTGTTATGCAGAATGGGTATTTCTGTGATAATTAAAAGTGAGTTAACCTGGTTTTAATATGTTAGCAAAAAATGCTGGCCCACTGTATTGGCTGGGCCTTAAAGGGGCACAGGTGACAGGGCTCAGACTCTTAACCAAAGGAGTTGGGAAACACATTTAGAGGAAGGAGGAAGGCTGTTTACAACACACTCCTCAAACATAGCATAAAAGCTCCATGTTAGAGTGACCAGATTAATCTTCCCATGAAAACCTCTCCCAGCTGGATTTGCTCTGGTGGATGCTAGTGCCCAGGACTGCTTGGGGGAGCTAAAAGAATAATTGAAACAACAGAGTTTTTACCTGGTCAGAAATCCCATCAAGGTTCCTACCAGACTGAAGTGTACGTATGCAGCAAGTTAAATATCTCTAAATCATCATGTGCATGGGCAGATTGAGATCAAGAAGGTGACTTAACATAAAATGCTGTGGTTATGGAACCGGAACAGTGTTCAGGAGGGGCAGAGAGCACACAAAAACCAAACTGCTTGCCTGAGGCTTCTCTGAGAGCAGCAGCAGGAATAAAATCAACTGGCAATTTCTAAGCACTCTGGAAGAACAGAGAGCCAGCTTCTGGATTTATGAGCATCATCAGTTGGGTTAGGTTTACTTAGGGGACAGACTCCAGGAAATACAGCAGATGTGTGCCCAGGATAAACACAACATCTCTTCAATAATCTGAATAAAGCAGTCAAAAAGCTGCTACGTGATTTGGGAGAGGAATCGCTCCTGTTCTTTCCACGTGAGACAAAATGCAAAACAAACAACAACTGGACCCTGGTATTTAGACACAGTCACTTACAGCAAATGAGGCTTTATTTGAAAGCACCAGTCACATCCATTCAACCCAGCACACTCTTCTCTCAGACCCAAAGGTCTCCCTTTGCATCTTTTACCAAAACACCAGCTGGGAGCCCAATGACAACAAGGTGGATCTGACAGTATGACACTGTCACAGACACACAGCAGCCACCACACAGCAAGCCTGGATTAGCCTGCAAAGCCTTAACCTGTATTTCCTGTTTTTCTGGGAAGGAAATCAGGCACTGCTTAGTTAGCAGCTCCACTAAGTTTACCATCCCTTCCTTGATTCATATTTTAGCACAGATATATTCACTGTGGTATATGTTCTTAAACAAAAAAAAATAGTTCTGAAGACTGCTGAGAAGCCAAAGTATTTATATTTTTATATATTTACATTGCAGGGCTTTCTGGGATTGAACTAGCCAGTAGAGTTTGTTAAATGATTACTGCTGCCAGAAAAGCAGAAAGTTACAGACAACACTCTTAGAGATTAATCACTGATGCTTCAGCAAAAAGTGAAGATTAAATTATATATATATATTAGGAAAATCTGTTCAGCACATTTTCAAATGTGATGATTCAAGCTCACTTAAAATAGACTTATCTGTACTGCAGCAAAAAAGAAAAATCACAATGTTAAGATGTACTGAACAGCCTTGGAATCTCTTCATATCTCTAAAGTAAAAGCCAGTACCAAATGAAAAAAAAACCCAAAACTCTTACTCCTTGTTGATACCTTTAAGTAGCACACCAGTTTTCCTTCAGAAAAAAAGAAGAGTTTAATTATTTCAGAATTTAAGCATGTTCTTTAAATTACTACTCTAATATCTCTAGCAGGATATGTATCAGTTACCAAATAATTTGGAATATCTCTTCTGCTATAGCAGACAGCAATCAGTCTTTCGGAGAACTCTAGCCAACAGCAATACTAAAAGAGAAAGATGATGTCAAGTATAAACAAGGTTCCACAAGCAATATCTACATAACAGAGGAACTGAAAGGTTACAGGTCTCCCTACTACTTTATTTTGTCATTTGAACTCCCCTGATGACCCTGACACTTCTGCTGACACAGGTCTCACTTCCACAATGGTTCTGCAGTCATACCTCTGTGTCTCCACACTTCTTGCCCCCACCACAGCACTGACGATGCCTTTGTTAGGAAAAAGCTGCATTCACTCAAGCCAAGTGAAAGCTAAACTGTACTGAGAAAAAATTTTGCATTTTAAATTTAAGTTAGTTGCCCAAATGAAGGGACAAAGGAAAGTGAATATGAACCCTAGCCTGCTGACTTGCATTAAAGATACAAAATGTTTTCTTTTACTGAGATGTGGGGAAAATGTTCTTGATAATAGGTCTTTCCTTGTGATGAAGGTAAGGTCATACACTGCTTGGAATAAGCATGTTTGTCACAAAGCTGTCCCAAGGTGAAATGAATATCTTTGTTTGTCCCCTCCTGGCACACGTAGGGAATTAGAAGAAAATCTGATTCAAGCACACCTTTTGCACCACCACATCTGGAGGTGCCAATTAACTCTTACTATGGAAACAGCAGACTTTTTACAATTTGTTTTAGCACTATTGTAGTTGTTCTTAATCAGGGACCTGTGAGTAGGAAACATGGAAATATACAAGACAGAACTTGTCCTGAATTACTTTCACTGAATATGCTAACACTTCTATCTTTCATAAATATTAATAAAGATCGTTTATTCATCCTACTAGAAGGCCTGTCTGAGTCAATATCCTGCAAATATCAGAATCAGTAAAACAGAAATCTTAGGAAGACTGAGAAAAGGCAAATATTAAACCTAAACACAATAGAGAATATATTTTAAATACATATAGAAGACCATATTGTCCACCTTTCCTGAGATCAAACAGCTTTCCTCACTTTCTTTTACAAATCATCCAAGAGCTGTAACATTCTTTAACAAAAAAAAAAAAAAAAAAAAAAAAAAATTCCAAAACCAGAACCAACAAAAACCCCAAAACCAGTGGCAACAATTAAACACAATTCAATATCTGTACCTCATTTTTCATTCTGATCTTAAACTCCCCTGAGAGAAGAACCCTGTAAGAACAGACACTACTGCTTTAGACTCTTCCACCTGCAGCCTCATATATCCCATATTATGTATGGGGAAATGTACAGACACATTATACATGTTACCTACATATCCACACATGCATCACACACCTGGGCCAGTCATTAAGGCTATTGAAAAGGTCTAATTAGAGCTCCCCACAATGAAACCCCACAGGACTCCTGGAGAAATCTGCAGTGTCAGGGTAATTTCTGTACCGTGAGGTGCAGCCACTGCCATTCACAACCATTTTAAGTATTGCTTTCCCCTGTTCAAGTCTGCTTTTCTGGAAAAAATATATTGTCAGAAAGCTAAATAAATATTGAAACAGCAAGAGGGGAAAATGTATTCACAGGCGTAATTCAAAATTTTCTTAAAATGAATTCTCTCCTACAAAGAACTTGATTGTCAACAGACAACAGAAGATGCTGTACTGAAGAACTGATCAAAAAAAGTGCCCAAGAAAAATAAAAAGAAATTATGCAAGAATTCAAGAATCCGTAAGAAATTAATACCCTGGAAATCTTCATGGAGGTTTTACAATTAAAATGTATTTTCTCCTCACACTTTTTCCACTTTATAACAAAAGTAATTCAGTAATTAAAATTAAGAAAAGAAGCAGGTTTACCATGTAACATGAGAAGACTGTCAGGTGTGTTCTTCATCTGACCCAAATCAAACTAAAGGTGAGCAAAGCATTGGTATCTACCCCTTTTTATTAAAAATCTAACCTACATTACACAGCCTACACAGCTAGAACCAGCATAAAATGTATGTCAGGCACTGAAAGAATACATGCTAGCAGATCTAATCATGACAGAAAAATGGTTATCATAACTGCTTGGTTTTTTAAATCAGCATAAATTCTACAGGATTCCTTGAGCACGAGCAGTGAATTATTTCTACCTGTTCCCTACTCCTAAAACATATGTATGAATGATGTGTCAACTTCTTGTACTGACCTGACTAAAAGCATCTCTAGCAAATGAGGTAAGACAAAAGGCAAACTTTGAATATCATCAGAGAGCTGAAATGGTTGTAATTACAGATGCTGATTAGTGCCATACACTCGGAGCTGCTATACTTTGTTATTATATCAACAAAAATCCACCTTTGGAGAAACAAAGTGAATTCCTAAAAACCCCCTCAGGAATCTCTGTTACACACTGCACAGATCACAGTAACTCTCTAAAATATGTAACACTATTTTAGGAATTTTAAACAACCAATCCTATGTGGAAGATAAGCACAGTTTAACTGAGAGAAGGAAATACCTGGAAAAGCTCACTTAATGTCCTAATTCCCAAGTCTCTGGGAATTCCCCATCCCCTTAATTCTCATGATCTGTGTTCATTTTTAGGAAAATTTCCCATCCTGTTTTAACATATTTCGTTAATTTAGGATAAAGAATTACCACTGCAAGGTTCAATGAAACAAAGACTCTTCAAAGGGTCCTGTCTGAAGTCTTTGTCTTGGCTGAGAAAAGCAATTGGGCTCCTGGCCAGACCCAGCCGAGTTTTGGGGATTCAGGCTCGGCTCTTTGCCACAGGCAAGTATCCCGACTATCAGATTCCCAAACGTTTCAAGAACAAATCTGTGCTTCTAAGTGGTTGGGTTGGGTAGGCTTGGTGGTTCTTTTTGTTTCTTTTTATTTTTAACCAGAAACTCTTTTTGGAAGATGAAAAGACCTTCACAGCCAGACTTTCCCAATAACTTCTACAACCCACTTAAATGCTTCCATTAAAAGGAAATTAGGAGAGATTAACGCTTCCTGTTTAACACTGTTTCCCATTAATTCCTCGATCCAGCTCTGAGACAGTTTATTTGCAGAGCAGGGAAAAAGCTGCCTTTGGTATCAGCATTCAGGTCTCAGTCTCCGAGTTATTTCAGGGTAAGTGCAAGTTAAATGTTTGGCTTTGATATCCACTTGATAGTACAAGCCTGAGAAGTGGCTTGAGACTTTCTGTTGAAAGAAAGTGGAGAGAATAATTTGCCTACATCTCAAAATAAATCATGACTAAGGCATTCAGCTTGTTAGTTTGTTGGTATTCACAATGGTTAACCAACACCCTCTATGACTCAATGCCATTATTAAACTGCATTAACAGATAAAAAGTCAATGGACATGACTCAAAAGAAACATTCCAGTGCCTGTGAAATTATTACCAGTGTCATGAGCCAGCATTCCTGCCCAATGTAGCAGATTTTCTTCCTCACTCCCACTGGGCTGCTTCCTCCCTGTGCTAAAGCAAGAATCCATGTGATTGCTTGTGGAAATGATCAAGATTAAACCTGACCCAGCAGAAGAAAAATAAAGGGTTTTCACCCAGTTCCTGTTTTAGTTCACTGTCTGACCAAATGAACACCTCTACCAGCTGATAGCCAGGAGCATCTTTGCTTCCTTAAGAAAAAGTGCATTAAAGAGACTGTGAAACAAAGAGCTCAGAATTTCACATACTTTGACAAGTGTCTCACATGTCCTTTAAAGCCACAGACGGTGCCAGTCTCTAGAGTAACTTCTACAGACCTCAGTCAAGAAAAGCCCTAGAAGACACAAACCAGAAACCAAATACCAAATACCAGCAGCAAATACCAAACACTCAGCATAGTTTCTATACCTCTCCTTAAACTTACACAGCTAGAGATAGCAGAGAGTAAATACTGAAAATGTAACACACCTCTTCTTGTCCTTAACACATATAACTGGAAGGAAGCTATCAAGAGCATCGTGTTCACACTAAATCCAAAAATGCAACCCACATTGTTTTCTGCTTAGATCACTCCCCTCAAACTTAATGGCCCAATGAACTACTGCCAACCCTTGCACTGAAACTTATGAAGTCCTGTAACTGTTACTATTTAATAGCTGGCTGTGAATCCAAGCCAGAACGTTTCTTTTGCTCTCTGTGTGTTATTGCTGGAGAGCCACTGAATTAGGCCCAGAAAATTCAGATTTCCATTTCTGCAGACACCTAGTATTTTGGGGTTTTTTTTAAGAGTAGAAGTATAATTGACAGTAGATGCATCTGAGTTACCATTCACAGACTCCCCTGGAAATCGCTCGGTCCCTGGCAAAAAGCCTAAAAACCCATGAGGCAAATTTTCATACAAACATCCTCTTCCTTTAGTCCTGAACATCACCTAACATAGAAAGACCAGGACTAAAGCTGGATCCCAAACATTCTGGTGTGTGTTATGAAGGGATATGTACTTATTACTGGCAGCCAAGGCCTGAGGGTGAAGGGAAGCAGGGTGAGCAGGGCAGAGGCTGCTCAGGCACATCCTTGCTTACCGGACGGCCACCCCAGGAGAAGGGAGGATCCCACTTCCCCCAGAACCCTGACACCAGTCCTGCACTTGACAGCCATTTCAACACGGCCGGTTGTTCGTGGACTGTTTTTCCTCCGCTCTTTCCCTCCTCCCCTACAAGTCAGGGCATACCCAGGGCTTGAGCCAGGAGTATTCCCGGGAGCCCGTGCCGGGTACCCCGAACACCCGCGGCGCCGCTTCGGACGTTGCTCTCCGCCCGGCCGTCCCCGGGGGCTCGGCGCCCGCACTCACCCCTTGTAGTAGGCTTTCACCCGGACCTGGTGGGCGCTGTCCCCGCCGAGGCTGCCCCCGAGGCCGCCCGGAGCCGACATGGTGCTCCCGGCGCCACCGTCTCGCTGTGTCGGCATCGCCCCGCAGGCGGGCCGGGGGAGCCGCAGGGTCGGAGCGGGCCGGGGCGGCGGCTGCGCGACCCCCGCGCCTCCAGCGCGCCCCGCCCGCGCCGGGCGGCACCACGCGAGGGGGCGGGAGGAGACCGCGCAGAAGCGGTGGCGAGAGGGAGAGCGGAGCGATGCGAGGCGGTGCGAGAGGGCAGCGCAGGATTTCTCCCGGCGGGGCGGAGCAACCGCCCCGAGAGCGGCCGGGCGGCAGCTCCGACGCCCGGGGATGCGGGTGTCAGTCCCGTGCGTATCCCCCTGCGTTCTACATGGGCTCTCTCCTACGGGACTCCACACCTGTGGAGCGGGATGCTCCACGCCGCAACGGAGGGGGGACAGCGACGGCGGCGGCTCCTAGGTAACCGGCAGCCCCGTAGCGGAGCCGCCGCAGCGGCCGCTCCCGGTCAGGCGGGTGCGAGAGCGCACGCAGGTCCCTCCGCTCCCGCCGCCGCATCCGGAATCAAGGCGACGCCGCGGTTTGTGTCACTCTCTCACCCACAGTTGGTACGGCCCAGCGCGAAGCATGGCGGGGCTACGGGCGGCTGGGCGGCCGTGGCGCCGGCGCGGCGGGAGAGGAGCGGGATGCGGGCTGTGGGGTGCCTGAGCCGCGGGTGGCTGCCGTGATAAGCAGCGAAGGAGGAAAACTTGTTCTACCCAAGTACCGATGGGGCTGATCCCCAGCAGCGTGGGCAGCAGGGGATTCTCCACCTCATACTGAGCACTTGCAGTGCTGTGGTCCTGCTCTGCGGTCTGGTCCATCCACAGAAGAAGATTGTGTTGCTGCTGGAGCGAGTCCAGAGGAGGCAAAGGAGAAGGTCCAAGAATCGGAGCTTCTCTGCTCTGGAGACAGGCTGAGAGGTTGTTCAGCCCAGAGAGCAAGGCTCCAGGGAAACCGTAGAGCCCCCTCCAGTGCCTAAAGTTGTCTCCAAGAGAGCCGGCGAGGGACTTGAACATGGACATGGAGTGACAGAACAAGAAAGAATGGCTTTAAATTTAAAAAGAGAATGGTGGGATTAGATATTAGGAAGAAATTCTTTCCTGTGATGATGATGAGGCCCTGACACACATTACCCTGAGAAGCTTTGGCTACCCCATCCGTGGAAGCACCCAGACTCACCAGGTTAGACAGGGCTTGGGGAGTGGAAGGTGCCCCTGCCTACGGTAGGGAAGCGGATGGCATCTGGGGCCCTTCCAATCCCAACCGTTCTCCAACTGCCCTTGCTCTAAGGCCGAAAGAACCAGTGATGCCCCTAGTGGTCGTTCTTAGGAAGCAGGTGCTGACCACCCATAGACCAGGCTCTGCATCTGAGCTGTTACATAAAACTGAACCCATCCCAGCATTAGGAAAAACAGCACCAGACAGATCTAACTATGCACCTTGGCAGTCTGTTCACACCATGACTCCTCCACTATTGTGGTCACTGCCAACCCAATTTGGGAGGTGACAGAAAATTCAGGATTCCAACACAAATCCATGGCAAAAGCAGCACACTGCCCTTTAGCAGCCAGCACAGAGCTGAGGGGCAAGAGGAGCTGTTCAGAGGCAATGGCAATGCTTTCCTTACAAAGACTGTTGACGAAAATGTTTTCCATGGGAATTCTGGAGACTCCTGCAATGTGCAGTGCCTGCAAAGCAATGTGTTAATTTCAGGCAAAACTTTAATTCCCTTTTATCAATTGGCTGAGATTTTTTAAAGAAAGTAACATGAAGGATGTGTTTCAACTAGGGGTAAAGCAGGATGGTTAACAAAAGGTATTTTATTAAAAGCTGCAAATCATAAGCCACCTTATCACTGCAAGCAATCCTAGAGGATTTCCAAGAGTACTTCAAAATGGGTCATCATTTTCCCTACACCTTTATTTTTAACCTATGAAAATTCCCATTTTCTCCTGCTGAAATATACTTTATAGAAAGAAGGCATCCTCATCAGACCTGTGGAGTTGTCACTGCTTGTCACGGGCATCTCACCTGTGCTCAGTGCAAGTGTTTCACCTCTCAATAGTTTAAGCTCATCTCAAATGCCTTGGCAGGTATTTGAGTTTTGTTAGACATTTGCTGAGTCTCTTTTCTTTGCAAAGAACTTAGCTACCCCAACTTGATGGTAGCTATCTGGCAATTTCCCTCCCCACCCTCACCTTTGTAGAACCAAAGAATCATTTAGGCTGCAAAAGACCTCCAAGATCACTGAGTTCCAACTTTTGATTAATCCCCACCTTGTCAACCAGAACAGAGCCCTGAATGTCATATCCAGTTGTTCCCTGAACACCTCCAGGGACTACACCATCTCTTGGTGTAGTCTCCATCAAATGGACTTCCATTCCAAATCAAATTCCTAAAGTCCATTCTGGGATTCTGCAATGCAGCCCCCACATCCCTAACACTTCCATGGCGATCCCTCAGCCTGGCTTCTGTGGTGATAGCTTAAGAAATATCAGGATCATCAAGTCCAACTTCTAGCCCTCCACAGAACCTCTCCAAGAGCCACACCGCGTGCCTGAGTGCATTGATCAGACACTTCTTCAATTCTCTCAGGCATGGCAGCCACAGAGCATTTAGCCTGAAGGCACCTCCCAGTCATCCAAATACAGGTTTTCTGTACTTACAGTAGACTTGCAGGTGTGCATGTATCAGGTGCTAAAACAACAAGGCATGATGTAAGAGAGACCAGAGGTAATTAACTCATACTCACACATGCCTTGAGTTAGAGAGTGGCAGGAAGGATGGAAGGAAGCAAGCAAAGTCTCAGAAAGGAAAGAGATGCTCACACCGCGATTAGGATGGATGCCTGCTAACAGTGTCAGAGCAACAGCTGCTAAGTGTAGGAGGCACTTGAAAGAGGTTCCGTGCTTTGTTACACAGGGAAGTCGATAGGTTATTTGGGCTGAAAACATCGCACATTTCAATTCCCTGGCCTCGCCGCGGGTCTCCCTCAGTCCGGCCCCTCGCGGTCGCCGCCATCATGGCGGCGGATCCCGTCACGTGCGCGGCGGCGGCCGCGCCCCGCGCGCGCGCGGCACCTCCCCCGTGAGGGAGGCGAGAAAATGGCGGCAGCGGCAGCGCCTTGAGCGGCGCGTCCCAGGCGAGTGTCCCGGCGGGGCGCGCGGAGCGCGGGCAGCGGCAGCCGCGGGGCCGCGGCCGGGCCGCGGGGGCGGGGAACCTGCGCCCTGACCGCGCCCCGGCGCCGGGCCGGGCTGGCCCCTCCCGCCCGCCTGCATTTGGTCTCCTGAGGGGGCGGTGGCGGGGCCGGGCTGGGCGAGGCGGGGGCTGAGGGTGGGTCAGGCCGGCCTGGGTGGGGTGCGGCCGGCCAGGGGGCACTGGGGCTCCTCGGCGCGGGGCCGGTGCTCCGCATGCCCAGGGGTGTATTTCCTCAGAGCATACCTTCGTTATTATAATTATTTTATTATTATTTCGGAGCTCTCTGTCAAATACCGGAATACCTGTAGGGGTTAGGCTTGGTGGAAATTTTTATTTAATTTGGGTTTTTTGTGGTTTGTTCTCTTGGAGTTGCAGGGAGAGGTTGTGAATTGAAAAAAAAAAAAAAAAAAAAAGAAGAATAAACCATGTGGTTGTGGATGTGGGTTGTCAGCAGGGTTTGTTATTACCATGGCATTTACCAAAACTTTCCAAAACATGAGTAATGACATTCGTGTGTCCACTGTGAGGGTAGTTTGCTAATTGGTATAGAACAGCAGGTTTTTTGTTTTTTTTTTAACTTCAGGTGGTTGCTTTGACCCACAAGAATATAAAGAAACAAAACTTTAGAATATGTACCTTATGCACGATGTAACTTGAAGTTATGTGGTGTCTTGTACTGTTACTGCTTGAATAAATACATCTTTTCAATAGTTTTCTGTTGTGCTTTGTATTTTGGGCTCACTTAAATGTGTAGTGGTTATTTCAAGTAATTTTTTTTTTTAAACTTACTTTGTGTTATGGAGGATGTTTTGAGTTAACGTTGCTCAGGGAGCATCATTGCAAGGTCTTCATCATTAAATAAAATTAATTTTCTTACAAGTCAGCATCTGATGCCTGCATGAAGTGAGGTGTCAGAGGAGAGACAGAGATGCTGAGCAAAACTTTAGAGCTACTTACCATACATTCTTTTTTCATTGTACATCCTTTGTGAGAACAACCTGAGCAATGACAATACTATTTTTGAAATAATTTTGAGTGGAAGGATTAACAGCTCTCATGGAGTAAACTTGTGATGTAATAGTTACTAAGTGGGACATGTTATACATCTCACTTATAAGACACCAAAAATGTGGCTGAGAATGAAGGAAATTAGACACCTAATGTTGTTTTAAGCTAATTTAACTGGTTCTATAACTCTGCAGAAGCTAGCTAGACAAGGTGTAGGTGTAAGTATTTTGAGGCACTTTTAATGTCCGCTGAAGGAGACAGGATTTTTTTTTTAAGATACTTTTCATTATGTGAAATTAATGTAAAGTGGTTTTAGAAATGATGCTGGGTTTATTGCAGTTGGAGTGGGAACCCAAGTGTGTTAACTTGTGCCCTAATGTAGGTGCACAAGTGGCATCAGTAATGCACAACAGACCTGCATTTTTAACAATAAATCGTGTTTTTTTCTTCAGTTCTAATATCAGGGATCTTTGTGTTTAAAGCATCTTTGATTGCCACAATTTTTTTTTCATGGCAAAGTCCATGCAAGTGTCTAGTACAAGGGTAGGCAAGAGGTCTTTAGGTGACCACATGTGTGTTGCAGTTCAGTTGTTGCAGGTCTCTAGGAACTGCAGCATCATGCAGCCCTCTGCTTGCAGAGCAGTTGTGTTTTGGGAGGTGAGGGTGGCAGCCTGGCAGTGCCCTGTTCTGCTTCCAGCTGTATGAGTTGAAACTCCTGATTATATTCCCATTTGATGCAGTGTCCAATGGGCGGTTTGTTAAGAACTTGGCAAAGCTGCTTTTTTTCTAGTATGTTGCAGCTTTCTCTGATTATTTCTCTGAGCCCCTCTTTATGGTAAGAAGGAAACATCTTCTCAAGTTTCCCTTTTTTTGGCATCCTTTGGAAAGCAATAAACAGCTACTATGTGATTTCCTGTTAATCGTAATACAAAGACTGAAAAAGAAACTGCAGTAAACACCCCCATAACATATATTGAGGTTTGTGATTCATTTCAGTTATAAAGATGACATTTTGTGCTCTGCAACAGAGGGAAACTGCATAAGACTGAGAGGATCATTTGAGGTGTTTAAATAGGTAGTTTCTTCCTTGGTTCTTGCTGTATTGTGTGAGGTATTGCTGTTAAAAGGTTTTTTTTCTGTATCCTTTCCCTCTCTCCCCAAACAGAGCATTTCACTGGAGATTTTTGCCGAGAGCAGACTTTGCTCAGTGTCGAGGGTCAGCCAGCATATTCATTTCTGGGCTGTGGGGGTGAGGGAGGTGCTACTGGTCCTGTGCAGCTGGCTGGAAATCTTGGATGTATTCCTAAATTGGTTCTTTATTGCTACTTTTGATGGATCTTAGAAGATTAAAACTACATCTCTCGAGATTGCATCAAGTAATAGCAAATTTTTCAAACTAAGATTAGTTATTAAGAAGAAATTCTTTACTATAGGGTTGGTGAGGCCCTGTGGGGGTTTTCCGTAGATGTTGTGGCTGCCCCATCTCTGCAAGTCTTCAAGGCCAGGTTGGATGGGGCTTGAAGCAACCTGGTGTATTGAAAGGTGACCCTGCCATGGCAGGGGGTGGAACGAGATGGTCTTTAAGTTCCCTCCAACCCAAACCATTTTGTGATTCTGTGAAACTTACCTTTTGAAAGTAGTCCGTTTTTCTTTCTCAGCAAAACATTTTTTGCATTAAAATCAGCACGTTCTGGCCTTGCTTGTGAACCACTTTTGTGTCACTCCTGGCAGGCTGGACAAACGCTGCACAGCTATGGAGAATGAACCCAACACAACGACATGTTCTGCACCCACCACGACCGTCACCACCACCTCCACTTCCCGCACGCCGCTGCCGCAGATCTCCGTTTACAGCGGCTCTGACAGACATGCTGTCCAGGTACTGGGCCCTGGGGGCTTCCTTCCTGTCCTGCACAGAGCTCTGAGCACAGGCACCTCACAGGATTAACTTGTCATTCTTTATTGCTGTTGTCCTTCTCCATAGCTGGCTTGCTGGTTTTCAGGAGATGTTTACTGGAGGGTCTCAGACCACTTAGGGATAGTTCAGGGTAGGCCTGTCTCCCAAATAAGGAATATGATAGAAAGTTCGGTCGGTTCACCATTTGCTGAGGGTGCAGATTACTAACGTAAACCTTTGCAAAATAAAGCTTTTTGTTTGACCAACTTGAATTAGAGGGATCCAAGGTATTTGTGTGGGTAAGTCCTGCTTGGGATCCAGTCCTGCTTGGGATCCAGCCCGCCTCTTGCTGTTCTTTAAATTAGGTCTCCTTGAACTCTGTCCATTCTGTTGTGTTTGATAATTGGGTTTCTCACACACTACTCTGATCTCTCAAAAAGCAGAACATGATGTAGGATGTGTTGACAAGCAGCTGAGAGGCTGGGATGATGTGTTGGGGATGATGCTGTATTGTCAGGCTGTCCTTGAGAATGTGAATATGTTGATGTTGACAGTACTCTGTGACTTGGTCAAGAACAGTGAGGGAGCAAGTTCAGTATGACATAATTGGTGTGAAAAAAATTATTTGGCTTTATTTCCTTGTAAGGATAAACTTAAATATCATGTCAGCATGGTGAGTGCTTTGTAATTGTAATTAATTACCTACTGATTCATCACAGGTTATTCAGCAGGCCTTGCATCGTCCTCCTAGCTCAGCTGCTCAGTACCTCCAGCAGATGTATGCAGCCCAGCAGCAGCATCTAATGCTGCAGACTGCTGCTCTGCAGCAGCAGCACTTAAGCAGTACCCAATTTCAGAGTCTGGCAACTGTTCCACAGGTGAGAGTGAAGATTGCTGAAAAAGAATCCTGAATTGTTTAGAGCAGGGCTACAGTCATTGTCAAACGTTATAACAGCTTAAGTGCCTGAGCTTAATGCCTCATGATAATTCACTCTTATATTTTAATGATGTTGTTATTTTAAATTGTATCATCCTCCAAACTGTTTGGAGGAGTTTGTCCAGTGGTATAGATGCTCCAGTAGGCAACCATTCCATGCTTTATTGCATACATTATAATGCATCATGTAAATCATCAAGCAGTAATAAAATAAATATTAAAAATAGACTACTTCAATTTTCATCCCATGATTTTCTCTAAAAGTTGGTGGGGGAAGCAATGAATGGCATTGTATCTTAGTGAAATAAAAAATAATGAACATCTGGCATCTTAGTGTGTTTTGCCTCACATCTGGCTGCATTATAAGTAATGGAAAAATTAAATTTTAACCTTGAGTGTGAAAATGTAGGAGGTAAATTACATATCTGAAACATTGCTTTTAACATCAGTGATCACTGGAGGAGACCCATTTTGAATTAAAGCAGTGGCAAAATTTCCTTTGACTTCAGTTTACCTTGGATTGAGAATATGATCTTGCAGAGAGAGTTGGTTGTTAATGATTTTACACAGGGAAATGGTAAATGGAGTTATGGACCTCAGGGATATGGCTGTTTGGTGTCAGAGCTGGATTGACTCATTTTTGCTCCTGGCTTTTTCTTCTATACCTTTTTCATTCGATTGTGGTAATGTGTTGATTTGTCTTTTTTTGTTGTGATGGATTTCCATGTGGATATACAGTTACTGAGACAGAGCCAAGAAAATCAGATCAGGAGAGGCTGAGAAGTTTTGGTTCTGTTCTTACAGAAACTTAAATCACTGTCCCTGTTACTCATCTGAAGGGCTGGGATAGCATCCTGTGGCAGACGCTTGATGTGCATACATAAGATTCCATTCCAGAATATGAGGCTGTTCTGTACTGCATTTATATATTTTTAGAAGACACTGATCACAATAAAATTATGACGTGACTTTTAATAATGACAGTTTTTTATGATACTGCATTTTAAGTTCTGAGAACCATAGGTGGTGATCACTTAGCTCCATCATTAGCAGTTTGGCAGACTTTACCTCTGATAATTTTTCTTCAGGTCTTGATCTGAAAGAATTATATGTCTGAAATTTGGTAGGACTTCCAGGAACTTAGCACCTTGCAGGTAGCATTCCATAGTGCAGAGTGCACTCTATTTCCACTGAGTAAAGCATCTTTCTGTTAACTCAGAGAAAGGTAAAGGTAGAGAGGGCTGTTTCTGATGGTTTATGCAATAAAATGAACATCACTTAAGCACTTTCTGATTTCATTATTTGACACATATTCTTGCTATTTAGGCAAGCCTGTCAGGTGGGAGGCAATGTACTTCCCCCACTGGGAGTGTCACTCAGCAGTCAAGCATGTCGCAGACCTCGGTACGTAACTGCACCAAGCCCTCCCTCCATTCCCAACCCTGCTTGGTTGTTATATGGCTACAGGGAAAGCCAGAAAATATTAATAGCATTTCAGTTTGTATTGTTAAAATTAATACTACAGTCACAGTGAGCATAATGATGACTCTGTAGTAAGTGCTGGGTGTGATTGTTGGAGGCCAGTGTTGGCTTCCCAAGTCCCAGACCCCTCTTTGTGCTCTGAGGGGCAGCTGCTCACTCCACAAGTATCAGTGGCTGTTCAAACTCCTGCAGAAATCACTCCCTGAGCTCTCATCTCTTACATGATTTCTTACTGGATTTTCTACATTAGTGTCTTTATCCAGGGCACTACTGTAGGTAAAAATCATAACTATGTATCAGGGATTAAATAGCACTAAATCTAAAGAATCCAAGTCAATGCTCACATATATTTATGACAATGATTAAGTGTTTATAGTATTCATTCTTTTATTGATTATCATCTTTTATCATTCATCTTTTTTGCAGTTTCACTTCCCATATTCTAGGCATGTGCTCAGGTTTCAGTTGTGAGCAGCTCTGTGTTCAGGTCATGCTGTATTTCTTTAAGTTGCATTGTCAGACATGCACAGTATCTTCTGTACAGTTTTACAGCTGTCTGAAGCAGGATTTGTTAGTCCTGCAGACATCCTGCTTATTAATCACACCCTCAAGCTGTTCATGACTCCAGTGCATAGCTTCAGTGATTTAACTGTGTGTTTTTTTAAGCTCTCATAGCTTGGCTTGGCTTACAGTTGTTAAAAGTAAAACCATTTATTCATTAAATTTCGGAGGTAAATTCTATTAAGATGTCTGATGTTAAACTAACAAAATAATTGGGCTGGGGTTTTTCAAGGAAATCTTTTAAGTAAGTGATAAAAAAGAGCTGGGCACTTAACTCTGTTAGACTGGTTAGAGAAAAAAAGAAAAAACAAAGACACAACAGCTTCTTTTTTTAAGAAGATGCTAATGAGTGGTTCTTGAGCATTTAATATGAAATTGGAGAAGGTTTTAGTCTTCAGTCATTTTTCAGTGTGCATATGTGAAATGAGGATTGAAAGTCCATAAGTGGTGGCACAAAGAAGTGTCCTGATCAGGTTGCATAATAGAAGATACCAGTCCAGGCACTTAATATAAACATTTAAAGATCTTAAATATTAAAGTTCAGGTGTTTTTCTTAAAATATTGAAATCTCATTCTACATATTCAGTAAATGTGTATTTCTATGAGACATATTTTTGGACTTCCTATCATTGTTTATACTCGTAACTGCTTATTATTAGTTACTTCAAAGTGGTTGCTTGCAGTTTAAGAATAAAAACATACAGTTTTGCCAGAATCCAATTTTGTGATGATTAGCTCAATATATTTTTGATGTCTTCACAGTTCAGAGACTCCAACTGCCCCTGCCATTTTTGTCAAGGGTTTTCTGGCTTTAGACTCTAGGGTGATGGAATTTCCATGACAGAAGCAATATTTTTGTTTCCTTAGATTAACCTCTCCACCTCTCCTACACCTGCACAGATAATAAGCCGTTCTCAGACCTCCAACACCACCAGCAGCAGCATCACCCAGCAGACGATGTTGCTGGGCAGCACCTCTCCTACCCTGAGTGCCAGCCAGGCTCAAATGTATCTACGAGCTCAGATGGTAAGTTTTGATTAACAGTTCTTGCACAGCTTGCCTTTGGTCTGTCCCTACTGGAAGGTCTAAGCTCTCTTTCTTAAGTATAGTAGATATTGGGCTGCTCTTTTGTCTTTTTTTCCCCCCACTAATTTGTAGTATTAAAGGGAAAGTCCTCTTATGTGCTTGTATGAACACAGCTGTGTTTATCTACCTCAAAGATTTTTCTCAACATGCAGAACAAATATATTATTATATTTGGTCTCTTTTGTTTTCTTTGTTTCTATTTTCTGTTATTTTTCTTGGTTTACTAAAATTACCATGACAAATAGTTCTTTAAATAAGTTAATCTAAAAGTAAAAAAGTAAATCTTAGAAGCTGTACATCAGTATGGGGAAGTGTTTATCTCTTTAAGATACAGCATTTCTTTCACAGATTTTTAAAATTTCAGTCTGTTACTGTGTATTTTTTTCTTGCTTAACAGCTTATTTTTACTCCTGCGACCACTGTGGCTGCTGTCCAGTCTGACATTCCTGTTGTCTCCTCATCCTCCTCATCTTCCTGTCAGTCTGCAGCTACTCAGGTGAGTTTGTCTAAACTTATTAAAGGTCTGCCCTGTTGAGTGGGACAAAACTAAAAAGTAAGGAAATGTTGTGCTTTAGTTTTTCTTGCTTTATTTTCACCCCAGACCAGAGAACAGATGAGCTGCTCGGGTAGCTCTGTCAAACTCCAGCTGAGTGACCTTACCTGTGAACGTGTGCTGAAGGATTTGTCCTCACTGGGGCAGGATGGCAGTAAATGCCTCCTGCATGCCAGTGAGGAAGCAAGCATGGTTGTCTAGGGTTTGAATGTGCCATGTGGTGACACACAGAGCAGTGAGAAGTGAAACGTAAACTGGATGTTCATTACACAGGTACTAGCTGTTGAGTGCAGAAGGTATTATGTAATCAAAATGGGGAATGCTGATAATAATTAGTCCTCTTTTTCATGTAAAAAATGATGTAAATTAGTGGTACAAGGGCTGGCATTACCCTCGAAAATGAAATTTTAGCTCAGCACATTAGGATTGGAGATCTGGGGTGATTATGTGCAGAATCTGGGTGTGGTAACAGCCTTCAGTGAAAACGATCCCTGACTGATGTGCATTTTAGAAAGCAAACCTTTTGTTTCATATGAGAAGGGAGGTTAATATAGAATTTGATTTGGAGGTTAATATAGAAACAAAGGTCTCAGTTTTGTTAGCATACAGATAGCAGAAAAGACTCTGGTCCCACTGACCACCAAGGCTCTGGTTTATGGTGGTGTCTGGAAGCTCACTCACAAACCACTGCACTTCTGCAGTGTCTGTAGAAATAAAATTACCTTTGCTTAAGATGCCTTGTGTCATTTACTTTGAAGGCACAATAAAAGAGAAAAATGAAAGTTTTAATTCAAAGTAATTAATGATTTCCATTTCTTTTAAAAATCCAATAAGGGAAAAAAGACTTCAGTATTTATCACTAAAGTAATAAAGGTCCCTATCCTTTAAATTTTATGGCTTTAAAGATACTTTGATATGCAGATTTTTAACTTCTTGTGATCACATGGGATGAGAAGCATTACAAAATGTAATTTTTTTTTTCTGTTTTTGCCTGATATTTATCATAGCTATTTATAGAGTTTGGGTCTTTTCATGTTTTGCTCGTTTCCCAGGTTCAGAACTTGACGTTGCGCAGTCAGAAGCTGGGTGTGTTGTCAAGTTCACAGAATGGCCCACCAAAGAGCAGCAGTCAAACTCAGTCGCTGTGCCCCAGTAAGGCTGCCAGCAGCTCCAAGGGCAGCCAGCCAGATCCCTCAGAAAGCAATAGGAAAGGAGAGAGCCCCGCTCCAGAGAGCCGCAGCACGCCGGTCACACGGACGTCCAGCATCCACCACTTAATTACACCAGGTGGGATCAATGTGGAGCTGTGGGAAACTATAGTTCTGTCAGAGTTCAGTGTTCTCTGACCATGTTATTATACATATTCCACATGAACAGAGTTCAAATTTTATTAGCAAATTCACTTATTTGTTGGTATTGGATGTTGCACAGGACTTTGATTAAGCAGAAGCAGGAATGTTCTTAAATCACAGTACAAGCACAATACAGCAACTGCAATACCCTGTTGAGTCACAGCACAAACATGATTCTCATTCCTGGTCTCTCTCTGTATGTTCATTGTCAGAACATGCCATCCCATCTCTGGGCAGCAAAATGTGGGCTGAAACCTCCTGAAGCCTCTTGGTCCCATCTAAATCCCTTTTATTAGTGGTCTGTTTCTTTTTTCTGTGTTGTCTGTGTCATGAGAATGTTCTTATACCAAGTATTTTTATAAACCCATAGGTAACAATGCTAAAATTTCAGTATTTTGTATCAAGATAAATCAAAATAACCTGTACTTGGTTAGGGAGGCACTATACTGCATGCAGCAGTGAAAAAGTGATGGTAGTCTAGACAATTGGTCTGAATTCTGTGGAATGTAGCTTGGCTTAATGACAGCCTTTAGAAAAAGAGTGGGACTTGGAGGCAGACATTCTGGAGGTATTGAGCTCTAATGCTCTCAGAACTTACACTGGTGAGAAAAAACCCCACACTTAATAGCAGAACAAATCAAAAAACCTACATAAATGAGTTGTTTCTCAAGTGGGCAAAACAAAGCAAGAAGAGGTTTGCATGTGGAAGAAAATGTGTGTGTGCTGTAAGAAATGGCTGGTGAGTCACTGTTTCACTTAAAGGTGATGATTTCTCTGGAAGCTGCACTATTTTTAGGTTTGTGCCTCTCAGTTGCTGTGTTCAAGTTCAGGCAAATGCTTTCAATGGTTTAAATTTATACTAAACTCTTGGAATTTTATTTAGTCTCTTAGAATAGTATTATCTGAGGTTTAACTTAACTGTTATCAGCAAATCCTATTGTGCTTAAAATTTCTCTTCCAGTCTGTTTCAAAGCAAAGGTTACATCCATTTAAAGTTGTGTAAAATTCAGATACTTCTTTATAGAAAGTATCTTTCTATACATAAAAAGCATGGCCATATTCATTTGTTCATTTTGCTTTGGAAATTGATATACTACCCTAATAAATTGTTTTGTGTTCTGTGTGCTGTCAAAGAAGATACTTTTAAACAAATATTGAAAGTCTTAAAAATATTGTACTGATATTTAAAGTGAGAATTTTGAGGTATTTTACAATATTTTCTGAACTCGAAGAAATAAATACTAATTTTAATAAATACTTCTTTTTTCCCCTTCCCTCACAGCTTCATATTCTCCATTGCAACCTCATTCTCTAGTAAAACATCAGCAGATCCCACTTCATTCACCACCTCCAAAGATTTCCCATCATCAGCTGATCCTGCAGCAGCAGCAGCAAGTCCAGCCGATTGCACTTCAGACTCCTCCGGGCCAGGAGCCGCCTCCATCCCAGCACTGTCTGCCCCTCCCCAGCCATGCGCTGCCTCCGGCCCCCAGCAGTGTCCAGTCCCACTGCTCCCCTATCCACATCCATCCTCCGCCTCTCACGCTCTCTCCTACCCCGTCCCAGTCAGCTCAGCAATCAGTGGTGGTGTCCCCTCCGCCATCCCACTCCCCAAGTCAGTCACCCACCATAATTATTCACCCTCAAGCCCTTATCCAGTCCCAGGCCAGTTCCCTGGTGCCGGCGGCTCTGCAGCCCGAGCCGGCCGCTCCGCAGGCGGCTGCTGCCAACCCCGTGCGGCCATCGCAGCCGCTCAGCCTCCCGCAGCACCTTCCCCTCCCGCCCTCGCCTGCCGTGCACATCGGGGCCGTGGAGCCGCCCAGCTTGGTTTCCCCGGGCCAGCAGCTCGTGTCCTCCACGCCACACCAGCAGTACCCAGCCCTGCAATCCGCTCCCATCCCTCTGGCAGCTCCGCCTCAGCTCTCTGCATCCTCAACCCAGATTCAACCCCTGCCCCTGCAGTCTGTGCAGTCTTTACAGGTGCAGCCTGAAATTCTGTCCCAGGGCCAGGTTTTGGTTCAAAACACTTTGGTTTCTGAGGAGGAACTTCCTGCTGCAGAGGCATTGGTCCAGCTGCCATTTCAAACTCTTCCACCACCACAGACCGTCGCAGTAAATCTGCAGGTGCAGCCTTCAGTTCCGATTGAAACTCCAGTGGTGAGTGATAATATTGCATCCTTTATTCTTTCCCTGAGTCCGGCCCATTGACTTCAAAGCGACCTAAATCAGGTGCTGGACAGGGGACAAGAAACCTATTGATTACAGAAGTGAGTTTTAAGCAATAGACGTATTCCTTCTGTTTCATGTTTTGGTTTGGGGCTTTTTTGTAATGGATCATCAGTCAAGAATATCAATCAGGAATCATGAAAATGTACATTTTAAGATCTAAAATCTTGTTTCTTAATGAAATTACAATGTATTTGAAGTTTAAAAAAGTGAGTAAACTATATGACAATGCTTACGTAAAGTGATTTGGTAAATGTGGCATGAGGACTGTAAACTTTTACCTCAATACAAATAGATTTTGATTAGGTGAACAATCTATACTTTGTGGAAGGTGCATATTGGGTTAAGATGATAGGTTTCTGGATTATTTACTTTGTACTAACATTAAAAATATCCTATTCATAAAATAATAGGGGAATTTTGATGCTGTTTTGGCAATTCCCATCACAGCCATTTAATTTGGTCCAGTGTTTTTCTCAGATGTCTGCAGTTTGTAATTGAAGGTTTTGCCTTCAATCACTAGAATAAAATGATGTACAGGAAAATAAAATATTGTGCAAGTAAGCCTGACATTTAAGATGGTGTTGCTGGGCTTTAGTGGTAAAATGCTAATGAGATTAAGATGAGCAAAAGAATCAGCAGCTCTTGTAGGCTTTTTTGAGGCTATCAACAGGTTAAGGAAGGAGGTGTGCTGTTCATTTTCAATTTATTTTTCAATTTATTTTAAGGGTAATAATCTCATCTCTGGTATTTAATGGAGAAATTGGACAAAAGAGTAGGAGCCAGGTTTGCTTTTGACAGGGTGGTGTTTTACATTTTAATCTGCTGTCAGGAATTTATGTAAATTTATTTCAATACTTTTGAGGGAAAGACCTTAAAACCTCTTATAACCACTAATGCTTGATAGTCTTGGTGTACTCTTCTGAAATACTCAGCTTGATTACACTGCTGTATAAGATAGAACAGTTTGCAGACTTGTCATTAAACTTGCATTTTGCAGTTGTATTTAAATAACATCAAATCTATGTGTAAATAAAAAGAACAACAAACTCTACACATAAGATATTGAAACAGTCAAGTTCTCTGCTCTGTTTGATTGGAGAACTGTGCTTCTTTATGTATTGCTGTTTGTAACAAAATACTTTAGTTTTACTGTCATAGATATTGTGATGTCCTCAGAGTTCATTGTTTGGTATGCATTTTGGGAAGTAGTATTTTATTAGAAGATTAACATATTTGACTTGGTATTTTATTTTTAAAACTGTATTTATGCAACTCTTTTAAGGTGTTAAGATAGAATGGAAATCTCTCTAAAGCAATAGTTTGTTGGATGCAGATTTACCAAGTGGAGAATGTGTGTGAAGAGGAGATGCCCGAGGACTCAGATTGTGTCCACATGGCAAGAACACCTACACCACCCACCTTGTCCCCACCAGCCATAACCTTGGGCAATGGAGAGGCTCTTAATTCAGAAGATCCTATGTCAGGTGAGGACAAATGCCAAACTAAGATAGCTTGGTTTTGTGATTTGTGTGAGTAATTAATGGCCAATTATGTTTGTAGCTAGCAGGTACTGAGTAAAGGAAAATGTTTGCATGAGGAGGGTGTGTTTGTGGAATAGTCTGTTGAGATAAACCATCTTGTTTTAAAAGTGGAATTTATAAAGCCTAGGGAAGAGCCTGTGTTAGGGGTTGATGGGTGCAGAGATGGGTCTTGGGGATTCATCACCCCTTACTTCCTGATTCTGAGCCAATGGTTGGGCATAAGTGATAAAACATAACATATTTTGTTATTTTTTGCAGAACATGGGGGACTGCCTTCAGTGACATCATCAGTCAGTGCCTCAGTAATTAAATCTCCATCTGATCCTTCCCATGCCTCTATTCCACCACCCCCTCTTTTGCTTCCAGCAGCAACAACAAGGAGCAACAGCACATCCATGCCCAATAGCATTCCCAGCCTAGAAAACAAACCTCCACAGGCTATTGTTAAACCCCAGATCCTGACCCATGTCATCGAAGGCTTTGTGATTCAGGAGGGGTTAGAGCCATTCCCTGTAAGTCTAAATTTGCTAGGAATTTTGTACTACTAATCTTTGAAATTAACTCTCAAATAACATCATTCTTTGTAAGAATGATGTTATTTGTGGCTAGTTGATATTTAGATCAGGAATTATGTTTCAGATGTTGGTTTTGACCTTTTCTTCACTGATTGGTGACTTGGGTAATAGGCTATATCTGGAGATATAGCCACAGAGAGTGGATTTAGGCTACCATTTGGAATAACTTTTTTACATTTTTATGCCTCCTAGATCCCTCTATTTAAGTGATACCTTAATTTGAACCTCAGAGCTGAGTCTGTTGAAATTTTAAAATGCTACAATTTGTTGTTTCAAGCACTGGCAAGCTCGTAACTGGGCTAGGTGTAATTAGTGCGGTGTCTGGTAAGAAGTACTGTTGAAAATTTTAAATCACAAACTGACAATTTAAAGCCTGTCTTTCTAATTTAATGTGTGTCTCATTTTCCCATTCCTTCATTTCTGTAGATATAATGTGTTTCTCCCTTTGTTAAATATAATTGCTAACTGCAGAGCAGGAGTGAGTTAATTTGTTTGAGAAATGAGCTTTGTCACGACATAATTACACTTTATTGATATGAGGTAGAAACTGATCATCTTCTACCGAGAAGATTGAAAACAAATATTGTTTTTAATAATTCACTCTTGTGAATAATGTTAATTACTCACTGTTGCTTTGCTTTTATTGCACTAGGTCAGTCGTTCATCTTTGCTGGTGGAACAGCCTGCAGAGAAGAGATTGCTGGTGGAGGGTCAGATCATGAGTGTGGTGTGTGTTGAATCAGATTTGCAGAACACAAAACATGCAGACAACTCATCAGACACAGAGATAGAGGATATGATTGCAGAAGGTTGGTAGTTTTTGTTTAAATGCCCATTTCCTCCCTCCAGTTCTGTGTGCTATGAAATGAGAATCAAACTGTGGCCTGGCCCAGAAAAGCCAAGTTATTCTGTGAACACACATTTTTGTATAAATTCATCTAAGATTTGAAAGTTCAGAATTTTTTAGCCACCCCTGGGTTTTCTTTCCCACAACTTAAATCCTTATAGCACCAGAGCTATTTTTGGTGATCTGCTAAAATTTAATCTCAATGCAAGTCTTTCTTTCATTCTCTTAAAAGATTTCTATTCCTTCTTCCATATCAAAACTCTTTGCAGCAGTCGTTTTATCCATAATTTGTTTCATTAGTTGTTAATTCAATTTTCTTTTCAGTATGAACACTATGCTGAGTCTCAGATTTCAGACAGCTTCTCTATTTTGTGGAATTATCCAAACACTCATAGTTTTGGGTTTAGTTATTGTTCCTGACAGCTGGTGTTAAGTTTATGTAGGGAATTTGTGACTACTCATTGGATAAGCTGGTAGGTAACATCCAACATCGAGACACATCCACGTACATATCACGTGAACAGAGGAGATTTTCTGATGGTAAATCAGGGTATGATTGTGTGTGTGATAGAAACACCCTTCAAATACCCTTCTCAGTATTTCCAGCCCTTTGCTGCACTAGTGCTTTTTGTAGAGTAAGAAAAGGGCCATGTCATCTCATCAATAAGAGAAAAATACTCTGTAACAATAAACTGTAAATTTGCAGATGCAATAATCCTTTTCTTTGTTGCATGCAGATTATCTTTTTCATAGATTGAATGTTACATATATACAAGATTCAATGTTTTCTTTGCTTTCACAAGTCCCTTTGGTTGTTAGCAGCTGCTTCTTCAAAGAAAGTACTTTAAAAGGTTAATTCATTATGCTGTTACAGAGAGTTTGCATTTATACTGTGGAAGGCCTGATTCTCATAATGAGCTCTTTATGAAGCAATTCATGAGGAATGTTACCCTTCTTTTTTTAATTGCTTGCTATGTTTGAAGGCAGACCTGCTCATGGGTGGTTTGAAATTCAACAAAAAACTGATTAAGTTCATTGAATAACTTAATTGAAGGTTCATTAAGGTTTGGTTCGCTCAAGATCTTTTCTAGACAGAATGTAATCTATGACTTGCTTAGCTTTGCATAATTATCTGTTAATCAAAGTATTTAATTGAATGTATTAAATATTTGAAGATCTTTTGCCTGCTTGAGGTGAGAGATATGAACATAATTTTGTGTCATTGAAACTGACTTTATTCCTCATTCCTTCTTTAGAGGGACTGGATGAAATTGAAAATGATCTTCTAAAGTGTGAATTTTGTGGAAAAATGGGATATCCCAATAAGTTTCTGCGGTCAAAAAGATTCTGCTCCACGTCCTGTGCCAAAAGGTAAATTTATAAATTTGTGTAGTTATTGTTTATCATTATCTGGCTAATGGAATAATCTCTCCTGGTTAAGAGGGCAAGAATTCACAGTCAACATCTGAATGCAAAATCTTAATTATAACAACTGGAAAGTTGATGTTTAATACTATAAGCTTTAGAAATGGGGAATAGTTTCCCATTTCTAGTCATCACTCAGCTCTTTTTTGGCATCAGTGTGTCTGGACATTACCCCTTTCTCTTATGTCTGCTATGTTCCCATTTAGATAGTGGGAATATATATATGTTTGATTTGGTACTTCTTGGGACACCACCAGCAAAATAACCTTAAAGAGATTTAGTCCTTTAATCTTAACATGGGATTTTTGCCTCTATCCTCCTTTGACTGGGCATCAGCTAGGTAGAGAAAATGGAACCCAAAAATACTATGTGATTTTAGGTTTTTAGTGGACATTTCAGAGCAGAACTGTACTTTGCAATAAAATGCAAAGGTATTTCTAGGAATGGGGAGGACAGACATCTTCCAGGGATCTTCTGGATGTACTTGATCCCATAACAAGATGAGGGTTTTGATGAAATGGCCTTTGAGATACCTTTCTCTTGTATTTCTGTGACAGCTGTTGTTGTAATTAAGCAGCATCTTTACAACACTGTGATTTTATGGTTATTTGATTGAATTCAGTCCAAAAAACTACTAGTGCATTATTGAATATATCTTACTTCTTTAGGCACAGCCTTAGTTGCACTAAGAAATTTGGGCTGTTTCCATCAGACAAGACCAGTCGTTGGAATCGGAAGTCAGATAGCCAAAGTCTTGGGCGACGCGGGCGTCGGCCGAGCGGCCCTGAGGGGGCATCGCGAGATCATTTTCTTAGACAGGTCTGTGGAATATTTGATTAAAACTATGGCACTGCTTTGGGAATTGCAAATAAAGCCTAATACTGGAGTTACTACGTTTTCCAGCTTCCAATTACTTATCCATCTGCAGAAGAAGATCTGGCTCCTCATGAAGACGCTGTTCCAACGGCCATGACCACGCGCCTGCGGAGGCAGAGTGAGAGGGAGAGGGAACGGGAGCTTCGGGAGCTGAGGATAAGGAAAATGCCAGAGAGCATCGACCTCTTACCAGTGGTGCAAACTGACCCCTCAGTATGGACTGTCGATGAAGTTTGGGCCTTTATACATTCTCTGCCTGGTATGGAAGGGGCAATAACTTGTTCTGTTGGTTTTAACAATGAAGTTCCTTGCTTTATAGCATCGCAGTGATGAGGAGGTGGTGTGGTAACAGCAGCAGTATTAGCTGGTGATAGAGACTGGAACATGATGTGGTGTGGTAACAGCAGCAGTGTTAGCTGGTGATAGAGACTGGAATGTGATTTGTTTCCTCTTGCTTGTTCCTTCAGCACAAATCCCATGTTGATAGAACTAGTCCCACTTCTGCTGTTGCATCCCAGCTGATGGAGATTAGAGCTGTTCCTTCAGTCTGACTTCTCTCAAGAGGTCAGTAGAGAGATCAGACATGCTTCCTCCCTGTTACACTGCTTTCTTCTCTTCCTTTCTCACTTCCTTCTTCTCTTTCTTCCTTCCTTGCTGCTTATTCAGTAGAAAAAGCAAGAGCAGTGTTCCTTCCCTTGATGCAACTGAAAAGTTTGAAACACCCGTCATGATACAAGTCATTAAAAAAGAATAAGCAAATTTCTGCTATAAAGTTAAAATTTGTTTTGCAGCTTTGCTCAGAGGTCTTCTGCCTAGAAACTCAGCATACTGCTAGTTCAGTTTGTTCTCAGAAAAAATAATATGGTTTTTTCCTTGTTCACAAACCTTTCCTTTAGATCAATATTCACCGTTACCTTTATGTTATCTTCACGTTATGTGACGTTTATCATTTCCTAACTATCATAACCTTTAAAGCTTCACTCCCCACCTTTTCCCAAGGATGCCATTTTATCTGATCAGATCCTGTAACCCCTACAGATAACAAGGCAGATCTCCACAGTAGCAGTCATACCAGAATTTTTGTTGCTTACCCATTTAAACCCAGGCTAGGTTTGTTTCTAGTTTTCTACTTTTTCTGGAATGCTCTACTATTTTTTGTGAATCCCATTAGACTATTAATATGTAAGGAATATATCTTCACTGCTAAGTCATATACACATGCATTATGACAGTCTTTTGTAGTAGATCAGGCAATTGTGAAAGAGATGTTTAAAATTGACCAAAGTCATCCTTGAAGTACTTTCCTTCTGATAGTTGATTGCAATTCAGTAACACTGCTTCTGGGAACCTGCAGTGATGGATGTAGAAACAAGCAAAGCTCCTTAGGTTTGGGATGTGGTCATTCCTGTTTCTTTACTTGAGCTGTGTTATGGAGTGTAGCTCTGTCACTGCTGTTTTCAGTTACTGTTTTTATGGATTCAAGACTCTAGGTAATTCAATAACTAATCCTAGGCTCTCAATAAATGGTAGTTCCTGTGCTAGAATAACTGAAGTGCCACATAAACACAATTCACTTGCAAGTATGAAACCAAAAATTTTATTCTTAAAATGTGGTTTCTGTTTTGAAACCATTACTTTTACAATATTTCACCAGCTGCTGGATCTGGTTTAGTTTTTTGTATTCTATAAACAAGGTGATCTTTGATTTTAAACAAACTTATATTTTATTTGTATGTAATGAAAGTTTATTATAATTACTCGTTCCTCTCCATATGAAGGCCTAGTGTCTCAAATACTTTTTTAAAAAAGAAGTTCAATAGATATTTAAAGTTATATTCACAACCTGCCAGAATTTTTGTTGCTACATTGCTGCATTTGGGTTTTTGGGTAATTTTGGGGTTTATTCTTTTCAGTATATTCTTAAGTGACTGTCTTGAAAAAATATTTTATCATATACTTCCAAGACTGATTAATGCAGGAAATAATACAGATGATTTCCATTATGGCATTTTATATTATATATCTACTTGGTGCAGTCTGTGCAGACCATCTGCCATGCTGTAGGAGATGGTGATTTGTCACTTTTCCATAAACATTAGGAACATCTGTTTTCATTTACAGCTTTCTGCACAGTCTGTAGCTGAAATGAACTTGTGTCATTGTCAGGCTTTTCCTGAGTTCCTCTGGAGCCTTTTGGGGAAGTCAGTGTCCCGGACACTTGCACTGTTTAGCTTCTTCTTCTGGGTGAAGAGACAGAACAACTTAAGCTGAGCAGAATTGTTTTCCTTTCTGTCTTCAGCTGCAAGATAAATGACCTTTCACCTGCTCTCCACCCTTTTCTTTTGGCCAAGTTATTGCACAACAAGCAATTGCAAAAGTCCTTAAGAATATACCCAGATGTGCTTGGATGTGGGAACTGCAATACCTTCAACTTCCATGCTCTACTTTTCCAAAAATTACTTTGATAAAAAGTATTTAAGAAGTTGCACGGAAATTGCTTAAAGGAAAAAAGCTGGCAACAACAACATCCAGTTTCCTCTTTCAGTAGGACCAGTTTTGTTCCTAAATGTAAGAACTTCTCATGATCTCTCAGACTCTTTGTAAATGGTGTGGTCTGACAATCACAATATTCAGGTCTCAAATCAGATGTGCCATGATACCTTTGCCAGAAGTACTCAATACTTGACTTACAGATGTTTTATCTGTTGTCAGCACTTCAATTAGAAAACCTTTATGATGATGCCAGAGCTGATTGTTGCATGAGGTCTGTTTAACAAATCATTAAGAAAAAAAATGTGCTTTATTCTTTGTGAAAAGCTACTTTCTCCAATCTTGAATGTTACAACCTTTACACAGTAATAATCCAAATTAATTCATTTTTGGATGTTGATACTTCCTTCCTCATTTCCTTTCCATTTGCCTTGTACAGATTTGTAAATCCATCAGGAAATTAGGCTATCTCTTCTTTATGGAATTTAAATCTGAACACACAAGAGCAATTAGTTGCTGTCATCTAGATAGAAAAGTTCTCCACAGTAATTTCATATCTCTATAATAGTGTACTTTTAAAAAGGGAAAATGTAAAAATGCCAAAAATAACCTTACTTGAGGAATAATTGACATCAGGAATGGAAGGTGGAGCCCAAATTCAAGTGTGTCTGAAAGGCTCTGAGAGAGATGGAGAGACTGCTGGGTTGAGAACACAAATGTATTAAAAAAACTCCATTAAAAACATGGCTGGGGGAAAGAAGTTTCAAATAAACAACTGACAATGAGTGCTCTCTTGGACGTTGTTAGAAGACGTTTATCCATCTAACAGAACTACCATAGAGCCAGGCATAACTGGCTGATCCTGCTCAGCACAAATCCAGAACATCTTTGGAGGACCCTTTATTTCCACAGTGTTTTTCAGTGGAAAGGGGCCCTCAGTTACTTGGGACAGTCCAACCTATGTAGAGTCTTTTTTTTAATGCTGTGATCTTCAGTAACCTGAGACTGGTACTTCATGTTGAGAAAAGGAGTTTAACTCAGGAAAAAAGATCCAGTTTAAAGTTGCACTTGTGAAGTGAGTTACTGCTGTGTGTAGAATATTCACTCTGATAACTAATGATAAATATCTTCACGAGATGGTTGTGCCAAATCCCATACATCAAAACTTTTTTTCCTTAGCTCAGCGGTGTAACACACAGATGGAATTAACTCCTTTTGGAAATTGTAGCTATTTGGATGTTCTCACTGCACAGAGCAGTATAATATAGTTATTATTTATAGAATTAGATAATAGTATCTTTTTATTGCTGGAAAGAACCCACTTGAATTATGTTCCTGATTGCTATTTCAGTGCTGTTTTCCCAATCTCTTCCAGTGATGAGAGGTTGTTCCTCTTAATGAAATGAAAATTCTGTCTTTGCTGGGACTTGAAATTCCCAATGAGTAATTCTCCAGTAAATACAGTGTAATTAGAGGCTGTAAAAATTATTTTCATATTATTTCAGAATTCCCATCATAATACTGAACTCTTGCATGTAATTTAGGTTCAACAAGCTAAAGGGATGAGCACTGGAAAATGTGTTGCTGAAAAGCGCTGGTGTGGACAAAATCTGGTGTGGACATTGAATCTAAGAATGGACATTTCTAAACCAGTAATCATATTTTTTATTGCCTTTAGGTTGTCAAGATATTGCAGATGAATTTAGAGCACAAGAAATTGATGGACAAGCTCTCCTTTTGTTGAAGGAGGATCACCTTATGAGTGCAATGAATATTAAGCTTGGACCTGCATTGAAAATCTGTGCACGTATCAATTCCTTGAAAGAATCCTAGGAGGTGAACGTGAAGGTTTAAACAACAGTTTCTCAGAGACAGAACCAACAGTAATATGCCAACATCTTCACTGTGGCATGAGTGTTACTGTGATGTTTTGTTAAGTAGGTGGGACTCTCCCCACATAAAGACTTTAAAATGTTCCTTTGATTACACCAGGAGTCCTCTGTAGTTTTCAACAACTAATAAGTTTATAGTAAAGCCTGAGTAATGCTTTGAGTTGAAATTTTTCATGGAAAAACATGAAGTGAAATATGCTGTGATAGGTTAGATATTCCCCAAC
Source organism: Serinus canaria (assembly GCF_022539315.1). Lineage (NCBI taxonomy): Eukaryota > Metazoa > Chordata > Aves > Passeriformes > Fringillidae > Serinus > Serinus canaria. The sequence continues at coordinate 3,944,465 of NC_066323.1, read as the reverse complement.
ATGTACTTCCATCTTACGAGTTATGATTAACACCCCAGTCCCCACCCCAGTCTAGACACCATTTAAATTGTGTTGCTGTATTCTGAAAGATTTTTCCACATACAGCAGTGTTTGGACTGAACTAACAGAAGTGTCCACAGGCCCTGTGGAAGCACTAGTACCAGTAAAATGCTATGCATTTAGTTGTGCTCTCTGAGTTTGTTTTAGTCTTGAGCAAATTGTTTGTAAGGGGTAGGTTGGCAGCTGGTTTTCCTCATGTAGGCTTACCCTCATCTCTGCCACTATAGTATTTTCTTGAAGTCTGTAAAATACTATAAACCATGTAGATGTCTCATCAGAATCCTCATGATCAGGCTACTGACACTCCTGCCAGAGGTAACTGAAGCACATGTTACTTTACTCTTTGAATGCTGCTATGCACTATGGGGGCATTAAGTGTTAGATTTGTAGTTTCACATGCTGCTAGTTAAGCTAGACCAGCAGTTCTCAAATGGGGGTTCAGAGTGGACCCTGAGGAAGAGTGTGAGCTCTCAGGGTTCAGGTTCCCAAATGCCTGGGTATGAGGGGCTGAAAACTGCAGCCAGGACCAGCTCATATTGAGACAAGTTGCTTTAGAGACTGGGGGTAGAGAAGGGATAACATAATTCAGATGTTCTTTTTCTTGATACCTCTTCTAACATGTCTTTCCCTGTAGTGCATTCCCATTGCCTCACTGGAAGCTTCCTAGCACCTTTTCCTTGTCCAGTGGCCAGTGTGAGCTGTCCTTGCAGTACTCTGAGGAAGGAGCAGTGAGGCCCCCTCAGATCTTGTTCAGGAGCAGCTGCTGCTGCCACGAGGGTGCCTGGAGCTGCAGGTCAGCGGGAGGAATGCCAACGCTGGCAACTCTGGGAGAATGTCCTGGTTTAGGGCAAATTTGGGAGAAATACCCAGGGGCCCTGCTTTCTCCCTCTGGCAGGAGATTTTGCCTTCGATGCTGCAGACCCAGGTGGTGGGATTTTAGTGTCCCTCTCCACCTTCCCTCTCTCACACTCTGTGGAACAAATACATTTCCTCAGTTACTGATGCTCTTAGAAGCTGCCTGGGCTCTGAGGCAGCAGCACCTTCTTGGCCTTTGCTTCCCCACCACCTGTGCACGGTTGTTCATGGATGTATTTTGTCCTTCTGTTCCCTCCCTTTTGCAGCTCCACTCCCCTTATATACAGACCTGGATCCTTAAGCTCTTTTTTAGGGAAAGAAGGGTACGTGTGCTGATAGTCATTGTGTATATTTGAATTAAATATGTGTATGTGTCTGCAAATAATGTATTTTTTTGTATTTTATGCAAATTAATGCATAATATATGATTGTGTAGGGAGGTATTCAGGGGGCTGTACAGTATTCCTGAAGAGAAGAGGAACTGACCTAAAGTTTGAGAACTGCTGCCCTAGATCAAAAGGAGTCAATGCACATACACTGGCTAAAAGGCAGGTTTGTGACAGACAGATTAATATGTATATTATTTAACTCATGACCTTAAAGAGTAAATTTTAATTACAGAAAAATCTGTGCTTCATTTTCCTTTAATTAGACTATTGCTTTGTTTCCACTAACAGTCTTTCTGCCATTGCCTTCTGGAGATCAACATTAGAATCATTGTTCTTAATTACAACTGTTTGAGCTTGCTAATAGCAGATGTTATTAATGTTTTTATTAACCACTGAAGCTGCAAGTTAGGACAACACATTGCAGTTGCGCGCTGGTATGTGGTGAGAGCCCTTACCCAAATGGCACCAAAGCTTTAGAGGATGAATTGATGCCTGGGTTTATTTTGGAGGGAAGTTGCTAAGCACTTTCTAATTATTTTTTTTTTCTATTTTTGGTTACTGTTGTAAAATAAACTTCTTAGTTGAAGTTCCAATGTTTGCTAATGTTCATTTGAAAGACATTCAAATGATGGAGACAGTGGGTTCCCATTTGTAGCATTTCTGTAAGATACACAGTGTAGCATATCTGTAACATATGTTCTAAAGGATATGTTCTGTTTTGATGAGCTAACTGAAAACTAAAGATATCTTAGATATTTATCCTTTGGCTTTTGTCTTAAAGTTTTATTATTTTTCTACAGAAATCTCACTGGCTAATTTTTAATCTGTCTTCTGATTGTACTGTTCTTAGGCAATGTAAAAAGTAGGGATACATAAATGTGGTTTGATAATGGCTTAAGGTGTACTAGAAAATGTGGAGTTAGGGGTCTTGTTTAGACCTGTAGTTAATCAGTGTTACATGCATGAGAATTTCATGGCTGCTTTAATTTTGCTTTGTTAGACAGCTTTCAGGAGAGCTTCTCCAGCTAGTGTTTGTGTCCAGCTCAGCCAGAATCACTGCCAGGTGCCAGGAGCTCAGAGCAGACCCCAGTCAGGCACATCTGGTATGTAACATTCCCTGTGGGTTTGGGAGAGCCACAGATAATAAGTTATGCTTTAAATATTCATAAGTGCAACAGCTTAGAATGTGGGCCTTATGCATATTGAAAGTTTTTTTTCCCCTTCAGTGATTTTGGCAATTAACTGGAACTTAAAAGCAGACATAGCTATACCATCCTCTACTGATAGAAGTGCACTTGTACAGGAGTGTGTGCCAGTGTAGCTGTGTCAATAAAATCACTTTTTGTAAAAAAATCACACTTGTATGTGAAAGTAGGCTGGAAAATTTCCAAGTGCAACTGAAGTCTGCTTGGGAAGCTTATGAATTTTCTCCAAAAAGCAATATAATACTTAGAGTAATAGTCCTCCAGAACTGTTTTATGTACTGTCCACTTGCTGTTCAGATAGGTGAGGCTTTCCCAGGCTTATACTACCATTTCCCATGGCTTTCCCACGTGTTAGTACCCTGTACCCTCTTGCAAAAGAAGAAGTATTAAAGATTTGAATTGTATTTTAACACTTGTTCCCACTGGATATTCTACAAGAAATCTTTTTTATTCTCTTTATTTCCTGGGATTTTGCTTTTTATATTCAGACTTCTGGTGTTGCAGGCTACCCCTCACAGTAATGTTTGCAGTATTTCAGCTTCTGTAGGAATAGGTCAGAAGGGAGATACATTCCATGGCTTTTTCCCTTCCTTTTTGTCCACCACTCTCCATCCTACCTACTCCTTAATGCAAACTGCAGCATTAGTTCAGGGCAAGGCCCTTTTGCAGAGCACTGGGCTGAAGGTATCTGTCAAGATTTCATCCAATAGAATAGAACTTGTCTCAGCTTCAGGGCTTGTTTGGGGTTTTAAAGAATTGCACATGAATGATCAAAAGGGGTGTGCAGCCTTCCCTGATCCATCTGGCTTGTATCAGCATCCCTGCTTTGCAGCAGGAGCAGGGCACTCCCCTGAGGAAGCTTGGCTGCCTCCACTGACTTAAAGTGCCAGTTGTTTTGGCTAACCATGGAGTGTCTGAAGAGGGTCTTAAACAGGCTGCATTGTAAATCCATTCTTTACCCATTAACCCATCATCTTTTTTCCAGAAATGAAGTTCTTGATGGAGGGTAAAGCCTTTGCTAGATTTTTGTCAATGAGACATTTCAAATACAAGATTTAAGTCCTGCAAGCATCCATTTCCCCATTTTTTTCCTGTGAAAGCAGGTATTTACCCCCTGACTTCCACCTGTGCTTTGTCCAAAAAGCAATCCAGCCTTTTGGATAGAACAGATTGAATTCATTTGTAACTGCAGATATGGCAGGAAGAGGAAAGGATTAAAGGGTAAAACCAACTGTTTGGGCAGATCTGCGATAGTTTTTGCATTATTTCTTGAAGTGGAAGGAAATATTCAGGTACAAAACCACTGAGGTGTAATCTGAATGGAAGTTCACTGTGAGACTGGGCTGGGTGTGGTGTGTCACTGCCTGGCATGGCAGCTACAACTAATGCCAGTTTCAGATGGATATTGTCATTCTAACATCACAATATCCATGCAGAAACTTCCACCTCAAGAGCTCGACAGATTTCTTGCACAGTGACAAATCTACAGCTCTGAGTGATCAGAGAATGCAGTGACAGTTGTGTTGAGTCCTGGTTTTGCAATTAATTAGACATCCCCATAATTTATGACATGAGTAGTTCTGATTGTTCTAGACTGAGACTGCTCATATTAAAACTCAGCATGTATAAAAGCTTGCAGGGTTATTTTATCACCAGTTTTGTATAGAGATATCCTGTTAGCATATACTTAGAAATATATTTGTCATCATTAACCAGGTATTTCCTCGTTGATTGTTCTAGGCTGCAGATAATGACTGTGCAAAACAATCAATGTAGGGTAGTTTTTAAATATGCACCTGAATTAGTTTATTAGAGATGGAGAGAAGCTGATATTTTAGAGTATTTTGTTTTAAATACCCTGTTCCTATTCAATGCTGAGTTGAACAGGTATGAGCAGAGCTATCAATGAATAATTTCAGTGTAAAGTGTTAATTGCTCATAGTGAATTAATTTTCAAGTCACTCTTGCATAGTGAGCTGTAGTTTCAGACAGGAAATGCTGTAAGAAGAAAGAAATTTTAAATTCATTTAATGCTTAGTTCATTTAAGATGAGCCTAAAATAAATTAATTTTAAAAGAATTTGCCTTCAGTCATGAGAGGTTATTTAGACCTGAAAGGTTCTATGTAGTTACATACCTGGATGGCTTTGCAAATAGTGACATTTGAAAAAGAGACAGTAGTGATGCTCCAGTGCCAGCCCAGTGTGGGCTTTTCAGGAAGCTGTCCCTGGTCTGAGCTGATGGAGTCCGGGACATAGACTGAGCACCAAGGCAGTGAGCACACAGTACCCTAATCCATGAGCATCAGCCTGGTTTGTTTTTACCATCTTCATCTCTTGGGAAATCTGATATTTCCTTCCCCACTTCTGAAAGGGGCATTTTGCTCTCTTGGATGTCAGCTCTGGAGGCTGGGGAGTTTTGGGTCCTGCCTTATCCCCTGTCTCTCAAGGTCATTACTTCCACATGTGCTCCAGGCCCCATCCTAAGCTGCTGTGTAGGTTTGTGTAACCCCTGCATTAAAGCACACACCTGCTCATTCACTTGAAAGTTGCATAGTATTTTCTAATCTCTTTACAGCAAAGTGGAATTGAAAAGGCAAAGTTCAGAGATATGAATATGCTGGTAATTGCAGGTATGGAGTAAGCTCATAGTCCAGCTTTTGTAGCCATGGATTTAACTTTTCTGACGCACAGTTCTGGGAGCCAGTGTAATGAACAGATTTCAAGTTAAAATTTTTTACATTTCCAGCAGGTATTCCTGTTAAATTATTCAAATGACTCTGTAGAGCTAGAAAAACAAGATTTTAAAAGATTTTTTTCCATCTAGAAGTAATTGTAACTTGAGCACAATTGTGCATTCATAGAATTCTGATCATAAACACTGTTTAAGTGCAATACATAACACTGAAGGAGCATTCTAATTGTGTTTATGAAGCACTGCTTGGGTACATGGGGTTGTTGACAGGCTTGTGGTGTTGTTGCTAGGTAATAATCAGGGTATCTGTGCTGATTATGGGATTAGGCTTGAAGCACAAAAGTCTTTGATTCATGAGGTAGATCTGCTTCGTGAGTGAAGCCTGGGCACCCTGTGGAAGGCTTGTGGTGTCCTCCACTACCCAGCCAGGATGCTTCCATCCAAAAGCAAATTTGCTTTTTGCAAATTCAGTTTTGGAAAGAACAATGAGGGATTCTGCACACCCAACTTCCTTTCCAAGTAGTCCTTGTGTTATAGAATAAACAAGTCAGTACTAACCAGGAAAGATGTGTGTAAAGATGAAGGGTTTTATCACTGAGTGCCAAATACTCTGTTCGGAGTTGAAAACACATAGAATATCTCATTAAAATCAGTGTTGGTTTGTAAGAGGTTCTTTAAATGGAAAAAGTACAGAAGTCTCCCATAAATGTTTAACACTCTAGCTGCTGTTAGCATTAATATCAATACTGTAAGGTATTTGAATGGTGTAAAGCCATTAGTTGCTGGCACAGCACAGGTGATGTACAGAGGAGATGTAGCAGTGGTTATCTTTAATTTAAGATATTTCCACCTTCCTGGCACAGCTGTCCTCTCTGGTAGTGAAACTGTCACCCTGTTCTAGAGAGGGATGGTCCAGGCACCAGTGTTGGGACTGCCCAGAAGCACCAGGTTAAAAAAAAATGCAGAGGAAAAGACAAATTGCTAGGAAGGCAGTAGGATGGAGATCACTGCACAGCTGGTGAATCCCTCCATGAATGCCAAGGATAAAATTGGGCTTGCAGAGAGGGTTGCCATTAATATATAACCCCATTAATTTAAAACAGTCCCATGGCAGGCTCTGGCACCATGGTTGGATGTTGCTGGAGACCTGCCATGCCACTGTTGCCTCCTCAATGGAGGTGACAGCCTAAAAGTTGATGCTCTTTGGCACATTTCCACAAAAAGCAAGAAAGAATAAATTTGACAAGTAATACAGTTAGTAACATCAATCCATTAATATTTGCTTTGGCTGCATGTTGTGTGTTCCATGTAAAAAATGTTAAAAACTTCAAGTGGCTTTAGGAGCACTGCAGCAGCTACAGGAATTCTGGCACGTTAGGGCAGATGGGGTTGTGTAAACTTTAATTAGGCCTTGGGAAGCTGAACCAGACTGATAAATAAAACATGTCAGCAGCCTCACCCAACTGGTTGCAGTTCCAGTTCTGTGCATGTTAGTGATTCAGAAGGGTGAGACTTACCATGCAAAACACACCTGAAATGAACTTGAAAATAGCTTTTCCTTTATCTGGTGTTGGATGAACTTTAAAAGAGGAATTTCCCCCTGCCTGCTGAGTCTGTAGGAATTAGTTATTTCATGATTCTGAAATGCCTGGTGCATTCCTATAGTTGATGTATTTGCTGATTTTTAAATGGAATTAGGTTTTGTAAATATTTTTTCAGCCCCATTTCAGTGGGTGTCCAGTTTCTATAAAACCTGAAGAAATGCTGTGTCAAACCCTTGTGTTTAGCCATGGTTTATCCTATAGCATCTCCAGCACTAACTAACAGCAATTACAGTTTGAGGGAGCAGGGAGAGATTGCTTAGGGTTATTTTTCCAGTTAACATTGCATGTCTTTTCCTACTTTTAAAATGGAAATAGAATTTACTCCGAGTACATTTTCCAGCATAAAAAAAGAAATAATTTGTGGTGCCAAACACTTCAAACTATATTGCTAAGCATTGCCTCCTCTTATTGCACTAGTTTTAAAATTCAGTTTTCAATCATTTACTGTCCTTTTGATGGCCTTTTAACCAGGTTTTCCCCCAAAACCATTTTCTACTGCTGAAAAATGCTTGTCCCCTTTTGATTACATCACAGAAACCTCAAAGAAATTTACCACAGATTGTGGGTGAAAGAAGCACTATGTGGGGTGAAGTAATAAATCAAAATAAGCAGATTTGGTATGTTTCAGAAATCAAAGATTAATTTATGATCAAGATGTTATTGTGTATTCTTATGGAGTGAAATACTGGAATATTCTTTTATAAGAAAATCTAACCCATGTAGTATTAAATTCTGCAATGAAATCTATCTCTATAATTGATATATAATTAAATAAATTATTATCCAAAATTTAAATTTTACAGTTGAAGAGCACACAATGAGCTATGTAAAAGTATGATCTTCACTTTGTGAATCATTTTTTAAGAAGCACTTTCCTATTACCAACTAGCATGTGAATGAATTTTAGATTCTCTCATTTATGATCTGTAAAAGTGACATTTCTTCAATCTGTTAATGGGTGAATCCATCCTACAAATGCTGAAACAAAGCACCTTATACTATGCTGCTTAAACTTGCTTGTAATTGCACCTTTTGTTATCTTCAGAGTTTTCTTAATGAGTATTCTTGTGTGAAATCATTGTTCCCTGTGGGTCTGGGGGACAGGTAAGCAACCTACAGCATCATTTACTTAGTTTCTCTTTCAATACAACATTGTATTGTGAGTTTAGTGCTTCAGAAATAAATGCTAATTTCATTTGTCTGCTTTGGTTGTGTATAATTTATTTATCTTATACAAAAGCAAATCAAGTCTGGTAAAACTCTTAAGAATTTGAAAATTGAGAGTATTTTTGCTAGAAGCCTGACTAATTCTTCCCTGCTGAAGTAGTCCCACTTCATATTTAACTATTTTAAAGTAATTTTGGCTTCAAAATAAGCTATTTTTAAATTTGAAACATTTTTTAACCTTGGGCATGCATTTATGTATACCAGCTAACCTTGATGTTTGTTGTTTTAATTATTTAATTATTAATATGTTCTTGTACCTTAGAGGAGCAGCAGGAAAGAAACAATGAAGCAGCACCTCTCCTGTGGCTGTGGAAGTTGCACATCTTGCACTGGTTTTGTACTATAAAAATTTCTATTCCTGTAGGAGTTGTAACTTTAAATAAAACAAGTTATTTCTTGTTAAACAGACAGCAACCCTTACCTTCCATCAAGCTGACAAAAATCCACATTTTAACAACAAAATACACTTCAAAAAGTCATTTGAACCTTAGGTGAGTATCTGTATGTAACTCCAGCCTTCCAGACATTATTGCATTTTGTACTGTAAAACCTGAGATAATTCCCCTTATAGGAAGTGTAGAATTTTAGTCAGAAAAATGACTGAAAACTTGTCCTATATAAGCAATGTTTTTTTAAACATGTAATTTTAAGTTGAATTCCCTGGCCTGGCAGTGCTTGCAGTGCAATATTCACTGAAGTACTGCTGGACACTGGACTTGTTTCTATGGAGTGAAGCTCTGGAGATGTTGCCTTGTGTTTGTAAGGACCTGGCCACCCAACATCAGAGTTCTGCTTCTTTGCAGCCCTTTCAGTCGGCAGCTCATTAACAGATGACAATTACTGTGCCTGGCTTATCAGCTGGCTTTGTGCTTTCATTGTTGAACGGCATAAAGCAGAATTTCCAGCTGACAAAGGGGTCTGTGCACCACCCCTCCTCTGTCAGCTCCACATCATGGCACCGGCACCAGTAGGCTGCTGCCAGGAGAAAGCTGTTGATAAAGCACAGCCAGGGCACGTTCATCGCCACATAGGCTGGGATCTGCACACCCAGGAGCAGAACCACCACCTGGAGAACAACAAGCGGTGCCCAAGTGCCAAGGAAACACAGGAGGAGCCTGCTCAGGAGCTGCCACTTAAAGCAAGCGTTGTTGTTAGGCACGTAGGGGAACATCAGCACAGGCTGGCTGGAAAAGGAGAGGAGCCTGGCAGACAGCAGCATGGTTGTCACCTCCTTCCAGCGAGCCAGGAGCGCTGTGCCCAGCAGCAGCACCATGGCCCACGACACCGAGGAGCTCTGCTGGCTGCCAGAGAGAGGGCACTGGGAAGGGGAAACACTGTTCTGCATCTGCAGCTCTTCAGAGACAGCAGGAACTTGGAGAGTGCAAAAAAACCCAGAAATCCATATAACCACAACGGCAAATGCATAAAGTAACTTCCGACCTCTTGTAGGGAACTGGGATGTTTGGGAGACAGTGGTGTAATAATCCAGAGCAGCCACCAGGTACACTGGGAAAGGCACAATGCCGTAGGTCAGAGAGGCGATCTGGGTGAAGAGGCAGATGTGGTACTCCGTGAATCGCACGCCCCAGAGCGCAAAGTCCTCAAAACAGAAAATGAAACACATGCTCAGCAGCAGTGTGAAATCGAGAAGTGCCACTGAAACGCAGAAGTATCCCATAAAACTGACTTTCGCAGGTCTTGCCCTCATTTGCAACATGAAGAAATCAAGGAAGACTTTTCCAAGCATAATCAGGACCAGCATGTAGCTGATTTCAAGACGTTGGCTGGTGTGGGTGCAGTGGTACTGACCAGAACCATTTTCACAGGGTCTGGCAGCCATCTTCCAGAGGTGAAAACAGCAAAAATAAATGTCACAGGGCACAGTGCTTCATCTCTGAAAAGGAAAAAAAAAAATTCTAGAAATTTATTTCTGTGTAGCTCTACCAATTAGTTCCATCATAGCAACTACCCAGTTTGTCTGAATTTTTCAGGCCCCTTAATGAAGAGTAAAGAGCTTCACTAACTCAGCATTAAATTATCAACAACTGCCTAAATTTTGTTTCTTTGAATTAGATTCTTGAGAGTTAAAAGGTCAACATAATTTACTTTTCTAGCTAATGACCCAAGGAAAGGTTTAGGAAAAAAGGCTGACTATGTTCCTTTCCTTTAAAAGGCATGGAGAGGTCTTTCTGTCCAGCCGGCCAGAGGGATGGAGGTTTCAGAACTCCTGCATATTCTGAAAAAATTACAGGACAGAAATCGTACAAGACTCTGCTGGAGATGCTGCAGCACAGCCTCACAGTTCATTATGCCCATAGAATCTGTAGGAAATCAAGACTGCAGAAATATCTTGAAAGCAGAAAAAGCATCAAGCATCACCTCCTTTTTTGGTGGAAAAATCCTGGAACACGGAGGCAGTCCAAAGCACAAGGGCTTCAGTAGTGAATTGGACTTTTTTGTTCATCTCAAAGTACTACAATGACAGAGACCTCAGAACAGCTGGTTTTCCCTTCAGACTTGCACAAGTTTCTTTATGATAACTCTTTTCCAAATATTAATTCTAAGGAAAATGAACATAGGGTGGCTCTGTGTATGTCAGGAAGACAGCATGGACAGAATTATCTGATTTCTTATCTCCTTCCTTAAAGGAGCAGGGTGGTGTCTGTGATCCCAGTGAAAGCAAAGAAGAGTTGAGGAGCCAAGGCAGCTGTAAAAAGGAACTGACTCTTAGGCTCTGTGTTAACAGTGAATCGTTTCCATTTAAGCAGACACCTTGTGTTAGTGAACGTTTGAGTTCGTGTGTCCTGAGAGCAGTTAGAGCAACTACAAGTCCTTGGCAGCACGACCTGAGAAGCATCCATGGAGTTTGTTTACAAGCCTACCTGGGCTGGCCGCTTCACTCTTCATCTGCACAAGTGCATCCCCTGGAACCTGATCTGTCTTTACAGTTCGGCCTAATTCCGGTGTTTTATCTTCATGTGCTGGATGCTGCACTCGGGCACGCAGAGAGAAGGGAGCCTGCATGCAAACAGAGTCCCGTTCAGTAAGATAATAATTAATACTACTACTACTACTAATAATAATAATAATAATTTAAGGCGGAATCACCTGTCCTGGGCCGTGCGGGCACAGCCCCCATCCTGCGCGCAGGGGACCCCGTGGCTGCCGGTGCCTCCCGCTCCTCGTCCCGATCGCTCTCGGCGGGGCTCCGCCGCTGCCCCCGGCCCTCCCGCCGGGTTCCTGCTCCTCTCCAGAGCCGGAGGGAGGGAGGCGGCCCGGGGGGCTCCGAGGGGACGCCCCGGCTGTCCCCGCCCGGCCCCGGCACCCACCTGCGGCCGCCGCTCTGCGCTCCCGCCCGCCGGGGCCGCCACCTCCGCCCGCCCCAGCGCGGGGACCGGGCGGGACCGGGCGGGACCTGGCGGGCGGGGAGCGGCGGTGCGAGCTCGTATCGAGGGGAACAGGGCACAACACAGGTAACATATAGCATATATGACACATATAGCACACGTAACAGAGCATATATAACGTGTAACAGCTATTAAGAAAACATATAACACACACGACACATAACATATAACACATATGACACATAACGTATAGCACACATAAACACATATAACACACAGCACGTGTAACACATAGCATTTAGCACACATAAATAACACATATAACACACAGTACATATAACACAAAATAACTGCCCTGGGGAGCAGATTCTGTGAGTTGTTTGATCCCCTAGCCATGGGAGGTGAAGCAGCCTCATGGTGCCCCAGTGCTGAGAGCAGCACAGTGGGATGCCCAGATCCTTATAAAAGTGGCAAATAAATATTTTGGCTTCTAAATATGCGATGTGTGTGGGGAGAAAAGGTGATGGTGGGGCATGAAGATGCTTCAGCAGGAGCCCTTGGGTACCCCAGCAAGGCAGGGAACACAGGATGCTCCCTCTGGGAAGCCCTGTGCCCACATGGTGGGTATTGTTTGATGTAGCTGTGTGTATAAAAGAATCAAGTGGCTGGCAGGACTTCTGAAAGCAACTAACTCTCTAGAATTAAATTCAGATGTAAGCTGTGATTTTTTTTCCCCCTATATTTTTTCTTGCCCTTCTCCTCTCCCCTTCCATGTTTCATCTTAAGGTTTAAAGAACTTGAGGGGGAAAAAAGTTCTGCAGTTTGTTAGGTTTGGGGCTTTTTATGGAAAAACAAGATGATCAGTACTCTGTAAAACCTGATGGCTTAAAGTAATCTTCAGCAGCATTCATGCTGACCATAGTTATTTATCCACACAGTGTTTATTAGGACTGTTGCACAAATTGGAGTACAATAAGAAAATGTTTACACCTGACAGAGATATTGCAACTTCTGAGCACCCAGTCCACCCACAAGTATCTGAATACTGATGCTTTCATAGTTGTTTTCTTCTTAGTTCTAACCCAGGGCAAAGCAATGAAAGTGATTTTCCCAGCGGGAGCAAATGAACTGTTTGGATGTCTGGGTTTGTTTCTGTTCATGTCTCTCTTTCTGACTGCAGAAACTGCTGCACAGGCCTGTGTGAGGAGATGCCTGGGTGTGGGGAAGAAGGAGCCAGGAGGGGACAGGGACAGTTTAGAAATTTTTTTGCTGATAAAAATTCTAATGAGTGTGTGACCTCAAGATTGTGTCAGCTCTGTGCTCAGTGAACCTTCTGGGGGAGTTCCTCAGTGGGGCCCACAGAGCACAGTTCTGCCCACATTTCATCCCCTTTTTCTGTTGTCTACTTCTTAGCTTCCCTTTTTCCCTCCATCACCTTGTGCTTGTTAGAAAGTTTGCTTTTAACTCACTGATTGTGAGTCTTGTTTCCTGCTCCTGAGTGCTGTATCACATCTTCCATCCCAGAGAAATGATGGTACGAGATGGGATATCCTGGAAATCAAATACAGGGCTTGGTGCTGGCAGGTCCCTGCTAAGTCAGGAGCTGCTCACTCCGTGCTGGATAAGGGCTGCCTCTTCCTTCACAGGAAAACATGCAGGTACGTGACAAGAACCATGTGCTAAGTAATGTCTTGAGCCCATCCTGCTTGGTTAAAGAGGCTGCATTTATCTCTATGAGCAGCAATAGAAAGCTTTAAGAAATTATATTTGCATGGAGGCAGCTGTGTGTAAAACAAGACAGAAAGTTCCTCCTTGAGGAGAGGGGTACATGAAATAATACAGAGAATCTCTTCTGAAAGGTGTTTGCGTGTTAAAAGCTCATGCTGTGGTTCCGTGTTGTCTAAGATATTTGCATAGAGTCTTCTTTCTTCAGGGCAGTTTCCTGCTGCTGGTTGCTCATATTTTGGGTTCTTTTGTTCAACTCAATGGAAAGGAACTTTCCTGTTTCCTGCTGGTCCTTTCCTTAGGGGAAGGGAACAAGAAAAGAGATAATATCTAATTTCAAATCTAACAATAACTTTCAGATAGAAGCAGTGACTGAACAAACTGTCCTCACTGAGCAGATGTTGGGCTCTGTCCTGTCCTCCCTGCTGGGCTGGAGCTCAGCACTGCAGCCCCATGGGTCACTGCAGCCTCTGAAGTGTCTGAGGAAGAGCAGTAGGGACCAGCAGAGTCCCTGCATGTTGCTGCTGCCTGAATCAGGCCAGGAGGTTTCCTTCAGACAGGGGCAGGTGCAAGTAATGAATACAACTCCTTTACAAGGAGGTGTGGGCTGTGCTTCCTGTGCAGTTAGAGCTCAGTCTTTACATTCCCCCTGCTCTTCCTGTTTGAGATGTGCTGGGCTTTAGAAGTTCATTGCCACCAGTCCCTTTATTGTGTTGAGCAGAGGAGTAAATTTAAACCTCACCTCTGTGCATTTCAAGCAATTTATGTTGGCATCTTGGACACCTCAAGCCCTGTGGGCAAAGACAGGGAGATAAATGCATCTTTATGCATTTTGGTGTCACGTGTGGGGAAAGCTGCACCCTGTGAACTCCTGCAGAGATGATGATGATGAACATTCTCACTCCCATCCCAGGAGGATGGCCCCACAGCCAGGGGCAGTGGACCACTGGGATGTCCCTATGGAATGCTCTCTGGAGCACATTTGTCTGTGGGGTGAGTGCCAGCCTGCCAGCCTTGCCTGCATGCTCCCCTTTTCCCTGGCTGTGCCTTTAACTGGGTGTAGCCCAGCTGAGCCTGTTTAATGCCCTGGTAGGGTTTGTGCCTTGTCAGCACTGGATTAGCAAGCCGAGTTTTGCAATGGCCAGTGGCTATGGGGCTCAGAGACAGAGTTTATGAAGATTTTATAATTTTAATAGAATATTTAACTAATAGAATATGTAACCAGTAAACTATTTTACCAACTTTATTTTTAACAAACTTTACTTTTAAAGAAAAAATGCTTTACTGATGTCCCATTTGCAAGATGTTTTATTTTTCAAGAACCTTTTAAAAGAACAGACAGTATGTAGTGGATCTTCATTGGATCACTTGAAGTGCTCATTTTAAAAGTAACAAGTTTGTTCTTAGGAAGATCTTGTTGAGGAACAAGAAACACATTTCCATAGTAATTTTAATTTGAAGTATTTTTAAAAATAGAATTCTAATTCTGCTTATTCAGAGAAAATCCAGAAAATGCTGTGCAGAGCTGGTGTCAGCCCTGCTGGATTTTCAGGAGTGGTGTTTCCTTGGTTTGTGTCCCTGCTGTGTGCTGTCACTGCACAAGTGTCACCTTTCCTGCTGCTCACGATGTCACTGCAGTGTTGGTGGGTTTTTGTCTTTGACACAAATGTTTTTTCAAGGAACTGGAAAAAAGATGGTAAAAGCAAGGCCCCAAAAACTCCATTGCATGGACCAGTAATTTAAAAAACCCAATTTGTGGTTTACTGGTCACTGTAACACAAAACTAAAATTAAGACTGAAGCAAATGTGGATTGCAGGGTGTGATCAAACTCTCTTAGTGTTGCTCACAAACACCAAAGCAGAGCTAAAAATCTTTTGTAACCTTTTAGTATATTAGTAGTACTTCTTGGTAGACTTCAATTTAAAGCAAATTCTGTTGTGGCACTTTCATTTAAAAAGCAGCTAAAAGGAGGGGAGATGTAATTTCAATCTCACCTTTAGTGTGAAGAATTCAAAACTCCATCTTCTGACTCCCTACAAACAGCCTAATTACTGCTTGAACGCTCACAGATGAGAAAGAGAAAATAAGAATTTACTGTGAAGGCCAGTGAGAGTCACCTGGGGCTCTGCTCTGTGTTTTTATTGATTAGCAAAGATAAACTGTCAGTTTCTCCCTCCTAAGCACTTCCATCCCTCACTAGATCCAGGCTCCAGGGGACTTCCAGGGATCACAAGCTGAGCCTTTTCTGTGTTTGCCTGTTGTACATGATGAGGATTAATGGTTGTTACCACCTGCAGAAAATCTTTGATCTTTATCTAAAGCAGGATCAGTGTTTACCCAGGACTGTTCCCTCCTTACTTCAACTTGCACTGAAACCGTTTGCACAGTGCTGTTGCTAACTCTAAAGTAATTCATCTCTCAGAAGTCTTTTATTACAAAACATTTTTTTTTCTGTGATCATTATTTTCCCATACAAAAAAAACCCACAAAAACAAAAAACAAACAAACAAAAAAAAAAACAAACCCCAAAAAAACCCAAAAAAAACCATGGCAAAGCAAATGTCTCTGTGTCAGCCAGGCAGTAATGGACTCTTTGTGGACACTATCAGGAAATGTGCCTTTTGTTTTCCCGCACCTGTTGCTGAATTACAAATAAAATAATCCAATGCTTTATTAAATAAAATGAGAAGCCCTAATGAAATTGTACCAGCCATTACCAGGAAGTGTATTGAAAACATTCAGCAGCTGCTTCAGTCTCAGTTCACTTACACTGACAGGATTGTTTCCCCTTTCCCTTGTGTGAGAAGGGCTCTGAGTGAGAAGGGCACAGTGCCTTGGACCACCTCACACCACCCTGCTCTCTCTCCCTGGGGAGGATTTGGTCAGAGTCAGTAATAAACGATGCTCAATAATTAAGTACCTTGGACTTGTAGAAGTTTGTTAGAAACCAGCATCTGAGTGTTTTGCAAACATCACCTTGTCCTGAAAGTAATTAAACAGCTAAAAATCTCCTCTGGTTCTGATTCTATAGGGAGGGGTTGATCAGAAAGGTTGAGAATCAAATCAGTGAGTCCTTCTCATTAGACAAAATACCTCAGCAGCCTGAGGAACGCCCTGGAGTGGGCTGGGGGTCAGCCTGGCTGCAGAGTTAAATGTCACCAACTCCTTCACTAAAGGTCTCCAAGAGGATTGATCTGTTTCTGCTGTATTTAAAAGTCAACACATCTATCACAGCAGTGCTGGTGAGTAGGTGGAGACTCTTTCCCAGGACAGACTGTAATTCCTAACAAGAGCTAAAAGGTGAGTCCAGCACTATTGTCTGTGCTAAGCCTTGCATGAAAACCACTGCAAAGTTGCATCTCATCTGCTTTGGATCTTGGGAAATCTTTGATACGACTTATACAGAGAGTGTAACAAAGAATGGTGTTCAAACATGCACGATTCAAGGTTTGGTTTTAAAAATGTTTCAGAAGTAGCTGGATGAAATGTCAGCCAGGGAGTAAGGGATACAGCCCTCCCTTCCCACTGCAGCTGGGAAAGGAATAGCTGGGAAAGGGTAGAGGGAGCAGAGGGAGGACATGCAGGTCCTGAGCACTGAGTGTGAGCAGGAAATTAGGAAATTATCTCCAGAATCTGTCTCCTGCTCTGGTTTTGTGGTGGCTCAGATTTGTGGATCTACTCTGAATTTATCCCAGTACAACTCCTTGAAGATTCTAGACTCGAATATAAGGCAAACACAACCTTTCTAGAACTCAAGAAAATCATACATCTAGAACTTCCCTGTTGGAAGATTTGAGCTAAGTCAGGATAAGGCAAATTTTGGGGATGTGAGGGAGGGGAAGGATTGGTCCCTGTTTCAAACACCTGGGCTGTGTCATCTACAGTCTGGCCTATCAGGACCAAGAGCTCACTGAGGTGTCCCAGAACCTAAAAGGCGTCTTTGTCCTCACCATTGTCTCTCCAGGGAGGGAAACAGGTATGAACATAGTGACACTTTTTCCACAGCTCTATTTTTTCCAGGTGTATTTTATTTTGCAAATTGCTTGTGTTTGGAGTGGGATATAGAAATTTTGGCAAGGAGGTGGCCAGCTCAGCAGCTGCCTGAGGGAGGCACAGGAGAGGAAGTGGGATTGTTCTTTAAACTGAGCTGACTTGAACTGATTCTGCCAACAGGTCCAGGAGGGATTCTGGCAGGGCTTCCAACTTCTACCAGTCAATCACCTGCAGCTGGAAGAGGATGTTTTCCTGTTGCCCAGGGCTTTTTATGCCAGCTGTGAGGCTGCAACATTGCTTTGCTGTTCCTGTTACCCTGTTAGTAGAGAATTATATCCTCAGAGGAGCTGCAGAGAGCCCTGGCAAGGCCTTGAGGACTCAGTGCCACAGTGAGAACTGCTAGGGATTGCAGGAAGGAACATAAAAGCTAAGCCTGGCAGGTGTTTTCCATTTCTCCAGTTCATTTTACATTGTCTTCATTTAGCGTTTACATGGGGCAGATGCTTCTGCCACCTCTCCTGAGTCCTGGGAGAGTGTAATGAGAGCAAACTGAGGAACTGAGACATTCTCCAGTTCTCTTTATCTGCCCTTCTTCCTGCAGTATGATTCTCAGAAAGCTTCAGCCAGTGTTATTCCAAACAGAAGAAGGCCTAAATGAACTCTATCTATCTATCTATCTATCTATCTATCTATCTATCTATCTATCTATCTATCTATCTATCTATCTATCTATCTATCTATCTATCTATCTATCTATCTATCTCTCTATCTATTTTTTATATAAAACACCAGAAAAATCTGCTGCATGATCCACAGTAGGGGAACAGAAATGCTTCCCCTGATCTGCTGCTATGAACAAACTTTACTGTTTGAGAATTGTTTATCATCTCCCCACTACTGTAACTTTTCCACTGATAGAAAAATAAGCAAGTTCATCAAATAGTAATTTTTGCTTGTTTCTTAATTGCTAGAGAAAGATCTGCTGTTTAAGCACCAGAACCCAGCAGGTGAGCTGAGGTTGCTGTATCTGTACCAGAGCAGAGCACACTTGAGTGTAACATCTCTACTAAATACTGATCTGCATTAATACTCATTTGGGTTTTACCAGTAATTATTTAGTTTAAAAGACTATATAGGAGTAATCATATCCTCTTGCAAAGAAAAAAACCCAGAAAATTACACTGGGAGAAATATCAGTAAGACCACTATAAAATTTATTGCAGGAAGAACATTTTAGTAGTGTAGTTATTTGAGTAATTTTTCACTAAATATATGTTAATTCGTTCTCATGAGGTCACCATAGACTCTCAAAGTTAAAAATCAAAATTATTAAGAAAAACTTTGAAATGCCTGATACAAAAATCTAAAGATGGCCAAGTTCTTTTGTGATTTCCTCTTTGGACTGGAAGTGTTTGTCATGATACCTTGAGTCCACTCATAATTTTACTATTACTGGCATGTTGTTCTGTCATAATAGTCTTTCATTGTTATTCCAAAATGCTTCAGAAGTACTTGGGGGATATTTCTAGGAAAACAAGTACAGTAATGAGTCATGAAGTTCTTTCCTTAACCACTGAGCAGATCTTTCTTACCACCTCAGAGATCAGAGCTGTTCACAGCAGATCAAGTGAGGAGTTAAGGCCAATTCAATTTCTAGGCTGCAGGAGCCTGGAACTCTGTCAAGGTGACGGCACAAGCGTCTGATGGTTAATTCTGAGACCCAGACACCTTTCTCCAGGTGGGCAGTGCTGGCACATGGCACACACCCCATGAACAGGGAGCAAATGGCAACATTAGAGTTCTTATTTGACCGTTTCCACTTGATTTGCTCAGCATGGCCCTATTATTTCACTTGGAGGAGGAAATGTACTTGAAATAACTGAAAACCACTGCATTAACTTCTTAAAATCCTGCTGAGGGCTTGGCTGCCCTGTGATGCCCCAGTACAGGCTTTCCTCTCCCCATCACATTGTGCACACCCCACTTAGGTACAACAGGACTTTGTTAGCTCTTTAATCAGTGATAACACACAAGTGGCCAGGAGTCAATCTGTTTAGTTAATGGGTCCTTTAATTTTTTTGCTATATTAATAAAAAAGTGATCCAATTTATCTGTTTCCTTATGGAGTAACTATTCAGGATTTAAGAAGCAAATACACCATATCCATGAATTGTTTATCAACGCAACCATGATGATGTATATATTTGCACAATCTGAAAAATTGGTATCTTCATCCAAAATGCCGACGCTGGAAGGATGGGAAGCAATTTAGGATAGGAAAAAAAAATTCTCTTACCCTCATCTTCTCTGAGTGGCTGGGAAGACAATCAAATCTATAAAGTCCTTGAGAGGAAAGAGGCTGAGTTGTAACTTCTTCCATGCTCAGTCAGCCAAGACCTCCAGTCCATCCTGCCCAGGGGCAGCGGGAAGGGAGACACAGCAGCGGCTCCTCCGAGGGATTTACAAACAATATTAATGGTCATTTCACAGCAGCTCTGCGAGCAGACCAACACTCTCCTGCCTCTTCTGCTTAAAACTACTCCAGTTCCAGAGTACAGAGAGGTTTAACATTAAGGCATCCATACAGCTCTGGTGTTTGCTTTCATTTAATAAAGATCAATTTACTCAAATACATGGAATGTTGGCACAAAACTAAAGCTTCTGTGGAACAGCTACCAATCATACACAAAAACTCCGTGAGGTCCTCTCGACTTGCATTTCTCTGATAGATACACCACAACATGGCTTCAATAATACAAACTGAATGCTGGATCAAATCTCTAAATAATAAGTAGCAGTTAAAGTAAATGGTTTGCTTTATTTGTAAATTATGTACAGAATACATTTGTTTTTAAATTATGATGGAGCAGGAGAAAGAAAACAGCCATCATTTCCAAACCATGCTGCTTCCTTCACCTGCTGGAGATGACATCTCTCTCTGGATGCACAAAACCAGTTTGGATTTCCTCAGTTGCTGGCACACAGGCTGGAGAAACAGAGAACACTGCAGCCAAATTCAGCACTACCAGCTCCTCTACTGTCAGCAAAATACTTCTGCTAAAACTAGTTTTCTCAGGAAAGTTCTCACAATCTTTTGAAAACAAAATCAAGAAAAATATCAAGAAGGCTATGGGCTAAGAAGGGCTTTACCTAACTATCAGATGAGGATAACTAGGAATAATCTGAGATTTGGTCATTCAACTTTTACCTGGTTTACAAAAGCAAGTTTGAGAAGCTAAACTAATTGACCAGTTATGCAAGTACCAGAAAATGATGTTTTTCAGTATGTTTGAGGACAATCTGGGCAACCTATCAATCAATAAAAAACCTGTCAAATTGATAAAACTTCCGTAAATGGATATTAATGATTAACATAGTACCGAGTAATCAAGTTAATGGTTAAAAAAAATGAAGGAACTAGATATAAAACTGTTTGGTAACACAGATATTTCAGCAAACAAAGATGCTACTGTATGGTCTATGTTTTGGTGATCAGCCAACAAAGAAAATCCAACCATTTGCACATACTTAGTCCCAAACCACAGTGAGTTATGATTTTCCATGTGAAGGCCCACTTTCGGTATCTTCCTCCTCTTCCTCCTCACAATCCCCTTCATCTGTTTGCTGTTCCAGTTCCTCTTTTGTGATCATTTCAAAGTCGTTTCCATTGCCACTACTGTGCTGGGACCTGTCATCTTCGCGCCTGTCACTGTCAGTGTCTGAATGTCGCTCTCCTCCTGAGCCGTCTGTTCCCGAGTTCCTTGTGCCTTCTGTCTTTCCATCCTCCTCTTCCTTCTTCTCACTGTCTGATTTCTCCTCGCTGTCGTATTTTTGCTGCTTTTTGGATTCTGCTTTTTCCTCTTTCTTTAAGTCTGCTTTTGGTCCTTTGTATTCGTGTGTGTACAGGGGCCTGAAGGAGTCAATGAATCCCACATCTGCTGTAAGGTTTGGCAGGAACCAGAAGTGATGCCTTCCTCCAGTGATGAGCCAGATGATAAGGAAAAGGATGCAGCGAGCTGTGTGAAAACAAGGGAAAGTTTGGATTTTGTCACAGACACACAGAGTGTACAACCATGCTGTAAGAGATGTTCACTGCTAATGCCCACCCCCAGCCAGGGACTGGGGGATGCTGGGGGGAAGTAGTTTGTTCTTGCCATGTCTCCTCCACCCCACTAACCATGGGTCTTATCTCTCATTTAACTTTTAACCTCTCTGCCACAGAAAGCTTTAAAATCCTGGTGGACACCATTCTCGCCTCTTAATAAGTTTCTGTGTGCAGTTCTGGGTTTGTTCTGCACTTTTTTGTTCAGACACAAAAAAGTGTGAAACAGAACAAAGCAAGTGTAGAAGAACTGAGAAAGTAAAACTAAGACACAAAGGGGAAACACATTTTCTGCACAAGTAAACGAACCTGCACTACACAGGGAACACCGACAGGTGACAAGAGCCTGAGCTCTCTCTCTTTCCGTGGCACAACCGTGACACCCGCTGGCCGCTGGGAAGCGCACACAGGACCCGCCCGCCCGCGGCCGAACAGCGCCCAGGGAAGCGGCACCGCCCAGCCCGAGCCCGGGGAAGAGCTGGGCTGTGCCTCCGGCCTCTCAGACCCCGCCTGCCCACACTCACCGACGGCCAGGAGCAGAATACTGGCGACAAAGCAGCCGGCGCCCACACTGAGGTAATAAACACCGACACGCATCTCGGCTGGCCAGAGCGGGAACAGGGTCGCGGCTATAACGGCAATCACTGAGCAGAGAGGGCAGAACAGAAGCACGAGAAGCATCGTGAGTTTTTCCTGGTACATGTACAGAGGTTCCAGGCTTACTGCTCATTCAAAGTAGTGCATTAGATTCAGTTAACATCTATACTGTTTTAGATTTCAAAAAATAAAATTAGCTGATTTGTCTTTTTCTACACAAGTTCTAGGGTCCAAAATGTATCACTCATAACATATGTCATATTTTTACATAACCCACATTTGCCCACTGGACAACTCGGGGCTAGCTTAAGGCAACAGAAATAAATTTGTGTGTACTCTGACTTACCAAGTACAAGTCCCATGGCAAAAGTTTTAAAGTGAACAGGGTCATAGATCCACACGTAGACCTACAACAGAAATGACATGGTTTGCACTCAGAACAAGCTCTCTAATAAACATCTCGTGTATTCCCTCACCCAAACACTCACTGCCAGGCTGCAATGCTTGGTGCTGAGCAAAAGGGCTTCTGGTCAGCACCCAGGCAGGGCAAGGGGTCGTGATTCCTAGGAAGGGTAACTGACAGGTGATGTAATCCTGAGGAAAACAATCAGACAGCAGAACTGATGGGAAAATGAAAGATTCTGAAACATCACTGAATCAAAGTTTGGTTGTATCTTTCTTTATTCATTAATGTTGTTCAGCATGAAGAAAAAAAAAAAAAAAAAAAGCAACCAAAAAAAAAAAAAACAAGTTTCCCAAGACCACTAAGTGGAAACAAAACGTCCTGTGAGCTTTGGAAAGAAAACACTGAGACTGCACACCTGGAACAAAGGAGGCAACTGGAATGCTCACTGCAGGCCCTGTGCTGGGCTCAAATCAGCGGCCCTGTACCCTCTGTCCCACAGCACTTTTAGCTCTATGTCTACAGTTGCAACTCTCAGAGCCAAATATTTGTGTGAGAACTGTGGATCCATTTGAATCTCAGCTGCTCAACCATAAATGAAAAACTTCTTGGTAAAGTGCAGGATTTTCAGAACGATAAAAATCTGTGGGTTTTTTTCTTAGCAAACTAAAGAGTTTGAATCCGAGCTTCTAACTATGAAAAGCAGCTGCTGGTTACTAGAAACCAGCAACCCTCATTGCAGATGTGTCAATACCAACTACCAGAAAGGCACCTGGGAGGCAGCAGTGAGTCTGTGTGGTGCAATAAATATTTGACATTCTGCTTCCCACAGGGTGCCAAAGTTAACTGTATTCAGGTGCAGCTGCTGCAAGTGAGCTGTTCTGGGAGCCCAAGCAAGCTGAAGATGGTGACTGGCAATAAGTGTGTGATATCCAGTGTTTGTAAGTGCAAAATAATGAGGGAAAGGAAAAAACCCAGCTCTAATGCAAATACACAAGAATTGGCTCTAAATTAGCTACTACTTAAAAAACAGCTTTTGTGAATTATAGTTTTTAAAACTTTCAGCTCATTAATAAAAAGAGAAGTAACTGATGTTAGGACAAACAGTAAATACTGTGGTATAGCAGCCTCATTTGGAATGGGCACCTCATGTGAAGACAACAGGGAGGATCAGAGCTGGGTGTGAGTCCACACGAGATGGGATGAAACAGAACAAAGCAAGTGTAGAAGAACTGAGAAAGTAAAATCAAGACACAAAGGGGAAACACATTTTCTGCACCAGTGATTTATTTACAGAATTTGCTGCCATGTATGTTTTATAACCAAAGGAACACAAGAATCCTGGGGGAGATTCCAGTACAGCCACACACAGCATCAACACCGCACAGAAAACTTACCACTTATCCCAAACCTGAGAAGTACAAATGTGACTCTGTACATTACAGAGCTGGTAAATAATTAAATTCTTTGTCTTCCAGAACACAGAAGTATTTAAGGCCACAATTTCAGTGGTAAAGCCAGGATGAGCATTCAGGAATGCCAAAGGGTCACTGTCTGCTCAGATCACAAAGCCAGGCAGGTATTTTTTATTTCCCCTCCTGTGACTGAGCATGGTGTCCTAGAAGACTGGTTTGGCTTAGAACAACTTTGGCATGGCAGTGGCTGTGGGATAAGCTGGGCTGGAGGGACTTCAGGAGTCTTTGTCCCACCCTCCTGTCCCAGGCAGGGTCAGCTCCACCACCCCTGAATCCACCCTGAGGACAAATACATCACCTCATGGCCACCAACACCTCAGGTACTGGTAAGGAAGTTTTCTTTGGGATTTTTTTAAAGTTACTGCTCTCTGTTTACCTGTCTTTAACCTCCTCGAAGTATCTGAAAATCTGCTTTCAAGATCAGCCACCACATTGCCATTAATTTTTCTTTCAACATGTCAAGAAGGAGTTTGTAGAAATCCAGTAAATTACAGTATTGTCTGACAACGGCATGGTGACACCCAAAGTTGAAAAGCACCATAAATCTTACCTCATTTCCATCCAAGAAAACTTGATCTTCATGTGGCTCCAGTTTAAATTTCCTCTTAGTTTCCTTTTTCTTGGGTGTTCCTGGGGTGTCATCCTGAGGACAAACATAAATATTTTATCTATATCTTATATATATATAACAAACCATTATATATAAAAAAATTACAAAAATTATTTGTTTTATAATATATTTAATCTGGTAACTTTTCACAAACTTAAGATCATGTTCACACTTTTTTGGTTTTTTTTTTAAGTAAAGATACTTTATTTCTTTCTGTTCTTATTTATTATCAACTGGGTACCTCAAAAATCAAGGAAAATTGTAAGTAAAGAGAAATCTCATTTTTAGTGTCTAAGGACTAGACCATGACTTCAGGATTACGCTGTGGCAGCAAATGCCTAGCAAAGCTGGGCTGATATTAACAGGAAGTCTGTAGAGGGATCAAGAACAGTGAACAACATTTCACCATCACTGACTTTGTTAGAATTATTTGCTATTTTAGTGCCATATTTACCAAACGGATATCCTGGCAGAATCAGTTTCTGCCCATTTATTCTTTGTCCTCCTCCCCTCTTTTTGGATCTTGTGCTTCCTCTTCTCTTTCTCCTGTTTGTTTCTCTTTGCTTACTTCGTTGTGAGAAATTAACTTTGTGGTTTTGGTCACGTGTTTCATTCAAGTTCCTACCCACTGGCTTATACAATCCTCTAAATATCTATTCAATAAATGATTAGTTTAAAAATTATGATAAATTTAATAATGTACTTCCCCTGATGACAGTGGAATGGAGGAGTTTGTTACTTTCATGTTCAGCATTTTGCAGTACCTCAGGGGTTGGGTAATCTTACACTGGGCTGGGACTGCAGTAGGATTGTCCTGTTTATAATTCTTGTATTCACCATTTAGGTTTCTCTGGACAGCCAAACCTTTGTAGACAGACTGTAATTCTCAGTAGATGTGCCATTATTTCACTTAGGAATGTATGAATGGGAATAACTTTGGCCCACTATCCTACTAACTCTCACTGACTCAGAGCACTGAATGTAGAAGAAACACCCTATTCACTCATCAAGTTTCTCCTCAGCTTTCCAACATTTTAGAAATTCTGCTCTGCTAATAATAAATAAGTAATAAAACCAGCCAGGAGTGAAAACAAACCCAAACCACATTAAAACCTGCACCACAGTTGCAGTTTAAGCTTGGAAGCTCAAGTGCAAGGAAGCAGGATGCAGGCAGTCATGGAAGCTGTTACACAGCCTGTTACAGGCCCCACATACCAATTGTGACATTCCAAACATTCCAGTTACCAAACACTGCAAAACTGTTTTGTTTCACTGGTGCAGCTGCACTGGTTTGGATGTTTGGTCACATGCACATGTGTCATTCTATGGTAACTGATGTACACAGCCTCCCTGCCTGCTGCCACTGGAGAGAAACGGGTTTTGATTAACTCAGCCCACATTAAAAGATGACCAGGTACACAAAGGCCAACTGAAGCCTCTTTTTAGATCTAGACCAAAACAAGACAAATTCGAAAGGTAACAAAACAAAACAAAACAAAACAAAAAAAAAAAAAAAAAAAAAAAAACCAAAAAAAAAAAAGCATCATTTAGAGACGAAAACAGGAAAATAAAGTATGGCATATTTTAGAATAATCAACTTCTGAGCCAGTGCAATGTTAACAATCTGTTGATGTTTTTGTTACAAGTTTGTCTCTTCTCTTGCACACAGTACTTACCTTCTTACACTCATCTTTTTCACCATCCTTCTTCTTTTCCTTTTCTTTCTCCTTCTTCGTTTTTTCATCTTTGCCACTTTCCTTCTTGCTCTTTTTCTCCTCTTCTTTCCCACTCTCAGCCTTTCCTTTTTCCTTTTCTTTCTTGGTATCCTTGTCAGGTTTCATTTTCATCACTTTCAACGCTCGATGAAAGAACTGTTTTTTCAGGAGTCTTAAAATGAAATAAGTTAAATGATTCATTTAAGTGCAGCTGGGAGAACAACATTTACACTCAATTATGTTATCAGACACCATTCTAGATTATCTCTCTAACATAATCATGACCAGCATGACTGAAAGGCAAGGTCACAATCATCTGCTCTATTTACAGCTACACATACCAGACCTACTTATCCCATGTCTTGCCTGTTGCTTTGCTTTTTTTGGTTCATCTGTTCAAAACTGGGTAAAAACTGTTCTTTTCTGAAGCAGCATTTTGCAGATTTAGATGAACACACAAGATGTAGGATACAGCAACCCACCAGATCCATTTAATTATCTTTCCCATTAATGCAATTCTTGCACTATTTATTTTCAAGTTCACGTCAGTGTATTTCATAGCAAAAATAAGTGGACATACAGATCATCAAGATCTCTGGTAAGTGATGCACAATGAACAGAACTGCTCTGTTGAAACTGTGGTACCTATGCCAAGCCTTCCCTTCTTGTCAGCGACAAACAGACCTTATTGCAAGTGCATATATTATCTATTTATGTATGGAGACATAAAGACATAAATACATGGCAAGCAGGGCACCAGGATGTAGTATTTGGTATTCTTAAGGTGGTCACCAACTAGAAACATCCTTGAAAGGAGCACAGCCGAATTCCCAACAGGAAGAGCAGCAGGGAACCCTGCTCTTTAGACAGCGGGGACAGAGAGATTTGAGAGCTCTGACCCTACTGACTTCAAATATTGGCAAAATTCAGGAAACTCCTCTGGTTCACCTTGCTGCCCCAAGCAGTGCAGTGAAAGCCTGGGAGAGTTCTGGGAACAAAAATCATGAAACCATTTCCACCCTCAAACACAGCAATATAAATCATTACAATCATTATTTTTGCATACATCCTGAAGTTTTAGGATGCACAAAGCCCAAGTTACATTGGTTCCTAAATAACTCTGACATCTACCACCATTAATGACAATGAAGAAGTAGCCTGGGTCATACCTGTTACAGTAATCAACTACAGACTCTCGGGTTGTAAAGAGAGCCTCCTCTCCTTTCTTTGCCTTTGCCCATTTAGAATCCAGGAGGCAATCCACGGCTTTCGAAGCTAGAGGGGAAAAAAATGAATTAAAAATGCATTCAAATTAACATTATTTTTAACATTTTGTCTACATTCCTTGAACCACAGTCTGTTCTGATGTTCCACATATTTTTAATCTTTCAAGTAAGACTAGACACTATTCTGAAATATATTCCTCTTGACATCACACACCTTTAAAGCACAGAGTGAAAAGTTTACGCATTTACTCCAGGATAGTGAGATTCATTTTATGGTTTCCTAATACCTAGATAAGTTTTCAAAACCAAACTGTAGGATCAGTACTTATTAGATAAAGTACTATTAATAAAAATAAAACAGCCTCTCCCACCCTCCAAGTGCAATGTTAGAAGAAGTCTGAATTCTCTGGTTAAAAGCAACCCTACCAATAAAATAATCAACTCGGTGGCCCATCATGTTGGTGGATTTTGTTGGACAGTTGAAGCGCATGTATTTAGCAACAGCCTTCTCCTCCTTGAATGGCTCACCAACTTCCTACAGTGGGAAAAGTCAAAAGTTATTAATACAGTTTTAAACACATAAGAAAATCACCCATTTGGGCTTAAAAAAAATCAGATATTGCAAAGTCTTGTCTTCATTATTTAATGGCACATTAAACAAATAAAATATAAAGGATGTGAAAATAGGTCAAGTCATTTTTCCTGAGAACTTTCTGTCTACAGGAAGCAAAAAAGCAGCAAATCTCAAGTTAGATGAACTGAAGGTAAGGAGGACAAACTCCTTCAGCAGATCTGTAGAAAGAGCAAACTAAAGGAAGGCCTAAGAGGAAAGCAGCACATGGGAAGCTGCTTAAGGTACACAGCTGGGATGGAAACAGTTGTGAAGCTGAGAACAAAGAAAAAGCAGAGTGAGGAATGAGTGTGTATGAAATGACAGCAATGTAGGCACTCTGACAGAGCAGCTCAGATTTCATGTCAGAAGGAGAAAACCATGTTGAAAAGAAGCTGAAAGATTTGGCTAGAAAATTTCTTTGCCCACTTTGACTAAAACATGAGACTTTAGAGTACCCTTGAGGAGATTTCTTCCAATCTGCACAGTAGAACATCAGGATGATGTTCTACATCAGGGAAAGCACAGCAGGATGAAATTTAAACGTCAAACCCAATGTTTTATGAGAAGAGAACTCTTAGTCTGCACACATTCACAAATTCTGTGCTTTTAGCACCTTGCAGAGAGGTAACAGAACTTTGAGATGTATAAGGCAGAAGGATGGAGATGGGCATTTTCCCTTACATAAAATTAAGATCTAATATTTGCAAGCAGGGAATGGAAGAACTTTCTAATGTTCCTGCTTCACAAAAACATACGTGAAAAAACCCATAGGTTGGGATATTAAACTGACTTATACTAACTTCCTCAAAATACTTTTCTGTAAATTCTTTTAATCCATAAGGTTTAATTCTCCAACCCATCCTGCTACTTGTGGATCAGTAGCACAGAAACATAGGGCAGCTTTCCACACTGCAGTGCCTTTTCTGTACCCGTTCCTCTTGTGTTGCCTGAAGAAACAGATTGTATCAACCACAAATCAGATTCATCATTTACAGGAATAAAAGTTTCAGAGTCTATTTAAAGACCTAATATTCCTAAAGGCCAATAAACATATATAGCCTCTATTACTGCTTTTAAGATGTAAAATCATAATATCGCAAGCAGCACGTTAAATGGAAATGCAAGGTGAAATAGCTGTGTTTACACCCGAATAAAAGCTTCAGATGGTAAGAGTTGTTAATTTTCAACTGCTAACTTTCAAAACCAACTGGTTAATGAGTATCCTTCTAGAGGAGACTGTTGCTTTTCCTGTCTGAGGAGAATTTTGAAGAGAATAATACAGACAGAAGGTATCCAAATGACCAAAAGACTCCACAGCCCTTAGTTCTGAGACTTTTTAAAAAATCCTCCATATGATGAAGAAATATGCTCACTCACCAGGTGGTTTCAAAAATGTGCCCAAATTAGGCCAGATTATCCTAACAGTCCTCAAATGGACATTACCTCCTGCTGCATGTTGTCCATTTTCCTAATTTTTAATTTAAAGAAAACTATTCCCTGACAGTGCCATGTATGCACATAATATATGTTCTGTGGTTTCAGGTCCTCTTACATGGTACAGCTATACCAGTAACTGTAAATCAAACCAAGCCACCAAACTTGGTACCACAGTAATTGAACAGCAACAAAAGGGGCTCCAATGCACTGAAATAAAACAACTGACTGTGTCCCATTATTGCCAGTGGGATAAAGCACCAGGAGACTGAGGACTGCAGGCAGCAACACTGTGTGAAACGCTGCTTTTCTAGTAATTCCTGTCAGCAAATGAAATTTGGAACAATTCACAGGGCAAATGTTCTTCACAGCACAGACTGTAAGACAGAGAAACTGCAGATATTCTCATCAGTGTTAATTCTTTTGCTAAGGTGGATTTTCTCCTTCTTCCTAAAATATTTATAATCCTGCTGGGTCATGTGATGCACTACACAGGCATGGGCTGGCACCAGGAGATTTTTTTTTATTGCTCCTTTCTCTCTATTGCTTTGTGAGGGATAGTTTCATAACACCCCAAACAAAAAAAGCTTCCCAGTGAGAGAGACTGCCACAGTTTAACTGAGCTCATTCTGAGAAAGTGTTCCCTGCAATTTAATCCCCATTTTTCATCCTATTTTCATCCCTTTGTTTGTAGAGCCAGGCTTCCATTAAAATATGAAAATAAATGACTGACAGAAAATAATATATTCCATCAATAAATGAAATGAATCAAAGCAATGGTAAGTTCATTACCCTAGGCACAACTTCTAAAAGTTCAACCAAATTTTGTGTTCATTTTTAAAAGTAGCCCATGTTGTCACTAGACAGCATGTAAGATTTACAATCCCCGGTGACTTACAAACTCTGGCCATTAAAAATAAAAACAAACCAAATTTCTCACTTGTCTAGACAGAACTCCACCGACTGACAGAAAAAGCAGTGCTCAGCCTAGTGACTTGCTAGAAATGTAAAGGCATTTTAAATTTTTAAGAATAATTCTCAATCACAATTCTGCCCTATATGAATTCATAGAAGGACAATCAAACCCAGGGACCTTCCAGACTCACTGAAGTGAAGGGAAAGTCCTAATCAAACTTACCATTATCTCCCAAATCAAAGAACAGCACAGTCCCTGCTGGACTTCAATGCATGGATGCAGTTCCCAGTTAATTCAACCCCCAGCTGGGACTGCAGTACCAGAGAGGCCTGAACACATCAAAATAACATCTGAACTGAGCCATTGAATTCACCCCCTCAGCTCTACCCAAGCATGACTTATTCAGGTTTTCCTACTCCTGGAACACTCAGTGGATGACAAAAGGGCAGAGCACATTCCTGGTTTGAAAACTGCACTCATTTTATTCCCTCTTTGCATCACAGTTGCAAGAAGACGGGTATGACCCAAGACAGGGCAATTTCCTTCCACAACCCGGTAACATAAACAGGGTTTCTGGAAAATCAGAAGGGGGTAAATGATGAGTGTCACTAGCAAGACAAGTTATTCCATGTGCAGCCAAATGCATTACAGGGATTTATGTTCCTCTCTTTCAAAAGGGTCATCAAAATTCTTTTATTTCAATGAAACAATATCTAGTTGATTTTTTTGCTCTTAGATTTTCAGAACACCATCCCTCAGAGCAGACTTCTGAAGCCTAATAGTTGATACAGTTTTCAGATAAGGAAAAGAAGAAATTTAAGCACATTTATCATGTGGTGCCTGTTTTTCAAGCTGAGAGGCTATATCAAAAATGACACTGCGTCAGGCCAGGTTCCATTCCACACACCTCATTATAAAGACTCTACAAATGCATCAGCCTACTACTCTTCTCTGAAAGTGCTGAGCACATCACAGCTTGGGCTGAACTGCAGGACTATCTTTTTCCCTTCCCTGTTGACTGTCACGATCTCAGAGTGGATGCTCTGTGGCAGGGTACTGGGTGCTGCTGAGATATTTGTACTTTGCCTAAAATAAACCAACGTGCCATAGACAAATTAAAAGCACAGAATTTGGCAGGACTGGAATGCGGAGGGGGAAACAAATACACCCCGGTGTTAGGGCTTGTTCTTAGGACATCCCAGTTTTCTTCAGTGACTAACAAACACAAACTTGTCTGACTCCTGCACTGATGACCAGTACAAGGACTGCCCCAGGTCTCTTAAAAGAAACTGTGGCAGAGCCATGTGGAGAAACCAGTTATTCTGGATTACCATGGCCATGTGCTGGCCACAAAACATTAACTTTTCTTTACAGAAAAAGATTAGCAGATGTTTTGCAGTCCATATCCTATGAAAACAGAAGTATCTGTTTTCTTCCCTCTTTCTTTTTAACCACTGCTAATTTTTTTGAGCAAAACCATACAGAACTCTGTAAACATACAGAGTTCTAAAACAGATCCAAGGAGCAATGTACAGTATTTTGAAGCCAAAACACACCAGCTTCAGTCCCCTTCCAACCCCAGGCCAGCTGTTCTGACTTCTTCCCTTCCCACCTCCAAAAATGTAACTCAAGATTTCCAAGAGACTGATTCTTGTTTTAATGACAACTCAGGTTGCTACTTTTCATTCCCATTTTTCAACTTTTTTTTGCCCCCTTGATCTTTGTTTCTTCCTCCTCTATCACCTGATACCACTCAGATTTCAAAGACATATTTAACCATTCTCCTTTGTTATCATCCCATTCATCTTTTCTAGAATTTATGAAGAAAATAAAGCCAAATGACCAAGCAGGAGTAAAATATGCATTACTGGAAAACTATTGCATTGTCCTTTCTGCAGATCCTTTTCAGAGTCATTCACACAAAACTGCAGCACAGGAGCAGCAGTGTAGCTCTGCAGCTGTGCATTTTCCTTCCAGCAGAACCCAAATCATAACAGGACCCAGCTATAGGCTGCAAGAGTTAATGATTAGTAGATGTCCTTCATCAGGAGAATCTCAGAACTTGAATCAAAGGAAAAAAGTCAACAAGGAAAGTACCTGTCATTAATGGCACCGATGCCACCTCAGCCATCAATTTGCAGTGAGATATTGACCCCAAACTGCCCAGGAGCTGTTTTCTCTCTTTTCAGGAGCAGTATTTACATGCATTAACATTTCTGGAGTGCAGGACATAGCAACAAGGTGCGACGCCAAGCGCTGTTAATCCCAAGGCAAAGATCAGCCCAAAACCTGACACGGGCAGACTAAAACTGTGCATGTGGAATGCAGCCAAGGTAATGAAAACTTAATGCCTATTTAACAGTCAAACTGCAGAGCTGCCAGCACAGTGCCACGTGTTACCCGGCCCAAAGGAAACAACACTGAAAGTTTTGTGGTTAAGTGAATATTTCAGGACACATATGGAAAAAAAAATATAGTTCCAAGACATGAAGTAGCTTTGATCAGGTTGCTGGAGTAGCAGGCATTCAAAGGCATCTCCCATCTTTTGAGATGTATTTTGTCTAAAATAAAAAGATTAAACTAGCCATTAGACAACATATGTTGTTTTTCTGTCAGTAAGTCCTTTATACACAGCAAGCATTCTTGATTTCAGACATTTGAATCATGTGGGAGCCACTGGGTAAGCAATCTGCAACCTACAGACCAGCCTCCCTTCATTACTGCATGTCTGAATTAATCTCCCTGTTGATTACAGTTAACTGCCATCAGGAACGACACTTGGAGAATTTTACCTCTGCAATATCTTTGCTCAAACTTCTGAAGTTAAAATTTTTGCAACTTTTGTAACTTTCAGAGGAAGAGTCTAAGCTATGCAACACACATTGGGCAATGTGTCTTTTGATGAAAGTGCATTCCATAAAACACATCCTTCCTGTGACTGCTTCCGATGGGAAACGTGGAGCAGGCTTGACAGAACTTTGAACTATTCTTGAACCTTTTTTCATGTCTAGCTATCTGACATAACTACCATGATTCTAATCTTGATGGCAGGCATAAAATCCTACAAAAATTCATTCCAAACCCAGGTTCTGTGCCCATGGTTTTTCTTATTGAACTCCATTACATCAGTCTCATCCACAGCTAAAAACACCAACTTTTCCCAAGAACGTCTCTCCTGTCAAGAAATACAGGGTATTCTGATGTCAGACTTGTGTGCAGTACAATATATAATCTCTTTAGGGGAGCAACATCACCTTAAATTAAGTACACACTGCTACAACACTTGAAGCACCTACGACTAAAAATCCCACACTTGATTTTAAAAGAAGACAGTTGCAGCATGAGCAGGAAAAACGTGATAATCATACTGAAAATATGACAGTAAAGTTCAAAATGCTCAAGAAAAATAAAATCTAAAACCCACTACCAAGAAAAATATGAGTTGTTTTATTCAGTGACCAATTAAGAACACCCCTTGAGCATTCACCAGGTATTCTTTGTCCACTGTCTTGTCTTCCCATTGTTGTTGACCTACACTAGGAACCTATGATGATACACATTTATTTGCATAATTATATTGGAAATTTAGGCCATGACCTTAAGTTTTAAAACCCAGACGATTTAATTACTAAACCCATCGATTTAATTACTAACAATCTGGTAAATACTTTTACTACTAACAGGCTGTAAATTAAGTGTGCTTAACTGCCTGCAAGACCACAGCCTTGGGTGTTATACAAACATTAAATTACGTTTAAATTTGGTTTGATGGGTGCTTTGTCATTGGAAAGGGACAACCTATAAAAATCTTAAAAGGAGAATAATTCTGTGATGTTTTGCAATATTTCATTGAATGCTGTGATGGATAGGGCTCGTTTAACAAGATTTTGATTAATGACTCCTTGCATTTCTCCCCCTGCCTCGCTAATTGGAATTAAAGGGAAAAAAGGAACCTTTACAGGTACAGGCAGATCTCCATCTTCCTGGGGGAAGGGAAAGTGGGCTGGGAAAGGGAAGGCTGAGAAAGGAGAGAGGGCAGCCAAGCAGAAGGGTGATATATGAAGCATACATTGTTGAATGGCTCTGTGATCTCTCCTGTGAATATTATCTGCTCTTACAGCAGAGCAATAAACCCAAACAAACACTATTTAGGCCGAGTGTTGATAACACATAACAGTAACGAGTGTTATGGTCACCGATACTGTAAGTACGCCCAAAACATGCCCTAAAAACTCTGTAAAACTCCATGTAAAAATTACACCCCGACATACCAGGCTCCCAGGTAAGTGAAAACACCAAAGCAGCCCTCAGTTTGTCTCTCAGTGCCACCACACAATTATCACTACATTTTAACACGATCTCAAAGCTGATTAGGTCTATTTATAGGCGTGCCTGTTTGTTTATGTTTTCCAGACACAAATTTCCTTTTCTTCCCGCATCATTTCCTGCTTGGGGCACGTTTGCTTTTAAGATGCTTTTACCATCTGTCCCACGTCTCCTGCTTACGATCCCTGGGCCGGACACGCTGGGTGAAGGTGCAGCTCCCGGGTGTTTTGGTGTTACCCGCACTAAGCTATTGTTCGACACCGATAACCGGGGAGATCCTGAGTATAACACGGCGATTAAAAATGGGGAACAGTTCCTAATGTCATTTATTGGTCATGGAGGGACGAAGAACTTCTGAGGGCGCAGAGCCCATGGGGATGAAGCAGGGGCGCCTCTGATGTGCCGGGGGGCCCCGCTGGCTGCCCCTCAGCTCCGAAACGCTCCTACTTGAGCTCCACCATTCTGTTTTCACAGTGTTTACCAATTTGCTAGAAAATTCTGAGGAGAACCTGCCAGCCTGGGGTCCGGGTCCGGCCTGAGGGGCTCCCGGTGCCCCGAGACTGGGGCGCACTCACCGCGGGCCGCCCGCAGCCGCCACCTCGCAACAGCGTCGGGCGGGAAGGCCGCGGGGGAAGCCGCTCTAAGCACGGAGAGGGGGAGCCACCGGGTGGGGAGGGAGAGATAGAGAGGAGGGGGAGTCTCGGGTACCTGGACGCGCTTCCTGTGCCTCCGCCGCTCCGCCATGTTGTCCCCGTCCGCTCTGCCGGTGACGCGCGCGGGGGGGGCGGTGGCCTCGCGAGAGGCGGCGGGAGCGAGCGGTGGGGCGGGAAGGGGGCGCGCCCGCAGCGTCTCCGCCCATCACCGCCCCTCGGCGACCCGCCTCGGTCTCTCGCAGTGCCTTCTCCGTCCCTCAGCTCCTCAGCGACCCGCTTCGGTCCCTCAGCGACCGCTTGGTTTCCCTCTGTCCCCTCAAAGCCTTGTTCCACCCCGGTCCCTCAGCGCCTCATCACGCCTCAGCGCCCCGACTCAGTCCCTCAGCACCCTCCATCCCGCCTCGGTCCCTCATTCTCTTCATGCCGCCTCAGCGCCTTGCCAAGCCCTAATCCCGCCTGAGCCCCCACCACCTCCCTCAGCCCACCACAGCCCCTCAGCCCCTCACCACCTGGCCTCGGTTCCTCAGGCCTTCACCGACCCCCCCTCAGCGCCCTCCCTTCACAGAATCACAGGACTGTTAGAGCCGAAAGGGTCTCTGGAGATCATCCAGACCAACTCCCCTGCCAAGGCACGGTCACCCTGAGCAGGTGACGCAGGAAAGTCTCTACAAAGGGAGACTCCACAAACTGCCCGGACAGCCTGTTCGAATGCTTTGCCACCCTCAATGTTAAGAAATTAATTCTCATGTTGAGGTGGAACATCTTGTGTTTTACTTCATGGCCATTGCTCCTTGTCTTGTCACAGGGCACCACTGAGAGCCCCTCAGCCCCTCTCCCCCCTCAGCTCCTGACCTTGCTCCAGCTCTGGCTGTAAAAGTCTAAGTTTTGATACACTAGAATAGGATGTAAGTCTTTAAAGATGCTCAATACAGCACCTTTGTTAACTGAAACTTATTTAAACACAGTCATTACACAGACCCCATATACTTACAGAATTAGATTCAGAAAGCAACCTATATAAAGCAGAGGGGCCTTTTGCCAGAGGTTGTCCCACATACTTGTGCTATGAGGTCACTGGAGTTAGCAAAGTGTATAATCATTTATTCAATCTCTGTGTTTCCAAACCACACCCTGGCACTTTGAGATGGAAAAGTATGTGCAGTGCTGCATTGTCTTGTCCAGTCCCCTCAAATCTTGTTGCCCCTTTCTGTTCCTATGATTTGGAACTCTCAGATTGAAAACTGGGCAACTAAGAACCTAAAAAAGCTTCCAGCAGCATATTTCCCCCTCAGTTTCAGTGCCAGGTTTTGTGCTCTTTCTGGTATGACATCTTTTTCTGTTGAATGTTTTCCTTTTGCTGTTGCTGGGCAGAAAATCTATACAAGTTACAAATTAAGCTGACTGACTGCAGAGTAAGTGAACTAGAAAAGTGTAATTCAAAAGATGAACTTCTAGGTAGAGGGAATTGAAGTTTTTATGGTTACAATAAAACAATGCCTCATAAAAAGCAGGCAGACTGCATTTATTAAAAAATACATGCTTTAAGTTGGCAATAATTTTAACAGTGATTTCATGTGCTTGACTTACAGTAATATAAAAGCACATCTGACATGGAGGCTTTCTTGCAGAAGTAGTTTCAGCCATCTGTAACTTACAGATGCTAATAATACACAATGGCTGCAGTAAAGGCTTTGGCATGGTGCAGCTCTGAGCCCTCTGCTCTCCCTGCACAGGCACATGCAGAGCCTCAGCTGTGAAACTCTCCCTGCTCTGTGGCAGATGCACTCTGGCCTCCTCCTGAAGGGTGCAATCACCTGATGGGTCATCATCCCTCATACTTCTACTCTTGGGCTCTTTTAAGGCTTAGATCTTACTCCTCTATGCCCTCTGTCTCTTTGAATCTATTGCTGATACACACCTTTAATGCTCAGCTCTTCATTTTGCAGGTTTTTTTCTGGCATTGTATGTTACCTGCAGTACATCAAGATATTTGCTGCCAGAAAAGCACCTTGGATATCTGGTTAATGTCTCTTTTTTTTTTTTTTTTTTTTTTTTTCCCTATAGAAATTTTAATTCATCTTTGTAAAACACTAAATTGCAGGAGCTCTTCCCAGGAGAGCTGGGCATGGAGCAGCACAGGGAACAAACCCATCACTTCAAGCAGATCTCTAAGAAAGGACTGAGGGACGGAAAATGGACAAGGGAATGTGTAAGGCTGTGGATGGTGAATTCTTACCACTCTGGAGTACAGAGCAGATCATGACTGAGTCCCACATAGAACAAGTTTATTCTCAGTCATCAGAGTGGCAGAGCAGGAGAGAAGCAAGTGGCTGAATTCCAAGAAAGCCATGGAGTGGAAGTGAAGGTTCATACAGCTTGTGTTTAAGGTTAGTGTGTCCGTCAGCTGTGGGGCAGGCTGCAAAAAGAAGCATTGCAGAACTAGGCAGTGAAGACACAGCCCATAAAGGGCCAACTGCCATTGTGATGATTGTAGATTCAGAAGTACTGTTGAGAAGGATGTTGCATACAAGTGGAGTGGTTTCCTCTTTCAACTGAAGCCAAACCAACAGCATTTCATTAACTTTTTTTCCCTCTTCTTTACCCCAGCTGTGTGATCTAATACAGCAGTATGGATGCTGGAAGCTTGGCTCAAAAACCAGCTGGATACATTGATGGAACAAAAATAGTTAATGAGCTACCATTAAATATAGACATCACCTCTGTTTGTCTGAGAGACAGAACCCTGGAAACACAGGAATTATTCTGAATTCATTATTGCTTTGTTCCTCTGCTCTCATTTAGGTATCTTCTCTTGGCCCCTGGGGCAGGACACTGAGTTAGGTGGTGTTTTAATCTTTGTGGTACATATTTTCTTATACCCTTATATTCACTTCTGTCAATTTTTTGGCCTTTGTGCTATGTTTGATTGCTTTGGTTCAATCATCCTGGATCTAGAAAATTATGTGGGGTAATCACAGCTACAGCTGCACCAGAAAGACAAGGCCGTGAGCTGGCAATGGAATTCCTGGTAAGCATGTCACTAATTACAGGGCCTTCTGCAAAACAGACTGGAGAGACATTCAAAGTCAAAGCAAGTGTCAGTTCTGAACAAACAAACTTGCAAGGAGCTTCTCCTCTGGACACACAGATAACCCTTAACGATTTGGGGGAGGGAGTGGAGAATGCACATTGGAAGGAAAGGGAAGGGAGGGAAGGGAGGGAAGGGAGGGAGGGAGGGAGGGAGGGAGGGAGGGAGGGAGGGAGGGAGGAAGGAAGGGAGGAAGGAAGGAAGGAAGGAAGGAAGGAAGGAAGGAAAGGAAGGAAGGAAGGAAGGAAGGAAGGAAGGAAGGAAGGAAGGAAGGAAGGAAGGAAGGAAGGAAGGAAGGAAGGAAGGAAGGAAGGAAGGAAGGAAGGAAGGAAGGAAGGAAGGAAGGAAGGAAGGAAGGAAGGAAGGAAGGAAGGAAGGAAGGAAGGAAGGAAATTCCCCAGCAATGTTAGGAGCCATTTCCTCAAAGTGCACCTCCCTCTTTCATCCAGTCAGCTTCAATACTGAATGGGCTCAGGATATAAAGAATATGGGCCTTGTGCTGCACAGCATCATATACTGTCAAGAAAGGTTCAGATAAAATCCACCCACAAATACATGAGTCATAACTCAGAAACATATTCCAATGTAGACATATCCTGAGTCACTTCCATCTCAAAAACTTATAAATATTTAGTTAGCCACTTAGTTTTAATTTAGCAGAACAACAAAGGTTTTATTAGACAAATCTCCATAATTATCCTTCACTAAGAAAGTTCCTAAATACTTCTGCTCTTGCAAGTTCATTTTCCTTTCTAAACAACCCAGAATTATTAGGTACATATATCTGACAGAAATTTTAATTGAACTAAAAACTGATTTCTCTGGTTCTTCTGTAATTTGCACCTATTTCTAATATCAGCTTTGTTCACTGTAAGAATATAATTTCTTCTAAACAGTAACTGGTGAGTAACTGGATATGTCTTTCCTGATATGGGCTGGCACATCAGCTCTTTCTAAAGACCATGCTGGAGTCAGTGAGGATGCACATGGACACATAAATGAAAAATACATCAATACATCTTCTGGAAGAACCAGCTGAGGTTTTGCTTATATCTCTGTTTTTGCCAGTGGCAGGAGGAGAGGATAAGAATTACAATATTTAAGGTATAGCCTTAAAAAAACCTACCTGTTATTGTTTTATAAAATCATAAATTTGTTGTTATGACTACAAATGTTTGAGTTTAAAATATTTTTTTATGTAAGGATGCAAGTCTTGAGTTTACATCCCTCCATTTAACAGGTTGAACTAGAAGCCAGGGAGTGATTTACACACTATCTTCCACTTCAGAGTGTTCAGGGACTGCTGGAGACCCACAAATCCCAGCTGCCCAGTGCTCCTCCAGCAAAGCTGTCTGAACCTTGGAACAGAAAGATAATCAGCAAAGATTGGCTGATGAGCCAAGGCTGCAGCAAAGAACCAGGTTGGTTTGGTACTTTCTTTTTTGCCATGGACAGTGGTGCTTTTTCTGTTTTGCCTTTTTGGTTGGTTGATCTGTATGTCAGTAATTCACACACACAGATGCTATATGTGGTTTTAAATTTTGATAAATCAAAATGTCTATTCTTGCCTTTGATGTGCTATTGGGAAAAATACTGCATGATTCTCCATACAACATAGACAAGAGGTTCTTCTTTACTCTGGGCTGAATTAAACATTTGCATCCTTACCCACAGGGAAATTAGTGGTTCCAGAAGAGTCTGGGGATAGTAGCAGAACTAATGTCTGTCTGGAAAAAAACAGACTTGGGTAAACTTGGGAATGGACAAAGGAAAGGACAACATAAGGGCCAATTCAACAGAGTAGTTCTTGTGGCCTCAGTACAGGTGATAGGAGGAACAAAGCCTTCCCAAAGAAAGAAGGGAGCCTGGCAACTGCAATAACCCCCCAAAGCCTAAACAAATGAGAAAGGAGAGGTGAGCTTTTCTCTCAATATAGCATATATTATTGTACTGAAATTGCCATAGCAATAAAGCTACAGCTATTTATTATAGCATGAAGAGCTAATCAAAACCAACCATCAGAGGCAGCTGAACCCTGATGAACACAGGGGTTTGGAACTGGATGATCTTTAAGGTCCCTTTCAACTCAAACCATTCTGTAATTCTATGAACACTCAGCCTCATAAAGTAGACTTGTTATTTTCCAGTGAATAATAAAGGGCTTAGGTAGAAGATTACCATGGCAAGGTACAAAACAAGAGCTGTGTCTAGTTTTGGATGATTTCTTGTAAAATTTCTGATGTTGAAGGTGACTCAAAACACTGCACAACCAATCAACGTTGTAAGAGAGTAATTGGAAAGTTGAAAATACAAGAAATTTCTAGAGAGTTTAAAAACTAGAGTTGATTTTAAGAACCAGAGTGGGTTATTTTTTCTGTTTCACACTCAAAGGATAATTTAACATTCTGAAAACTGTTCTGTGGCAGAATCACAATTGTATAAAGTCTTGGAATATAAAGTTTTATAAATTAGCTGCTCGCATGGGTATGGGTCAGTTTGAAATACCATCACTTTGTGAACCTATGTGCCTGTTCTTTTGTTTGTGTGCTGGATTAAAGTGACTGCCTGACTTGGACCTGGTGAGAATTCTGCATGACTTTTGTAATATTATAGAATTTTTTAGAGATTCTTCACCTGGGAAATTGATCAGAGAATTATCTATTTAGGTCCATGTGAGTTCGTATTCCACATCATCATCATCATCTGCAACCTACATGAGGCCAGAAACCCAGGTTGTTGTAGGAAAGACAAGCCATTTCTTCCTCTTCAGGACTTTCCTAAATCTGGTATTTATGATACAGAACCATTTTGCCATTTGTTATATCTTTTTATTAATATTTTCTTTAATGTTGGCGCTATTAAAAAAAATTAAAAATTGAAGTCTCTGTCCCTAGGACCCCACTCATTTACTGTAGATACAGACAAAATCAGGAACTTCTACAACACCTCATAAAAACATTCTCTTCTTTGTTAACTTCATCACTGGTAAGGACTAATATAGCAATAGATGTTAAATGAAATATTTCTAGTGATGCAATATGTATTAAAACACATCATCTGCATCCCATTGTGATTTTAGTTGTATTGCAGAAAAAAATCAATGCAGTGGTGGCACAGGCACTAGAAAGTTATTAGTAAGCAGAGTTCTGCCACCTTTCTTAGGTACTTGTGGATGATACCTGAACCCCCTTGCAGCTGGAATAAACAATAAATGTCCAAAAAGAACATGAGAATCAGTAAGGCCTCAATCTTTACATATAAACACAATTCCTGAAAACACATCAACCTCTGGAAATACTGGTCTCTCTACTGATTCTATGTACTTTTAAATTATTTATACCTTTTATTTTCATTTCCTCTGAAGTGTTTGTAGGGGAGGAAATATTCATTA
The DNA here is from genome assembly GCF_022539315.1 of Serinus canaria. Lineage (NCBI taxonomy): Eukaryota > Metazoa > Chordata > Aves > Passeriformes > Fringillidae > Serinus > Serinus canaria. The sequence goes on along the minus strand of NC_066323.1, from coordinate 3,902,817 downwards.
CCAGTGGTAAATCCTCCATTAGAAATAGAATCTAGTATGTCTGTTTAGGTAAATCCCTTTTCTTCCTATTTCACTTCACAGCTGTTTACCATTCAGAACTTATTGCATTTTGGCTGCTGCAGCACATCTCCCCCAGTACAGGAAGCTATGAAGTATTCCTTTTGTAATTTTGGGCAGTATGTGCATAGGATCCTATGTTTGGGGTTTTTTAAAATTTTTTTTGTTTTGTTTTTTGTTTTGTTTTGTTTTAATTGCAGAAGTAATGCAAGACTGCAAACTTTGCATCCCAACTTGCTCAGCTTTTGGCATTGTCTGACCCCTTTACAAAAATAACCACGCTCTTCAGAACCACATTTCAATCCTTCCTCCCTGGCATATGGGACTTGAAGTCAAGATTTTCTGCTGTTACTTTAGAAAAACAAGTAAAGTTTCTTTGTATCTGTGCCATTAACCTGTCCCTGGTACTTCGGGTGTGCTGCGTTTCCCTTCGGAGGGACAGCAGGTGACCAAGTAGCTTTGCAGTGACATCTCCTGGTCTGATTCCCCTGAACAGTGTCAGAGATTCCTCTTCCAGGGTGGAGAAGGTTTCATGTGGATTGAGTCGAATATTTCACACAGAGAGAAAGTAGGATGCCATTAGGAAACCAAGTCATTAACTCTGTTTAATCAGATAAGTGACATTGTCAACATGATTGTCAATTGTACAAAAGATAAATTAGAAATTGTTTTCTAATTTATGCTAAAAAGAATATAGATATTTGCCATTTCTCCAAAGGCTGCAAAGTTTGGACAGCATGGTAAGATGGACATCTAATTGAAAGTTGCAAAAATCTAATCACACATTATCTAGTGCACAAATATAACAAAAAAAATAAACCAATTTCTCTCTGGCTAAAGTAAAAAAATAGAATATGGAAATACTTCCCCTCCTTGTGTTTAGCCACTCATCATCTAAACAGCTTCATACCTCTTGGGGTTTCAGTACTTGAGGCCACACAAACTAAACAAAGGGGAGAGAATCTAAAGTAGCAACATACAGCAGGTCCACGATCAACTCTCAATTTCAGAACTAGATTTTGTCAAAGACATTTGTGTGTCCTCTAGAGTAAAGAAGGGTTCTTGAGAGAGGAGAGTGGAAGTATACCAACTTCCAAAGTCTGCATGGAAAACCAGTGTAGGACCAAAGCACTAAAAAGGGAGCAAGGATAAGTCACACAGGAATCACAATAAATGCTGGGGATTTGTCCTTAGCTAAAAGCTCTATATCATGTCCTTGTTTGCTGTGAGATAATGACTCATCAGTAGCAGAAGTGAGGAGAAACCATATTCTTCCAGAGAACAGGGAGCTCTCAGGCTAAACTGATGGCCTTTTCCAAAGTGAAGAACACTGAATGTGCTGCTGAAGGAAGGGCTTTCCATGGCTTGCCCAGATGATCCGATGGGAAGAGTGCTCTGGCAGAGGCTGGCAGGAACCAGGTGGCTTTGAGCCTGCTGCCTGCAGGGAGTGTCACTGTCCCAGTGACTGGCCTTAGTGGCAGAGGCTTGTGACTCATCTCAGCTTGCAGTCACGAAAAGCAAATTCCAGCTCTGGTGATAAGAGTGCTTTGGGATAATTAAAATTGCTGTCACACATGGTATTTTCATGTTCAATCTGTGTGTCTTTATAAACTCTATACCCTTGCCAGGCACTTAAAAAGGCTTAGTTCTGGAGCAGCAATGGATTAACTCAAACTGCTGAGTCTAGGGTATATTTGTCTATATTCTGTAGGCAGTTCCATACTGTCCCAATGAATTCCACATGAATGTTCTGTATAAATTTTGTTCCACAGAAGCAGAAGTCAGCTATGTTTGGAAGCTGTGACCTTTCCATATAGTTTCTCAGCTGCCCACTGGAACACACTGTACGACATACAGTGCACTCTGAGTCTCTGACAGCTTTCAGTGATAACCTTGGACTTCAATGAAAAATTCAATTTACCTGTTAACTCTACTGGTATTCTTTTCAATGAATTGCACTTGAAAGTAATTGCAGTAACCTGTAGCTGCATTTCTGAATGCCTTTCAGATACTTCCTCATGCTTCATTGGCAATTTATTTCCTTCAGCCCCAGCCTTACTGAGGTTTCAGGCTGTAGCTTCTTCTCAAACACTTTGTAACTAGAGGTTCCTGGATTATTAAAAACATGTTATGTCCTGGACTTTGCTCAACTTTTCTGGAAAGCAATCATCTGGAAGTCAGCCTGGGATCCAGCTGTGTCACATGGATTTTCCCTGCTTTCTGAAACCATCTGTTCCACTGCTTGGGAGGTTTCTGGGTCCTGGGAGCAGGGACTGTCCAGGGTGTCACCGTTGCTGTTGCAATGCAGAGGGGAGGCCATGTCAGAGGGCTGCTCTGAGGGTTTCCCTGCAGCAGGAGGCAGGGGCACGGATAGAGGGACATTCATCATGTAGAACACATTGCCCAGACGTCGGGACACCTTTAAAGACAAAGGCACAATTGCAGCAATTACTTCTTGCTGTTAAAGCCATTAAACATCAAGCCTGACAGCAGGATCCTCCTGCTGGTGCAGCAGCACCAGGGACATCCCAGGCATCCCAAAGGTTTATCAAATTCTTGTGAAAAAAATCTTTTCCATTTTCACTCTCTTATATTTTTCTAGACCCAGGCTGTGGAAGGAGCTTGTCAATACCCAACTTAGGGCTGTTGGGCCTGACAGCAGGATCCTCCTGCTCCCAAGGTGCTGCAGCACCCAGGGACAGAGGGGAGGCAAACTGCCAGCCAGGAGTGGGGCAGGTGGTTGAAATGAGAGAAGAGTGAGAGAGTACAAGGGGTTAAAGAAAAGGAAAAGAATTGGCAGCAATAGAAACACAGAGAGAGTTTATATTAGTGGATGAAATTAAGGGTAGAAAACTGCAAACAGAGAGGGAGAGTCTGTTACTGAAAAATGTCATATTCCTTACTCTCTCTCTGTGTGCCATGGTAACATGCAGGGAAGTAAAAGAAAACTATGCTGGAGTAATTTATTTTCTCCCAGTATTGTGGCAATTACCTTACCAGTGAAAAAAAAGTGCTTTAGTTTGGAAAAATTCCCTCCTGTCATCTTCTGGCACTTCCATGCCTCTGTGACTCACCATCTTGGCGTACATTTAATGATCATACCTGAGAGCGGATTTTTAATGCTGGTCCAAGTTTTAATCCCATTGTATCCAGGAGATGTTCCTCTGTTAGCAGTGGAAGGGTTTCTCCATCAATAGCATGGTCTTTAAATATCTGGTGAAATGATAAAACACATCATAGTGTGCTAAAATAGACTTTGGTTGTTTTTCATGCTCAACCCTGAGGCATAAACAATAAAAAGAAGAAATAATAATTTTACTGTTTTATCTTTGTATTTATCTTCTAACTGCACAAAGAAAACTACTACTATACTTGTAATTTTGGGACAATCAGCTACCCTCCCACATTTACATTTGCTTGCTGACATTTAAATCTAGATGGTCCTAAAGACCTGAAAATTTGGTGAATGTTTTTAATCACCTGGGCATAATCTGAGCAGCCTGGGAGGCTGGCAATGAAGTTGTGCACATCATCAACTGTCCACTTGCGAATGTCTTCGACAGAAGAAATGTCTTCTCCATTCAGGATCAGGCCATGGGCTCCTTTGAGGAGGAAACACAGAAGTTATTTTGGTAATTTTGCTGGAAAATCAGGAGGAAATTATTGTTATCATGAGAATTTTTACACCTTTTACAACCTAATGTGTTAACACCAGGGTCTAGTCACTTGCAGATACAAGAGTCCTAGACACAAAATCACCAGGTAATGAGCAGAACCTGGTTCTGAAGGGTTTTTTTGGTGGCTTCTTTTGTTTACTGGTAAGTACTGTACCTACCAGTCACTACACATACAACTCATGCTGCAAGACTTCCTCTAATGAGTGCATTGTCCAGTGCTTTTTCTCCTTTAGACTTTACTGTTACTTTAATTTGACTAATATTTCAGTAGAACAGATTCAAGCCTTTGCTAGTCCATGGTGCCTACTGTGAGTTAGGACATAAAGAAAAGTTGTGGGCTGAAGAGACAGGCTAACTTGCAACTTCATTCAGCAATTTTGTATTTTTTAAATTGAAATTCCTTTTTAAAACATGAACTGAATACAGATATTACTGTTTGCAGCATTAGAATTCTACTTTTAGTTGCAATGACTCTACCATACCAAAAATTCACTTAAAACAGAAGGAGCAATTGAGAGACCAAATCAATAAAACCAGATTATATCAACCTGCCACTCTAATCTGGAGATCTGACAAACCTGAAGGTAGCAATGGGTTGTTGGGCACTGGAAATCCATATGGTAATGCTGAGAATGGGATTGCAGAAGGGTACAGGTACTTGTCATCAAAAGCAGCACAAGAGCTATTGACTTCCTTCTCATTTGTGTTGCTGCAGCTGGTGGTTTCAGTCGGAATCTCATGAGTAGCACAGTTTTTTCTCAAACCTTGTTCAAACTCTTTGCAGTTCTTGGCAACTACTGCTGGCTCAGTCTGGTTTTTGCTCTGCTCGTGTTTGTTTGGCGTCTCCACCTCTATTTCCTTCTTTTCTTCTTTCTCCTCATCCACTGCAGCTGAGGCAGAGTCTGTGGATTTGTCATCTGCCTGGTTCTTTGTGCCGTTGGCACTGCCCTCGGCAGTTTTGTGATTTCCAGCTCTTCTCCCTGGGCGGCGCCCCCTCTCCCTTTGCAGGGTGGTGACCGGCGGGTACGGGCTGCTTGCCATGAGCATGGTGTTGCCATGGATCTCATCCAGGGTGGTCCGATGGACATACAGGTCATTGGCAAGGTGCCCTTCAGGGAGTCTGTGCCTGCCACGGAAAGCAATGGGACTTGCTGGCATCCCGTGGTAAAGGAAAGGGGCTTCCAGGCCCAGGAGTCCTTTCCGATGGGCTTTCTCCATTTCCTTTTGCTGAAAAATAGCACTCATCTCCATTTCCATTCTAAGAGACACACAGAGCATGAGCAGTTAGGGCAGCTCGGTTCCTTCATCACCTTTTTCTTTTTCACAGCAGAATAAAACTCAGATAAATGAATAGGCAAGAGTACTGCTTGTTTTGTGTCTTCCTTACATTGCTGTGTGTGAGAGGGTACAAATTGCAGATGGAATGGCAAACCTGGCTGTATTTAATGTGCTGTCATTACACATAGTAAGCTAAAAGAAAGGGAAAACACGTCTTCCATGTCATGGTTCTGGAAAATACTTCAGACAAAAAAGTGTTATTTGCATATTGGCAATCCAGATATGAGGATTATATTCACATTTGGAAAATAGTCTCCAGAGTCGAGGGGTTGAAGACTAAAGAAAATAATTGATTTATTTTATCACTCAGAAGTTTGTACCAAAAACTGGAGAATTCCAGTGATATTGTAAATTATAAAGAACAAGAATGACATTATCTATGGAACATGCATCTATTCAGAGTAAGCTAATGCTAAGTCTCTTGAGTAACCCTCCACAGTGCCTGGCACCTGAGCATGGTGCCTGAGAGTGTGTTTAACTGATCTCCTTCCTTCTGGATGAACGCTCCAGAGTCTGTGCCAGCTTCCTGCTCCTGTCATAATGGATGGGAGGGCTTGCCAGTGGCATACAGAGAATACAAGTATTTGTATTGTATTTGTAATAGTAGTATTTGTCTCTGCTGTAGCAACCTTTGCTGGTATCACCTTTCTCTGGAGCCAGGCCAGTGATCAAACAGAAAGGTAAAGCTCCTTTGAGGAGCTTTCAGTGGGATTTCTGCATCTTTGGAAAAGAGCCTGTGAAGTAAAGTACTTTAAACTGCATCAAGACAGCTTTCTTAGCACTGCAATGAGTATAATAGGTCACAGAGAGTCTGATCTTCAGGAGAGTGTAAAATTGTCAGGAAAACAGTTTGGGCAAAAGCTATCTATACAGATTTTTGGTATGAGGAGAAATTATTTGATCACACCGTTCAGGGATTTTTCTCTGCCTTCTTTTAATCTTTTAAACAACCTCCAACTTCCTGATTTTCTGCTTTCAGAGATACAAAGGAAGTATTTTGTCTGTGTACTGTGTCCTTGTACATTTTTCCTGATTGTCATTACTCCCACCTAGCTCTTGAGGTGACAACAAACAGCAGAAAACATTACATTCCTGCCTCCTCCTCCAGCTGAGATAGTGTGCTCCAGTCAGGACCAGCAAACAGAGTTTTGGGATGAGGCAGGGTCCCTTCGAGAATAAGGATTTCAACCCAGGTGCTCAGCAGCACAGCTGCACCAAGTGCAGGAGATTGTCATCACCTGGTTTGGAGCAAGCGCAGCCCTAAAGGGAACCTGTGTTGCAGAGAGCTGTCTGAACATAGTGCAAATTGTCAGGGTGGCAAAAAACTAGGGTAAAAGGTTTTTATGGTGTAGGTGAGCTCTTTCATGTTGGAGTTTAGCTTTTTGGTGGGCTGAGGGAAGAGCCTGAACAGGCAGGACCAGCTTTGATGTGGCTGTGGGTGTATGAGATGGCCATGTTTGCTGCTTGTTATTTCACTTGTTTTTCTCAGGGTTTTTGCCATGTGGCAAGAGCTATAGGAAATGCATTACTGATGCAAATCTTGTGCTTGGAGGAGTTCAGTAATCAAGCTTTGCTGACTTAAAAGTTCAAAACATTTTTGTCATAATTATTTTCCAATGAATGCACAGAACTTGGCTGTTCTTTCCTCTTACTCTCACTGTGTGAGGGGCACTCCCACTGAGTAGCGCAGCCAGTGCAGGAGTGTCTGAGGTTAGAGTTCCTCTGTGGAAACAGTGTGGCCATGAGGGAGGGCACTGCTGGACTCTTAATTAGCTACTGACCACACTGAAACTGGTACAAATAACTGGACTTCCTACAGTCACTCTGCTATTCCAACTCCTTTGTCAAACTAGGAAAGCTGCCCACCCTGCTAGGGTGGAGACACAGCTGCTTGTCCCAAGGGCCCAGCTACAGGCCTGAAGTGTTGTGTGTGATATCACACAGCTGCAAAGTTATAATTTGTTTCTGAACTTTTGTAACTTCAGGGTGTTTGGATCTGCAGTTCAAGGGCTGTGGCTGTAGCTTGCTCTTTTCCTTTAACCAAGCTAAGGGGTTTATTTATTTTTGTTACATCATTTTAAGAATAAAAACAAAATAAGGCAAGCAGAAAGTCAGTAGCTTCAGGCCTTAATTGATAAGGGCCCTCTGCTTCTTTGGGTGACTTGAAAAACAATTTCAATCACTTTGCTGCTTTAATCCTGACATTCACCTCAGAACAAAGCTTGCTATTGATTACCTGGCAATATTTTGCTTTTGAACAAGTTCTTGTCTTCTGGCCACAGCTTCCATGGATTCTGGTTGCAGAAAGCTGTATCCTTAGAGGGAAGGGGAATAAAAAATCTTTAAAATTCACTGGTTTCCTCATGCAAATGCACAATCCCCAAAGCAGTGCAGAGACACTTTTAAAATGTTTGAATGTCTTCAACTGTGGGCTTCACCAGGAAAGTGATAGGATTTCAAGTTAAATCCTATTTGTTGTCATTGTTTTGGTGGCAATATGTAGAAAAAACATGAAGTCCACCATCAGGTATTTTCAGGATCAGATCTGTAGTTAGGAATACCTGCCATTAACCACGAAGGGTGGTTTTATTTGGTGACATATGCCTTTGAAATACATATAACTGCTCAGAAAATAATAGCCCTCAGTTGAGCAAAGCAAACCTGCTCCTTCAAGACTGCTTTCATCCTGGAGGCTGTGTAATTTTAAATTATATTTCCTCTTGAGATCCATGTTAAGGCAGGAAAAGAAGCCGAAATCAGATTTTTTTTTTTGGTTTATTGATGTGAATTTGAAAATACATTCACTCATCTCAAAGAAAAACTCTTGAGCTCACTTTGTATAAAGTAATATGTAAATTTTAGTGCAGCATGACATGAATGCCATAGTTGTGATGTCCAGCCTTCCCCCTGGAGCTGTGCCCTCTAATTTTGAGCCTTTATTTAAAAAGACTTGTATTTGCCCTACATGAATTAAGTGGCATGTGGTATTATTGTTAGAGAATATGATCTGTATAAAGCAGCCAATTCTCATATAAGAGGAAGAGTAAAATATACCGTAAAAGTGTTGACGAGGAGCTATTTTTTTTTAGCTATAGCCTTTTGTTTGGGTGTTAAAGTGCTTAGAAAATACAAAAAGAAAAGGAGGGAACAAAAACATGCAAAAGACTGAAAACTGTATTTAATATAAGGATAAAATGGACATGCTGCACAGGCTGCCTCTTTTTAGTGAGACTGTTTTTCTAAATAAAATAAACTGTTATTGACACTACCTATAAACCCATGGAAAGCTAGCAGGTGCAACTGGCTTTCTGATCCACATGGTCCCACTTTTCAGGATGCAGAGGGTGTTTGTTACCTGGGCCTGGGTAGACACGGTTGGACAACAGGTTTGGCATGTTGGGGTGCTGTGGGACTGTGGGTCCCAGGTGGGATGCTATGTGGATTTGTCTGGGGTCAGCTGAGGCCATCATTTCAGTTGAAGGTAGCAGATCTCTGAGAGGAAAAAAAAGCCATTCAGATACTCAGAGGATATCATTTAGTTAAGAATCACCAAAGATCTATACAGCCTCGGAGACAGCACACACAGTGATTAACCGCAGTGCTGGAACAGAAATTGGTGCCCGGTACCTCTCCACCAGTCGCGGCTCAAACTGGGCGGGGATCCCCTGCATCCTCGGCTGGCCCGGCCCCATCAGCTGCGGGTTTACTGCCATCAGCTGGTTCCTCATCAGCATCTCCTGCCGCTGCCGCAGTTCTGCAAAGCACACACAGTTCTGCTCTCAGTGGGGTAAGTTAGGAAGTAATGCTGGCTGCGGTATCACCTAACCAGAAAAAAATGTTTTGTTTTGTTTCCTCTAGTACGATTCACACCTTTTTTTTTAATAGCAGCAACTGAAAACATGTTTTCACTGACATCTGAACTACTTTGTTTAAATAATGTAGATTTATTCAATCAAACTGCAGTAAAAATAAATAGGATGTGCTCAGTCAAGTGTATCAAAGGACAAATTACAATGAATAATAATTTACATAATACTGTGAAACAGAAGATAGCCATGGATGTTAAGGTCTCTGCTTGAGAGGGTTTTCATTTCTAATACAGGTTCATTTTAAGAAAAATCATATTAGGTGGAACCTGCATTGTCATGAGAAAGCAGCTCTAGAAAAAAAAGCCCACAATGGTCAATCAGAACATCATAATGTCCAGCTGTGGCTTTTGTCCTGAGTTCTTGAGTGCCATTTACTTGTCTTCCAGATGCTCAGCATCTCTTAATCAAATGCTGAATTCCAAGAGCCCTCTGTATTAATTTTTAATTACCTTAAGCAAAATATTTCTGCAGTTACTCCTAAGATAAATTTGAAATAACCTTTTAGAGACATCAAACCTGCTGCTGGCTGTTTCTTGTAGGTTGTAGATGCCAACAATGCTATAAGCACATGTGCAGTGGGGTTCCTTGCTGCTCACCTCCTGCTGCCATGCTGCCTGCCAGGCGGTACAGGTGCTTTTCCTCCAGTGATCCCTGTTCCCCCAGGATGGACATCTTCCTCATGTGCTCCCGGGGAGTCATGCTGCAGGGAGACAGCAACAACTCTGCTGCTGTAAAGAACCGAATCAGCAGCACCAAAGAGAGGAATAAGACTTTCAACAATGAGAAACAGAGAAGGTTATGCAGGTTGTTTCCCAGCTAAGCATGTCACAGCTGGATCCTTCCATGCCTGTGGCTTGTTTTCCATGTAGAAACTTCCAGTTTTCAGGACAATGCAAATATTGCCCTTGCTTACGCTGACTTGTTGGATTCTACAATGCAAGAAAAATCAGGGTGCTGGAAAATCACACCTGCTCAAAAGGAGGTAATTAAGCCCAAGACTTTGCCTTCAGCCCCTGGTGTGTCTGAGAGCAGTGATATGCTCATACTTTGGCAGGCAGGTGTCTTTGGTTTAATTTCAGAATTGTAGTAGTTTGGAGCCCTGTCTACTGTAAACTAAGTGAAGCAGATGGAAATAAATTGTAGAAATTATCTGTTCCAAATGACATCAGCTCCTTAAGGCTGCCAAATTGAAGTAAAAAAGGTAAAAGAACATGTTTTGTAGAGATGAAAACAGTGATAAAACCAGTCAGGCTCAGATTAATTATTAGTTTATATTAATTATTAAATTAATATATGTAATTAATATATATCATTAATAGTTGTAAAGGAAGGAAGTTCTGCAACCCAGAGCCTAGATGTTAAAAAGCTATCGTGTATGAAATGCTTTGAGTTGAGGAGTTGGCAGAAGAAGCAGGCTGGCTCTGAAGGCAGCATCAGGAGCATCTGTACATTCATCTCACACTAGAGTTGCACAGCAAATGGTTAGATTTAATTTTTTTTTTCAGTAAGGAGTTGAATTTCCATCCCCATTTACTGCTGATGAAGTGGATTCTTTCTGTCTTCTGAAAGAAGGAAAATGTAATGCTGAAGTGTTCTTATCCTGCAGATAGAGAGTTACAGCTCCAGGAGTTCAGCCAGCATTTGGTAGAGGTAACAGTGAGGAAAATGCAAAGACAGGAACAATGCTCCTTATCCAAAAATGAGATAAAAGTGAAGTCCTGTGTTTCATTACCCCAGCCGTTTATAAATTAGATGTATCATTATAACTTTGTTTATTGCTTTTTACCTATTGACGATTTTAAAATAATTTAAGTGATAGATACCAATCTAATTAATGTGCCTAAGAAATTTACCATTTCTGTGGTATGAGGGAGATAGTCTCAAAATGAGTTTGCAAAAAGGTAAACAAGTGAGTAATTTTGGCCATTTATACTGACAGTAGAGGCTGAACTTAGACCATACCATTGGTGTTCCCTCAAAATAACAAGGGCTTTACATTTGTAAGAGTAGATGTTGGATTCTCTGTTGGCCAAGATTCAGATCATCCTGGCAACAGACAAATCTGTCAAATCCCAGACCAGCACCGTGGCCTTTGTTCTCGACATTTGTATCTGAACATTGTTTCCATTTGCTTTTTTTTTTTTTTTTTTAGGGTACTTTAGACTTAAAGCGATTTGGGATGCTGGGTGCCTCATGAAGAGCATTTGAGCTGCCAAAGTGCTTCTGAGCTGCTAAAGCATTTTAAAGCTCAGGACTAAAGCGATTTAGTGCTGGACTAAACTTTTCAACAGCTCAAAAAAATAGGTGGTAACAGGGATGATGGCATTTACCATATCATATTGTTCAGTGAGCCATTTAGGTGTTTTTCTTTCTTGGATAGAGACTCTGTATTGAACACTTTGCAAAACAAACTGAAATGTTAAACTTCATGCTGCCCTTCTTACAGCCTGGCCTTTGGCCTTTTTCTGGCTCTTTTTTTTTCTGGAGAAACCTGGTCTACCTGAAGATGTCAGTGCTTATTGCAGGGGCAGTGGACTAGATGGCCTTAAAGGTCCTTTCCATTCCAAACTGTTCTGTGATTCTGTAAAGGTGCAAAGAAACCATTAGGGGTTCAGACAGCATAATGGAAAAAAAAGACACGGGAAGTTTTAACCTTCTTATTCTAGTAAATCGGGGGAAAAAAAAAAAATGAGTTTTAATACTGACACATTTTTGTCTCAGATTACTGACACATTGTACCACTTTTGCATTTTAGGAACTTCTAGAATGTGTCAGTCTCCTGTTTAAATCAAAGTTCTGAATGTGGGTTTTTTTCTGGAGAAATGTCCCTTTGTGGGAAAAAGACACACAAGTAAAAGACACTTTCTTCATCAGTCCTTCCTAGAACTTCTATGTTTCCCCCTAAAATCCCACTGGTGCCTGAAATTATATGATGCGACTTTAAATTGTAGAATCGTGGAAAACCTGGTGGTAAAAGAGCCATCTGTTCTGGCCCAAATCCCTCCTGTGGGATCTCATATCCCCTGCCTGTTCTGACAGACATCCATCCAAAAGCAAGGAGCAGTAAATGGTTAGAAACCAGCAGCACCAGTATCACTGTAGTGTTCTCTGTGTAGTCTGTTCCCAAAATAAGTCTGGTTTTGTGTTGGATGTGAAGGATGATACAGTGGCTGTTGACAGGCAGTCTCACACTGCCTCCTTTCTGAGATTAAGCAGAAACTATGTAAGAACTTTCTTTAAACCTCATTTTAAATATGAGGTTTTCTTTTAAATGTTGGCATTTTCCCCAGAATGTAGGGTACTGATTACAGCAGCCTCCCCAGCAAAGTGATCCATATTTACTGATAATTATTATCCAAGAGATGATCAAGATTCACAGACCACCATTTCAGACAATGAGCATCAGATAAAAAACTTATCCTTGCAAAGGTAGAAAATATGGTCTTTTGGTTTCACATGGAAAAGATATAGTATTGAAAAACTCATGGAATAATATGATTTAAAAGTTCTTTGGGATCTTCTTCCACTAAAGCTGTAGCTTACTGCTTCCACTGACCCAGTTTTTGAATCATCATAAGCCAAAAGGAAAGTTTGATTCCTTAGTGAGGTTTTCACTGGAGTTGCTTCACGAAATCATTCTGTTTTTTGTCATTCATGTGCCAATCAATCCTATCTAACTTATCTTGAATTTCTTCTCAGATACATAAAAATAACTTTGGTATTTGTGATATAAAGCTGAGATGTTCTTTCCACCAGAATTCTAATCTTTCTGCAAGTTGAATGGCAAAATATCCGTATGGTTAAAACTTAGTTTAAAGGACACGTTTTATATGTGTGTATTAACTTACTTCTTTATTTCCCTGAATTTCCTGTTAGTGAAGTATTGAAATGATCAGGTGGGATAAATAGCTTAATAACCTAATATAAAGATTTGTGTGTAACTCTGTGTCAGGAGGAAGTACTGAATCTGACTAATCCATGTTATTTCATTTGGAAAAACACCTTTTTCAGTTACTTAGCTGGGGTTCTGACCTGCAGGTCAAATTTAGGGTAGTTTAGGTTCATATTATTTTCATAACAAGTCACATATTAGAAACCACACCAGCTGAGGAAGATCTGTGAGGGAACAGGGAAAGTACACTTCTGATACATTTATTAGCTGGGATTTGAGAGGAGCTCAAAATCTGGCATCAGGGTTCATATAAATTCATACACACCAGCTGTCCAGCGTTAGATTCATATATGGCTCTGCTCTGATCCTATTGCACAAATCCTGGCTGTACAGCACATTACAGGGATGAAGACAAGTTAATCTCTGCCTTTAGAGTCTTACCCTTAGCAAACCCTTCTTGGCAGCAGGCAGAACCACTCACCCAGGACTAATTCTGTCTCAATTTATTAGATGAGAAGTGGCAAGACACGAACTTTATGAACCAGGAGCATTTGCAAATCTAATCATGCATCAGTCTAAAAATGTCTATAGCAGTCTATGTGTTGATGTTATCAATTGAATTGGCAAAATATGGTTTAGTCATACATAATATAGACTTGGTTTTTTAGTTAAATGCATAGAGATTTCATTTACAAATACTGCTTGTATTTACATCAAACACATGGAATTAGCATTCTTTAAAGTCCGTGTTTAGTGAACTACAGCAGTGTCTCCACAGACTGGAAGAAGCTGAGTATTGTTTAAAATGCTCAGATAAATTTGTCCCAGCTGAATCAGTCAAACATGCAATATGAACATGTATTCATGTTTATGAGAGAAACCTGTGAATGAAGACATTTATAATTTCATTTGCATTTCCATTGGCTTCCCTTTTAGAAAAAGCTGACCTGATTGCTTGAGAAATCAGGTACTGTTTTAAAAAATATATAAATATTCCAATATTATTAATAGTCTTAATGTTATTAGTTGTTCGATCAAGGGTTCTTGCTCTGAATCTATTCTGAGGGTCATAAAACTAGAGATTGTAGTTGTTCCAGAATCCACAGTCAGCAAAATAAATACCTTTTGGAAAGGATAAAAGCAATTATGCTAGCATTACGTCATGCAGGAGGATGAAATATGTCTTCTTAACTGGAGTAAGGTGCTATTGGAGAGGCTGTGGGGCTAAATTCTAATCCTAGATATGTGGGCACAGACTGCTCAGAGACTGAGATTAGAGTGTAATCCTAAAACTGGATTGAGAACGATACATTCCCTAAAGAAAGGAAAATAACTCTATTTATACTGTGTGTGTCAGCCAGTGGAGCTTGTGTTGCATGCCTTCACACTGGCTGGGAGACACAGTCCTGCCCATTCTTGAGGCAGCTGATTGGTAAAATTGTGAGCAGCACGTCACTCTTTTTTCTAAACATGGTGCTGTCAGCCAGTAGTCAAGGCTTAGTGCTGGCCAACTCAATCCTTCAGGAACTAAGCTGGGTTCATAACAAAAGCTCATCTTGTTCCCCTTGGAATGGCTGTGGGCAAGGGAAGACTTATTCCTGTGTACCACTAAGGCAGCACTCAGGCTGAGGCATGGGTTAAAGCCAGAGGTGGAGATGCTTTGTGCTGAGCACAAACACACAGAGAGGGCCTGCAAAGCCTGCAAGGGGACAGAGACAGACGGTGGAGGAAAAGGGAGCTGAATTCCTGCTGTTTGATGTGGCACTGGAGGCACAGGGGCCCAGGACAGTCCACAGCGGAGGTGGGAACTGCGCCGGGCACTTCTGCTCAGCTCAGCGCTGTGGCCATGGGACTGGTCTCTGCACAGCACAGGGCTGAGATTTGTTTGTGTTTGTGGCAGCACCCAAAGGCTCCTCTGGGATCACTCTGAGGGCTTTAGCAACTCCTGTTTAAAAACTAATAGCTAAGCAAGAACTAATGAAAATAGTGAAGAACGTGTTTGCATGCACTCAGAACACTGTGCACCCACCCTGGATCCTGGCAAACTGGCACAGGGAGATGTTTACAAGGGATGGGTCTTCCTATTACATCAGTTATATACACAGAGATAAAAGCATGATGTCATTTGTTTTCCTTGTGGATTTATTTCATAATTAAGGATGACACTTGAAACATTATCCTCTTTCTTAGACTCTTTCAGAAGCCTAGAGGTTGCAAAATATGGCAAAAGTGGAGTCGGTTAAAAGGAGACTAAACTGGGGTTTTTACTTTTTGATAATTATTACTTTTAAAGCATTAAAAATAAATGTGTTGCTTTTTAATTTTATTTTTGAATACTGGAAATGGAAACTGTGGGACAGAAATCTTTCTGATCATTGGAGGGCCAGGCTGGTATTTCTGAATGAAATGCAGTTGAACTTTAGTGGTATTTGTGTCTCACTTTTACATGAAATGTCAGTGCAAATGACAACTCTCTCAGTGCCAAAAGTGCTTTCCACTACCTACTTTCCAGGTAGTGGAAAGAGGAATAAGTTTTAGTTAGACTATTTTAAACTATTTTAATTTAGCAATTCTTTAACTTAACTGGCTAACTAAGAGTTTGAATCTAGAAAATTTGTCCTGAATCATTGGTACCTGCCCTTTTCAGTTAGAATATTAAATATTGCAGCAGTATCCTTCAAATTTTCCAAAATCCTGTATTTGACGAGTCTTCCCACTAAGGTGATGTGGGTTTCCATCATTAATCATTTCAGGTCAGGTTTCTTTATTACAAAGCAAAATACAGCACATACACATCTTAAAAAATATTTGTGGGTATGTTAGAATATATACATGTCACAGATGTCAGCTACTAAACCCACTATTATTATCCAAATTATTGTATGAAGTCACAGGTTTTAATACAAACTTCTTCCCCTTGTGAAATTAGCATGTAAAATTGCACACCCGACCATTTGAACAGGCTCATAAACAGCATCTCAAACAGACTGAACATCTTCAACTCCAGTCTGAAGTATCAGACCATGAGAGAATTACTTGGGTTAGGATTGTCTCCCTCACTTACTCTTTTCATATTCTGCTGCACTGTGAAGGTCGAGAAATTCACATGTTCTCTAACTAAGGAACTAGAATTTTTCACTCTATACACAATGCAATAGTGCCCAAGCCTTTCTCAGTCTACAGCTAATCCTGCCCATATAGTCAGGTAATTAAAAAATGTAAGGAACCCTTATTACTTTAAGATATTATTAAAAATTTGTCCCACTGTGTACATTGGTGTTCCACAAAGCTGCAGCACTGGAGTTTGTTATGATGTGTACACACGTATAGCCAAAATTTTCACTGGCTAAATCTAATGAAGTTACATCAGACTAAAGCAGCCAAATATATCTTGTGATGATGGCCTTGATTAATTCTGATTGCATGCTAATTTGGAAAATCCACTGCACCAGGAAATAGCTATAGAATACTGAGATTTTTCTGTTTCACTTTAAAAAATAAGGTAGCACAAAGATTAAGATAAATATATTAACAACCACTTAGCTTTTAAGAATATTTTGTTATGGACAGACAAGACAGGGAAACATTTGTACGTATATAACAAGCAATGCAATCTGAATCCAAAGTCTTCTAGAAAAATACTGAGTATGCAAGGACAAGCCTGCCCAAAGTAAAATCCTGTTTGCAAAACAAATCTTAAAATATTTCTAAAATGATCAAGTTATGTCATAAGAAATATGGTATTTGCATCTAAATATGCAGAGTTATTTACCCTTAAGAATACCTATAGCAGATTGCTGAGAAATCAGAATAGACTTAATCACATACTTTATGCTTCTTCTATACCACCATGCCTATTCCTAACTTTACTCTGTGCACTCAAGTGCTGCCCTTAAATTAAGTAATCACAAACAAGTTTACTTTGATCTGCTCCATTTTAAATATTTCCTATTTAATCTGAAAAATCATGCACTTTTTGGTATTACTTAACAGGCGTTTCATCACCACTTACATAAAAAACCCAGCACTTTTTATTTCATGTATACTTACGTCTATCGTGCAGACCTTAGTTTTGGTACAGTGAAGCCACCATGAACATCCAAGTGTGTCCCTTCTCTATGAGCCTTCCTTCCAGGCTGCCTCACTAATGTCTTTGGCAGCTTTTAAAACACATCAAGATTAACATGTCAAAAACTGCCTTAACTAACGCTGACTTTACTCTAAATACAAACTGAACTTGTCTTGATTAGCACTCATCCCTGCTCCTAAGCCCTCCCCACTCTGACATCACAAGCTCTTCTCCAATACCATCCCCTAACCGGGCTGTAAAAACATAATTACATGAAGAGCACTACACTGAGCTGATAAACCTATTTCACATTTAACCTGCTAAGCCGTTGTTAGCTTTTAAGATGCTTGATGCATTCACTTAAAATCTTCCTGTTCCAACAAGAAATACAGGACAATGTTTGGAATTGCTTGGCTCTCCCCTGTTGTGTTACCTATTTATACTGATTTTTAGAAAGGGTGCACTTCTGGCTTGGCAAGGAGTCATCCCAGAAGTGTGATACCCCAGAGCTGTGTACCTGATGGGATTGGGGGGAGCTGCAAGGTGGAAATCCTGTTAAGCATATTGTGAGGCTAACACAGGGATCAGTTGGTTATACTGCTCAAGCCGGCAATTTACTCTTTAATTCTCACTGGCCATGACTTGGCTCTCAGAACCAATGCCTAGAAATGGCAAGTTTGGAAATGTCAGGGAGTGCTTAGTTTCTTCCACTATCTGTATCAATTGGTGGGGTATTTTTTAATTCTTAATCACCTGCCTAAAATTCATCAGGTGCTCACTGCAACAACAAAATATTGCCCCTTGTTCTCTCTAAAACTCTAACACAGTGCCGGAACCTGGGGCAAACGGGGCATTCCTGCTGGAAATCACTGCTCAGGGAAGTGTTATCGTTAGCAAAGGGGTGTAATTCTGCTCTACCTCTGCACAACCTCACAGAAAACAAATTCTTTTTTTATAACACAAAATATATTGATTTTAATGTGGGATTATTTAATTTTTTTTAAGCAGCTGTGACTCTAAATGTTTTTGTTGTAAATTCCATTGTGACTATTTTGTTGCTGCCTGAACTTTCTTTATACAGAAGAAAATCACACCCAGAAATACTGCTTTAAAAATCCACTACTGGGTTTTACAAAAGAGTTTTAGGTCTTCCTTTAAAAAAATTAAATTATTAGAGACCAGTTAAAATAAACTGAGAATACTTTTCATGTAGTTGTCCAAATCTTTGCATGTGCAGGCAGACAAGGAAGCAAAGGAGCATTCTAGGTTTAATGACCATTTTCACCATGTCTTCAGTCCACTCAGTTCGTAGCTGCCTGTGACTTGAAATGTAAAGAGTAGATAGTCTTGAAGAAAGTTCTTTTACTGGAATTTTTTCAAGATTGTCTGGCTGAGGCTGAGGCAAATTCTGTGTAAGATGTGGGGTTGGCCAAATAAATAAAGTAAAAACTTGCATCAGCATCCATTTTTCATCAGATGTGAATCACATTTCAGGAAAGCCACAAAAAGTTCATTATCAGAAAAAATTACTTCCTGAGGTAGAAACAAACTCAGCAATATAGTAAGGTTTTATATATATATATATATATATATATATGTATTTCTTTTTTTTTCCTGTTTTACCTAGTGAGGGAATTTGGAGAGAGAAACACTTCTTCACAAGATCTCTGGCACGTAGCCCTTGGATTCTGGCATGGAAGCAGGGTTGCTGTGTGCTGTAGTGAACTGTGACAAACACAATTCATAAAGATGCTTCAGTGGTCCCTCTCCAGGGAAGAGCAAGTTGCTCTTGCCTGGATGTTGCAGGCATCAGGCAGGAGAACATTTCTGTATCACACAGTGGTCTGTGTGTCCATCAGCACTCCTGTTCCTGCTGGGTGTCTTCACCTGAGGAAAAATGGCACAGCACCAAAGGAGGGACAGAGAGACATGTAGGAAATTAGTTATGAACAGAAATTAATGAGTTTTGGGCAGTTTGGGTACTACTCTAAAGCTGAATTAAGAACAAGGAGATCCTCTTAATTAATTTCCCAAGAAATGCCAACTGCTACCTATCTTTCTCAATTCCTGAAGTACCAGGATGTGCCATTTTGTTCCCTTTTGACAAAATCTATGGCAGACACAGCTCAGCTGGGGGGATTTATGGTCTTCAAAAAATGGAAGGTAAAAATTGTATTAGACAATTTTATTGTCTAATAATTTATAATTGTCTAAAAATTAAGAGTTCAAGAATTATGTTGGTTACCAAAATGCAGTGCTGGAATGGATTTGTAGAAATAGAGAACCTGCTAAACTAGAGCCTAAGCAGGTTTTAATCCATTCTTTCTAAATGCTGTCTATCCTAAGTGAGGAATCTGTGAAAGAGTGATAATCCCTGTTTCTTCTTATCAAGTTTACTGGAGAAAGATAAAAATCTACTTATCCTCCACTTTAATGGAGATATATCATGAAATGGACAGAGACAGAACTTGATAAATGGCTTATTTATCACAGGTCAGCCTGGGTTTTTTTTCCAACATGAAATCTGTGTTCAGACATATCAGATTCTTTAGCTAAACCTCACTTCCTTCCATGTTTCCCCCAGAAAATTCTAATCTAGAAGAGCACAGTTGCCACAAGCAAAGTAAAGAGGGGGTGGTCTGATGGATGGGTTAGGAAGTCTGGGACCAGTTCAAGAGTGAACTTGAACAGAAGCTGTGTCCTAGGATTAGAAACAAAGACCAGACTTCACAGTGATGCATGCCTTACAAATGGGGTCTTGGTCCACAAGAAATTGAAAAACAACCAGAGAAGGGAACAGGCAAAGCTGTGTGAGTGTCACTGTAATGGACTGGCTGTGCAGAATGTCCTTCAAGATGGAACACTCCTTGGGAGTTAAATTTTTACCCAACCCCTTGCTTGCAGGGTAGATGATTTTGCTCCTTCCTGAGCTGGAGGACAATGTAAAATGCCCACCTTTGGTGTTGTCCTGTACTAAATTCACACTGACAAGGTCAGCAGACACTTCAAAGGGAACAGGTTGCAACATGATTGGTTGTTTAGTGGAAAAGCATTACATTTACAACTGTTCTTGAGAGAATTTGGAGAGACTAGGTGGATTACACAGCTCTCTCATTCCCAAGGGAAATCTGGGAATAAATCAGGGAGAACTGGAGCCAAACTTTGGGCAAAACTGAAGCTACTCAATTTTACTTAGTGTGGCTGATCTCAATTCCAATGGGTGAATCTGAGGGGTGAAATATAGCTAACTCTTGAAAAGTCCTTTGAATTCCTTTGAAAAGTCAATTGACCAAACATTGTGGAAAGAAGACTGGATTTTTATGTGACCTTGGATCCAAATGGTTTCAAAGGTCTGGATGTAAAACCATACAAGTTGAGATTTCAAAGACCTGAATTTTTGTTTGGCTTACATGTTTGGTCAAAACTTTTAAACTGACCATTTGCTGAAATATGAAATGTATTGGTAAAATTAAATTTTAATGGAAGCTGCACTGTGCCATGTTTCTGTCATTTCTGGAATTTCTGGACATAGTTTTTAAATTGGAGTAATAATTAGTGATGCAAATCACAGTACACATAATAATTTAATGAAAACATTTTATTGTAGACATGTTTTCATATTTGCTTGTTTAGTGATTTTTGTCATTACTTTTGTATGCATTTTGGGTATTTTTGGATGTGGAAAGGCAAGTTATGACAGCATTGGTATCACATTCAAAAAGAAAAGTGTTGAACAAATACTTTTTTTGGAAGTAACTTTTGAAACAGCAACCAGAATACAGGGATTGGATGCTGTCATTAAGGATGGCCCTACAAATGCTTTATAACCAGCTCTGCATAAACTTGCTCTCTCTGGCAACACACATTCAGGTTGAGGTTCCACAGAATGGAATGGGGAGTTTTGCTGAACTATCCAGCTCCATTGTACCAGATGGTACCGTATGGAGGTAACACTGATCCTATGACTCTGTTGATTTGTAATTACGTTTCTAGTAATTAATATAGTTTGCAGGCCTTGCATGAACTCTGCAGATTGCCCATTCATGTAAATGATTAACTGAAAGGGGATTAATCCTGGCAGAAGTTCAACCAAAAAGAATTTTCCAGACTGAAAATCTTCTCTATCAGTCTAGTATCTTGTAATAGAGACTGAAAGTTGGCATTTGTGTAGCTCCACTTTAAAAGGAGCACCTTGATATCTGAGTTTTAAAAGTATCTGCAATGTGTATATAAATGTACATTTCGTGCAATAGATCCATAAGTCTTGCTTTTTATGGAATTCAAAATGCATATCCAGTATGACTTAGTAGTTGGAAAAATCTGCTTGTTGTTACTACTATTTAATAGGACGTAATGTAAATTCTGGCTTTGAAAAAAAGAATATGGTTTTGAATTCTACAGTTTGTGTTTAGCTGCTCATGCTGGAATATGCAAAGGTTGGAATTCTTACAGCTATAATAAATCAGTGACAACAGAGGCTGTCACACAGCTCTGCACACAACCATCTCATCCAGCACTAGCCCTTGCAAGACTGTCACAGAATCCCAGAATGATTTGGGTTCAAAGGGACTTTAAAGCTCATCCATTTCCAGCTCCCTGACATGGTCAGGGACACCTTACCCTCTCCCAGGTTGCTCCAAGCCCTTGGCAGGCCTTGTCCTGCCAGGTGTGCAGACCCTCAAGCCAGGCAGGTATTCCCTGGGGAATGGTCCTTCCAGCCCATTGTGTGTGCAGTCTGTTCTGAAGGATTTTGTCTGGCCCTAAAGCCAGTGCCTGTGGCTCTGTGGATCACCTGGCTATAAAGAAAGTCAACATCAAATTACTGGGTGACACAGAGGTTTGGCACAAGCAGCACAGCATCAATGCCCTCTGAGGGATTCCCAGCTGTGTGGGCAAGGCTGAATTCCCCCGCCTCAGTTATGAGGGGTCAAAGTCAGAGGATGAATGGAAGGGACAGAGCAGGAGAGAGAGGATGGAGAGAGCTGTGGAGAGCATGATTTGATGCATGTGGCTGGGAAAGATGAGGGCAGCAAATCTGATGCTGGACTAAGCCACTCTTCCCTTACCTTCCCTTGGCAGCAGCTCCTGGCACGTGTGTTCTGAGTCAGCACAGCCCAAGAGTGTGACACCTGGAACTGCCAAAGTCAGCCATGGGACAATGACCATTTTTCCAGCCCCACCAATTCATTGCTCCATGCAACTTCCCCCAGTAAATCAGGCCAAGCAAGAGAATCCTGCAGAGGCAAAGCTGGGGAACTGCCATGGAAGCAAACAAGGGTCACAGTGTTGTTAAGTGCTGCAGCACTCAGACTATCAAAAATCTCTAACAGATAAATATCCCAAATCATTGCATTCTAAATAAACATTGGGCCAAGTGCCTCCCTGACGTAACTGTGATTGTATGACAGCAAGGATGGGTTTAGTCCAGTGTGTTTAGACTCTGTATTATTTTAACCAGATGCTTGGGGCTTTGTTTTCCTTTAGTGGATAATAAGGGCCATCCAAAACAGAGTTGCTGATTTGCTAGGGTTTCATTGAAAGAGACACTACTAAAGGGAGAGGAAATCCCCAAAATGATACTCAGTGATTAAGCACATAGAATATAGGATTTCAGTGTTTGCAAATCCTTTTTTTCAAATGAACTTGTGGCACTAATCCTCTAATGGCATTATTTCTTTGGAATATATGCCGGATTAAGGAGTCACAATGAGGCAAAGTACAAAAATCCACATTAATCTCTCCCTGATGGATGCTGTGTGGGATGCAACTTAAACTATTTTGTTCCAAAATTGGTTCTGTTCCTAACCTTGCCCCAGGTCTAGACAGAGGGAAGAGTAGATATAAACAAGTGTGACACTGAGCACTTGGCAGATGGTCACGGGCCATGTAACTGGATAGAAAGGGGAAGGCGTCTATTATTTTTAAACTCCAAAAGCTAAGCCTGCCCTGTGCTGTCCATGACATGCTGCAGGAAGCAGACACAGGGCTCTGACAGGAGCAGGACACCTGTTCAGAAGTGTGGCAGGGAGGAGATGGACAGAGTAGCAAACAGGGCATGGCTGGGCTGGCTGTCGTGATGTATCACATGTTCACAACGCAGCCTGGGCCTACTGCAAAGTGCTGCTCATGTTTGCAGCCTAGTGCTGCCACCTCACTCTTGTTAGCCTACTTTTTGGGGGGGATAATCCTGTTAGCACCTCTTCTCTCATAGCTGATTTAAAAAAAGATAAGGATTTGCTTTTTAGGAAGAGGAGACCACATCACTGTGTTTCCCTTCTGACTGAATTACAAATTAGGGGATGCTGTCAGAATGCCCTGGGGTATTGTCACTGTCATTCAACAGTCTCAAGTGGTGAGAGAACTTCTGAATTGGCTGCACAACACCTGAAATACTGATGTCAGAGCATGTGAGTTAGCCCAGCCTAACCACTGTAATCAGTGCTTAACATGCTTAGATATTTCCCCAGTTTCATAGGACAGAGATTATCAAATATTCCCATTCCTTGTTCTCATTAAACTGTAGTGGGCATTGAGAAGTCTTGGGCCAGGAGAGCCCAGGACATGTTTGAAAGCACAGGTTGCTTGGTCTCTGCTTCATTCCCAGTCACTCTGCTGTTAAGCACAAGCAAAGAACTGTCAAATTCAGTTCTTCACCAACAGAAATGCTGGGATTTTCCACTGTCTGCATAGCTGAGATGCCTGGACACATGAATTAGCACAAATTCCTGATGTGGATACAGCTCTGTAGCGAGATGCTGATTTCAGAAATGGAGACAGGACAGCTGCTTCTTGTGTCAGAAAACCTTAAATTCAACTTGGAGATCCTTTCTGGGAATAGAAGTGTGCCCTCCTTTTCTACAGAGAAAGATGATTGATCACAATGGTTTTGTGCATTTCTAGCTGCTGTAAATGTTTCCCAGCATGGTACCTCTCATGGGCAAGAGGATTTTCCTAATGTTTACTTTTACTTCTCATCTTACCCAGTTGACTCCTTGCAGCACCCTGTCTCATTCCACCCTGTCTGAATCCTTTGTCTAATTTCACCCTGAGTAAAACTCTTCCTGCTCAGCTGCTTGCAAAAGAATTGTTGGTTTTGTTTACCAGCTTTATCATTCCCCACCAAAATCACTCCAGTTTCCATATGTCTTTAGTGTAAACAGACTGTATACAGACAGTGGATGGTCCCTCGTGTTTAAGGAAGTAGAAATTATATTGCACCAGGTGCAGACAAAGGTGAGCAGGAAATGATAAGGGAAATTGAGAGTTTGCCACAGGAGGGGAGAAGGGTTTGGCTGGTTTAGCCTGCAAAAGACCTCATAGACTGAAAAAGATTATCAAGGCTAAAGAGATTCAGCATAAATGGCCATGAGTAGGGTTAAGACAGAAATGGTGATGTTCACCATTGAGGAAATCAGACTTTAGGACAGACAGACAAAAAAAAAAAAAAGGTGTATTGGAGTTTGAAGTATATATAAGGCATGTCCAATGATTGCATTGTAATGTTGTATCATGGCATTGCCCAGAAGATGATTGTGACTTCTTTTGTGTCTCCTAAAATGATCAGGAGTGTCAGTCCTCCCTTTTTCTTACTGAGCTGTGCCTCCAGCAGTATTGCTGACCAGTATGGACAAAAGGGGTGGAAAAACACAGAGCTTTTCTTCAAGTACTCTTGTAATCTGATCTCTGGGGTGACTCAGCCTCTCCTAACAACAGCTGTCTCGGGGGCATGCAGTGGTTTGTGAGCAGTAGGGAAGATTTCGCTGCCACTTCCTGATTTCTGCCTTGAGAGCGATCTAAGCTGGGACATGATCGGAGCATTTAAATGGACTTCTCAGCCCCAGGAACGGCAGACTTTGGGATACAGTACAGAAGAACAGAGATATCAGGAAATAGCCAACAAACCACTTGTGCAGAGTTTCTGCTGTCAAACTTATGAAGACAGAAACCTGTGAGACAAAACTGCACAGAAAGTTCCTATAAGGAAAGGAGTGAGGTTTTGTTTGCATGCCATGGCTCACCTATCCCACAAAGCCTGAAAGTGCTGTAAAAACTGAAAAGTGTGAAAGGGAACCTCAGGTGTACCCATGGAAAAGACAGGTATGTTCTTTATTTAAAATAATGCCTCTCTACAGCAGGAAATCACAGCCAGAGAAAGCAGGATTGCTCTACAGCTCAGTAACTGTGCATGTACATCAAGGTACATTGGTTTGTACCATTTTTGTATTTCTAAGGATTACAGCTGTGACAACACATTAATGCCAGATTTTAAACATTGCCAGCTTTTTGTGATTGTACGTGCTCTGCTCTTGAACTCTTGTATCGTGGCTATGATATATGGTTGGATGGAGGCAAATTCTCAGTGCATCTGCCATTATGAAAAAAGGTAAGCAAGAGTAAACATAACTAAATTATAAGTCTAATTCACATTAATTCTGTCTGCTGATCCCTGAAAGATGACCAGAACTGCCAGGATAGACATGAAGAGGACAACCCAAAGAGTTCCCCATTTGACTTTGTTATAAAACAATTCCAAGGAAAGAAGTGTGCTCCTGAAAAAAGGAAAGAGCAGCCTTCAGCCATCAAAGAATTCTTCAAAGGCTTTGACTTTGGGAAATCTGAAGGCAAGGACAGAAGGGAAATTGAAGAAACAGAAATAAGCAATGATGGAGCTGATGATCAGAGTGAGAAGCAAGATCCCTCTGTAGAAGGTAATGCTGGTACAATAATGAAATACATGTGTATGTGTATATATTTTTTAATTTCATAGAAAATCAGCTGTTTTCTTGATAGCCAAAATCCTGTATTTGCTGCCTACAGTTTATCATCTGGCCAGGATTTACTTCTGATTGGAACATTATCAAGGATGTGCCGTCTGATTTGATAGGTGCTAAGCAAGGAGTTAGATCTACATTGCTGAGGAAGGATAAAAACTTTTGGGTGACTTCTCCCTTGGTCTGCAATGTGAGAGTCAGTGCTGAAGTCGGCTCATTAGTTCCAGAGCTTATTTGGTTTCAGAGCCAAGCTTTGAGCAGTAGCTTGGACTGTTGTATTTAAGATGGGTCTCTGTCCTGCTGTCCTGCTAAAGCAAGTTGAAGACAGCAGGAGCAGATGTTTCCTATCACTTGCACTGGGCAGGGGCAGGGGAAGGGAATGGGAATCCCTCATGGATGTTATTTTGCACACACAAGGATACTCTTTGCATCCACTCCAGAGAAAATTGAACTATTTTTCAAAAGGAGGTAGAAGGAACCCCGTCCTTTGTCCTAAGGAGGTCTGGGCCAGTTTGGGGAAATGATAAGAGGGCAGCTGCTGAGAGTGGATTGCTATTTTCTGTATTTTTTTGCTTTGCAAAGCTCAGAAAAGCAGGAACTACCTTACACAGATGTTGTATGAAAATGCAGGAGGACTTTTGTATTGATTTGATCTATAGTGATCTTATCAGTCAGGTTGTCAGTCCACATTGATGAAAAATAGAGCTTGCTTCATTGTCAGATTTAATTCATTTCCTAAAGTCTTCACCTGACAGCCTCAGGCAGGTTTTACACCTTGTATTTATTAGCAGAGGTAACCAAGGCCCTATTTCTTTGTTGTTCAGATGGACTTTCACATCTCACTTCTGAAACAGAGTCACCATCTGGTGAGCAGAAATTTAACCAGTTCATGGAGAAACTGGGAAAGAAACCCAGCAGCAAGAATCTGGATCTAAATAATTGTGCACTAAGTGCAGCAGATATAGCAGAGTTGGGTAAATGAACATTTTATTCAACTAATCATTTCATGTATTTCTTTAATTTTTATTTTTCTGTTCTATTATTCCCTCTCCTCTTTTCCCTTCCCTTTCTTTTATACAGGCCATTTTAGCATTTAATGTAATGGTCCCAGGTCCATGAAAAATATTAATTAATAAATTACGTCAATTTTGTAATATATATAAATATAGAAATCATCCAGATCTGTGAAGCAGATGAATGTCCTTACACTCAAGCTGCAGATAAGAAAAGTGAGGTACAAATTGTCATGGCTTTATAATTCTGCATTGCTTGTAGAAAACATCTCAGTATTAAAATGTATTGATATCCAGGGTGTGCAAACAGAAAAACTTTTTCTTTCTTTTTTTACAGCTTCTTTTCTGCCATTTCTCCCAGAGCTGGAAGAGCTCAGCCTGTCCTGGAATGGTTGTGTTGGAGGGACTTTGAAAGCTCTCACTGTCCATCTTCATCACGTGAGCCTGTTAAAGGTCCTCCGACTTAACAACTGCAGGCTGACAGCTGAGGATATCATCTCCTTAGGTACAGGATTTCATTTACATTTACTTCCAGACAGTTGGGGCTAATGTAATCCATCTCATCTCTCCCTACATCCTACTCCTGCTGCTTCCACACTGGGCAAAGTAAACTCCTTCTGTGAAACAGTAGAAACTTGGGCTTATGGGTGACTTTACACCTTTAGGTAACTGCAGAGTTCATTTCTCAGGGAGTGAAGTTTTCATACTCAGAGGGAAGAAAATCCAGTCCTATTTGCAGGAAAGGATATTTTTAATTTGGATTGGTTTTTTTTTGCCTAGAAGAAGAGTCAATCACAATAGGGTCAGCTTAGGTCTTGGAGCTGCAGGGCAGGTGAGTGCTCATCATGAAAACCCCAATGGTCTTTTGGGAGAAGATTTAAAACCAGAAGTGCTGCCTCAGAGCTTTATGATTTGGTGTTTTTGCAAGTCTGGGAGAAGTTTATTCCTCTCCTTACTTCTTTGCTTGGGGTGCCTTCACCCTGCTTTCTGCAAAGTCGGAGATGGAAAGGTTTTTTAGGCGGTGTTGCACACTCAAGTTCTGGCACGGAGTCACCTCTGGGCCTGGAGTTTACTCTGGAGTGGATCTGTGGTTTGTATTTAAAAGAAGGGCAAACAGAATCAGCTAGAAATTATAAAAGTTATTGCTTATTTTGTTAGTTCTAAAATGGGTCTGAGTTATAAAACTGGGCTTTGTTTATGTCATTCATATCCAAGCCTTTTCTAGGAAAGGTTCAGAAATAAAATTACATGTATGGTAGTAGATCAAAAGTGAGTAATGCAATCTCTTGGGGAGGAAATAAGCATCTCTACAAAAGCTGGTGAAAATAACTGCTCTGTTTCTGATGAGTGTGAAATCTGTATTTAATTTTCTATTATTTTTTCAAATATATTTCATTATTTTCCAAACCCTTCTCATAGATTTGGATTTTGTTCGTTGGTGGTTTTTTTCTCCTTCTGAATTTTATTGGTTAATTTTTGCAAATGGTTCTTTCTGCCAGGTTCTTCAATGCTGTTTCCTTCCCAGTTTGGTTTAGCTTCTGCTGGGACAGACAGAAAATTGATCACAGAACTTGAATTTCCAGTCAAAATGTGATGCCCTTGACACGTGGAATAGCAACAATCAGTGTGCATTGATTTTGCCTGTGATTTTGAAAACAACTTGTGTATTTAGGCCAATCCTGGCTGTGTGACCTTGTCCACATCTCTCTGTAGAAATGTGGTCTCCTGTGGACTCAGCACATCCTGCTTAGAAATCAATGTCTGAAATATAACCATTATATCAACCTATTCTATGTAGTTGCTCAGAGCTTGACTGTGAAAGGTGATAGGAAACAATTCCTGGAGCTGTATTCCTTTATTTATCTTCTGGGTGGAAAATGTGTCTGGAAATCTATAGTCCTCATGTCAAACAGAAACAGGCTATGCTGCACTTCTCAACTCTAGAGCATTGCTCAGTATTCAACACTGAGGCAATAATTTAAAATAAATGCAAAAATAAGAATTAAAATGTGGCCTTTCCTCTCAAACCCGGATATTCACTTATGGAAGTAATTATTTTCTACTATAAATCTTTTGTGAAAAATTAATTATGAAAACCACACAGACATGAAAGGATGTTACTATTAAAATACAATTCTCAATTATTAGACTTTAGATCAAAAAATTGTGTATGACACTTTGAAATTGCATTTGCATATGGTCTGATTAGTTGATCTTGGGAATGAGTTTATGCAGATATGCTCTGCCTCCCTCCTCTACAAAGGAAGTTAGGAAGCTGGATTTTACAGTGGGGTGTTAGTATTTCAAATAAGCACTAACACAATTCACATTGACAGGTGTATCAAGCCTTGAAAATGCTGATTTTTCTGAATGTAGTAAAAGTCAGTTCTGTCTGCTTCGAAATCACGGGAAAGTTAGGTTGAGTCAAAACAGTGCTCATCTTGGTTTCTTATGAAATGATTCAGAAATTCCTGTAAGAAATGAGACTTTTATGTTTCAGAAATAGTTGTGAGAGGAATTCTTTCATTCCCGCCAAAATGACCTGTGGACTCAGTACAGATGATGTTGGAAATTTGCCAAATAAAACAGAACAGAACCCTACAGTACTGTAAATTCAGACTTGTTACTCATATTGATTTCCCTCTAGACTGGACTTTCTGGTCCCAGCACAGGCCAAACAGCCTGATGAAGGTTTGGGAACATGAATGAATTTCAGGTTTGTGTGCACTGTGACAATGACTTGTGATCTATGCTGCTCCTTAGACAATGTGAGATTTTATACAACATTGCTGCAGAAACAATAATTCATTTATTTAACAATTTTCCTGGCATTCATCATAAAGTAACTTGAGTATTAAGTAGCTAACCTTCTTCTTTAATATATCCCAAAGCTGTATTTTTGTTTGCACTGAAATTGATACATGGAATGACTCATTCTAGCCTTCTGTTGCAGGAGAAGCACTTGAAATTGTTTCTCAGCTTGAAGAACTGGATTTATCATGGAACAGTAACATAGGTGGAAAACTATCATTGCTGACAAAAAAACTTCAGGAAGGATGCAAATTAAAATGTCTGAAAATGACAGACTGTAACTTGACGGCAAAGGATGGAGAATCCCTTGGTATGTGTGTCCATGGAGCTGGGCTGAGGCTGGCTTACAAAAATGAAACTTATTTGACTCAGATAATGGCTGTATTGAGCTCAATATCAGTGAAAAGTTAATTTATTTCAAGCTCTGCATTATAATAGTATTTATTTAGTGCACTTCCTTCCAAAGAATAAAGTTGTTCTCTCTAATCATATGAGGGAGCGTTGAGAAGACCTAAACCACAGTCTGGCTGCCTCAGTGGTCCAGGGTTTCTGGATCTTTTGAGACCTTCAGCAGAAAACGTGTGCCAGAATTTCCAACACTAATTGCTCAAAATTAAGCAGCTGAATATGTAATTAGCCATGGGATTGGAAGGAAGGTCTGAGGACTGGGAATTTAGGCTGAGTTGGCAATCACTGACCATCCTTCCCTTCTGTCCTCTCACCATGGCAGCTTAATCCTGTGTGGTCTTTTTATCTCATTTTGTGTTTTAAAAGGTGTTTGCTCAGTAAAGAGAAGCCCCATGACTCTCATCTCCACTGCAAGGGGAGCCCCATATGTAAAGACATTCCTCTGTTTTTTCATTAGAAAATTTTATTTCTGTTTGTATTTCTGCTTTTTATTCCTCTGTATTTTTCTAACAGTCCCTGTATTTTTCACTTTTATTTTTATGTTTTCAAAGATTTTCATGATTCCTACCCAGTCTTTATTTTACTGTGTTGTTTAGGTAGAACAGGAACTTAAGAAGTCTAAACCACACTGACTGGCAAACCCTGGCCATGTCTTCCTGTTTATCATGGTGCTGTATTTTTCTAGGGTTCATCTAGTATGTATTCCAGACAATTACCAATTCTGGTTTTCTTTTCTTTTTTTTTTCCCAGCTGAACTTCTAAATGTGATCCCAAACCTTGAAGTATTAGATATCTCTATCAACAAAAACATTGGCTGCAGCATGAAGGTTATTGCTCAGGATCTGAAAAATGTGCCAGGCTTGAAAGAGTTAAACTTGCACATGTGTGGATTAAAGCAAGACAGCCTCCAGGGCTTAGGTTAGACTTTATGTTCAGAAAATTTTCATTCTGAGTATATTGCACATCTGAAAACCATTTAAGAAAGGCAATGAGGTGGGATTTTGCTGATGGTTTGGCAGTATTAATGTGCAATCATGACTTGCTGTTTGAGGATTGGTAAAAGACTACAGGGCCTTTCAGCAGGAGCTGAATTTATCTCCCCTGAGCTCAAGCTTGTGATAGTCAGTGGG
Organism: Serinus canaria; assembly: GCF_022539315.1. Taxonomy (NCBI): domain Eukaryota; kingdom Metazoa; phylum Chordata; class Aves; order Passeriformes; family Fringillidae; genus Serinus; species Serinus canaria. The sequence continues at coordinate 3,871,782 of NC_066323.1, read as the reverse complement.
GAGAGTCACCTTCCACACCATTTTTCTGAGACACATCTCAGGGCTGTGGCTCCCTGGACATGCTTCCTCTTTCCCCTGACAGAACGTAGACAAGGACACAGACAGGCCAGCTAGCTTTTAACAAGCTAATCCCGCTTTCCAAAGGAAATCCAAATTCACCATTACCACTAAAAGTGTCCAGTGAAGCCACATGAAATGGTCTTGTTATCTGTGTCTCTCCCTAGTGGATGTGGCAAAACAAATGCCATTAATGAACACATCCAGGAGTAATTTCTGCAAAAGGCTGAGGATTGTCTGGATGTGGGGGATGAGCTGGCCTCACCTTCACCTGCTCTCCCAGAGAAGAATGGAGCTGCATGGACAGGAGGCTTTGCTGCATTACTGAATGTCTGCTGTGATTATACACTGGAGCTTAGCCCAGGAGCTTTGCCTGCAATACCTTGTGCAAACTTTGACGTTGAAGTAAATAGATGCCAAAGCCCTGACCTGGGCTGTTGTGGCAGCCAGTGACCAGTGTGTTCCCTCTTGCATTTCAGACACTGCTTTACAGCACCTTGCAGAGCTAAGGAAATTAGACATCTCGTGTAACAGAGAGATTGGTGGTGGCTTTAAAGCCTCAACAGCTCATTTGGCCAGCTTGAAAAATCTGGAAGTCCTTGATCTTCACCAGTGCTGTGTCACAGAAGAGGACATGACTGTTTTGTGTAAGGACATGTTGAGGAAATTTACTAAGAGTCTTGGTTTTGTCTTCTGAAAATATCTCAAAGACATAAAAGATTCTGTTTGGCAGAAGAGCTGAGCTCAGTACTTTTTTTCATTAGGCAGCTCTGAAAGTGCAGTGTGGGGGAGAGCTTTCTTGATCAATATAGAACGGGTTTTTTGCTGAACAAAAGGAAATCTCAGAGTGTCTGATCCCATGTGGAACTAAGGACCTGAATCTGCCATGATTCAGACCCAAAATGGGAGTGTGGGAACTGCCACCAAACACTGCTTTTGTTTGATAATCAGTAATTTAGGAAATATCCAGGGGCAGATCCCCCAGAGGTATAAGTTGGATGGATCTGTGGTGGGTATGTGCATGGAAATATAACTGCCTAAAACCCCCTTGGTGAGCTGCACACCAGGAAGAGGGTGATTTTAGGAGATCTTGCATTGCTGCTGCTGTGTGCTTTCTCCAGGTTGAACTGATGCAACTATAAACACTACTATGAAGAAAAAGGCATTTCCCAAACAATTTGTGAGACAGTTTATTTTTCTCTCTCCATTATCACTACTTTGTTTCTACTCTTCACAACAAAAAAATCCCATGACTCCAAGCCTATATTGCCCACATCCTATTTTCCATGACAAAGAAGATAACTTGAAGATTTGATGATGATGATGAAGCTTTAGGAAATAATCAGTATTAGTAATATCAATCATGATTTATTTTTAATTTATTTTATAATAGAGAATAATAACATTAAGACAAAGAAGTTTCAGTTAGCAATGAAGGCACTTGGAAAATCCCTGCTTCACCCAGAAAATTTCCAGGAAACCATGTTCTGACAACTTTCCATATAGTATGGAATACTTAACTTCTGAAACAGTTTTTCTGAAAATGGCAAGGCTATTTATGGTCTAAAACATTATTCACCATGAACTTGGATATAAAAACTTGGCTGGTGTTGGCCTTGACTTTTGGATTGATTTATAAAGAAAAGAAATTATGTCAGGCTACACAACAATTATGTCAGGCTATGCAACTACACATTTGTTATGGATCAGTGACTGTCTAATAAATATTTCATGTTTTTGTAGCCCAGGTGATACCTTTACTCTCCAGTCTTCAAGAGCTGAATTTATCCTCGAATAAAAATGTAGGACTCTCATCAGATCCTCTTCTGAGCAGGCTCAGGTTTTTACCAAAACTGAGATCTGTGACCATCAGCAATTGTGGCTTAGGTGAAGAGTCCCTTTCATCTCTAGGTAGGAATGTTTCTTTAAAGTGTGCCCATTCTCTGTGTATCCCTGTAGGACAAAGCATTCCCTTCTCCTTTGGCTGAACTCCAAGGATCATGGTTACATTATACCTCAGGTCCTGAATGAAAATCCTGTGATGAAACTAGTGCTTTGTGGAACCAGGTTGCAAGGCAAGAGAATTGTATGACTTCCTCTACTATACCTGAGGGGATGAAGTTCTCTTAGTCTTTTGTCTGATAGTGAGCTTTTATATACTCCTTAATTTTGGGGAGAAAAAGAAAACCATGATTTTATGTTATGCTGTAATCATAGTCTGGATGTAACATTTCACTCAGTGGGGTAAAGCTTTGACTGAGGGTATTTAACCTCACTGCAGGTGAAAATTTCAATAGAAACTTCCTGGGGTAGAGTTCAGCATGGGGCAGTGGAGGAAATGACTGCAGGGGTGGAAAAGACACTGCACAGCTGTGAAGAAAAGTCCAGTCCAACACAGGATATGTAAATTCAGCCTCTTTTGCCTACTTATTGCAAATCTCTGGATTAGTGGCCTTTGATAGGTGTTCCATATGGCACATGAAATCTTAGTATAGAGGGATCTCTCAGTTACTGTGTCTTGTGCACTTGTATTTTGTACTGTTTACTCATGACATTAAACCTGGAGTATGACTTGCCTGCCTCCAGCAGAAGCAGTAGCAAGTTAAGCTGGTCAGAGGTCCTTGCAGAAAGAGTATTATGTTTATATCACTACAGTTATGTAAGAGTGACACCATGGAAATCAGAGCTGTCAAAAGATACAAAGCATCTCACCTTAAACAGTGAGTTCACAGCAAAAAAAAAAAAAAAAAAACAACAACAAACAACCAGTGTCTTTAAATTGATATAAAATGGTTTAAAAGCAAGCTGTTAAATTAAATTAATTCAGTGCTTCAAGGCCAAGGCAATAATGTGAAGAGAAAGACAAAAACCCCTCTCCATAGAGTCCTGATAGATTCTATAGGCAGAGCCTTCATATTTTCTGACTTTTACTGGGATAAAATAATTCATTTTAAGCACAAACAATCAGGCTGTTAGGATCTTACTTACAGGTGAATTGCAGGTGAGGTGTCTGTTGAGGCCATGTTGTTTTCTCTTAGTAAGCAGAAGTTGCTGGTCTTAATCTTTTCAGCTGAGGCTGCCCTTCACCTTCCTGAACTGGAGATATTGGACCTTTCTTGGAATAAGTGCGTTGGTGGGAACCTAAAGCTGCTTTTGGGAGCACTAAAGCTTGCAATGGAGATTCAAGTGTTAAGACTGAGCAGCTGTAACCTGGTGGCTGAAGATTTGGCACTTCTAAGTAAGTATAACAAGGTATTTACTAGCACTCAAGGAACTAGGGCATTTAGATCACAATTCAGAAGGGGCTTGTTCCATGGGCTGAGCACGTTTTTGCATAAATCAAATGAAAATATGGAAAATACAGGAGTATTTTTCCCAAAAAGGACTTTCATTTTTCTGTGTGTCCTGGACAAGCCCAGTGGAAAAGCTGAAAAGGCTAAAATGCAAAGAATCTTTAAGCACTTTTATCTATAAAAAAAAGAGCATCATTTATAAAAGGTAGGGTTGGCATCTGTTTTTTATATCAAATATTTAAAGTTGCATCTGAGGAGTTTTATTTTGCTTGGATGCTGTTTTATGGCTCAGTACTTTAGAGAAAATGTCTGTGCTGACAGCCAGGAATACAGGCACTACCTGCTACCAGCCACTGGGCAGAATTAAACCAGAAATGTTTTCACCCACCTCTTAGCAGCTGCTAAGAAATACTGGAAAACAGGAACCTGATAAAGGAATAAATTCCAGGATCCTTTCAAAAACTTGCTAATTTTATACTCATTCTTATGATTCTGCGGACCTGACTCAGGGGTTTGAGTGTCTGACACTGGCAATAGATGTGTGACAACAGAAAGGCCCTGAAATGTGAAATCTGGTGAGGTGAAGCCCAAATACTTTTGACCTCAAAAACCATCACCCTTGATGGGTGTCTTCTTTGCCAATCATATGTTAAGGACCCCTTTAGGGTATATTTGGCCCTCTCACAGTGAGAGGTGACTGTTGTAGTCAGTCATGCAGCCTCACCTAGTTTTGCTTTCCTCTCTCTAAATCTCCCTGTAAAGCCTGTCTGCCTCTTACAATTGGCACTTGATGTAACCTCCTTCCAACTGACTCCAAGATTTTCAGGTTGCCACACACTTTTAACTCAGTACTCTGTTCCTTTTGAACTGCCTGTGCTTTAAGTGTTGTAAACTCCTTCAGCTGTTATAAAACTGTCTTTCTGAGATCAGCAGCAAGTGGTTTTATGTTGCTGAGGAGTTAAATCTTGCTGTTTGACTGCTGAAATGAGGTATTAAAATATCACTCCCTATTCTGAGAAGCTTTTAAAGCAGTTACCAGGATTTATTAATTGTGTTTGTGTCTGTCATCTCTCGCAGCGTCCCTGAGGCAAGATGGCCATTTGGCCAGATTGCAGAAGCTGGATTTGAGTTATAACAACAACATTTCTGATGCAGGCTGGGCTGTTTTCTGCCAAGGTTTAGGAGCATTCAAGGAACTCTCAGAGCTGGATGTGAGCCTCAGTCCATCGTCCTGCCGGGACTGCGGGCCGTGGTTCGGGGAGTTGTTGGCAGCACTGACACAGCTGCCAGCCTTGGCAGAGCTGGCCATGCAAAGATGGGCCCTTTCAGAGTCCCAGAGGAAGCAAATGGAAGGCTTTAATCAAGACAACAAAAGAAATATTCGTTTTGACTGTTGATGAAGGTTGGAGGTGTCTGGAAGGCCTTTTGGGAACAGCTCATGAACCAAGCATTGTGTGTCTCAGAAGACTGCAGTTTTTAATAATCTCTTGAAATAGTTTCACAGTTATAGAAAACTGTTATTTGACCTTCTGCAACATAGATCATTCCATTTCATAATGTTCTTTCAGTTTCTCTGGGCCATGCTTACGCTGCTTAATCTTCATGTTGTGAATATTGCCAAGGCCACTGCCCACAGAGCAGTGCTGGGTCAGAGGGACATGCAGCAGGTTTGGCCATGGAGGGAAAGGCTGGAGTTTGTGTTGATGCAGGTGGGTGGGCAGTGTGAATGTGGCCTCAGAAAATACCTCTAATGTGAAAATACTTGAAACCTCCATGTTTTATATGTTAATTTCTTCTCCCCTCAAACTTTTGCCTCTTTGTGAATTAATTAAATCCTAAGTGGGAGATTTGGCATCCATCCCAACAACTCAACATTATAGATTAGTCCAGGAAGGAGAATACAGAAGGAGCTGGTCTGCCTCTGCTCTGGCCCTTGATGCCATCTCATAGTGTAGATGAGTCCTGTGTAGAGAATCAGCATAAAATCAAGGTAAGAAACACTTAATTGGTGTCTTTACAAGTCTTAGGGGAAAGGAAAAAGTTATGGTACATTAAATCAGAGATATGTCCTGCTACTTTAACAAGAATTTTGGTTACAGAGAAATCAATATGTGCCAAATTCTGGCACAGTCACTTGTGTCATGGAGCATGTTAACCCACACGTGAGCTCCAGGACTGCAGTGGGATTATTCATCGGTAAGGTATTTTAGGAAGTAAAGATATTAGATCTTCCCACTGAGTGAGGAGTCTTAGAGAAATCCTGAGGCAGCTTGAGGGATAAAGTACTGCTCAATTAGCTCTGAGCATCTCTACATGCTGCAGCAATCTCCTGGAGGAGAGGCACAACAGGATCATTCAGTGGCACCTTCCTAACTTGCCCCCCTCAGCAAGTTCTCCCCTGCAGATATTGATCAATATTCAGCTTTCAGTCCATGCAACCCTTCCAACATCAGGGATATAACCAGCAGCTGACTGTGCTGATACCTATTGATCATTTAATCCATAATATCATGTAAGAGTCACCCTGGACTTCCTGGTTCCACTTTCAGTTCCACTTGAAAAGTGCACTTGGCTCCCCCAGTTTTGAGAGATGTGATTTGACCTGGAGTCTCTTGGTCAGGGGCAGCAGGGAATTGCTGTGTGGAATCCTAAACCTCTGAAATAAAGCAAAGAGCCCCTGTTTCATTTAGGGCTAACAAGAGAGATTTTCAAGCAGTGAGTTAGGCTAGGACAGTTGTTCTAATGAGGAAAAGCCATCATGTCTGTTTAACAGCATCTCACCAACCTGTTCTATTTATCACTTGTCTTCATGTGACTTTCCTGCTCAAATCCACCTTTGATCCAACTGGGAAATTGATCTTTTATCTGTTCTGTGAAAATTTCTCTGAATTAATCCTTTCCCTCTTAAACCTCTCTCTCCAGTTTACCTTTAATGTACATTTTCTTTGAAATCTTCCTAATTGAACTCAAGTTCAGTGTTGGGGTTTCTTGTTCTTTCATAGTTGGATTCCTCATTCTCAGCTCCAGAGCCCAGGACAGACCCACTGCTGGCAAACTCTCTCCTGCCCCTGGTACCCCTGCTCAGTTTTTGCCCTCTTATTATTCTGTCATGCCAATTGTGCCACTAAAAAGCTTTTGTTCCTTTTATCACCTCTACAAAAAATCTTGTCAATCTGACAATCTGCACAGAAATCTCTCTTCCAATGATTTCCTCCTTGGCAGTTTCTGATTCATCCTTCTCTCTGTTCCTCTTTGCCTTCACTTAGGATGAAAAAAAAAAATTCATTAGACATTTCCAAACAATCAAAACAGCCTCAGTTACCCATTGAAATGGAAAATCAGAACAGAGCCGTCCCACTTTGCTGCAGTCCCAGCTCTCTCCTGCCAGTGAGCATATTAATGAGATTTCAGTATCAGTCAAGAGCCAAACAGAAATGAGTCCCATGCCCTGGATGCAGATTCAGAGAGCACTACCTGGAGATGGAACTCTGATTCCTCATTCCCTTAGGATGCACCACCTTCCCTGAGGCAAGGGGAGGGAGAGCAGCACTGCAGTTCTGACCAGCCAGTTGAACTAAACAAAGGGTTCTGCTCCCACCCACTCTGCATTTTGAACCTGCACAGTGGCTGGCCTCAGTCCAGCTTGGTGCTCTGTGTACACTGCAAATGAAACTCAGGGCCTTAAACTGTAGCTGGGCAGTACAGAATAAAAACTAGACAAGGACATCTCATGTCTAGGAGAAACAGCTGTCTGCCTGTCAAGTGCTGTGGAAAGACATGGTTGCACATGAATTTGGCATGCAAGAATTATAGCAATTTAATGTTTGTCATGGTTCTTTTTAATAACAAAGGTGTTTGATGTGTCAGAACCAAAATCTTGGCAGAAATTGCATCCTGCAGACCCACTGCTTTCAAATAAGACTGCCATACACAGACACATCCCGAACTGTCACCAAACCATGTCAGAGATGAGCAGTACCACTAAGGCAGTGACAGCTTGCAGTCATTCAAAGTGCTGTAACTGCAGATTGTCAAAACATCAGTGAACAGTTTTGCCAAAGTGTGAAGATACTTTCAAACAGGTTTTTACACCTCTGTAAGACAGGATGGTAATGCATGTCCTGGTAGAAGTGTGTGGCCTGTCTGAAATCCTACTCCATATTTCCAAACATATTTCCAAGGTACTGATCATTTCTGGAGGTAAAGAGCATAAGTAAGGTTTATAAACTGTGATGTTGTTGAGATCATTACTAAACACAGAGACAACATGAGTTTTAAACACTGAGCTTTGATATTATTCCTGTTCTGACAGTTCTGGCCTGATGCTGCACCATGTACCTAAAGAGATTGAACCCCTTCAGTCCTGCATTTGGGAGCACCTGAAGACCATGGAATTTCCACGTAGCAGCAGAACAGGATCTTGCCCTTCTATTGTTCCTGCCTGCCATTTGCTTATGTATTCTGGCAGACATTTAATTCCTTTATCTAGTCCCAGCCATAATCTTTCTAATGACTCCAGGAGAAAGATCTCCTTTGGAAAGATACTGAATTTCTTTTCAGAAAGGTTAAGGCATTTAAAATTTTCAGTTCCTTCACCTCCACAGGTATCTAGACACAGTCATTAAAAAGATATATTATGTCAATTAAATAGTAATCTTTGGAATTTTGTTTTTAGGGAAGAAATCTCCTAAGAAAATTCTGTGGAGCTGCATTACTGTTGATAGATGAACACAGAATATTCTGCTCATTAATGTCACATTATACCTCACAGTATGGTGGAAATTTTGGCAAAGACATCTATGTTGTTTCCTGCGCTGGAAAGATTTCTTATGGGTTTAATTTTATTTCTTAGCAGAAACATTAGTCTGCTTCTTCATTTCCTTTGTATGCACAGTGCAGCGGAGAGCAATTTAAATTAATGAAATCTGAAAGTGAGTCTTTTGCATAAATTACTACTTCTGTAAATGTAACCTTCAAGAAGAAAACTGCACCAGTGGAAAAAAAATCCTTGGGAAAAAAGCATTGCATTAAATAAAAAGAAAAGTGTATTCTGAGCCCTAAAATAAGGATGTCTATGAATACTCTTAAACTTACCATAGCCCAAGGGTGCATAATTGTTCATTATCAAATGAACAGTAAATGTTCACGGAGTTAAAGACATTAACAATATCACATCCATTTTTAAACTGCCCTTTGCTCACTTTGTGACATATTGTTTCTGTGCAAATGCAGCTCTTATTTTCCCAGTGTACACAGAAAAAAAAAAGATGCAAAAAACTGCAGTAGTCCCTCCAGTCAAGATTCCATCTTTATGATTCAACACAAAGGTCAGTGTTTCCACGTTCTTGCTCTTTTCTCCCTGAATAATGAGGTACCCAGGCTTGGGCGTGTACGAGTGCAATGTCCCTTCTCACTGTGGTAGGGAAAAGTGACACTTGGTTGTAATGGAGAACTCGGATTGTGCAAAAGGGAGGTATCAATAAAATATAAAATAAAACAAAGGAACAAATACATTTTTCATAGTGCACATTCCTTTAGGAATAGCATCAAAGCATTTTTCACTCAGATCTAGCATCCTGAGCTGATTAACCTGGTGGAGGATGCAGGTGCAGTGTATAACGTGGTGTTCCTCACATAAACACGGGAAAGGGAAGGCCAGCAGTAGAGCTGGTGTGGGATCTCCTCCAGGCTGTCCAGACAGTCTGAGCACCCTTTGTCAGGGGGATTCTTCAAACTTGCTGGAAGTTTGTGCAGGAGATTAGGAGACAGACCCAGCACAGACAGCTCCCGGCGGTGCTGCAGTGCAGGAAAATGGAGCCCACCCCCTCCTGCCCAGGAGGGCAGCGGTGAAATCACCAGAGGGATTTATTTGCTGGAAAGGGTCAGCGCAGGAATCTTTGAGGGAGCAGCTGATCCGTGTAAACATGGACAGCTTTGCAAAGGCTCGTCTGAGACCAATTCCGTGCCCAGGGTCTGAGCAGCACGGGGGGCTCAGGTCCGCACAGGGGAGGGACCCCGGGGGACTCCTGGCAACCCCTGCCCGCTGCCTCCTGCTGCCGGCCCAGGACACCCTCCCCGGGAACCGGCTCCGGACACCCGCCCTGGGAACGGGCTCCGTTACCGAGCTCAGCTCGGAGCAGCCCGGTTACCGAACTCACCGCGGGCCGGTCACCGCAGGCTGAGCTGGGGACAGGGGAGAGGTGGCCATGGCTCAGGTAAGGCCTGCAGGGCTCAGCTGCCACACGGATCACTTCTCTGTTAGCTCAGATACTTTTATCTCTGAGTTTATTACAGAATATACTGAGCTGGAAGAAGAATATTCAAGTTAAACTCTGAAGTGAATGGCCCACCTTGGTATAATTAGCGCCGTGCTCTAACCAACTACAGCACATTGACAACAAACCCACCGTTTTCCTCTTGCTTTTGCTGTATCTTACTCCAAACCACGACCTGTAACCCTTTCCAGACCGAGCTCACTTGTATTGCTATGCAGATCTCTTCTGGTTGCTAGGCTGCCAAAATGATACAATAACACTTGGTTTTGTTTTCCAGCAGGTCATGTCGGTTCTTCCAGATCTTCACCTGCATTATGTGCAGACCTGTCAAAATTTGAGCCAGCCTGAAAACCCCTTCATTGCTCATGTGCTTCAAGAAGCTGATAAAAATGCTGAAATGTAAGAAAATAAACGGGGTGTTTCAGATGCTTCTGAAAGCATTAAACGGGGTAGCAGGATGAGGAATTGAAAAATGACAAAGTTCATGCAGTTTCAGGCTTAAACACAAATCAAATTTAACATTTACTGCTGAAGTTCTGGTTTGACTCATCTTGACATCATCTTGGCAGAAGTTTGTAGCTATATATCCTTTCTGGGCAGCTTTACAAGCAAAGAAATAAAAAAAAGTGAAAAATGTACAGGAAGGTGCCTTTCTGTCCCCTAAAGAAGCCAACCCCAATGTTTAGTCATCCTAACTCCCTTCTTTGTGTCTCTCTCCTGTTTAAAAATCCTCAGCTGCAGTCAGTTACCTTCCAGCTGGTCATGCTTCCCTGAGTTGTCTCTGAATCTTGCCAAGTTATTAACCTCCTAAATTCTCTCATTAAAGGTCTGGGTATTGCTTTTTCTCATGGATGGTGCTGGGATCAAAGTTAATTGTCCTTTTTGGGGAAAAAACTGAGAAAATGAAATGGTTTGTGTCAGGTTTTGATACTGAGGGCAGGATAAAGTAAATAAAGGAAAGAGGGCAAGTAAAAAGAAGATGATGAGGTAACCTCTGAGTTAATCTTTATTTCCATCTGCCTTCCCCTCATCTTGGTTATTCCTGCTTTCAGTGCTGAGCAATGCCTTCAGAAAGAGCAGTGCTGAGGTACTGCCTGGATCACATCACCTGTGGTGGTATTACCAAAGCAGAGGCAGCAGATAGCCCTGTGCTAGAGCTCCAGGGAGGGAAGGCACGGGCACACCTCTGGTCTGGAGAGAGAATTCATTTGTATCTATCATTTTACTTCTCCCCATGTGCTTACATTTTTATGTTACTGCAGAAGTACAAAAGGAATCACATTAAAATTAGCTGGAAATAATCACCTGGTGCCTGTGCCAAGAGTTACAGATGATGATCTTGGAGTTCTTGTCTCTGTCTTAGGCCAAGCTGCCTTTGTCACAGGTAAAGTTTATTCCCTGTGTGTTTGACATTGTTGTGCTAATACAAGAAAACATGATCAGTCTTATTTCAGCCTTAGTTCATCTTTGTTTCTTTTTGTTCAGAGATCAGTTCAATGTAGATATGCATCTGTCACGTTCCTTATTCGTCATCTTTTTCAGGTTTGGATCTTGCCTATAATTTATTGACTGATGCTGGAGCAAAGACCATGGCAACATTCCTCCAGGTGCCAAGAGATGTTTATCTTTCAGCAACTTGTAATTTATTTGTCTGTAGTAATATTTATATTGGGGACAAGAATGAGCTGGTTTGGCAAAATACCAATGACTTTGACTATCACTAGAACCTCAGATTATAGTCTCTGTGGAGATTTTTAATTTCTGGTGGAAGGCCTTTGGACATTTGGCTGTGGTGTCCTGAGAAAAGAATGATGGAATAAACTATGGGGCTTTTAGGCTCACAGTTCAGTTCAACAATGGGGGTAATGGTTGTGCCAGTGACTTTGTTTCAGCTATTTTATAATCTTTCTTAGCCTTTTTATAGGCCTAAACATAGGGAATTTTAATGCAGCCTTTTTGTCATTGTAAGCACTGGGATATAGGTGGAAAATAGTGAGCTATCAGCCTGTGCCTGTGTTCCTAGAATTTGAGGGCCCCTGTTAGGTTCACAAAATGCCTGAATTTGTGCATCTGAGCTTGGCCCCCTGCCTCATGCACAGGGTTCCTGGGTGGTTCCTCAGGCCCCATGAGGGCCCTCCCATGATAGATTTTATGTCTTGCCCTCATCACCTGACATAATTTGGCATTCTTTAACTACTTCTCCAACTCATGAACTGCCTGAAATGCTGCAAAGGGCAGAGTTTTGTATGTGTATCTCCTTTTTGGAAAATACAGCTGTGTTTTGGGAAAAAACTCTCATTGCTTCCTGCTTTGTTTGCTCCCAAGGAAAACTCCACTCTGCAGTATCTGAACCTGATGTTCAATGACATTGGCACAAGTGGGGCAGAGCTGATAGCAGGAGCACTCTCTGTGAGTATTTGCCTGGGAGATTTAGGCAATGGCATCTCCTTTAATCTTTTTGCTTTTGATGACCAGTACTGGCTGTGCTGCCAACATCAGAGCTGGCTGAAAGGAGCCTCTGTCTTTGCTCCATTCAGCATGTTGCTGTGTCACAGGGATTGCCTGGTTTCCCAAGGCACACTTCAGAAATCAGATTTCACACAAGAGAAAGTTGCACTGTGCTGCCATTAATACTTCATTATCTATAAAAAGACATAATTGTTTATAAAAAGCACAACTATTGCAACAGGGTTTTTCTGTGTGAAAAATGCTATGCTACAGGATATATAATGCCATCATTATTTTCCTTTTTTTCCCCAAAAAAATTAAATTAAATTTGCCTGTACTTTGACATCAATATTTGTCTTGATTCAAGATGTCTGAGACATGTTTTCAAAACTTTGCCTTACAGCAGTACCACAAACCCAAGTTTGTTATTTTTAATGTGGTTTCCCGAGGAAATGAGGCTTGTGTGTAAGATTTGTTGTGTTTGTGAAAGGAGACTCACATGAGTTCTTTCTTCCTCCTTCACAGTCTTTGAACCCTGAACTGATTTCAACTAAATTTGACAGGCTTCCAAAACGCTAAGGCTGTGCACTAGATGTATAATGCTGGGCTCATACAAGGCTTACCAGATTTAAATTAGTATTAAGGCAATTTACATTTAAGATGCCAATTTAGGAAGAAATATTTGCCTGGATTATTTTCATGAGTGTGATGAAATTCATGAACTTGGGAAAAACAGAAGTTTTCAAATAGAGGAGTTTTGCTTGCAGACTCGTATTTGGTGCCACTGAGGGGAGCCTGAGCCAAGAGCTGAGCCAGTGTTATCACTTGGAAGCAATTCTTCTGGAAGGTTGTTTTGTCTCTGTGTGATAAAGAGCAGAATTCACATTAAAAAACAGGACAGTGTTGTTTTCCAGGCCATCTTAAAGGAATATATATATTTTTTTAAATTTTGTCTAGAGCAATCAAAGTCTTGTGCACCTGAGAATGACTGGAAACAAAATAGGAAACCAAGGTGGGATGTTTTTTGCTTCAATGCTAAAAATTAACTCAACCTTAAAGAAGTTGGATCTTGGAGACTGTGATGTGGTGAGTAACCCAATAAAATTATAAGCAATAAGACATAAGTCTTTCAAGGGAATTACAAGAGTCCTGCAGTGCTTAATTAGGGCGAAATGCCATCTGTTGTCATTGATTTTGTGACAGCCAGAGGTAACAGGATATATAATATTGCAATGTGTGCTTGGAAAAGCACATAGCATAAAGCACCTGTGAAGTCAGACCTGGGGATATCTTAGATCCACTGTGTCTCTCTAGGAATTCAAGTGCTTGGCTTGCACATTTTCTGGTTTTTTTTTTCTGCTGCGCCTTTCTGTTGAGCTAAGTCCTGTATAATTCATTCTGAAGAATGGACTTCTCATTCCCTGGAGAATCTTTTCCTTCTAAAGTGAGCAGTGCTGCAACCCCTGAAAGTCACTCATCCCATAGCTCTGCTGCTCCTCTCAGAGCTTGACCCATAAAGGACACAAGCACAGCAGTGCTGAATTGAGTAGAAAAGCACCCAGTTTACTCTTGGGCAATGTGGTTCCTCCTGGAGCTGGGCACTGAGACTTCCAACACTGTGCACAGGGAGACTCAGGAGGTTGTGGATTGCTTTTAAAAGCCTACATTTGTCTCCTGGAAATTCAGAATTTGTTTCTGAGCCAGAAGGGGAAATACCCCTTAGAAAGTGTGATGGTGTTATGAATACATGAACAAGGGAAGTGTAGGCAGTGTAGGATTTATTCAAAAGCTTGGTAGGGAGTTGATAGAGTTGGTTTAAAATGAGATGGCTTTGGGTACAGCCCAGCCTACTTGAAAAGTAGCATAAAGATAAAATAGAGGGCAAATTAGAAGGATATTTAAAAAAAATCTAAATTTGCCTGATTCATACTAAATATGAATTTACTTGGTGGATAAATATTAGGGTAACACACATAAGCTGATTTTGCCTCATAAATCAGGGAAATCAAAATATAGGATCAATTGAATGGACAAGTACTTTTCAGATCCGTTATTCTTGCTTTTTATTTTCTGAGTTGCCAAGTCATTTGTACTGCTTAGTCTAATTTCACTCTGCTATTCCGTAGGCAGCTGGCATTTTTATTATCAGAAAATCTGTTATGTGTCTGTAAGCAGTTGCCTGCAGTAGTCCCATCTCTCTACTTCCAGAGTAGATGAAGGCAGAAATAATAGTAATGGCAATTTGGTAGCTTGATCTATACACTGAACATGTTTCTTTAAAGACTTTACTTTCATTTCCAGGGCCTGAAGTGTCTGGTAGCCACAGCCATAGCCCTGACTCAGAACAAATCACTCAAAGCCATAAACCTCAATCGTCCTTTGCTATCCAGCCAACAGGTATGTGAGTGACTGTGGAGTTAGTTCAGAGAGAGGGGCATAAGTCAAGTCAGTACTAATGTATTTATGGACATTTTTTCTGAACTAAACAGGACAACTTTGAACAAACTTCTTTTGTCTTAGAGTGGCAGGACATATTTTTTCCTACAGAAGTCCTGTTGCATTTGCATACAATTAACAGAATCTTTAAGGTTGGAAAAGATCTTCAATATGAATAAAAACTTTGACCAATTCATTCTTGTATGAAATAATTAGCATCACTACAAAATACTTTCAAAAGTTAGCAAAGACTGACTCAGTTTTTTAAGAGCAATAGCAGGGAGGGAAACTGATTAGACATCATTAAATGTTGATGCTTCACTGACTTGCAGAGATACAGACAGTACTGCAAAACTGTAAATATCTCTTAAATATCTCTATAGTATTTTTCTTTTTTTTTTTATTTTTAGCTTTATCATAACATGTTGTTTTATGGTATTTTTATATAATATACAGAACAGAATGATCAACACTACTGATGACCAGACCTTGCAGTTAGTTGCATAACTCCCTTTTACTGAGGTACAACTGTATCTTATCCTAAAGTCCAGCTTAATAAAATTGAGTGTATGTTTCTAGGAAGAGACCACAGTTCATATAGCTCAGATGCTGAGGACTAATTCTTCTCTTGTGGAGCTACACTTGGGCAAGCATGAAATGAAAAACTTTGGTGTAGAGAGACTGTGTGATGCCCTGTATCAAAACTCCAGCCTGAGATACCTTGACCTTAGCTGGTGAGAGTGATTAAATGTGGCACATTAGAAACTAATTTTCTTAGCAACTTAAAAAAAAAAAAAATTAAAATGTGCTTCTCTCTTTCAGTAATAACATATGCTGGGATGGTGCTAAATTTTTGGGAGAGCTACTAAAAAAGAACCAAACCCTGGAGATCCTGGATCTTGATGCAAACCGAATAGAAGATGTTGGAATAATTTACCTGAGCGAGGCCTTGGCAACGCGGAACAAGACTCTGAAGGCGTAAGTACTGGCACAGCTCCCCCAGAGACTGCAGGTAAGAAACCTGCACTTTGCACTGGCTGAAATGCATCACAGCTCTGTGTCTTCATGTTGATCAACACAGGAAAGTCAGGAAGTTCCAAATGTTTTAGACAATTTTTCCTTCTTGGGGAAAAAAAGCCCATGAGAGATTGGGTGGGATTTCTTTACTAAGCATTGTGTCTGCTGCCATTTGAGCTGCTCCAAGACTTGTGAGACACCCTGGGGTGCTGGAGGTGAGCCCCAGGTGTGCTCAGAGCTCTCACAGTCACTCTGAGAGGGTGAGGCAACTGATCTGTTCATTCTTTCTGCATCTTTGAAGCGCAGGTCCCGGTGGCGCGCAAATGAAAACAAGAGCTGCAGGCCTTCAGAATTTTGAGATAATCAGATTCCTCGCTGGGATAAGGCACTATATTTGTTGGTTCTGATCTTCCAACACTTAAGAAAATCCTCTGTTTAAGTTCGCTTCCGGGTGAACCCAGAAGAGCTGTAATCTCTCCATCAGGGTGTCTTTTGCAGCCGCGTTAAACCCCAGCCGGCAGGACATAAAAGCTGATCAAAGGTGTTACCTGAAGCCATTAGTTTTAAGTAGCAGACTGAGGAGGTGGCAGCTGCGAGATGCCTCTGAAAGCCTCGCAGGTTCACTAATATAAAAATAACTGCCACTCCACAAAGATCAAAGCTTAGCCTGGACAAGTGCCAAGGCTTGGGCTTCAAAGCAGACTAGAGATGAGACCTGGCCACCATGCAGCAAAGACACTGACACTGAAGAACTCAGTAGTGAACAACCTGGCTGCAAGAGTCAGGAAAATGCCTTGAGAAATATAATAAGTCCAGAAGCCAGCTGCCTTTGGCAACATGAAAAGGATATTAGAGTAGGACTGGCTTTGATACAAATAAATTATTATATTATAAAAAGTTCTCCATATAGAACAGTAAGACTAATTCATGGTTAAATTCTTAATATTAACCAAGAGATGGGAATTTATGATGTGGTACACATTTTCTCTGTTTTCTAGGTTGTCCATTGTAAGCAACAATATAACTGGCAAAGGACTTGTAGCTCTTGCACAGGCAATGCATTCCAACATAACACTTTCTCATATTTACATCTGGGGGAACAAATTTGATAGAAGCACCTGTGCGGTAAGTGTTTGGCTCTGAACTCATCTGAGAAGGCTGGGGTTCGATTGTTCTAGTTTGTCTTTCTGTTGTGGGGATGACTACAGCAATTAGTGAACAAGACACTTGATTTATATGGGCTTTTAATGTGGTTATAATATGGTGTTGCTGGGATGAGACTCCCTGGAGATCAGCACTCTGAAAGGACGAAGTGCCATGTGTTGCCTTGCAGAGCCTTCACCGCAGTCCGAAGGGAGCACCACATGTTAAATCCCCGGTTTCCTTCATTCCAGGCATTCTCGGAGCTGATCACGTTGGAGCGCCTGCAGCTGGGCTGTATAGATGTGGCTCCCTACAAGGTGGACGGGGAGATTCGCCTGGCAGAGCTGTCCCACGGGCTGGCCAAGCACCGCTACTGGAGCCCGCGCTGCGCAGCCGTGGACCCCGGCGCCGCCAACGCCAGCCTGGCAATCGTTGCTGTCTCGGAGTATTTGTGAGCGAGGCAGCATCCTGGGACACTCCTGGAATCCTCCTGGAGCCTTCCCAGAGCCCGAGCTTTCCCTACCTGGTTTGTAGTAAATAGGTTATACCAGTACCACACTTGCTGCATGTTGTTTCTTTCAGGTTTGAGTCTAGCAGGAAATTACACCTGCTGCTTGAAATGGCAACAGAGAGAAAGTATTAAAACAAACGACCTCAAAATTTGTTGCTAAATCATGCTCCATCTATTAAAAGTCTGTAACTATGAAAAGATTTGTACCCAGGCAGAGCAGGCTGACAAAAGCAATACCCAGGATGGCTGAAAGGCAGCAGATCAGCTATCCTGCAGAGTCAGATTTCTGCTGAAGCTGAGAGCTTTGGGTAAATCCATTTGTTAGCACTGTTCTCCATGAACTCTTTCCTTTTCCTTAGCAATTGCATCCTTTTGATCTTCCAGCAGTGACTTTTTTTAAACCAAGGTAAGTGAACTTAAGGACTAAGCCATGGCCATGCTAGAACTTTAAGCTGGTGAACCCAGTTTGCTGGGATATACATAGAATTTTGATTCAATTGCAGCACATACTTGTTTCTCATACACCACCAAATCTGATGCCATCATTTCTTCTCATCTCATGAAAACTGCCTAAAAACATTTGTATCATTGTAGCCCTGAGGCAATTCTACACACGAGTAAGACAACACATGCATGTAATGGTAAACGTTGTGTAATGGTTTGGACAGACTTTGTGTAAGTTAGGGAATCATTCTGCTGGTTTCCTTTTTCCATTCACTCTGCTCATTCCTGTAGAAATGACTTAATTTATGTTCCTAAACAGAAAAAGTCACCAAACAGTACAGCAGAGGTTTGCTCCAAGCCTTTCATGAATGCAATTCTCAGCCCCTCTAAATGCACCTGTTAAATATTAGCATAAAGTACCAGAATGATCTGTGAGTGTATGTACAAGAGCAAAGCATGAGGGGGAAAATGCAAGAAAGTAATTTCAGTACAAATAGCTGGGAAACTGCTGCTGTTCTGACTCTGCATTATCACTGTGGTAGTGTCCAAGATGTTTGGACACCTGTTCCCCAGCTGAAATGACCAGGGCCATTGTGAGGACTGGTGTAGGTGGAGGTTTGCTGTTGCTTGGTTGGTTTGTTGTTTTTTTATTTTTCATTGGCCCCACCCCAGACACAAATTACTCAGGCTCTTGCTCCAAGAGCCCCTGGTATCCTCAGGGATAAGCCCAGAGCAGGAATGTTTGTTCTGGACACCTGCACAGGGCCCTCCCAGCCTACAGCACAAAGTCCATACATCACCCTGTGAACACCCAGCTCTAGAGAGGAACTTGTATTTTAACTCTTGTTCAGCAGGAAGGATGCAGCAACAAGAACTAAAGCTGGGGACACACCTAACATGGTGGTTTAAAAAGAATCTGCTATGAGCAGATTTTTCCTAAATTCCTAAAATAATTCCAAATTCCTAAATTTTGAAATAATTAGATGAGCCTGTGTTGGTACTTTTCTGAGTGCTGCTGCTCTGGCTCATTGCAGATAGTGTGTCAGTACTGACACACTGGTGACAGAATTTCTTGCTAAAAACACCACTACAAGACTCAGGTATTGTTTCTTTCTTTTCCTTGTCAGGTATATGAAGCTCAGTCTATTTTCAGTGTTCAAATTAAGTCTTAATTTACTTGTATGAACGACATCTGTTAATCTGAGGTGGTAACAGGTACCCAACTCTACCAAAGGCAGTATTTTGGTTTTAATGATGTGATAAGATGGCAACAATATCACAGTCAAAATATGTCAGGTAAAATGGCATCTAAAAGTGCTGGTGTATGTGTTTGAAGTATTTGCACTCCATCTGAACCCTTGTTTAACAGCAGCTTGTTCAGCCCATAAAGCCCTCTTCATTACTGACAATATCCATAAAAACAGCTCATGTGTTAGTTTTCTTTGATATTCCTTTGTAAGAAAGGGCTGCAGAGTAACTCCTACCAAATTCTGTATAAACAGCTTCCTGCAAACTAAAACAATTATTTGTGCAAAACCCTGTAATGCTTAAAGAGGCCTGCGCCAGAGACTTTTATTTCTCCCTTCCTTTGACCTTGAGATTCTTAGAAGATGTATCTTGTGTTCTTTGGAATGATTGAATTTACTTGGGCTAGATTATTTTTGCCATGTTCTTCTGAGTTATTCAAAGGCTAGAGCAAGCATAATCCTGCTCTGAAAACAATTTTTTCAGCTTTTAGACCTCACTGTACCTTGCTGAAAGGCAGCATTTTTCCCCCAGTTTTAGAGGGGAAGCAAATGAAGGCAAGTGACTGATCCAGCAGGGCAGGGGTGCAGCAGAGATCCCCCAAATTCTACTGTGTGCTCCAGGGGCCCCCATGGTCCTTGTGCCATTGTAGTGACAGGGGCTGTGTCTGACTGGTTCCCTCCTGCTTTTGTTGCTACCCCTTGCAATTATAAACAGGAGACACAAGGTGAGGGAAAATTATAAAACAAGTTTATTAAAGTCTAACATAAAACACTTCAGGCTAAATATGTACAACTCCCTCCCTTCCCAGGGGATTATAAAATTGAGAGTTGAGGTATATACAAATAACAGAGGAAAAATTGTATATACATGGCAGATACTTTAAAAATAATTTAACAAAAAAAATCAGTTATTAGTCCTTATCTGAACTTAGTTCTGCAAGGCTTATTGAGCCTCTTCGGGATGACAGCCCTGAAATCCTTCATGTGGGACTTGTCTGTACTTGAAAATTGCTTTGTAGCACATGATTTCAGAAAGTTTGTCATGCTTTGTGCCCACTTAAAGACACTAATTTAGAAGTAAATGTGATACAAGGAGCTATTCTCACCTAAGTACTTTCAAACAGTCAATTTAGAGACTTAGAGATGCAGATAAGCTATTCAGGCAAAACTTGCACCAACTTCAGTGCAAAATTGACTGAAACAGCAGTGTGACAAAACATGTCATATTCTTTGTATTACTCTTCATAGAATTATTGAAATTCCTTCTTTTCTTTTACAAGGACACAAGCCTAAAAAGTTTCTATGCTCTCCCATATTAATCCCTTACAGAAATTACCAATACTGTAATAAGCCTTGTACTTCAAAATGGACCCAGAACCCTTAAGCCCAGGACTTACATGTGCAGCTGATTTCCATGCAACTATTGGCAAAAGGTACAGGTGTAGGTTCAGACCTACAGCCTGAACATACCTACAAATATATCTATATATATATATATATATTTATATATATTTATTTATTTAAAATCTATATTCTAGTAAATGAATACAGTTGGTAGAGATCATACCTCAGCAGCTGAGATATCTTCACAAAAGATGAGGATAAAAATCAAGATTTTCAGATGGGGACTCAAGAGTGCAGGTTGCTAAATTATTGCTCCAAGACAAAACTACAAGCCTGTGTATTCTATTAAGAAAGGTTAAAATTGTTGTCTTGTAAAAAATAATGAATATCTTCTTGTCTATAAAGAAAACTAAACTACTAATAAAGCAACTGTTACTGTTATAAGTATCTAAACAAATCCTGTATAAATCTAAGCACTGTATTTTTTAAAAAAGTCTGAAATCTAAGAATACTGTAATAAGCTATAATTTTAGAAATATAAAACCAGTCCAAACAAACACTGTTATGGAATGCATTTTCTATGTAGGAATGTAGTTATTGTTTAGGTTTCTCTCCTGAGCTATTCTCTCTCCTGGTCATTTATCCTGGATGCTTATCCTGAGCTGCTTTTCCTCAGGAACCAGAAGCACATCATTAGGTTGTCTTCCAAAGCTGTTTAAATATGCAAGTTACCAGTTGTACAGCGTTTTCTTTCTCAGTATTCATGACTAAACCTATGTCTATCCCAAGATTTCTACTCTACTTCCAGAGAGAGACAGCAAAGAGGAAGCTCAGTACAAGCTACACACAGTCAAGATCCTGATTTTGTGGTTCTTCAGTCTTAAAAGGCTGAAGAATCCCTCAGGGGCTACACCAACAACAGAAGCTGAAAGAGACAAGAGGGGAGACAAAGGGAAATGCCAAAAATAAAATACCAGAGAACTTTATCCTTTGTCTTTTTCCAGCATTATGAACATAAGCTGTTCGTTCATAAGTGCTGTGGGACAGACAAGCAGGCAGGGAAATTAAAGGCCCTGCAATAACTCTCTCCAATGGGGACAGCGTGAGAGATTCCTGCATTAGGGATGTTCCTGTTGAACATGGCTGTACTCCTGCTGGCCATGGTAGGCTTCATCAGCAAATCTACCATATATTAAAGCATAAAATGTCACCAAGCAGCAGGTTATAGACATGCCCCACACTAAAATGATCAACACAAAGCAGCAAAAGGTCTACTACTTTACAAATACAAACATGGAGGAAGAGAAAAAAAATACACACTCAGGAGTCAAGGGAAAATTTTCAGACTCTTTAAATGAAATCCTTCAAGAAATTTTTCACAAGTCTGTTTAATTAAGGTGCAGATTAATTATTACTCCACATAGAATGGAATCAGTTCAGAGGTATCTTCTACGCTCTTCTATTTATCAGCGTCTGGACAAAGGCATCGGTGGAAATAAATGCTAGCACCAAGTAAATAACCAACAAAGGACAGCTTTAAATGCATTGTTGGTACAGTATCATGACTGCTTCATTACTGTTTGATGATTACATAAATAATGCTTACAAGTGTTAATGGCACAAACTGGCAAAATGGAGTAGAAAAGTACTTCTACTGTTACCTAGTCTTTTATGACTCTACCAAGACATTAAAATGTTGCTTTTTAAATATGTCTGTTGATAGTAATAAAGTCTGTCTTTACCTGGGCCTAGCTAGGTACCAGTTTTGTGCAGTTACTGTGGGCAAGTGACATAAGAGGTAAAACAGTACAAAAAACTTTAATTAAAACAAATCAGTCAAATTCTAACAAAACCTTTCCTGGAAGAATATCAATCTGCTCTGTTGTATTAAATCTTCAATGCCACCTCATGTAGTGTTCACTTACTATTTTCACAGTGAAGGGTAGGATTTATCTCCTCTTTTGTACCTCCTGTCTAGCACAAGAAGCAGAACTACAGCAAAAAAAAAAAAAAAAAAAGGATTATCATGCCTCACTAATTAACTCACTGCATCTTTTCGCCTCATCTACAACATGCATGTCCCAGTTCTCCTTTTGTTGCTATTTGTGCCAAACCCACAGTGTTTTAAGGATGTGAAAAATAAATCTGGGACAAGATACAACAATGTTGGATTCACTTCAAACAAACAAAGGCAATTTGTTGGAAAGAAGACCCAGGAGTATCCATGCCATTAGGACCCTCCCACTTGCCACACTTCAGACAAAAATTAACCCTCCTTTACTTTTCTTGTCAGGAAAATACACCCAAACCTTTCCCTCTGGTCAGGCTCCACCTGAAGGTGGTACTTCTGGCAGCCAGCAGCAAATCTATGCAAGGACCTCAGCAGAGCACTGACCTGCCTTCACCATGGATCATTCTAGCACCTTGCAGTGCAGGCTTACTATTACATCCAAATTATGATTTTTCCCTACACCTCTGGGTTAATCTTCCTAAACTATCAACTATGGCTTAAAATATCTGTTCTCAAATGACACTGTGACACATTGAATCAGCAGGAACATGGGAAGAGAACTCCAAAGTACATTAACACATGTAACAGAGAATTCTTAAGGCAGGTGTGTTGCCAGAATCATCTCCTGGAAATCAGTGTTAATCACAAATAGAAATCTGATTGTAGATTAGCACAATCCAGCACTGCACAATGGAAATGCCTTAGAGGTGTCTTTACACAGAGAAAAGCAAAGAACATGTCCAATTCAGAGAGAATGACTGGTTGTTTGATTATGTTCATCTTACCAAACATTTCCAAGTTCACTACCAAACTACCTGGATGGCTCTGCACTGCTCTGTCAGTACAACTGCTGCAGGAAAATGAACTGAGGTTCTGAATATCCTGTCACAGCAGATCTCAGCAATGTTTCTGATGAAGGGGACTGGCTCCCTGTCACAGGGAGCAGCAT
Source organism: Serinus canaria (assembly GCF_022539315.1). Taxonomy (NCBI): domain Eukaryota; kingdom Metazoa; phylum Chordata; class Aves; order Passeriformes; family Fringillidae; genus Serinus; species Serinus canaria. The sequence continues at coordinate 3,848,607 of NC_066323.1, read as the reverse complement.
CTGATGGTCTTCAGTCCCAATGGGGAGAGGAAGTGCTAAAGACATCTCAGACGGTTTCACATCTATGGACTCTGATAAAGGACTTTTCTGACTCTGAATGGATTCTTGTTCGTTGAAAGAATTATCAAGTGCAGTAGAATCAGGGGAAGTTTCAGGTCCTGTGGAAACAACAACAAAAAAAAAAAACCAGAAAGAAATGTTCAAAAGCTCATGCAGAGATTCGGCTCATGCAGAGATTCTGTGAATTCCCTTTCCAATAACTGTCAGAGCCAACAGCTGGTGTGTCACAGGCTGCCTGGGCAGCTGGGATATTGGTGCTGCAAAGCCAGGCCAGCTGTAAGTACAGCATAAGCACTGGGAATCACATCTGCTGCTGCTTGTAGTGTGACAACTGGAAGGATGATGCATTCCAACCTGATCTCTACTTGGCATGATACAGAAGATAACAAACCCTTAACATCCCAGTGAACACAGTATCTTTGGAAAAAATGTAATCATGGAAGTTTCCTTGAGATTTTCCACCCCGGAAAGTCTCAGAACCAGAGCCACATCCAAGCATTCTCCTTTAACTGAAACAGCAGTGTACAAAGTATCATTTGTCTGTAAACTTCTTTGGAAGACAACATTTCTAAACTCCATTCCAGCTGGATACATTACAGATTTTATCTAGTCACTTGAAAAATTACCTGCTACTCCTAATTGAAACCCAGTTAGTGAGTTCCTTGCTGCCTTCCTGCTGGAATGCAGCCAGTCACTGCTCCTGGATGCTTCTGTGACTAAGCCACATCAGATATCTGACCCTTCCTCTACCAAGGCATGCTCCAAAGTCTGTTATTCCAGGGCTGAGGCACTCCTGGTCGCCTGCTGTCTCTCCACAAGAGCTGGCCTGCCTTGGCAGCTCTCCCAGACCACCCCTCCAGCTCTGCCAGGCCCTCTCCACACTCAGTGCTGCCCTGCCCTCAGCACTGGCTTCCTGCTGCTCTGGGGCTTTCCTAAATTCCAAGCTGTCTCTGCATATGGATCATTTTCTCACCCTCTCCCTCCCGATCAGATGTACACAGACACCATTTATTCCCTCTTCCATATGACACAGGCAAGGCATTTATGGTCAATACACAAGGATGGACAGAGAACAAGGAGTATGGAGCCAGTGCTGAACAAGGCTGGATACAGATGCTTTCAGCTCTAAAAACAACTACTAACCAAATTCCTTTGTTTTCTAATTTTAGCCCTGGATGAGCAAAAATATTTATTCAGCATGGAAGGCAAAAGAGCTGATGTGCTTTCTAAACCTTTCTTTGCACAAGGAACTCACCTGTGTGAACTTTCGTTTTGTGCTTCTTAAGATTTTTTATATCTGTGTAGGAATTTCCACACATTTCACAGATAAATGGTCTTTCACCTGAAAAAAATTGATTTGGCAGTGAGAACAATCTTGATGTTGAAAAAAAATACAGTTAGAGACACAGGATAACAGATTTCAACGTTCTACTTTGGAATACAATTTTGTAGCTATTACTTTGCTTGTATCTCTATTAAAATAAAATTATTTCTAGAATAATAGTTTAAAAAAAAGCAAGAGGACAAAGCCTCGACCATACATCAACACCTAGGCTGTGGCACAGATACTACTCTGAAGGCAATTAAAAAATTAATGAATATTTTCTTTACATTATGTTAACCCAGAGATACATAAATTAAGAAACCATTCTACTTTCAAGTACAGACCAATACAGTGTATTTTAAAGGCAAAAGTGTAAAAGTGGATTATAATTTATGGTACAGGAAGCAGCTTGTCTGAAAACTGACCTGTATGGGACCGAAAATGTTTATTGAGCTCTCCAGAGGAAATAAAACTCTTTTCACAAATGCCACAGATATATGGCTTCTCTCCTAAAGGAAACACAAGCACATTGTTATTTCAATACTGTCATGGTTTGACCCCCTGTGTTCTCAGAGGCGTATCCATGTCTTCAGTGGCCACACCAGGTGCCAATATTCAAATCTGAGCACTGACTGTTTGACCACAACCTTCCAAAAAACTCACTTCCTTATCAACCCAGGACAAACACATAAACCAGAAGACACATCAAGAACAAAACAAAACGAAATAGAGATAATGTCCAGTGGGACAAAGTGCTCCCGAAACTGGAATCAGAGGAAAAACGACATGAGGAAGGAGCTGGATGACAATGCCAAGGTGGATTTCTGGCTCGTGCCCCTCTCCAGGAGCCTGCAGTACCTGTGTGTTTGCGGGAGTGGGTGATGAGCGAGCTGGACACGGCGAAGGCTTTGCCGCAGCTGTCACACACGTAGGGCTTCTCCCCGGTGTGCCGCCGCACGTGGTACGTCAGCGTGCTGGCCTGGGCAAAGCGCTGCCCGCAGCGGTCACACACGTACGGCTTCTCCCCGCTGTGCTTCCTGCAACAACACGGCCCGTCAGTAAAAATGCGGGTGCTACAGTGGTAGGTATTGCCCATCTCTGGTCCCCAGCAAGCCTCTCCTGTTGAAAGGCAGGCTGAGTTAACATTCAATGCAGTCAAACCTCCACTCAACACTCACCGCAGCTGGCTCAGTGATAGAGGCAAGAAAGGTTTTTTTGCAAGAAAGTTTTTTTTGCAAAAAAGGTTTTTTTGCAAGGGTTTATTCCAGCAGAGTAACATTGTCACTGAAGGACAAACCCAGAGAAAGAGGAAAACCACGTGGAGCAGGCAGCTTATAAAGGGGAAGGAGTGGGGAGCGGGGCTAAGGGGTGGGCAGAGGGGCCTGGTCTCCAGGGGTAGGGGGTGGCCACCAGGGGTACCAAACCAGAGACAGGGGAAGGAGAAACCAGAGGAAGTTGAGACACCAAGTCCATGGGGAGACTGTTTTTCCCTTTGGGAGGGATGACTCCATGGTAAGTAGTTAATGTTTCCAGGGCTGAGGGCTTGGGGATTGACCAAGGGGGGAGAGTTCATGGGATGCCACACATGAGCAGCACCCGGCCTGAGGGATGGCTGCAGGGAGGGCTCTGTCCCCTGCTCCTCCTGCCACTGCTCCGGGGTACGGCACACAGGCGACAACTGAGCTTGGCATGAACGCTCAGGTCCTGGGAGCAGAAGTCACAGCACATCTGTGGTTCTCATGGCAGCTGAACTGAACCAAGGCCCTGCTCAGGTAACATGCACCATGGGAACTCAGCATGCTCTGCACTTGAGGGTGCTGAAATATAAAATGATGATTCCTAACATGGGAATATCATTCCTGCTCCTGCCAAAACTGCCGAAAGCCTCACGCAGACAGCAGTGAGAACTTCTCTCACTTCCCACCACAGAACTCTCCTCTCTGGTGCTACAAGTAGTTTAAAAGGATACCAGACTCAGGCTGTACATTCATTCACCACAAATCTCCTCCTTAATGAGCAAGTACACCCATACAATTATTCTGTTATGCATTGTGAGAGAAGCCCCACAAGAAAAGAAGCAGAAATCACGTTCATTTGTAACTCTTACACTGGAATAAATGTTTCTGTTTAAATAAACCCAAGGATAAGCACTTGCAGGATCTCACTTGTGCCTACCTGGCATGGATCTTCAGGTTGCTCGAGGTTGCAAACTGCAGGTTGCAGACATCACATTTGTAAGGCTTCTCCTCTCCATGGTGCATCCGGCTGTGGAACACCAGCTGGCACTTCTGGGCAAAGCCTTTGTCACACAGTTCACACTTGTATGGCTTCTCCCCTGGTGAAAAACAACACCCTCGTGCTCTCTGTATTTACATAAGAAAGCTTTGCAATCCATGACCTGACCAAAGCTCAGGTGTCTGTTCTAATACTTCTTACAAATAACATCTTGGAAAATCCTGTAATCAGTCCACTGAAGTGGAACGTGCTAGAACACAGAGGATAACAGGACTATTTTTTAACACATTATGTTTGGAGAAAAAAAAAATCTATTTAATAGTGCCAGCTTCTCCACATTATTTTAAGAAGGTTGCCACTTCAGTTTCAGAGTCTTTCCTGGTTATGTCTGTTCAACATTCTGAATATTTAAAATTAACAAATCATCTGCTTTTTCTTGCTTGTCCAACAGCAACAGGTCTTCAACTACAGTCTAGTGCTCCCTAATTTCTCGTTAGTGTCTGGTGCAGAATAGTACTATTTATGGACTATTTATGTCCTCTTAGTGGTGAATTGTCTCCTGTAAGGGTTTGTGCAACTCTGCACTCCTGGAAAGTAAAAAATTCCCTTTCTCTGCCACTCTGTGCAGTGCCCAATCAAATCTCATGAGTAAATAGGGTACATAAAAACTTCAAAAGTAAAAGTATAAGACATCTAGCATACCATTGAGCAACCAACACCATGGAGGTCTCTCCCCACTCTTGCAAAAGTTTCCAGGACAATACACTCAGAGGTACAAAGTATAGCCAGCATTCCTACCAGCACTGTCCCTGAATCCTGCAATCAAGCTCCACCTCGTGTGTGAATCTTTGAAAGTCTCTCCCTAGGTCACAGGAAGAGCAAGGTGTTCTCCTGCAGCTGTTACTCAACATCTACATTTCAACAGCTTCTTGGCAAAACTGTGACCTCTGCTCAGAGCTTTCCAACATACAGAACATATGGAAAGACAAGCACAGGACTTCTCCCCTGCATCTTACCAGGCTCCAGCAATTAGCTGCTCATCACCTCCTACCTTTTCCGAAGACCCTATGGGACCAGTTATAAGACTGAATTTTTCCCCAACTCTTGTTCTCAAACATATATTAAGTTTTGAAGTATAAAAAAAGGCAACAGAAATTCTTGTATCAAGTACAGCTCACTTTTCTTGCTCTACTGACAGTGGTTTTTAGCAACTCCACCACTCTACAGAGCTAAAGGACAGCCAGCTCTCCTAAGTCTTTCCAGAAATCAAGATGTTCAGACTAATGAAGTCTTCTCCAGCTATTGAAACTATGATTTAGAACTGAAAAATGCTGAAACATTTAATGTTATTTCGGTCTACCCCTGCATGCACAGTGAAGCAGACAAAATTTCAAGAGGAAGAAGTCAGAATCTTTCTAGTCCTGCATTCTCAGGCTGTGTGTGATCCCAGGCCTCCACAGCCCATGAGACACAGCCACGGCTTACCTGTGTGAGTTCTTACATGTGTTTTCAACTGGTTGCACTGGGTGAAGGCCTTCCCACAGAGCTGGCACACATAGGGCTTCACCCCTTTGTGTATCCTCATGTGCCGACGGAGGCTGCTGGCTTCGGAGAACACCTTCCCACAGGTGTTGCACACTGGCTTGGCTTTGGAGAACTTCTGGTCCAGCTCCTCCCCTGAGCTCTCCAGCTGGTAAGCACTCTTGTCACTGGCTATGTTGGACATGCAGTGCTCCTTCAGGGCACAGCTCTGCTGAGGCTTTCCCCGTTTCTGTTTGGCTGCCATGGTCTGGGCCAGGATATCCTGTGCCACCAGCGTTTCGCTCTCCACCACCGCTGCCAGCTGCAGCTCCGAGTTATCGCTGCCCTGGGCAGCCTGCTCTGTTATGTGGGTGGCCAGCTTATTTGCATCTAAAAACATCTCAAAGGATGTGTTCTCAGCCACCTCGTTCTGATAGTGTAGGGATTTATTCTCTGTGCTTTTTGGGGGGCTGAAATTCTTCTTTCGCTTTTTGGCTTGAGGAGATTTCTTTTCTAAAGCTGCTTTCTTTGCCTGGGGTGGAACCAGCTCTGCAGCAGCAGGATCTTCCTTCTCCTCCCGATTGTTGTAATCTCGGAGAGTCAGGAGGCAGGTCTGCTGGTTCATTTCAACATTCCCAGTGATACTGGATGTCTCTGTGGAAGAGGGATTAGCAATAAAAGCAAAGTCCTCCATCTTGATCTTGCATTTAGTGACCACTTCTTCTACTTTGAGATAGTCGGCAGCCTGGTGAATCTCTTTAACATTCCAACTGCAAGAAAACAAGACTAGGGTGAAACATTCTGGACAAAGTAAATGTTTGTTCTTCACCAACTGTATCACAGACACAGAGCTGCAGAAGAGTTATACTGTCAGAAAATGTAACTTTGAGAACACACAGCAACATTTAAATTCTCAGCGCTGTAGTGCCACAAGGCTCTAAAATGTCAGTTATTTCTGAACTGCAGGTCCATGTCTAGTGGGGTCTGCAGACCCTCAAACTGGGAATTTTATTTTAGTTACATGCCTCTTGAAGAATTTTCAGTTAAAAGTCAGCTTGTAAGGTGGCGAGGCCAGACATGGGCTTGTGGGTCCAAACAGCTCAGAAAAAAAAGCACGAAGGGATAAACCACTGGAAAATAAAATATATAAAACACTATTTCATAAAACTTCTGGCCAAGATCTCAGGTAATTCACTGGCAGTGTATTCACTTCAGCACTTCCACGGCAGGTATTAATCTTGTTTTATAAAACGATTTGCAAACAGGCTTAATTCTGTTTCAGCTCCACATAGAAACCAGTAATACCAAGGAAATCCTCATTTAAACCACTACACTCTATTTTTCAGTTCCTGCCACACATGCCTTGATGGTTTAGGAAAAAATGATCTGGACAAGGTGGCAACATGTACCATGAGTGCATTTATGGATTTACAGCACTTAAAAGAGAGATTTGTGGTAAACAACCTCATTCTAACAATAAACAACTTGCCACAATTACTCCCCATATGAGTACAACTGTTTCAGTATCTTGTACTATGTGAATGTAAGATGGACAGATGGACATCAAGAACCCTGCACAGTTCTGCTCATATGTAATTGGCAAAGCACCAATCACTAACTTCAGCTCTGCTGCTGTTAATGCCTGTAGCTAATTAAAAACACCACCCTGCATCTGTGAAATTATTGAGTGTGAGCTTCCACACTTCAGAAACGAAAAGTTTTTAAGCCTGCATTTGACATCAGACACTGAGAAAGAAGTAAAAATGATGGGCTTGGTACTTCTAAATAGCCACACCTCCGTCATGAGAAATAAATGTCTTTTGCTGAGAAAAAGACACTGCAAAGAAAAAAGCATCCTCACTGTGTGTGAAGCAGCACAACAGGCACAAAATCAATGCAGTAATGAGGGGAAACACTTTTTCTGTGACTCCTCTTGGGCAACGTAATATAAAATTTTAAGTAACAGATCATGCAAATTTTAACAAGTGTGACTCTTAAAACCGTGCATATCCTCATCCATCCCTCAGACTTAGGTCTCTACCACATTCACAGTTCCTGTGTGTTTTTGAAAAAAATGGACTACTGTAATTCACCCCCAGACACACACTTGTCCTTCCCTCTCCTGGTAATCATGAAGGATGTTTAATCTCCCCCAAAGCAGACAGCAACAGCAGGAAACTGAAACTATCAGTCAGTGAAATATCAGGCAGTACACCTTTATTTTGGCACTCACGTGTCACAGGGTATTTTAAAGCATACAAAGAGGTGAACTTCAAGTTGTTAATATTCATCACATCCACCGCTATTTCTTTCTCCAGACCTTATTGCAAAAAATCCAGTTCTGCCTTACCACAAAATTTATTTCCCTATTCCCCTTTAATAGCATGTTACCTGTCAAGGTTTAAGTTTCCTGTGTAAATAAATTCCAAGAGCTTTTGGAATCCATCAGCTTTCACTTGAGTCTGATCCAAGACAACGTTGCTGTCAGATGCGTCTCTGTAAAAGGCCCCGAAATACTCGCTGAAGGAGGCAAGCACATTCCTGTGTGCTTTGAACTGGAATTCCCCGATGACCACGGTGCAGTCGCAGAGGAATCCGGCCTCTCGCTGCTTGTTCAACCTCTCCAGCAGGTGCTCACAGTGATGGGAATACTGCATCTTGAGAACGCGCTGCAGACACTTTCTGATCTGCGAAAGCAAAAGAAAAAACAATTCAATTTATATGCAAGATTTCACCCTTCTTACCCACTGACAAGAGAGTCAGTGTCCGGACCTCCCCGTGCTCACTCAGGACAGCCTGGCAGCAGCAATAGACAGCGAGATGGTGAATGCTGCTCGACCCGGGGCGCTGCGGTTCCAGCGGGGAGCGCGGGGGCGCGGGCAGAGCTCGTGTGCTCCCGGCCCCCGGGATTAGCCCGGCTAAGCTCGGTTCTTGTCACACCGTGTAACACCCGGGCCCCGGGGAGCGGCCCGCGGTTCGGACCGGCCAGCGCTCAGTCCGCGGGGCGGTCGCTTCCGGGCAGCGGCACCGGGGGTCCGGAGCGGTCCCCGCTCGGTGCCGGCGCAGCCCCCGGGCCCGGGGTTTGGGCCGCCTCGGCAGCGGACGGGGCGCGGGACCCGCAACCCCGCGGCGCCCCCGGCCCGGCCCCGCCGCCGGACCAGGCAGAGCCCGCAGCGCCCTCCCCGGCTCGCCCAGCCCGACCCCGTTGCCCCCCGTCCCCCCGCGCCGCCCGGCCCGGCCCGAGCGCCGCGGGCCCCGCGCACCTGCGGAGGGGAGAGAGGGCTGAGCGCTGCGCTCAGGCCGCCATGTCCCGCTGACGCCGCCGCCGCTTCCGGGACGCGAGTTCCGGCCTCCGCACCCGGGGCGGCTGGGGAAATTGCGGAAAAAAACTAGTTTAATATTCCTGCCAGGCCGCGCCGCGGCTTTAAATAAAACTGCTCTAGCAGGGAGGTGGGGAAGCCGAGAACAGTTCTACGGCCCGGCGGGAAAAAAAATAGCCACCTCGGCTGGTGTTTCCGCCCGGTTTCGAACCGGGGACCTTTCGCGTGTTAGGCGAACGTGATAACCACTACACTACGGAAACTCCGTTGGAACAGCTTCCGTTTCAGTTACAGCTGTAATTCTGCAGTACCTCTCCTGTTTCCCCCGGTTCCATCCTGTCTGTCTCCTCTGTCCCCTCCCTTCCTGCTCTGCACCGGGCTCGGAGCCCTGCGTTCAGCGGGGACCTGCACCCCACGAACCCCGCCACACGCCCCCGGGACCCGCAGCCTCCCCCTGCCTTCTGTCCGCCCCCAGCGCCCGCAGGTCACTCCCAGCGTGGGTCTCTCCAGGTGTGCCAGGCGCTCCCCACGCACACCAGGAGTGGCAGCATCGGTGGAAACCAGACATTTCAAGGGGAAGGGAATGTTTGGCACTGCTGGCAGGGCAGGGCAGTGATGAACCAGTGGATGGGAGAGCTGGGATCTGGGCACGGAGTGTGGGACACCTGGCAGTGTTTGCTCTGCAGGCCTCTTGCCAGAGCTGAATCTGGAGAATGGAAAAGTGACTAATCCTCCTGGATTTTCTAGTGCACCAGGAACTGAAAAAACAGCAGAAGCTACAGAAGGGAATGTGGTTTTGCCACCAGCTGGTGGAAAGATACATCCTGTAACTTTCTCCAAGGAGCTGAAGTTGCCTGGATTGTGAACAGGTCAAATTCATTCCCAGCATTTCTTTCAAAACAAAACACATAATTGAAGTGTACACATTCCCAATGTCCTTTACCTGGGACATCCCCAATATACCTTGACCAAAAGTGTTGGTGAGAAGCCAGGGATGCTGGTGTTGCCATGAAGACTGGGGTGGAAAAGTGCTTGTCCAATACCTCTGTATTTTGTTTGATTCCTGTACTTATCCAGAAAAGCGTGGGATTGTCTTGTCCTGGGGAAATGGGAGGCTGTGGGGAAGAAATGGCAGAGCTGTCCCCTGAGCAGGCTGCAGTGCCAGCTCTGTGTGTCAGCCCAACTGTGCCCCGACTCTGTCTCCAGGTCTCAGCACAGGCGGTGTGACAGACTCCAGCCACCGTGTCACCCACAGTGACAATCAGTGGCACCAGTCCCTGAAGGCTGCTGCTTTCCCCCTGGTATTTTCCAGTTTTTGGACAGCTGTGAGCTCTCAGATCATGTAACTTGGATTCTGAGAGTGGCACTTCACAAGTCACAAGGGCTCAGGAGCTGCTTGTACCAGACATTAAAGAAAAATTATGTTATGTGTGCCTCAGGCTTAAGGAAGGGATGACTAAGAATCCCAGCAATGTGGAAAAAACTTTCCACCTTCCATGACATTATGGCTCAGAATCAACGGTTTAATTGTCCTGAAAGCCTCTTCCACCCTTCTGATTTTGGCACGAAGTTGCCAGGGATTAGCAAGTTCTGCTCCAAATCTATCATGAATGAATCATCATCTTGTTGGCATAAGGACTTCCACTCCAGTCCTTTCTTGCATTTTCTGGTGGCCTCTCCCCTGGAATTAAGCTGAATACATGGTCCCAGGTGTTGAGGTGAAAGTCAGAGTTTCTCCTAGGAAGATTTCAGTTTGGACTTCAGAAGGATTGGATTTCAGTTTGGATTTCAGAAGGCTTCTTGTGTTGAGCCTAACACAGTGCACAGAAAATGTTTCTAAAATAGATGTATTTTTATAACAGATTTTTCTTAACACTTCCTGGAAAAGAATCCAAGATTACAGCTACCTGGGAGCAAGCAGGGAGAAGCCTGTGTCTGTAGCACACCAGTAAAAATCACAATATCTAACCCAATTTGTTCCTTCTTAGTCAGTTACTATGTCTTTCTGAATAGATATAAAATACTTTTTTTAAGAGGCTCTTTACCATACCAATCCTGCACAGCGTATGTACAACTAAAGTTGGGAAAATCAAGAGCTCTACACTGTTATTTCACACTCCTTTGCACTTGTAAAACTCCTTGCTTTTCCATGGAAATCTCAGGGTGGAAAAGCAAACACACAAAAGCCTCTCAGAGGAACAGGAGGCAGCAGAGGGGTCCGAGGTGAATGCTCCAGGGAGCACCGCAGGGAGCATCTGCCCTGCACAAAGAGAGGTCAGGCAGAGATGAATAAAGATGAATAAAACCCATCATCCAACACAGCATGGGACGGGGAGGAGGCGGGTGCTGGGGTTGGCACAGCCCTGCTTTGGGGGAATGGTACGAGAGGACTGGCTTCATTCCTCATTCAGGGATGCTCATGTGGGATGGGTTATCCCGAATGCAGGCTCAGGACCCTAAATTCAGCTCACAAGCACCAGGCACCAGTCTCCAAATCCTGATACCAGCCTCCAAATCCTGATACCAGCCCCCAATTCCCAGGCACCAGCCCCCGAACGGCAAGCACTGCTTTCCAAACCCCAGGCACCAGCCCCCAGATCCTGCTGCAAACCCCAGGTCCGGGTCCCGGTCCTGCCCCAGGCCCAGCCCACATCTCTCGGATCCCTATCCACGGCAGGGAATGCGCGTTCCCTTCCAGGCGCGCTCCCTTCCAAGCGCGCTCCCGCGAGCACGCGGCGCGTTCCAAACTCCCGCCACCCGCCGCGCCCCGCCCCATAGCCCCATCGTAGCCAATGGCGACGGAGGAGGGCACCCCTCTAACCAATGGGAACGCTGAGGGCGTGACCGAGGGGTATAAGAATGCAAGCGCGGCGCTTTACGGCCCGTGCCGGGGTGGGCAGGCCCTATGGCCAACTAACCCTAATGGCGGCCGCGCCCCTCACGCTCGCCCGCTGTTTTACTCGCTGACTTTCAGCGGGCAAAGGAAGCGGCCCAGGGGAAGGGGGTGGGGGAAAAGAGTTCCGGCCTCAAAAAAAGCCAGCGAGGGGGATCCACACCCCGGCCCACCCTGGGGTCCCTGTCCCTTCTCCGCAACCGGGGATGCTCCTGCCCTCGCCCCTGTGGAGGCCGCGGTCGGCGGGCTCAGCGCCACTGCCGCCGCGAAGAGTTCGGCTCTGTCAGCCTCGGCGGCGGCCGGGAGCAGAGGACCGGCGCGCCCACCCTGGGCAGCCGGGGGACCCCAGCAGAATAAAACGGGCGCGGCGCCGCTGGGCGCTGAGCAGCCGCCGCCCCCTGAGACGTGGGGTGCGCGGCCGGCGCCGCCCCGACACCCCCAAACCCCTCCGTCCCCCCGGGAGGGTCCGGCCGGCCCCTGCGCTCGGGGCATCCGGGCGGCCCCCGGCTCTGCTGGGCCGGCCGGGGATCCCAGAGGGAGCCCCCGAAGCGTCGGTCCCCGCCGAGATTTGCCGTGCGCTGCCCTCGGAGTGCGGGCGGTGCGAGGGATGCGCACACCGCCGCCCAGATTTTTATCTAGAAGAGCCCTGCGGTGATGGAAGCTCAGGAATGCTGAATTTTATTCATCGAGTTCAAGAAATGTTGGGTTTTCCTCATCGATTTCGGCGGCGAGGAGCTGAATTTGTGAAACCCTGAAAGACCGAGAGCAGGGAGCTGGGGACAAATACTTCGCTGCGGTGTGGAGCAAGGATTGTGGGGGAAGGTGCTGTGGCTTGTCCTCCCTTAGCAATTCCTCTCCCTGCGCTCAGGCTTTGGCACTGCCATGAAGAAACACTCTGCAATGTGTGCCAGGGGCACAGCACCGAACCTGTCTTTTTAGTGCCGGGGGCACAGCACCAGACCTGCCTCCAGAGTGCTGAGCCCCAGCACTGTGTCTGATGGAGGAATGCCCAGGGCCCATCCTGTGCCATCACAGGAACTGGCTGCTCAGTTACCTCTGCTGTTAGTTTTGACCATAGCTAAACCTTTTCGGTGTTTCTGGCATCAAGCTCTTATAGATGGTTCACCAGACCTGCGAGCACACGTGTGGGATGCAGACACAGCCCTACAAACTGGGCTTGGGCATCATCAGTGCTCATTTACCAATGCTCCGTTAATATCCTCAGCGTTTGACCAGTGCCATCTTGTGGCCTTCTGGTTTTTGTGTTTTTTTTTTTTCTTTGCACAGAGGATGGAAGTGAACTAGGGCACCTAATTTTTTGATTCTGTTTGAAAGAAACCTTCCGCGGCCAGAATAAACAGAAACAGGAGAGGCCGACCCCACACACTTGAAGATATGTAGGGCCTTTCTGGTACTGGAATCTGAATTTGCTTAATAAATCTGATCAGGCTAAAACTAGTGTTGGCTCTGCTGATGGCAATGTTCTTTCTTAGTTCAAACAATTGTGTTTTCACTGTTTTATCTTGTTTCCAAGCAACAGCTTTCACTTAGCATCAAATACTTCATTTCAGACTCTCAACTGAATATGAAGAGCCAAGATATTTAGCGTGCTTAGGACACAGTTTTTCAAATGAAACTACTTGACTTAAAATTGTTTCTCTGAAAAAAAAACTTCTAAATATATTTGGATTAGTGGCATTTTAAATTATTTTTTTTAGCTGCCCTTTCTAAAGGGGTGCTAAGCTGAAACTGCCCAATTTCTGTAGTTATAAAAGAGTATGAGCTCTGCAGATCCACGTGCCTGAGAGAAAAGGCTAAGAAACTCAGAACAGGGTATACTTTTGTTTCTATTTATTTATGGTAGCAAGGAACACAACACGTAACATTGTTGCGGAGAGAACAAATGGAGCTGTAGGTACAGCTTGCTACTGCTCCTGAACAGCCCGCCCTACCTGCCCCAGTGAAACTGGCCAAAAAAAACGTGCTAATGTGGCATTTTAGGAATGCAAACAGAAGCTCTCAGCTCTTTCGCTCCTCAAGTGTTTCAAACCATTTGCAAGTGTGTCAAAGGAATTGTATTCAATGTCTCTCCTCAGAGCGGAAAGGAAAAAAATGTCATCTGGCACCTAGCAGTAATTACCTGCCCCAGCAGCAGCTCCGCCTTCTGTCATTTGGCATTAAGTCAATTTTCTTCCCCCAGGATGCAAGTGCTCATCTTAATATCTCCGGATTTGTTAAATTTCAAAATAGTTTTAAAAATCCTGTTTATGTTTGGGAGAAGAGGCGCTCTTATACTCAGTAGAGTTCTGAGAGGGCATGATTGAAGTTCACATTCTGACAGTTTGGGGTTTAGGGCTGCACATCCTGGGTGCCTTGTGGAGTGCCAGCTGCTCAGGAATCAGCACCGAGTGTTCAGGAGGTTCCGTAGCAGATGTTTAGGCTGAGCTTAGAAGGACAGCTGGCTCAGGTGTGCTTAAGGAGGCATCGCTGCCGTTCGAGGTCAGTCACACGACGTTTGCTCTACCAGGCTGGGTACAGGGACAGTGCTCTGGCCAAAGGTGACCAGCCCTGTGCGTCCTCCCAGCAGGATGAAGTGGCCTGGCTGCACTCCTGTGTGCCTGGAGCTCCCTTCCTTTTGCACGGTCATCTTCTGGTGTGCTATTTCTGAGCACCCCAGAGCTTGCTGTCCCTGTGGGAAAACTGATCCTCTTCTGTGGAGAGCTTAGGAAAAAAATCAGCCGAGCATGGATGAAAATCCTTTAGGGGATCCCATAGGACTGGTGGGATAGCAGGAGGGGTAGCAGTACAGTGCTATGCAAGCAGCTCTGAGGGCGTTTTGGGAGCTGACCGACCTGGGGCCCCCGAGGGGATGAACACACCTCCCCCATTATAGCGCATATCCAAGGCTCATTTCCCAGGATGAGGTCTCAGCCGGGCTGATTCCAGCTGTGGGGCTGTGCGGCTGGCGCGGTCCTGAGCTGTGCTCTGCTCCTGCCTCTACCTTGACCTCTGCTTTCAGCCACCTCGCAATGCCTTGCCCGTTTTCACACCCCGTGCATGAAAGCAGCAGGATTTAATCTTACATAGCTTTCATTAATCTGAAACCCAGCGCAGGTTTTTGCTTTCTTGCATTAGTTTAATAACAATCATGGTTGTTTGGGCTGGATGAGATGTGTCAGTGCACAACAAACGAAGCAAGGAAGATATAAATCAGTGTAAGAGGATTGTAAAGATGGACAAGTATAGATTCACAAGTTGGTGTGACTTTGTGTGCAAATTTAAAGCATGCTTTGCTGTGAATTTGAAATGACCAACAGAAAAGCTGGAGTTTTTTCACTTGCTGAGAATTCTGCTAAACACTTCCCAAAGTGTTGGCAGAGGTGACAGCACACACAGAGTTTGTAAGAACAGCATGAGCAGAGTTAACGTTGTACTGAGATATTGAGTCCAACAAAACAGTTCAAGTTGACCTTGCTTATGAGGCAACAAAAAGTGTCTTAAGGAAAAATAATAATAATTATCAAAGAGTAAAGAATGGTTTAATTCAAAGGCTGTTTAACCTCCGACAGGTCTGGCAAACATTAATAGAACCCTACCTTAATTCTGTTTTTAGATTGCCTCAACAAGGGGTACCTTCAAAATGTGGTTGAACGTGGTATCAGGATATTTGTCAGGAAAAGGAATGGAACAAGCATATGTCTCAATTACTTATACATAAGTAATTTAATGGCAAAGTGAAGACATGCAATCAAATCTTTGTAAATACTAAAAACCATGGACTAAAGATTGTGTAAAAATATAATAACTTTTTGTGTCTTTTTGTACCCAGTTCTCTGCATTCAGCTCAATACACCCAAGCGGGGAAGTTGTTTTATCCAACAGAAGTTTGGAAAAATCAACCCCAGGAAGTGCCAAACCTCTGGTGGGAGAGCCTGAGAGAGTCATTCTGGCTCCTGGTGCTGTGCTGGGTGACTCTGCCCTGCCCATGGGTCAGGTCAGGCCCATTTTCCAGGCACAGCTCTGCGTTGCATGGCTCTGCTCAGGCACCTGGGGCATGGCTTTTACCTCCTGAATTTACAGTTTTCCAGCTGCAGAGGCATGCTCGTAACTTGGGCCAATGGTATTTTAAAATTAAGCTTTATTAGTAAATTTTTTCAAATCTACCTGTACTCAGCTCTAGCTGCAGTGCTGGGTGAAGCCTCCCAAATCCTCAGATCCGTACACAATGAAGTTGTCAAAGTTTGGCTTCCTGTTTACTTCCCAGCTGGATCAGACCTGAAAATGACAGGGGCTTAGGAGCAAAAAGGTCTTTTTTCTGCTTCTCTTCGGTCACTTGAGTTTTGTATTTCAAAGATTTCATTCGGAAGAGCTGATCCTCTGTGGCTGCTGAAGCCTTTGTTCAGCACGTCATATCTGTGCTGTTATCTCTTGCTGCTGATCCTATTTTTCCAACGGTAGATGGCAACAGCCATTCGTTTGTAAAACACTGGAGTGGAACTCGGTGCATTACACAGTTTAATGTGCAAGGAGGGAATTGAAGTGAAACTATGTGGAAATAGTTGGTTGTTTTGAGGGTTTTTTTGTGTGTTTTTTCCCCCCTTTTTAAAAGTACAAACTTCTATTAAATGGAAATGTTTGCAAATTAAACAAATTCTGATTATGGAATCCAATTCAAAGGAAACTAAAAAAATGTCCTTTAAGCTTCACGGGAAGGCACTGAAATGAACTATCACCCCTATGTAAAAAGTATTTAAAAATGCATTTTTCAATGCATAGTCTATAAACTGAAGTGATTAGGAAATGTTGATTAACGCTAGATTTTTATTTCGTTTCAAGTTTGCTCAAAACACTACCAATTTGCAATTTATGTTTGGTTGAGAAAATAATTAAAACATATCTTTGCACAAATTAAAGAATTTGATTTCTTGTCTATCCTGTTGAGGATTCACCTTAGTAAAATATTTTGACAATTTGACCCCAGTGAAAATAATGTCAGAGATCAGCATTTGCAAACATCAAATTTTACTTTTGCCTCTAAAAATGCATTGTATGATTTGAAACTAGATGTGCAAACATCAGGCTTTCCAGTGCACAGCAGTGTGTTGTAGGATAAATTGCTTTCCATCTTTCTCATTTATTTAAATAAATGTACTGCTTGCTTTTGTGAAATATTCACTTTGTTTCCCAGAAGCGAACGTGGGACTTGTGTGAGTGAGGAAGGTAATCATCTAAAACAAAGTTATAACCAAGTCACAGGACTTTTGGGAATTTTACAGCTGCAAACTGAAGTTCTTGTGCATTATCACAGCATTCTGCTTTGCCATGATAACGAGTTTAAAGGCTGGAATTTTTCTGTTTTTATTGAAAAGATAATCAGACTTTTGTACATTAATGATGGGATATTGGCAGCTCTGATAATTTCATAGGAAACATTTTAGCCTGGCAATTAGTATTTTAATAAGATTTTCCCCTATTCCTGTATTTGGCATTATCTGAATTGTACAGTTGGGCGCTTCACTGTGCTCTGTGGGGGACAAAACAAGCGAGGAAGGATGAAAAGGGACTGAAATGAAGTGGTGAGAGGGGTTTGGTCCCAGGACTGCTACTGACTCCAGATGTGTCCTTCTGAGCAGGGCGGTGGGAAGGATCCCGGCGCCCTTTGGAGGCTGAGGATGGGAAATGCTGAGCAGAGCTCTCCTGCTCTCCCCTGCCTGGGCCATCGAGCCCTATTGTTTCCGGAGAGCCCGGCCATAAAACTGTCCTCTAGCTCGCAAACTTCCAGCATCAGCAACATTTACCAAATCACCCTGCTTAAACTTTTTCCTTGCCGGTTCTGAGCCTCCTAAAGAGCAGAATTCCATCACTTCTTTCATCACTCTAATATTCCTTTAAACAACTGTATCATGGGATCTATTGTACTTAGCTGTAGTATGTCTACCGTACAGCCCATGTTTTTCATCACAGGAAGCAGCTTGAACTGCTTATAACACATGGAGTAGATATTTGTCTTGTTTTAGAACAGCTTTATATCGTTCAGCTGCCTTTACAGCCTCTTCTGTGTCTGAAGATAAGTACGTGTAAGGATAATCCTGAAGTTTTTATCTTCTGCATCGCCAGCCCACACTTTCGTTACCATTCCGTATTGCTATGCTCCAGGCAGCTTTGAACAGCCTTAGCTTGACAATTAAGAGAGTGAACTGGCAAAACTGCTAATTTCTCTCCCTTTCCTTTCTCTCTTATCTCGTATTCTCTAAGGTACACGTCTTTATCTACGTGTTTCCAAGAAGGTGTTCAATTAATAACTCAGACAAGTCAGAGCTGATAGGATCTTTTAATGTATTAATTTAACTCTTCCTTTCAAATGGAGTGCCAGAAAAATCACTGTTTTCATGTTTTCTCTATTTATTCTGGTTGGATTTTTTAAATTGAAGTTGCATGCTGTAGTCCTTTGATTCTGCTCCCAAGAAATTATCAGGGATTACAGTAGTGGCCTTACAGGTAACGGGGGTTCTCACTGGTGTCTTGAATAGTGGCTTTCTTCTCTATTAATGTTGATTTTAAATTGTTTTTATTTATAGCAAAAAGATAAACCCACAGACGTAGCCAGGCAGGATATAGAAGTATTAGGTGGTTTACTACTCAGTTTGTTGTGTTTGGGTTTTTCTCTGATAATAAGAATGCAACTTAGCCGATGGGTAAAACAAAATTAATTTTCAGTGGACAACCACAAGACTTGTCTAAAGGCAGAGGTTTGTTGGTGTGTATATGTGAATGATTTAGCAGTTTAGACAATGATCTATTAAACTTCCAGTTCTTTCATTAGGCATGAAGGACAGTATGTTTAGTTTCCACCTGCGCTGGTCTTGCAGCAGGTTTAAAATAGCAATAAGTGCTAAGCTGATTTGATATTATGCAAAGAAATCCTATTGACTCCTAACTACAGTTTAAATTGATCTTGTCCCGAGAAGAAACTCCTGTCCTGTGAGCTGTGAGATGCAGAAAAACCACAGTCCCTGTTGGCTAGAACAGGAGATGAGGATGCCCTGCTCCGCAGAGCTGCAGGTTGTTTCGTGAAATGAATACATTTCCCTGAGAAAACAGGTAACTAACTCACTGAAACATGATGTTTTATACTGAAAAAATTCTTTAAAATATCTCTCAGGGAGCCTTTTTTTTCTTTTTTCCCCCCTCTTTTTTTTTCTATTTGAATTAAAGATAATGTTTCTTGATTGGTGCTTTAATACCAAAATATGATTTACAAAGTATTTTGTAGCTTTCTATTCTTATGACTTACAGGTCCATTTTCTAATTGCTTTCAGAGAAAGTAGTCACCGTGAATTTGAAACTGAAGAGATGGCAAATTCTGAAAAATGGCTGTAGACTTTCCTGATTTTCCTTGTGAATCCACAGGAACATTTCAGTGAACAATTTCCCAGGAATAAATGTATCGAATCTATAAATAATGTTAGGCAGTACAAAAATTGGTATGCAATACTGAAAAGAAAATGACACATTAATAAGCTTTTGGATAAAATTCATTTTTCTACCAAGTTGATTTTTCTTTCTCCAGTCATGAGGATTTTCCATGAGGATTTTCCATAAGGATTTTGTTTTCCTCAGAAAAGCCATTTTTAATGCAGCAAACTTACAGCACCAGGACAAAAAGGTGGTTTACATCCAGTGAAGATCATAAACACAAATTGCTGACTCTGTGATTAGTACAGTGGTTTAGTTGTCAATCTATTTCAAGGAAATATTGTGAGTAGAAAGTTCAAGCTGAAAAGGCTCAGGGATACAGCAGTTCTGGAATATTTCCAGCACTTTGCTTCTATTTCCAGGTTTATCTTGGTACTACCACCAAAGCAGGTGACACATGAAGCCACAGGTGACTTCCTGGCTTGGCAATGTTACACTTCAAAATTCAGCTTAGTCTTGTAATAAAGCCTGTTCACATCCTGTTTTAAGTGTGTCTCTCAGCTGCAAGTTCTGGCCAACTGTTTCAGACAGTTCAGGATTTTTCAGCTTAAAGAAAAAAAAAATAGGCAAGAAGGAACAATATTTAAAAAGGTGGAAGTCTACTTTATCAAAGCCAAGCCCTGCAACATTTTATTTCCCTTTTTTTAAAAAAAATATAGTGAGGGCTTTGAGTGTTAAAATTTGTGCAAGGTAAATTGTGCATTTTAAATGAGTCCTTTCTAACAACTGAGAGATTTGTACATCATTGGTTGAAGGTTGGGGAACCAAATGTGAAATCCAAAGGAGATTTCATTGAGAGCTCATTGGTGTAAAAGCAGATCAGGGGCTGTCCCCAAGCTGCTGCTTGACAAGGAGGGCTGTGTACTGACAGAGTTCCTTAAAGGAATGCTTCAAGGACAAAATGAAAATATTTCCATAGAGTGCAGCCATCAATCAGCAGAGGGATGTTCTTGTACACCAAGTACAACCCAGCAGAGCTCTCCAGTGACCTCAAAGCACTGGCCAGCATAGGAGCTGCTCCAGTAATTACAGATTACATTAAGTAGCCAGTAAAAGCCAACAGCCAACTACCAGGCAAACCTTTTACACATTATTAAAATCATATCCTTCCCAGAAGATTCAAACTAATAAAATTGAACTTGATAATGCAATCAGTAAAAAGCAGGTTTAAAAAAAATATTCTCCTTTGTTGATAATGTCCCAAGAAATCCTGTGTTTTATATAGTGCCTAATATATGTAAGTGTGGAAATAATCCCTCAGGTATATTAACAGTTTCAGTTGCACATGCCCTGAGACTGCCTTGAATTTTTTATAATTACATTTTATTAAGAAATAATTGTTATATATCAAGTGTGGCTTGCACTTAGATTAAAGATTAAAGGCTGCGGTTACATAACATTTCAGCCATTAAAATATAGAGAAAAATGTTAAAAGTATGAAATGGGAAGGATTTTTCTCATGTATCAAGAAACTAGTTCACCTTCCTGAGCAACTGCCTGGGACAGTTTGTTACAGGCCCTGAAAAATCAGAAACATTAGGGGTTTGACATCAAAAAAGGAAGAGGGAAGAAACACTTTGTAAGTAAGGAGACCAATATTTCCTGCTAGCATTTTTAATAAATCACTTATGAGTGGGTATATTCTATAGACTCCTTAAAGGAGTGTCTTGATTCTCAGACCAAAAGTTTCTGAAAACTTGACATTTTTTGACTGGATAAGAAATTTTCTTTTTGTTGGCCAAGACAGTATATTTCATTGTATAATAGAACCAGGGTCACCTGGGTTTCTGGGTTTGAGAATTGACACTACACAGCAGCTGCTTTTGTGAGGTTATTGGTCAGACTTTGATTTCATATGACTCTTAAAATGTTAAAACAAGCTATATACTATTCCCTTATATCTTATACAAAGTTTAAGAAAAAGGTTAATATTGAAGGATATTCTATGACTGGATTAGTTTTCTGTTTCTGTGAGCCTAAAGGGTCTGAGACCCAGCTGTAAAACTGTCAGCAAATGAGCTGAGTGTGCACTGAACATCTACAACAGAGCTTGAAGCTGAATGTGGGCAGATTTTCTGTTTGATTAATAATAAATATGGCCAGGATAAATCAGTTTCATGATATATAATTTACACACAGAGCACTGCAGTTGCAAATCTCTCCCTTCAGTCATTAGCTGGCATGGTAGAAGAAGATGCAGCCATGCCAAGTGAGCACCTACATGTTTACTGTTTCTTCAGGTTACCCAAAATGATTAGAAATGTTTCAAATTTGTAAATTAGACCGCAGCTGTTACCTAAAGCAAGAAGTATTGCCTGGTCTGTTCCTGGGGAAGGAAATACTGCTTCCAGCAGGAGTTAACTGTGAGTTTGGCATTCTTAATTTCGGCAATTTGCAACTCCAGGTCTGGATATAGTCTTAGCTATGGCTTTTCAACAAAAAATTCCCCAATAAAGTCTATTTTTGCTTTTTAAAATCAGATTGCTTATTTCAAAATCAAAGTGTAGGTTCCTGTTTTTGTAAAAATCTCAAAGCAAACCCTCCACCTCTAGCCTGAAGAAGTCTCAAGAATTCTCAAAAAGCTTGTCTGAAGCAGCAAACAGATCAAGGAGTAGCAGCACAGCAGACCCAAGTCAGCCCAAGTGCAGGTCCTGTGCAGTGCTTGGAGCAGTGCCTGCTTAACCTGGGGCTGAATTTCTTCTCTATCTTCACTGTGTGAGTAGAGATTCTGTTTCAGTTCTTCAGAGGTGCCCAAGAAAACTCTGTAATTGATGTTTTCCACTCATTTTCTTTCTCTGCCGGCTCTGTATTTTGGTAGAGTCGTGTTTCCCCAGCTTTCAGATGTGTGCTTGGACGCTGGAAAAACTCACTCTCATGCATAATGAAAGAGGAAAAGTTACAGAGGAGAAATTTCTTGGCTGGAGTCTCCATTCCTGCTCTGTATCTTGCTCTACAAGCTCCCACAGCAAGTGAGTGGTAGAGCCAAGAATAGAACACCACTTCTCTGACACCCAGTCCAGGGCCTTAACCCCTGGCTCCCGTGAGAAATTTTGTTTCGCTTTTCTGTGCACTGCAAAGATAAGATCATATTTTATTTTGGTGCCTAAATTGATCTCTGGGGTGAGTGAATAAAGTTGGGAAATAGCCAGAGAATAACACAATGTAAATAGTGAAACGTAAGGAGGTTATATATATAACACTGCAGCTTCTCAGAGTGCTGTATGTCTAGATAGAATTAATTAAAAACTGTATGAAGCATTTGAGTTCTTTCAGGTTTGTTTTGAGCACATGAAGAGTTCTTCAGTGAGAAAATAGGATTTATTTTGCTCAGCTGGATTTTGTTTGAGAGCAGCCAGTGGAGAAGTTTTTTGCTCTGTAACATAAAGTGCTTTTCCTCCCTGGTAGCACTTGCTTTGTTGGGATAACAGCAGGTGTTGTGTTGCCTGTTTGGGGATAGCAAAGGAAATTTGGGAACAAGATGGAGTTAGTGTGGGCTGATTAGTTTGTGCTCCAGAAAAGGTTTGAGTTTTGACAGATCAGGGAGGTATCACCTTGTACTCAATTTCAGGCACAGTAAGAGCTTCTCTTTCCCAGCCTTTCCCAACATGTGAGCAAGAGGCAAGTGCTAAGTGCCAGAGGTGAAATCTGGATCCCACCTCTCTTTTAAAACCACATAGGTTTGAAGAGCAAATATTTTGGAAAAATTTATTTCCAAAGTCTCTTCATACATCATGAAGGGCTGTGCACGTGTGGATACAGGGAAGAGAGATTGCTGTCAAAGGATAGAAAAGAGGTCACTGTAGCTTTCTGCCCGTGCTCTTTAGCCATGTTTGCTGTTTTTAGACAAGCATGTGCAATACAAACTGCTGAAATGCTCTAGAAAATGGCCCTGCATTATTCCAGGTGCCTGGAATTGTGGGTGCACACAGAAATTGCTGGGGACAAGATGAAGCGTGACCTTACAGCACCACAGGGACAGGGGCTTCCTTCTCCACTGATGGCAAAATAACACATTTCCTTGCTCACTGGCTAGAAATGATTGGGAATTCTTTGGCAGTGCTTTACACTTGGGAACTCTTTATTTCTCACCACTGAAACATTTTGTGGGAACACGCCAGTTTCAGTGAAACTTCTGTAATAAAATGTTTCTTTTCAGGGTAGGATTTAGAGGAGGGCGGGCTCTAACCCTCATCTGCTTCTCTGAGAAGCAGGATTTAACCCCCAAAGTCTTCACATTCCAAGAGAGCCCAAATTCTCAGTTATGATGATGTTGGAGTGCTTTTTTTTCCTCAGCTTCTGTAAAAACAAACAAAACCCCCAAACAACAAGCAAATCCCACTTCTTAGGTCATCTTGTTGTGATTGAGAGTGCTTCTGAAATCCTGAAAGGATTTCTGGGATGGGAAAAATTATTTTCCTTCTCTTTCAACTTTGCACCTCACCACTCTGTCATGAACTTTGCATGTGAGATTTTGCTCTTGATGAATGAGCTCTCAGCCATAAAGGCTGCTGTGAACTAGGCTTAAGGACTTCCCTGGAAAATGAAAACCAAAAGGCTAAACCACATTTACCTTAGGAAATGTGAAGGAGAAAAATGAAATCTTTGCTCTCCTTCCTCTTCTGTAGGGTTTTGTCACTCGTTCTTCACAGATTCTCCTGTGCAGACCTGGCTGCTCCTGCTCAAACATGAAACATGGATGGAGCATTGCTGTGTGACTGGGGGGGTCTGCTGGGATCTCTAGGGACTGGCAGGTGATGAGATGGATCTGCTGGAACTGATCCCCTCATCAACACCAGCCCTGATGCTCCATCTGAAGGAAATCACAAATTGGCTCTTCACTTACATGGGCTTTTTTCCTTTCCTGCAGTTAGGAATGCCAGCTGCAGTGTGAAATAAATGTAAATTCATCACTGTTCTTGCTGGAATCTGATACCTATTGTTATTTACTGCTTGCTGTGCTTGTAGCTATATATATTTTTTTGTCATTATCTGTGTGACAATTGAAAGAAAAGAGCTGAATTTTGACCTCAGATAAGTGTGGATGACCAGTGCTTATACTCTGCCTTCTTCCAGACAGCAGATACCAAGAGGCTTCAGAGCTGTCAGAGTGCTCATGGCTTTACACAGAGTTGTATCAAAGGGAAAACTTTAAATCTTACAAATCACCTCACATATACTCATCCTCCTCTGGGGATAAAAATTGCCTAAGAGCTGTTTAGTGTGCTCTTATTATGGTGATGAGTGCAGAAAGAAACAAACAAATGGAAATATTTTAGAAAAACTTGCAAAGACATTTTTAAAAATAATTACTCTGTAGTCAAAGAATCGTGACACTTCACTTGATAGGTCTCAAATATACACTGGGTTCAAGTGCCATGGATTTCTCTGGGGATTCCCTATCTAGCAGAAAGTTCTGAGCAGTGCTATCTGTACTGATGTCCTCAGCAGAAGTAGCAGCACAAAACATACAAGGGAGCAATTCTGATCTGATGAGGGAGGAGCTGAAGAGCCTGGGCTGCTGTCAGCTGCAGGCTCTGTCTGTGTGCATTGACAGAAGGTGTGGGTCCATGTGTGCCCTCATAAAAGCCTCCACAAACAGAAGCAGCAGTGCTCTGAGGATGCTTTCCTTCTTCATGTCTCAGAAATCACTTCCAAATCAACTCTGAATGTAGCTGAATAAAGCCTGGCAGTGAATTTGTGCTTTAATAGCCATGATTCCTGTGCACAAAGTGATTTGGAAACACTTTTCAAAGAGGACAATCATGGTTTGTCTCAGCCACTGCTATGAAGGTGCTGTGGACGCGAAATGAAATTGTGGAAGTGCTACGAAATTCCTAGTGAAGGATTGCAACAGAGTGGAATATTTGCTGGGTGCTGGAGGGCAAAGGAAGTAAAAAAAATTACAGTTTTTCTAAGTGATTCTTGGGAGTACCTCAAATTTACTTCTGACAAACAATTTTGTTCACTATTAATTTTAATAAATTGAAAGCATTTTTCATTTCTAGGTAGTTTCTGCTCAGTCTTTGAACCTTGAGGCTGATTGTTTTAAATCCACAGGATCTGGAGGATGGGGTTCTTTGTTTTGGTACAATAACACTATAACCAGCCATGGTTTTCTGTTCCTTGCTCTCTTTACTTTCATCCTTTATGTGACACTATTTGCATTTTAGCTCCAGCAGGCATCAAATGAGATGTTTAATTAAAAATGTTATTGGAGGTCCAATTTAAGATCAAAGATCACAAGCTATCAGAGATTCAGTTCTTTGATACCATAATAATAGGTACCTTAGAAGTCCTCAGATGGGTTAGATTAGATAGTAATTTATTTTAGCTTGTTTCCTTTTCCTCAGTACTCATTCCAGATACCATAACCTGCTAGAAGTTTTAAGAAGCAGCAGTAATTTTTAAAGTGAAAAGTAAAAGGCTCCCAGTTTAAACAAAACTGATCAAAAAATTATGGAAGTAGGAAATTGAGACCTTTAGAATATATAGGACCAAAAGCATAATAAACATTGACTGGGAGCATAATCCTGAATGCTAACAGAAGTCCGTTTGTTGTAACAAACATTTTGTCTAATTTAATCTTCAAATGTATTACTGCCAGAAAGAATAGAAATTTCAGGCTTTAATGTGTTGGTTACTCTTGAACTTCAGCTTCAACTGCTGGTGCTGGTAGTGTCTCCCACTGAAAAGACCATTTTAATTATCTCAGTGAAGTCCATGCTTGTGTGTTATTTACAGATCATTCTTTAAACTGCTAAATTAGTTGTGTACCCAAATGGGAACAAGAGATAAAATTAGGCTCTGTTGCCATCAGAGCACAACACCAGTGTGTGGATTTGAGCTCCTTGCAGAGTTCCTGACACAAAACTCCAAAGAAAGCAGGGGCCAGGTCAGTTCATTCCTTGGCTGTGCATCTGCGCAGGAGTGCTCAGGTCTCACAGGACATTAATCACCTCTGCAGAGATGCAAGAACCCTCCACTTCTAACACAGCCCCCGGCACTTAATGGAGCTGGCAATGTGCTTTTACCTTTTGTTCTACTTCTGGATTACTTTGATTTTAGATTAAGTAATCTAAATGTCTGTTTGGTGGAGAACAGCACTTTTTTGTTTTGTTTTGTTTTATTCTTTCACATTTATAAATTATTCTAACAGCTCTTCCGGCTAATAAATCATAACCAGGTTGGTTCTAATGCATTTGAACTGTCAGCCAGTATGTGCAGAACGTTATCAGTTTTCATGTGTTACAGATAACAGAGGTGGAAAAGTGGTTTTCGAATGGTGTTGAGCTACTACAAAGATTTTCCATTTGCTTCTGAGCCATTGCCTTTGTGCCGTCTCGGGGCTGGGTCGAAGGGAGGGGCTACAATCTGCCAGGAGAGACTCTCCACAAAGCTTCCTTTGGCACCAGTGGAATCCAAAAATCCCTGAACTGGGCAAAGAGCTGCGATTCCCCCAGACCGAGAGCGGAGCAGAACTCCGGCTCCTGCTTCCCAACCCCCAAAAGACTTTAAACGACTTTCCATTTTTTTTTTTCCTTACCCCGAAGTGGCTTTGGAAACACGGCAGGAATGCAAATAAACGTGTAAAAGAGTCGGTCTAATCGGGCACACAGTTCTCAGAACTTCATTACTCTTCGTTATCTGAAAAACTGCAAATAACGAGGGAAACGCCAGCAGGGCAGAGATGCATTGTCACATTGCAGACTTGGTGTTGGGAGGGATAGCTGTGAACGCTAACAGAAAGCCTAACAACCAAAATTCGGTCCTCGGGTTCAGCCTTGTGAATGGACACTGTTTTTAGAAATGAATTCAATTGAAAAAAATCCTTATTCTCCATGTAAATGGACAACTTGTTTAAATTCAGAGGCAAAAAAACCTGGGGTTAAGTGTAAGACCCACAATTCGATTTGCATGTTGAGTAATTCAGACTGTAATAGAAGCTTTGTCATGTTAAGGTTAGGTCTTTCCTGTGGCTGTTCAAGTGGGCTCTAAAGACTTTTTAACGTGTTGCAGGATATTAAGGGGGGAAGGTTTGACCTACATCCATTTTTTTCAGACCCACTTCTGCAGGTTTCATCACACTCCCCGTGTCTCGCACGTGGGACATTGCTGAGGGCAGGATAGGTGCCCAATTGCCTACATACAATTTCATCAGGAAAGGTATATGATTTATTGCCCTGTAAAGGGTTTTGACATGAAGCCTGTGAAAAGCACTATATAAATGCCAATACAATATAAAACGTCACACAAATACTTTGCTCATTAATTCTGACCCTGTGCTTTTGTACTAGAGAGAAATGAGAGTGAAATATGAATGTGTTCCTTATGCTTTGAGGGGAAAAATGGGGCTGTGGATTTTATAAAGGCTGATGTGTTAACCTGCCTTTGTGGTTCCTTTACAGACAAGCAGCAAAAAGCCCATTCCTGCCTGGAAGCTACACCGTGAGTGAAAGCAGATAAAGCCCTAAAAAAGGGGAGCTCACCTTTGTGATGACAGTCCTTAGTCATGACAAAGCTTTCACCACACAAAGAGAGAATTTCATTTTTTCATTTCAAAATTCCATTTATTTCAGCACTACCAGCTCTGGAAGCCTGTCTGCCATCATCCCACTGCAATTTTACTCCTAACATTTTGTCATATTTTTAAACAGCTTTAAATATTTTAAAACATATCTTTAGACAGCTTAATATCCAAATCTTCCCAAGCCTTCATGGCCTGCTTCAGAACATGGCTTCAGCCAAAAACACTGGGCTTCACCAGAGTGTTTTAGTGACTGGCTAGAGCTGAGCAGCCCCTGCTGTTCATCTTCTTAGCTTTGGCCAAAGGAGACAACAGCTCCTCAAAGCCCAGATCTCACCAGTCCCCAGCTCCTTCCTTCTGGAAATCACTGGGGAGGCCAGGCAGGAAGGGGAAGGTTATGGGACATACTGGAAAATCCCCTTTCATGCTCTGCAGGGATTTTCCAGCTTTGCCCAGTTCACTTTGCAGAATGGGAGCCAGCCTGGCCCAATGGTATCAATCACTGAACTCTTGATTTCTGAGGTTTTCTCTCAGGTGCTGCACACCTTCATGGTGGGACTTCAGTTTTCTAAAGTATTCACGCATCAGCTTTCACTGTCATCGTGTGCTGAGTAAAATGTGTTCCATTCCTTTATTTTGCTTTCAGGTTGCTTTTCAAATTCCTCCCCACTTCTGCGTTTCGCTGTCATTTTGATTGTTTCTATTTTTGCTTTAAATAGGATGTTCACTTTCTGTTGATCTTTCCTGACATTTTTCCCTTTTGATTAGCAATACTATTAATTCCCCTCTGTTCAATGTTTTGTCTACATTCAGAACATGTTTGTTTTTCTCTAGTGGCCTGTAATTACTTTCCCCCTCCTACTCTTTAATTTTTCCAGTTACATTCTCCACTGACGCTCCTTTAAGAAGAGCTGGGGGTAACCTCCTGAGGATATGAGGATATGACATTTTTGGCCAGAAAATGCTTTTACTCTTGGAAAAGAGCTTGAGTTTGGAATATTGATTGCACCTCTCTTTGGCACAGGGGTAAATGACTATTTTTGTTTCAGTTAGATAACACGTGAGTCCTGTTGCTTGTTCAGGGATGGTCCTGCATCACCATCTTCTAATGGGACTGAGGACAGAGGCAAACAACCCTGCTGTGCATCTTAAAACAGAGACCTCCAGCTTTTGGGTTTGGGGGTGCCTCTGTCCATTTCAGGTGAGGGGTGGGGGAATGCAGCCAAACACCAAAGCACCACAGGAAATCTGCCAGGAAGCAGAAAATCAAGTTCAGTTCTCTGATGTCCCCATTTACCACAGCGGCCTCTACACCGTGCTTTCAATCTTGCCTCTGGCCTGTTCGTTTTCCTCTGTTTTTCTTTCAGTCTCAGTGTTGTGGAAATCCAGATCCTTCCTACAGGCAGAAACAAGACCTTCTTCACAGCTGGCATCCTGCTCCATTTTCACTGGGCAGCATTTCTCGGGGAGGGCTGTGCAGGGCTGGCCGCTGCGCTGTGCGCGTCTCCCCGTCCGTGAATGCATTTCATTGCTGGCGGCCGCGTGTTTCCAGCTCCGCTTCCACCAGGGACAGCCTCGCTCCAAGCCCCGAGCCGGCTCCGCTTCTCGGCAGGCGCCGGTACCGGACTCTGAGCCCGCGTTCCTCCCAAACCCATTTTTTTGGAGGTTTTCCTCGCCTCTCCGCAGCGCGGGGAGCGCACCCTCCCGCCCGCGCCCTGCAGTGTGGCGCCTCGGCCGCGAGGGGGCGCCGCAGACCGCGGTGCGGCGCGCAGGGGCGCGCAAGGGCCGGGCGAGCCCGCGCAGGGGCGCGCAGGGGCTGTGGGAGCGCGCGGGGCCGCGCAAGGGCCGCGCAAGGGCCAGGCGCGCCCCCCCGGCGGAGACGGCTGCTCCGCGCTCAGCCTCCGGCCCTCGGGCGCGCAGCCGCTCCCCGCGGATCTCTTCGCAAGCGCGGCTCGAGCAACGCTCCCGAGGGGCGGCGGGGGCTCCGCGGGCGCTCCCGCGCCTCTAAAGTCGTTTGGAGGCAGCAGCGCAGGGCGCAGACAGTGAGGCTTTTGTGCCGGCGTGTGCGTGGAGCACAGCGCAAAGCAGGAAAAAAATAAAGGAAAGGGGGAGAGAAAAAAAAAAAAAAAGAAAAAAAGAAAAAGTGGTCAGAGTAGGTTTGTTAAGGAATCCGGTAAGTTATAGGAAGCAAAATTAAATGTCTGGTGCTTACACGACGGCATGTTTTACAAGGGAGAAGGAAACTGTGCAGAAAATGCATGGGCTTTTATTGCTGGATTTCATTGCCTGTATTGTGGTGGATGCTTTATGCTACGGAGAGCAAGTTTAATTGAACCAGATCGCTGATTTCATATAGTAGGGGGCATGGGGTGGGTTGTTTTTTTTTTTTTTTTTTGTTTTGTTTTCGGCCTTAACCCTTTCGGCGACTAGAGGCAGAGCTGAGCTCCACAGCTCCGAGTTTCAAGCCAGCAAATAAAAACACATTACATAAAAACAAACACCGAGCCCAGTTATCAAAGCCTCAATCTCTAGCTATTATTTTCCCTTGTATTTGGAGCCTTTTTTTTTTTTTTTAAATCACATCTGTCGTTTCCAGCCTTTCCCAGGACTGCAAAGCAAAGTGGACAGCTTCCATGTGAACACCTAGTACAGGAGGAGTTTTCTGCTGGGAAACTTTGCAGCGGTTTTCTCCTTCTCTTTCCTTCTGAGAGCTCAGAAAAGAAAATGTACAATCTTCCCAGTGATTAAAGTCTCCGTACTTGTCTTCAGACTTATCGGGTTTATCCAAACTTTTGTGTGTGTGTGTATCCCCCCGCCCCCCCTCCTGTGCATTTGTAAAGTAGCCCCATCTAGCAATGATAAATATCCCTGTTGATCACTTGATTGATTACCTCTCGGAAAGGTCACGCGGGCTTGCAGTAATTTCCTTTTGCCTAAGGCTCCCTTTTCACTTTTACTCCCGCACGACAGCTCCAAGTATACAGGATCTTTATTTTTGATTTTTAACCCCTAAATAGCTCCCCGAAAACAATGCGTTGGTGAAAAGAAGGAGGGAAATCAGCCGGCGGCTCCGCGCTGCCCCAGCCCTGCCGCGCTCTCCCGGGGAGGGTTTGGGGAGGGAGAGCCTCCCTCCCCTGCTCTCCTGTGGACTGAGAATTCGGATTTAAACAACCAGACAAGCTATTAATTTACCCATGCTACCCAGGGTCCTGAACCCAATTAATTTCTAATAATTACAGCCCAAGGGGGCTGGAGAGATCCCTCTGCCTCTTTCTAGCCTTGCCACTTCGCGGCACCGAGGTCAGCATATAATAATAAAGTGTATATTTTGAAAGTGATCAGCAGAACAGTGAGTTATTGCAATGAATGAAAATTGTTTCCATTTTGGCTAATTGAGCCCGTGGCTGAAAGCTGGAGTTCTGAGACTAAATAAAGAGGACTGTTTTATTTCGACGTGGGCTGGAAATCCCTGCATAGCTTTTCGGTCACCCAGCAAGAAGCTTAATTTCTTACCAGCAAACCTGAAATCAAGCGTTGGGTAAACAGTATTAATAATTGCATTACAATGATTAAATTAATCTTACTGGTAGCTAGGAGAATATAGATTGAGATTGAATAACACGATGTAAAGTTCACTGCACAAAGACAATAGCACAACAAATACCTCGATAAAGAATTCCAACTTTTCTCCAAGTAGACTGCGGAGCTTGCTCAATTATAATGTAAGGAAGAGAAAATTTCCTGTTACGGGGAATGCCCTGAAACCTGTGTATGAGGGGGTGTCTTTGGTCTCCCAGCCCGTATTAGAAATAGATTTATTTCCACCCCTCCATCCGGAAAAATATTTCCCCAAATTTTAATCTCTCTTTCTGGCCGTGGATCTGCTGAAAGAGAGCCCGCATCCCCGCCGCCGGTCTCTTCCCACCGGGGAGGGAGCAGAGGCAGCCGGCGCTGGGGAGCTTCCCCGCACAACGAAACGGAATTCCCGGGGCGCTGCCCGGCACTTTTCGGGGAAGGGGGCGAACCTGGCGGGGCCGAGCGGGCGATGCCGGGGCCGCCGGGCTGGCGGCGGGGGGGGCCGGGGGCGGCCCGGGACGGCGGCCGGAGCCCCGGGCGGACGGCGCGGCACCTGCCGGGCTCCGGGGGCCGCTGTGACGGCGGGCAGGTGGCGGTGACAGGCGGGCACGGCCGGGGTCAGGGCTGCCCGCCCGGTAAAGCCGCATCTGTGTCCCCGGCCCCGCACGGGGCTCGGCCGCCCGGCTGCGAGCGGTTCCCCGGGCACCGGGAAGGAGGCGCATCTCTGCCCGGGCGGCGGCTTTGCGGGGTCTCCGCTTGAACCGGGGGCGCGGTTGGACTTTGCAAGTTCACGGGCGTTTGCGTTTTTCCCAAGTGACCCGGCGCCGCAGGTCTGGGGGTGTGTGAGGGGTGATCTGGGGACAACTCGGTGCCGCCCTGCAAGGAAAGGCGCTGTTTGCGAGCAAGGTCGGGGGTCGGGCAGTGCCGGGACCCCGAGAGCAGCCCCAGCCCCCGGCCCGGCCCCACGCATCCCCCGCGCATCCCCGGCTCAACCCGCGGCCGCTCCCCGGCCGTCCCGGCCCTGCCTCCGACGGGACGGAGTGGCCCAGATCCTCCCGGGACAGGCGGGACAAGTCACCCCGGTGGGTGCAGGGGCTTGGGAGAGGCCCCTGCCCTCCTGCCCCTCCTGCCCCTCCTGCCCCTCCTGCCCCTCCTGCCCCTCCTTCACCGGGGCGTTAGGTGCGCCCCTGCCCGGCTGCGGGGGGCTGCGAGCAGACAGCAGCTGCGTGTCCTTAAAAAAAAGAAAAAAAACCCACACAGAAACCCCCTCCAAGTTACAAATTAAAAAGAACGATTGGCATCAAAGACGGCTCCGCAGTGCGGGTTCAAGCGCTTGTTCCTGTCTGCCGGGCGTTCGGGGCAGCAGCGTGGGACCCGCGGTGCCCCCGCCCCACGCGCGGGGCTGTCACCGGTGGGGTGCCGAGGGCGCCGGGCGGGGGGGGCTCCGCGGGCGGCCCCGATCCGCAGCACCGGCAGCCGGGAGGTGGGATTGAAGGGGGAAGGGGAGATGCTGAGGATTTTATTAAAACAAAAAGTTGAGCAGCGTGTATGTACTGGCGCAGCCCCGAGTCTGAAAGATTGTAATTTTCTTTTATGGTGTCTGGCAGGATTTGCAACAGATATTAATGGGAACATAAATAGCGCATGGAAGGTATTGAACAAAACTGTTTAATGCAAGGAGGTTGTACCGGGGGAAAATCTATACGTAGTTTGGATTGATTCATACCTCGGACACAGCCATCCCCTAAAGGAGTTCCCAATTTCTGCGCACTCCCTCTTTGATTGGCAAACCCTGTAATTAAAACAGATTAGAGCTGTCGGTGTTACTGTTTTTAAAAAGCCTTTTTTTCTGCCCAACTGGTGGTGGCTGAGCCGAGTTCAAGGTGGCGAAAAAGTGTGCGAGCCGGGAAAGTGTACGATTTCATGGTACGCATACATAATAAAACATGTAATCAAATTATATCTCTCTGCCTGTATATGCGGAAAGATCTACGGTAATCGCTGCCGGGTGAGAATAAACTATTTAAACGTTGCAAAGACTCCAGAACAGCATTAATATCCCATTAAAAAAAACAAAAAAAAAAAAACCAGAAAAAAAGGTGTCACTTCTCCCCCCAGCCCTAGCCCCGCGGGAGCGCGGATCTCCCCCGCTGTAACCCCTCCCGGGTGCGCAGGCGGCGGAGCGGCTGCCCCGCGGCCGCGGTGGCGCAGCCCGGCGGCGGCTGCGCGCCTCGTCCCGGCCCGTCCCGGCCCCGGTGCCGGCTGTCAGGGTCCCCACCGGCGGTGATGGATCGCTGCAAACTTTTTTTTGGCGGCGCTGAAATGTTGAAGAGCGGGGGGGAGCCGCCCGTGCGCATGTGCGAAGGTGTCCAAACTGACAATGCTGGAGAGATAGCGAGCCGGGATTGAGAGAAAGGGAGAGTGTGTGTGCGGGAGAGGGAGAGGAGAGAGGGAGAGGGGGAGCGAAAAAGGAGGAAAAGCTCCGGGAGGAAAAAAAAAAAAGCCCCCCCCTACCCCAAGCCCACGCCAGCATCGGCCGCCGGACTGGCAGCATGAGATCCAAGGGCAGGGCGAGGAAGCTGGCCGCAAGTAGGTGCAATACCCCTTTCTCTTGGCTTTTCACCCTCCCTCTCTGCCATGTTGCATAGACATGTCTGGTGCGGCGCGGAGCTCGCAGGCAACCTGCAGCATCCCCTCCCAGCCTGCCGGCCCGGCCCGGCCCGGCCCGGCTCGGCTCGGCTCGGCGGGCGGCGGAGGGGACCGGGGTGGGGGGTGAGGCTGCCGGAGCCGGGCCGGGGGCTGCGGGCGGCCGGCGGGAGGTGGGGAAGGAGTTGAGGAAAAGTTCAGTGGCGAGCGCTGGAAGTTGCTGCTGCCGCCGGGGGCTGGAGTGGGGGGGGGGGTCGGGGGAGGGGGGGTGCGAGAGGCTGCGGGCCCTATAGTGGGCGCTGTGGGCTGTCGCAGGGCCGGGGGCCGCGGGGGGGGCGGCGAGCGCGGAGGGGCAGCGCCGGCTCCGCGGGGGAGGCGGCGAGCCGCGGGCGCAGGTAGCCGGTGCGGAGCTGCCGGGTATTCCCCGGGCTCGCCAGAGGGTTTGTAGCCAAAAGCGGCTCCCCGCGGGCACGGAACCCGGAGCGGAGCGAGCGTGGGGCGGGCGGGGCCGCTCCGCGTGGCCGGGATGCCCCGCGCGGTTCGGCGGGGGACAGCGGGGCCGCCGGGCAGAGCGGAGCGCCTCCCAGCCCGCTGGAGTCACCCGCGAAAAGTTGATGTAAATGTTGTAATTTCAGGCGCTTTTCCAGCACTTTTTTACACAGTTTGGCCGCCCGAAGGTCTGTGTTCCGCGAGGCGAGGGCTCGGCAGTCCACACGCAAAGCCCGACTTACTTAATTATTTGTCTTACGCTCACCCCATCTGTTTCTCCTTTATGATAGGGATCTCTGCATTTAACTGCTGCAGTGTTGGGGCTCCTTTTTTCTTTTTAAAAAATTTTTAAATTTTATTATTTTTTTAAAAATGAGGGATTCAACAACAAAACTTCGCCAGCTTTCGCGTCCTATTTTAAAAGCAACTGATGTCTTTATTTTCTCTGACACATCTGGGCAAGTTTCATTTGATATCCATGGCGATGGCAACTCACATTCCCGAGTGAAAAAAAATGGGTAGGAGGAAAAAAAGTCAGATGAAATGTTGCATAAGTTGCGTGACGTAAAAAGCAGATGCTTATTTACTTTTTATTTGTGAAGGGGGAAAAAATAGAGAAGCGTGGAAAAGGGGGAGTGAAAGATGTCTCTGGATCATCATCAGTTTTTCTCTGAACCTGAACAACAGCAGCAACCTGCGTTTGATTAAGTGATCTCAAAGTGGATAGTCCAGCGCCCTCAATTTAAAAACAAATATATTTTTAAATCTCAAGGTTGCCATCCATGCTTTGGAGCTAATTATGGGGGGAAAAAATCTCCCATCCCCGACAAAATCCGTCAGGTTTCCTCGCCTCTCCCTTGCTTTGCTCGCTGTGCAGCGATGCAGGGTTCCTGCTGCTGCTCCTGCTCCGGCTCCAGCTCCGCGGGCGAGATCCGATCGACTGCAAACTTTGCGCGTCTTGCAGCAGCAGCAGCAGCAGCAGCGGCAGCAGCGCTTTCCCCTCCTAGACAGATGTGTTGCATTAAATAATCCTTCAGTTACAATCGACTCATAAAGGAAATCATATTTAAAAAGCCGGGATTTATTTCTTTTTTGTGTTCTGAAAAGCTGCTTCTTTCCCCCCCGAAGACCGTCTCAGTTTCATGGCAAGTGGAAGGAGGGCTGGAGGCGACCTCTTTAATTTAGTCGTTCGAGAGAAAAAGGTTTTAGCTTTTCAGTTCTTTCTGTCAGAATTAGGAATAGGAAAATACTTTGCAGTCTTCACCATTTTAGGTGGATAAAGATACAGATCTGGATAAAGCGGATTTCTTGTATTATTTCACTTTTATTGCTTTATGTGTGAAACAAAAAAATAGCCCCGATTGCGTGACTGTCGCCAATACCCAGCCAAGCTTTTCCCTCCCAATTAAGGGAGAATACCTGAAGGGTATTTTCTTGACCTCAGAGTAAAATTGTTGAAAAATAATTTTGAGGCTTTGCCCCCCTCTTAAAAAAAAAAAAAATAGAAAAATAATTCAGAAGGAACAAAAAAGAGCCACGCGGGGAATAGCCAGTGAATTTTTTAAATGTCCAGCTGTAAAAATAAGGGAAAGCGCTCGCCAAAGTCGGTCTGCCCGCCACGCTCTCGGGAGGCAGGCGGTGAGGAGCGGGGTGCGGGAGCGGGCCCGGGGGGTGCGGGCCCGGCCGGCCGCAGCCGCGCTGCACCTGCGCGGGCATCAGCGCTCCGGGACAGGCCCCGGCCCCCGGGGCTGCTGCTTTTCCACTCGGGTGGGTTCGTGCCCGCCTGGTGAAACCGTATCCCCGAATAACCCCCGCCCCAGCACGGGCCGCCGCAGCCCTGCAGCCGGCCCGGGGTAGCCCCAGCCACCCAGTAGCCTCATAAAGAGACAGAAGGTGATCAGATTAGGGGAACACACGTGAATAAGGAGGCACTTGTTACTTTTACACTTTATCACCACTTTTTTACAGGCAATTTAGTGCAGTCAAGGTAGATCCAGATCCCTCTAACCATCTGAGATAGTAAAATAGCACTTTCCTAAGTTTCAGCAGGTTTTCCTGCGCCTGTAATTTGCCTCAGTCTAGTACTTAAAAGGCTTGATTGAAAAACAGAGCCGGCAAGTTTATTTGCCTGTTTAAGACTGTCCGGGAATTTGTTTTCGAGCAGGGAGATGTTTGCCGTGTCCCGGCTGCCGGCCCTCTCGGCGAGGCCGTTTATTTGCCATCGCTTTACCATCGCCTCTGCCTCCGGGCGCCTGCACCGCCGCGGGCACCGGCTGCCGATGCCCCGGGCGGCGCGGGGGCAGCAGCGCTGGCGGCCGGCGGTCCCTCTGTCCCTCGGTCCGTCTGTCCCTCTGTCCCTCGCACCCCGCCCCACCCGGCTCGGCCCCGCCGCCGCTGCTGCCGCGGGCCGGCACCGCCCCGGCACCGGGCTCGGCCCGGCTCGGAACCGCCCGGCCCGGCCCGGTCCTGCCCGGGGCATCCCCGGCGCGGCTCTGTCCCCGGGCGGCTCCTGCGCGGCGGGCGCGGGCACGGGGGGCTGCGGGGACGGGCCAGACAATCCCATTATATGCCGGGCATATTTTCACCAGGCGCTTCATTAACCCTTTTCAGGGCGGAGAGCGCGCGTGTGGCTTTTCGCTCCCTCTTTCTGCCCTTCCTTCATTCCTTCTCTCCTCTGCTTTCTTTTCTTTTCTTTTCTTTTCTTTTCTTTCTGTTCTTTTTCTGTTCTTTCTTTTCTTTTCTTTTCTTTTCTTTTTTCTTTTTTTTCTTTTCTTTTCTGTTCTGTTCTTTTCTTTTCTTTTCTTTTCTTGTCTTTTCTTTCTTTCTTTTCTTTTCTTTTCTTTTCTTTTCTTTCTGTTTTTCTTTTCTTTTCTTTTCTTTTCTTTTCTTGTTCTTTCTTTTCTGTCTTTTCTTTTCTTTCCCCCCTCCTCTATTTTTCCCCTTCCTTCCCTTTTTTCCCTCTCCCCACTTTCTATCCTTCTCTCTTACTCAGGGCCATCAGCCATCCCTGGATTTGGGACTAGCTTTTCCTGCGTGGCTGAGCCCTGCGGTGCCTCCTGGCTGCTCCCGGGCCACCCCGGGCCGGCCGCGGGGCTGGGCAGGGAAAGGACACAAAGGAAAAGGACGGTCCAAAGGCGAGCCCGTTATTAATACAGCCCTGCTTGTAAATGAAAAATGTAACCCTTGTTAATTAACGCTGTTTACATGGGGTACAAGAAACTTAAGAAATGTTTCTACAAAGGGGAAGGAACTGTTTACAAAACTCTTTCAAAAGTGTGACATATTGCTGCAGTTCCAGCACTAAAAAGCCAAACACACTTACACGCCTTTGAAGTTGGCTGGCTGAGGCAACATTATTTGACTGGGATTCAGATATTGCTTGTGGGTATAACTAATGGCTTTTACCTAGTTAGTGGCTGGGAGGGGCGAGGGCCTGGGCGCCGTGGCCATTGGGTCCCTCTGGAGAGCTGGGGCTGGCTCCCCGCCAGCTCTGTACAATGTCAACATTGAATATTTGAATTCCCAGACTCTATTTAACAACTTTCTAAATAAATAAACTCATTGTGTGTCTGTGTTTAAAATTATTTCACCTCTTTCATGAAAGCTACAGCATCTTATTACACCGGCCTCTCGGGCTGCTTTTCCCCCTTTTCTTTCCAAACAAACACAAACGGAGCTGAGCACTTTTGGTTTTTTTTTGTTTTTCACTGTCTCCTATCTCTCCCCTTCTCACTTTCTGTCTGTCTTCTCACAAAGCCCGACTGACAGCTGCTTGGACATCCCACCAAGTCCTCAGAGGGACAGCTCTGTGCGCCCTGTTATCTAATCATAACTAAAACCAAAGCCAGGTTCACCAAGTCGGTTAAATATTAATCATTTCTAAAAGGAGGCCCAAGTGAGTGCCATTGCTGCAGCAGTGCCCTGTACATACTCAATCATTTTGGCTGCCCTACCCTAGGCAGGCTCCAGGGACAGCTTTCATTGTTGTTTGCCATAAATGGCTATTAGTGTTCATATTCACCTATTCACCTACTTATTTCAGTAAGTGTGGATGTGGCTGTGCTTATGGAGATGTGTGCACACACATGTGTTCAGAACATACTTTTCTGCTTATGCCACGGAGATATATTTATTTATGTGCATAATAGCTGTGTCTGTGTGTGCACTACAGAGAAAAGCAGGTAAATCCATTTGATATTTGTAATTGTAAATAATAAATGTACAGTGTATGGTTTAGAGAGAGAGTGTGGTGTGCACAGGCTCCTGGGGTGCTTGCAGTCATGTCACCAACATCTGCACACCCACAAAGGCTCTCAAATGCTCTGTAGGGAGCACAGTACTGATATGCAGGGTGTTGTTCCCTGGGATGCTTCCCAAATACACTAATTGTGTGCTTCCATGGCAGGAATATCCATTGTAAAATATTTATTGCCTTCCCATGGAAGTAAAGGTGGCTGGGCAGAGAAGGCATTTCTGCCTGTCCTGGGGAGCACAGATCACTGATAAAGCTGTCTGAGTTGCTGGAGAAGATATTGGAATGAATTTTCTGCCAGGACAGGTATGTGGTGGAAGAAAGAAAGTGTTGGTGGTTGCTCCCGCCCCAGGTGGATGAGGAAAGGGCAGTGGGGAAGCAGATGGAGTTTTATAAATCTCAGCTAATGAAACCTTGTCCACAGAAAAGCCTCGCTTTGCAGTAAACCACTTTTTAAACAAATGTACTTTAGCTTTGGAAGGGCTTGTTCAGACACTTAGGTTTCCAACCAAGAATTCATAATATTTGTTTATTTAAAATTTAACTAGGTTTGCTGTCATTTTTGGAGCAAGTCAGTGTTCTTTTGCTGTAATTTAATACAATCAGTTTTACATCACTTCAGTTTAGTTAGGCAAGAAGTGGCTTATGAAGAGCAGAAAGAGGTTTAATCCCACATGGTTTTCAAACTAGCAGATGCAAGTGTCATGCTATTCAGTAGAGCTAGAACTGGACAAATGCAGACTAGAAATGAGGTTTATATTTTAAGTAGTGAAGGTATTTAACTGGTAAAACTATTTACTGAGAGCTGGGTGGGTTTCAACATCAGTGGAATTCCTTTGTCTTAATTAAGGTTGGCTGTTTTTCTAAAAAGATATGAGCTAATCCAAACAGGAATTAATTTAGGGAATTCCTGTAGCCTGTGTTGTACAGGGGTAGCAGACCAGACCACTCTTCCTGGTTTTATAATCTATGCACCCAGTTAAAGCAGTGCAGTTTCATATGGAGACATAAGCTCAAGGCTGGGATCACAGGAATGCACTTAAAAACGAAATGGTCATTAAAAAACCCAGGTTCAGCTCCGACCATGCAGAACCAACATCTGGCACAAAGTGTTTTCCATCCTCAGCACTGCTTACCTGGATCACAGGCACCCTCACAAGTGCCCAGCTCTGAGGGCAAGGGCAGTGATGGGTTTTTCAAAGATGGGAAGGAGCTGAGGTGTGGGTACAGAGAGCAGGGCTGGGCTTGGTGGTTTGATCATTGCCCTGTGATGGATTTCCAGTGGGTTCCTGCCATGTTCCTGTGCAACAGGTTACTGCTGCTGTTCTTAACACCCAGCCAAGACCAGCAGAGATCATGGTACAGACCAGTGAGCATCAGGAAGCACCTCCAGGACCCCTTGGCTGCAGGATCTGCTGGAAGGAGGTGTTTGCTGGCAGAGAAGCAGCAAGGTGGGGAAGGGTATGGAGAAGCTAAGGAGAAGTGGGTGTTGCTGTCCCCAGGACTATGTCTCTTTGCACTGCCATTTTAAATAAAAAAAAAAAAATCAAAATTCTCAGGGTATAAGGAAAGCCTGTCTGATCACTCATTGACTTTCTGTTCCCTCCCTTTTGTTTGCATTTCCAGGCTGTGCCGAGGCATTGCCTTCTCCAGTGCTGCTGGAAGAAAGGGCAGCCACGGATACGTGTGGGAGGAGGGAAGCTAGGCTGCAATGAATATTGTATTTGGTGCTAAATATGTAACAAAGAGAAAGAAATGTGAGTTAATCCAGCAATAAGAGTTGGGAAGTGAAATACAATTCGTTTTATTTCAGGGTTTAATGCTGTGGTCTGTTTCAGTGAAGCATTATCTTTTAAACTGGGATATACACAACGACATAACCCCCTCTACCTTGAGGGAATGTCAGAGTTTGATCTCTGAATAAAGGAAATTCAGAGTTAAGGCTGAAATGTACCACATGGCCTCCAAGTCCCAGGAACAACAGGAGGCAAGGAAGTAGCTAAAGCTATGGGCTGCACTTTAAAATGAGTGCAGCAACTACCAAGCTGTCGGTGCTCGTTGCAGATCCGCAGCACGGCTTGAGCTGGGATTTGTATTGGCTAGAGAGAGATCTGGGACGATCTTGAGTCTTTTTGGAAATCTTGCTGGTCTGTGATGAGCATGAGAGTTTTATGGTGGAAGGATTACAGTTCTGGGCTTAATTTATGCAACAGAAGCACTCTTGTCTCCTTTGACAGCGATAGCTTTTGTTTAGAAAATCTTATATTGGAGCAAAATTTTGGTTCAGGAAAGAAATATACCCAAGTTACAGCTTTGTTTCTTTTCTGAAGAATTGCTTTTATGTCTGAATGGGTGCACTATATTTTAGCCCTGTTTAAACTCCAAACTAAATTTAAATTGCCTGTAAAATAATCCACAGAATGGAAACTGCCCCACAATCGTAGCCCTTGCTCCCTGACCCAAACCCATATTCCATTGCAAAGCAGCGCGCTGCACTGTTCCGTGATTACAGTAAGTTAGAAACCAGAAGAGCAAGACTTCTATGAATAGGTTATTTTTGGCAATTGCATCACCAATTATGTATAAAATTTCAAAAAATATGAGTTCTGCCAGTTTGATCTCTGAGAAGGATACAGAAAATGAAAGCTTTGAGACTGCTGTAACATCATACTATTTTGTCTATTAGATATCATTAGATTACCAGAATACTGAGACCTTCATATCAACCAGCCTAACAAAAATTTCCCAGGTGGTTTAAATTAAAAAATTAGCCATAAATATATTTTGTATAATGTAATTTATTATGGATGTTTATTGTGTGCAGTGGGAAAATGTTTGGTTTCAGATGATCTTACCGTATAACATGTGCCTTACTGAAACTGTTTATACTGAGGCAGCCTAGAAAAGCCCCAGTTTAATTCTGAGACCGGCCGGGCTACATGCTCTGAAAGCCACAGGAAGGCAGAGCCCTTCCCCTGGAAAGCCAAAGGGGCAACAGCATCTTGTGTGGGACATGTGCAACATAAAACTCGGCAGTGGGGAAAGTGCTGAGTGGCAGAGAAAGCTGAAGGGTGGCTCAGGCAGTGTTGTTTTATAGGGAAAATGGGATAAAAATGACACCATCTTCCAGCAGGTCCTGTTATACTGCGATTGGAGGCTTGCTGGTGTCCAAGGAATACTTTTCTCCCACATCCCATATTTATCAGCCCTCCTTTTGTTTCAGCTGGGTGTGGTGAGCAGGGCTCTGTGCTGATGCCCACCCATGGCTCCTGATATGCCCTTCTGCAGCACAGAGAGGGGGATTAAGCTGGCCTTAGGGACCCAGGGGTTCCTGTGATGGACACATCCATCCTCAGCTGGGATGCTGCAGCAGGGAGCTGATGGCTTCAGGAAAAAGATCTCCTGCCTCCTCTCCCGCTCTTTTGCACAAAGTCCACATGCTGGCAAGGGTGAAATCATTCCTCAGTTAAAAAAAAACAAACCCTCAAAAACTTCCTCCCCTGCCCCAAGCTCCTTCACACATGTATTA
This sequence comes from Serinus canaria, assembly GCF_022539315.1. NCBI lineage: Eukaryota > Metazoa > Chordata > Aves > Passeriformes > Fringillidae > Serinus > Serinus canaria. The sequence continues at coordinate 3,806,762 of NC_066323.1, read as the reverse complement.
ACACCAAACTGGCAAAGCCAATGGAAAAGGATTTTGCGTTTTGGCAGCAGAGCTGGCCCAGAGCTCACTGCGGGCCTTATCCCAAACCCACTGGAGCTGAAGGAGCTTGTACCGACTTCAACGGGCCTTGGACTGGGTCTGGGTCTGGCTGGGAGGAATCTGCTTCCCTTCATCCTTGGGGGAGGGGGGTTATCAGCAGCTTTTGCTCTGCGGTGAGCCCCAACACGTGACGCTGTAACAGATACCTGGATTTACATCAGTCTAAGTGAATTAGGTTGGGCCTATAATCTGGCCTCATTTAAGAGTCATTTTAGCCATTAGGATGAAACATGAACGCTGCTGATGGGGGGACTGTGGTGAGTCTGAATCCTTGTTTCCCACCGTGCTCCATCTCTCCCGTGGGTTGAGGACCTCTGAGGGCTGAGGTGGTCACTTGGGGGATGTGGGAGGGGTCCAGCACCCCTGGCTTGCACTGCAGGGCTCTCCATTCCAGGGACTGTGGTTCTCCAAACAGCCTGAATTTGTACCTTCTGAGCAAATAGCTCTGCTGCTGGAGGTACCTGGTTCCTCCAGTAAGTGCTCCATTTATTGCCTCCCGATTTCATCTCAGACAAACAGAAGGTGTGCGAGAGACAAGCACTGACTGCTGGAAAAAAATCACCCCAAACATGTCTAAAGCACAGCTTGAGTCACTGGTGGTGCCTATACTTTTGATTTAAAAACCATTTAACATTTTCAGCGTTTGACAGAAATGATTCACCTTTCCCTCTTGAAAACTCTTTGCAATTCGAACTTACCGTGGCACATTTTATTTACTTGCACCTTGGTGAGGAATTAAGCAATGCTTTTGGTGAATTTTAATCTTTCCCATTCTCTTTGTGGCTCTGTATAAAGAGGAAAAAAAAAAAGGAAATATGTTGTTTGAAATAATTTTGAAGTGATGTTTCTATTTTACTTTTTTTAGGCTCTTGATGTATTTTTGGCTACAGGGACTGGCATGGAGCATTGGTTTAAGAATATACAACACTGAAAAGCAAAGTGATATCAGCTGTATCTGAGCTAACTGCATGGTTTTTAGTTTTGCTGTTTCATTGTTACTGTGCCATGATAATGATGATTTACAGCAATAATGAAGACTTAATTGTAAAATATAAACAGCATGAGATATTCATCCTGATTCTTTCAGTTCATATAGAAAACAATATTTCAGCAGCCACTGGCTGCCTGTGCAAATGCTGTTAAGCAGTTATGCTCTGCCTCAATACTTACTGTCCAGGAGCTTGTGCTTCCTGGTAAAGCCAAGGTAACTGAGGAATGAAGAAATGATGCACTAGGTCACTCCAGAGGATGCAGGTCAGAGAGATTTGAGTGAACAAACCCGTGCAGTGTCTTTGATATCAGTGACCAGCCTCAGAATGAGAGAAGAGGTGAAATTATCTGTACTATACCAATGCCCTGAGTGAGAACTGAGTTGAGACAGGGCCAGAAGGGGTGGTGCAGAATAAGACCCAGGATGGGATACAGCAAACCTTCCCAGCTGGGGCTTCTACCACGCACCAAGCTGACGGATCAGTCATGGACCAAACACAGAAGATTTACTTCCAGCCTGACATTATTATTTATTATAACTTGAATTAAAACAGCAACCACAGAATGCAGCCAGCCTGTTGTGCTGAGCTCTATGCAAACACGGGCAGCCTGCACAGAGCTTAGGCCCTGAGAAATGCAGATTAAACTTGGGGCCTGCTGCCCTACACATGCAATTACTGCATCACTGGAGGCAGTAATAAAATCCTGAGGAGAAATGGATGCTTTAAGGAAAATCCAGAGTCAGGACTCCATGGCTTGCACACTGGTGGACGTGCTTCAGCTTTAATCACATCAGCCCTTTCCCCTACCAGCAAATGGCCCCCCTGGCTCTGTTTTAACTGACCCTATTATTTTTGGCCGTGTCCATAATCTTGGTGATCAAGCTGCATTAAGCTATGAGTATCCTTGCAGCATCACCTGCTTGCTTTCAAAGAAAATAGCTCTGAGATTCTCAGGGAAGGAAGGAGGCAACACCGGCAGGTAATCCAGCCCTATAAAACCCCTGGGTTGTGGTTCCAGCCCGCCTTCCACGCGGGCGCTGCCAGAGGGACCTGAGCGGTGCAGCTGGCAAGAGCCAGCAACCAAAAAGTCCCTCAAGCCTATAAGGTTTATTAAGGTTCTTTTCAAGTCCCTGCCAATAAAAAGGGTCCACACAACCTCTGAGTGAGGCTCCATAAGCTCGGTTTTATGTTCGGATAATTTGGAGCCAAACTGTCACGGAGTTCACATAGCGAAATACCCCACGGAGCATCGCAAACTGCGAAGAAAATATATCGAGGAAAGGGAGGACTGATAATTTTATGGTTTTCCTTGAAGTTAAGCAGTAAAATGGGCTTTATTTAGCAATTTCCGGACTTCTGATTGCAATTTTGTTACCAGCGTAACGGTTTTCGATACAACCTTTTGTAAACGGGGAGAAATGTTGGAAGCCAAGGTCCAACAGCTCTTGGATCTGCTGTGGGAAGCAGTGCCACACACTCCAGGTTCCCAAAATGGATCAGACCTGGATTGACTTTTGGACCAGACCATTGGGCAGGACACGGCAACAGCTCTCAGCTCTGCTGTGGGAGGCTGGAGGTTGAGCCCAGTGTGGCTGGGTAGCCCTTGGAAGGGATAGTCCTTTAAATAAAACAGGAATAGAAAACAGGAATAGCTTGACACAGGTCCTGGGATGAGCAACATACACTTATTTTTGGGAGGCTAAGCATTTCTAATTTGAAATACATTTAAGATGTATTTCAAATTAGAAATAACCCTGGTTACAAATTAATAATACACCTGTTTTTTACAGGTGAGGTGATCATCACAGTCTCCAGGCTCATTTTCTAAACCAGGCTATTAAAATCACTTGTCCCTCAGCCTTTTGGCTATGTGTAAACCTAGGTCCAGAATTCACAAGATAAACCTCCACTATGTTTGCTCCTCACACAATAACTATTTTACGCTTGGCATGGCCCATCTTTTAAAAATCTATTTTACAATGTAATAATTCACACCCACTTCTCTTTGGGAAGTCATTTATGGAAGGAAAATTAAACATGGCTCTGGAGGGAGTACTGCTGATACATGCAACAGCTCAAAATGTTGAGGGAAGTGGTTCTGGATATGGGAGAAGATGCCATCTTGACCTTGGTGGTTTGTTTATTAGACACTAAATCACAGACATTTCTTCTTCCAGTTCTAACTGGTCTGGGGACTCAGATATAACCTTAAAAGCCCTTTCTGGGGTTTTGAACAGAATTTAGACCTCATCATTGCCCAGTACTATTTATGAAGCTTGAATGAAACACGGGAATGCAGAGACCACCGTGGGAAAGAAAAAAGGTGAAGAAACTAGAGAAAAAAAAGGAATATTCATCCCAATGACTGGATTTCCTTTTCATGTGTTGTACTTCCTGGTGCCACAGAGTAGAGAGAGTAAGAAAATATTTAATGTCTTTTTACCCACTTTGTTTATGCACCTTGTACATATGACAGCCAGTTGGTTATCAAACTCATCCTGTCAGTGTTCCTAGAAAGAAGGGCTGAGTCCCACTGTCAGCAGGGAAGGAAGCACTGGAAATGAGGTGCAGGTAACCAGAGAGTAAGCAGGGGTGGTGGGGGGAAGAGGACTGGGAAATGGGACGTGTCTGATGGATTGTTGTCAGACCCCTGAGCAGAAGGAGCCAAACAAATCAGCTCTGCTGGCACCTTTCTGCACAGGAATAATTTGGGACATCTGTTTTAAGAGATGATTGGTGCTTTTCCTATATGAAATAGGCCCTGAATATGCTGTTCTCCTGCTTTCCTCTGCTTCCCCAGTGCCATACCAGTTATATACAAATATATAAAAATATATTTATACAGGATCTCAGCAAGCTAACATGGCTAAATCACCTCTGTGCATCTTGACCTCCTGCTTAGCCTCCTGTTTCAGAGGATTGGTGTAAATTAAGGTGCTGGGCTGACTCTTCAGGTCCACATATTCCCTCTGTGCTCCTGCTGCAGAAATAGCTGTGCTCCATGGGTTGGTGAGGATCCAGCTGAAGCCTGCGAGGGCTGGAGGGAGCAGTGTTGCTTTAGGCTCCCTGCCTGAGGAGTGACATATCAGAAGTAATAAGTCTGAGCCCGAGCTGATGTCTAACAGCATCGGGGAGTGGGCTGGAAGGCTGAACTCCTGCAAAAATGAAAGCAAGGAATTTAACAGCAGTAAAAAAGAGGTTAAGGAAAGAACAAAAAAGGAAAGGAAATAAAAGTGATATGAATGGCTAGAAAAATAGCTACATCCAAATATTAACCTCTACTGCTGTATTTTGACACTGGGCTGAGTTAATAGAAGTACATGGCTAATACACATTAAGCTGGAAGAAGGTACTTAATTTCAGAAAGTATCTGGATCAACTTAACGTGAAAATGTATTAGCAGAAGATATTTTATGTATGTCCAAATCTGCCAATAGCTTGAAGACATATTCTGCAGGAGGCTAGCAAGAGAAAGTGTGTTTCACTGGTGGGGTTTGCAGCCAAACTCTCATTCTTGAGGCTTCTTTTCCCCTTCTTCTCCATGATACCTTTTCCTCGACCGTCAGAGGAGCAGGAGCAGACAGACCTTTTCCCCAGCCTGTGCCTTCTGTCAGCTGCAGGAGCCTCACAGACAGCCCCGGCTCAAAGGGTGTTTTTTCCTCTTAGAATGCTAAAGGAGCAGCCCCAGAGCACAGGAGCTAAACTGGTATAAAACTGGTGGGAGAGCAGAGCCCATTTTGGCAGGGGGTGGACTCAGGGCTGGCTGTTCCTCCTGGGATCCATCCAGAGGTGGGGAAAGCAGATACAGGGCAATCTTCACTCTGTCAAGGTCTTTAGTGTATAACACTCAGAAGTGGAAAATATTTCCAATTCTTTAAAATAAGGATTTTTCTCTTCTCTTCAGTTCTATTCTAAAGAATTGAAAATAGTTTCAATTCTTTAAAATAAGGATTTTTCTCTTCAATTCTTTAAAATAAGGATTCCTTTCCTCTTCTTTTGTATTTCAGTGTGTCCTTGGGGTTTGCATTCTTCCATAGGTATCATTTATTTCACAACAAAGAATCGTGGTGAGACAGCCTGGACTTTAATTTCTGGGAATATCTTTATAGGCTTGTTTTTGTGGCTATATAACAACATTATGTTATCTATCCATCTCTCATTCCACTTCCTGATATACAGAATTATCAGGACTACCCATCAGTCACTCTTGTGTTTTCTAGCCCTCGGTGCTGTGTCAGTTTTTAGGATATTTTTCCAGTATTACAGCTACACTGATCTTGGTGATTATTAAAAAAATTATATAATACCTTTAAAAACTCTGTTGAGATGTGGAACACCATCTGAGGAAAAGTAAATTTTAGACTGGAGTTATATAATTTCTGGTTTCCTGAATGTTCAAGTGAAGAAAGGCAGTTAACTAAGGTACAATTTTTTTCAAGGAGAAAAAAAAAATGCAAAAAGCAATATAGAAGAGCAGGAGGTCTGCTTTTGCAATTATGTATTAGAAATTTGGGACTGTGCCCCACCTGATGTTGTCCTCCCCAGCCTTTCATGTAGCCAGGCTGTCCAGCTGATTTCTTTCTGTGATTACAACAGGATTTCTAAGGTTTTCAGAAGCTCACACGGTGTTTTCATGCACCTGACATGTCAGATGGCCTGAGAGGGGAAGGGACATAGGGGTGGTGGGAGATACAGGGGTGAAGGTCACTCAGTACAAAGAGAAAAGAAAGATTTTAAGGGTGATTGTGCAGGAATCTGCTCAGCTGTGCCACATCATGGTGAAATTGGCTCCTCCATTTTACACTTGTTTGCAAGGTAATTAAGGAGCAGAAAAGTCAGCTCTGGGCTAGGCAGAACATGGGATTTGTCTTCCAAGTGTTTTGCTGTTTGTCCTGTAAGACACCATGGAATGTTTTGCACCCTGCTCTAGCTGAAGCTCTGTGTGGAGCCGTGATCTCAGGTACTGCTGGTGTAGTGGTGGGTTGGGGCCAGGGGATGATTCTGGGCTTTGGCAAAACCTGCTGCTGCTTTTGCTGCCTCCAGCCAAAATTGAATGTTTCCATCTCCTGGATGTAAGCACATGCTATAGCAGGAGTCTCCAGGTGTCATCCCAGACCTGGTGTCAAAATGTTATTTCTCCTGTAATTTGGGTAGATGCTACAAAAATGATTTCATGTTTCCTTGAGAAATAACTTATTTTCTTTTTTCTTTTCTGCAAAGTTTTTACTTGTTTAGTATTGTTTCTACTGGTGCTGGTTTTCTTTTCAGTGGTGGTTACAAAATCCCAAAGCAATGGGAGGAAGAGGTTTTTTTCCTCCCCTGTGTACTTTTTCAGATCATGTTGGAGATTAGCTCGGGGGAATGATAAACCACTCTGTTCCCAGCACAGTCTCCCCATCCATAGCTAAAACGTTATGGGAATTGGTGTTGGATGCCACATCTAGTTTCACTTTGTGTTGCAGCCTTTAATGCCAGCCCTTCTGCTGTTTCTTCTTCCAGCACTTTGATTCTGCTGTGTTGTCTGTACTTTCCTTGATGTACAGAAACACTTATAAAATAGGGGAGAAATAAGTTAATTTCTGGCTGCAGGTTTGGGTGACCATCAGGCAGCAGCAGAATCCAGTGTGTTTCTCAGTTTCCTGCTGCCCTGGTCAGCTGTGTGTGAGAAGGGAGATGGTTTTAAGGGTGCTCTGGGCCTGCCTTTCTCTTGAGCACTCAGAGTGTGCTGTGAGAGCTTTGCCTGTTGCATTTGCAGTGGTGGAGGTGATTGAATAGCACCACCTTGCTCTGGTTTGGGTTAACAAGCAAGAAAAGGTGTGCTAATCCTGTAAGGGTGTCTGATAAAACCAGCAGAGATGGCCCACAGGGCCTTTGCTGACCACAGCAAGGGTGAGGGCTGTGTTGGAGGCTGCTCCTGATAAGGAGCATCCTCTGGAGAGGGCAGGAATTGCTGAAAGGACTCTCCAGCTTCTTGTGCTGGGCTAGGGGGGTTTCCCATGTTGGTGCTGGTGTTTGCCACATTTATGGGACCCACAGGCTTCCCAAAGCCAGCAGCCACCTCTGCTCTGAGCAATACCAGCAGCAGGAACCTGCTGATCCGTGCAGAGCGTGCTAGAGCTGCAGAGTGGGGGGTGAAAACTTCTGTTCCTGATGCTTTGAAGGTTTCTTTTTTTTTACCGTGTAGAAAGGGACCTGTGTGTCTGATGCCCCAGGTAAAAAATCCAGCCAGGTTAGAGGCTGGTGTGTGCACATGGGTGAAAATGTGTCAGGGTGTGCTCCAGCACCTCTTAGCTGGCTTATCCATGGATTGGGTTCAGTGAGTGGGGGTTCAGTGGCACCCACATTGTGGCTGGACCTGTGGAGTCTGTTAGAAACCTGTAAGTTAATTTCTGACCAGACTGAGGCATCATTTGCCGTTTAAAAGTTGTAAATCTGTGTTTATCCAACGTTAACAGATGTAACATAAATGAGTTCCTGTGCTGTCTGCTGGTCCACTAATGGCACTTGTTTGTAAGTGCTTTATGTTAACAGCTATTTGATGGTGCCCATTAGTTTTTCCTAGGTTAATGTTATATAATAAAGTGAATGCTGGCCAAAAGCAATAGTAATACGATAAACAAAAAATCCAAATGCTGGGTGAGAAATGTAATGGAGCGAGGGCTGAACTCTAGTGGGAATTTGGTTTAATCTAAAGGTTAAAAAATGTTATAATTTGGGTTTAAGTAAATTGGCTCTTTAGTCCCAGAGGTCTTGCTCTTGTACTTCTTGTGCCTCCAAAGCTCCCACTAATGCCGATGGGAGTCCTGGGCGCACAAGAAAAGCGGGTTCAGGTACTAAAGTTACAGATTGGCTTGGACCAAAACCCCTAATCCAAATACCTCCGGCTTTTGAAAGCATTTGCCAATTGGATTTGAATCTGGACACAAACATTGTGGCTTGAGCTCATCTGAGCTCACTTACATCTGTGTAAATCTGTAGTATGGCCCCGATCCAGCAAAGCACGTAAATATGTGCTTAATTTGACTTCAAGGGGACTATTGTGCGCTTAAAGCTGAGCATGTGTTTAAGTGCTTTGCTGGACTCAAGTCCAAATACATGGGAGTCAATGAAATGACACCAAATAGTGCAGTGTAAGTGAGATCTGAAATGAACCAAAATGTTTGCGTTTCTACCTGGAAATGAACACCCTGTTCACGTCCTGCAGATCCTGCGTGCACTTTGTGTTTTCATCCATCTGCACATAATGTATTCTTTACAGTAACCTGTCCATTCAGTACAGTAAAAAAAGAAATATACTTTGAATTTTCCTGCTCTATTACTCATATTTCATGAAATGTGTTCTTATGCCAAGTGTCTGTTTATATATATTTATACATGTTGTTTCTTTATTGATATTGGCAAGATACAAGAAGAAAAGAAATATTTTACAGTTAAAAACTTGTAAACAGTTTTATCCCCCATTTAAAACCTTTTTTTAAAGAGTTTACCTGATGTGGTCAAATTACTTTAACTTGTTTTTGGTTTTGCCAGTCTGACCAATATGAAAAGTATTTGTTAAACTTACAGGTTTGTTTTTAGCTCAAAATGCACATTTTAAACATGTTTGCAATTAACTGACACATGAACGTGCCCTTACACTCAACTACTAAATGCCACTTTTGTACTTTAAATCCCACTTTTAGTGATTGCCACGCTACATAAAGCTGTCAATGAATATTTTCACATGAATACATTAATGCTGTTAAAAGATCATGGATTGCTTGTCAGCTGCTGCAGCTCACTGCAAAGAGAACACAAAAGGGTTAATTGAGCTCAGCCCTGCAAAGGTGGCAGAGGCATAGACTAGAACTGGGAATTAAACCCAAAACAAATACAACAAGATATAGCCCTTGTGCCTTGGTATGACAACCACAATGCAGACATAAAGAAGTGTAAGCTGCAAATGTCTGTAGGTTATTAATGAGGTAATAGAAGCAAAATTAGGTATCAGCAGGGTTTGGCTCTGTTTGAATAAAACTGAGATCTTTTATCTCAGAATATGCTAGGAAAGACTCATAAGCTGTGATTTGGTGGTCTAGGCTGTGCCCTTCTTGGTTGTGGGAGTTGACTCATGCCATTTAAACTCACCAGTGTTTTCCACTAGGGCAAACAGATGTGGGATCAGATACAGAGAACGGCTGGCAGGGAAAAGGTTTGCATGGCAGTTTATGAGGAAAAATACTTTTGTGTGCTTACTTCTGAATCAAAAGGATATTTTGCACTTCAGCTTTGTGTGTCTGGAGAGAGGATACTTCTTTTTTGCAAAGCCAGTGTAGGGGAAGCACATAATGGCAGTGCTAAAACACCTCTGTGTCCAGCTGACCTCTGCCCAGGCTGAGACTGGTTCTCTGCTGATTTCAGCAGCTTCCCTTAGGATTTACTTCAGCCTGGATGAGGGCAAAGTATGGACACAGACTCCTGATCAAGTCTCACTGTTTGTGCTCTCTAAGAGTAAACTTTTCTCCAAAATAATGGCAAAACACCCCTTTCCTGACTCTTGGGGAAGCTGACAGGCAGAGCTGCAGCTGATGAGTTGTGTGGAGTGATCTGCTCTGCCCCATCTCTTCTCAGCCCCTCTGTCTCTGAAGTAAGTGACAAAACTCCCATTAACTTTAATGATGCAGAATCGACCCTAAATGGATAAGGTTTGTCTTTAAGAAAAATCCCTGGGGGATTCAATTACATCATAAATGTATTCAGTGGTTGTGAAGTGATTCTGGTGTATGTACAGCCAAACCCTGAATTCCTTCTCAAGTAAGTGTCTGCGTGAGGATTGATTACAAATCCCGCTCTGAGTTACACCCGCACGACTCCCCCGGAGCTGATGGCATTCCTCCCTGCTCCCCTAGCATGGGCAGTGCAGAGCTGCACAGAGCCTAACTCATCCTGCTTCTGCTCCCCCTGTACAGGGGCTGGCAGGGATGGAATCTGTCCCTATGGATCTGCAAAACTCCTCGTGACCTGGAGTGGCACCTGCGGGGTAGTGGAGGCTGCACCAAGGGCGGTTTTGGCCCCTCAGCCTTTGAAGAGCTCTGGCATGATGTAATCCCAACCCTGTAAGCTGCTGCGGGACCCTGGGGTTGAGAGATGCCCTATAAATCTCCGTGGCTGGGTTTTGTTACCTGCCCGCTCTCTTACATGACTAATGACTTCAGGTAAAGAATGGGCAGTGGAGAAACAGGTAATTAACAAAAACATCCTTCTGTGTTTTCTGCTCAGCTTCCGTGACTGGTGTTTTCAAAAGCTGGGCAGATATGATTTGTAGCCTCCCTCTTTCACCAGAGCAGAGCAGGGCTGGTTTGAAACCTGGCAGTCCCTGAATGCTTCCCCAGTTTCCTGCCCTTGCATTTGATGCAGCCAGGGCTGGTTTGCCAGAGTCACTGGTATCCGCCTTGATGTGATGTTTTTGTGCAGTTAAGTTGCTGGGTTTTTTTTATTTTACTCATTTTTTCTTTCTGGAGCGTGGGTTGCTTTGAGAGTGGCCTGGTGCAAGTGCATTAGCAAAGTGAGCCTGCTGTAAAATATTGCTGCATCCAGCTGCCCTGTCAATAGGTCAAGCTATTTGTCCCATCCAGACAGGGTGTCTAGCTCTCCTGGCAGCATCCCTTGCTTTGGCATGGGAAAACCCGTTTTGTTTAACACTAAGGAAACAATATGTATAAATAGTAATGCTTGAACCTAAACACTCCAGTTGTCTTTATGCACAGGGTGCTGTGTTACTGGTTATTTTATGATAGATTTCTTTCCCCCCCATCTCCCTCCCAAAGGACTTGAGTCTCAGCCTGCAGAATAGCTGCTGTTGAGTGGAAGCATTCCTGCTATTTTCCCCTCAATTCAGAGGAAGCAATGCACTTGTTGTGTTACCTTGGTGAATCGAAAGTGGTTTTCACTTCCCTTAATTAAGCCTGCTTTGGTGCTGGCCCCTCCAAGATGGAGAGCGCAGCGCACTCAGGAGCGCTGCCGCTGATTTGAATTCCTAAATTCCTCTCCTTGCAAACTTCAAAGGCAAGTATATTGCTCTGTCTAAGAGGCACCAATTATGTAAACCCTGGGCTATTCAGTATGTTCCATAATTATTTATTTTCAGAGAAAGAGGTTTTAACCCAAACTAGACAGAAAACTGGCATTTCTCCAGTTATTAGATTCTATTGAAAAAGGTATTAAACAATGGGCAGGGTAACATGGTAGATTAGTGTCCCTTCATCTTCCTGACCTGGGCATGTGTCAGAGCTGTACTGAGCTGACCAAAATTACTTTGATTTGATGGCCATTAAAGGTCAGGAGCAGAATGGGATCAGACGCCTTGGTTGAGGCTGAAGTACACAACATTATATATTGATAGTAATTAAGTTGTTTCATTTAATAAGCACCATCAGATTTAAAGGCATTGTTACAGTATCGGGGCAATGAGAAGGAAACAGGCAGCCAGGATATGGGCTGGGGGAGAGAAAGGGTTCTGGAATGAGTGAAATGTGTCCCTGGAGTAATTTTTTATTTTATAAACTGAATGCAAACCTGATGGAGAACTATGGAAATGAGCAGTCATGCTGGATACATACACACACTCTCTCAATATTCCTATACTGTGGGTAATGAAAAGTGCCTTCAGGGATGGGGTGGCCTTACCATTCATCAGTGCCATAGCCTTAAGTGGGTAATAACTAAGAGCTCCCATATCTAGTGTGTATATAAATTCTAGCTCCTCAGTATATTTGCTTCAGACTGTGTTTAATTTATACAATTCCTTAGCTTTAAAGCTGTCAATTGATAACATTCAATCTGTGAGCCTGACTGATAAAAGGGAAGGGAAGAAGTACTCTCTAGTGACTGGAGCAGGGGAAGGGTGTGGGGGCCAAAGATGCAAGTGGTGCTTCTTCTAGGCTTTGCTCCAAGGCCAAATGACAGCCCCTGTCCTCCTCCCCAGTTATTTTTTTCTTTACCCTCTTGGGACACAAGCTGGTGCCTCTGCTTGGCAGGTGTTGGCTGTTATCTACAGCAGGTGGAGGTATCTCTCTTACCTCCAACAGTGTTGAGAATCTGCTTCTGGCCCCTGTGAGTTTGGGAGATGCTGTCAGTGGTGGTCTCTCTGCCATCCATACTCTGGAGATGCCTGCATGGTTAATCACTGTGGGATGGTGATAGAGCCAGCTGGCTTTTGGAAGGAGCAAGGTAGTACAGAAGCCTGCAGCACAGCAAAATAAAAGGAGACTGATAATTGAGGGCTCAGCAGGAACAACTGTCCTGTGGATGCACAGGTAGATGTTAAACCTGTGCTCACGTGAGAGTTGGCTCTGCCCTGGGACACAGTGGAGATGGGGGATGTGAGTCTCCATGACCAAGTGCTGTGTCAGTTACTTAAGCACTATAAAGAGGACCAAGCTCTTATACTACAATAAATTTGGAAAGTTGAAGGGAAAATGGCCAGGCAGTTTGGAATTCAGCTTGTGCACCAAATATTGCATGTTTTTACTGCACAAGACAAACTGTTATTAACAGGAGGCTTTGTTCTTGACCCATATTTCAAATGCTCCTGTGTCAGGAAGGGACTGGTCCAGAGCTTGGCTCAGTTTCCCTTCATTGTAAGATGTACTGGTTCTTCCTGACCCCAAGCTGCTGCTGGGCTGCAAAGACTTCCCAGCACCTGTCTGTCCCACAGGTGGCCTTTCTTGTGACACAGTGACAACGCCTGCATGGGTGGCTGTGGCCACTGCTGAGATTCACAGAGCTGAAACTCTGCAGACCCTGGTGAATCCCACTGGCTATCTTGGTTCTGGTCCTGGTGTGAGGCACACAGGGTTTGCATCCCAGTTTGGGCTCTCTGGTCTGGAGGCAGTGAAATCAAGTGGTGCTGCTGGGTGGTTTGGCCAAGGCATTGGCCAGAGATGTCCATTGGGATCCATCACAGGGGGAGGTGCAGCAGAGCAGGTCCTGGTCAGGGCAGATCTTGAGGAGAGCTGTTGTCTGTTTCCCTGATATAGGGTCAAGCATCTTGCTGATAGAGGGACCAGGAGGTTAACCTGGCTTTCAGGGTAATTTCTTCCACTATCTGGTACTTTGAGAAATGTCATGTCTTGCATGTGGAAGCTTTTTGAAAGTAATTTAATATATTGATTGGAAAGGAACAATAATGAGAGTGGGCTGGTTGGGCACTTTGTAGATGAGGCATGCAGAGATTTCTTGTTATGAAAGACTTGTGCTGGTGTGGACTTGTGTGCTTGTTGGTTTGTGTGAGAGGAAATCCCAGTTCCCATGGTGGTCAGTCAGTTCCCTGAAGATTGTCTATGCAACCTGGCTTCCAGGATTCACCTGAAACTCCACGTAGTGCCTTGACGCACAGTTTGATGAGATTCTCTTTAATTCTGAGCTGCTCCACTAGAAGCCACTCGATGCTCAGGCTGTACTGCTGTAATTTGAATAAAAGGAAGAGGAGTAACCTACTAGTAGTGCCTGCGGGAGCAGGACAAATATATTCTTACGATTGTGTAGGATGGTCTGAACCCAGATGGTGTTTTATAAGTTCAGCTGTAGTTTTAAAAGGCTGGAACTTTGATGTTACTGTTGATGGGGGCCATGGGGCACAGCTCCCACAAAGTTTGCTGGCTTCAGGCAGCCGAGAGTGGAAATGATTGCGTGAACTGGGAGGCTCCAGATCCAGCTGAGAGCAGTGTGGGACGAGCAGGAAGCGTGGTGTGGGGCAGGCAGCCAGGAAGAGGATGCGAGGAGGAGTGGGCACCACGTTCCTGGAAAGCTGAGGTCGTGAGGAAGAGCTCCTGGCTGTGGGTGGACACGGGCATGGAGGCAGGGCGCTTGTTTTAAGATGCACATCTAAGCAGAAATGTGCTGGCTGGGCTGGATTTGGGTTTGCTTTGGGCTCAAATTCAGGAATTAAATTGGTTTTTGGCTTAGAAATGCCCCATCCATGCTCCTCGCTGGAGACACTGTGTTTCTTTGTGAAATGGAGAAGTTGGCTCTTGTGTCCACTGCCTACTTCTACAAAACTCTTATTGCTCCCTGCATCCAGGACCCAGCCTCTCCAACAGCCCATTTTTCAGTCACCACTGAGCACATTATTTGAGCAAAATAACTCCACTAGAAGAGGGTTCCAGCACAATCAATAAAAAAAAAATCATTGAATAGAGATAAATAAGCTTGAAATAAGCATCATAATTAACCTGCTGTGTAGGAGAGCAAAACAATTTAGCAACATTTGAACGTTTGGCAAAGGGGTTTTCAGCTGGCACCTGCTTGGCCCAAGCTCTTCGGATGGGAGAAAAATCTGCTAAGAAATTACTCGAAATGGCCCAAATAGCACTTCAGAGCTTGTGATTGCCCCAGATAGGAAACAGAAAGAGGCAACGTTTGCCAAAGAAGGGCTGCAAGGTCTTGGAGAGCCTCGATGGAAATAAACCTGCTGAAAGCTAAACAAAACCATGCATCCCCAGTACAAAAGAAGGAAGGAAGGTGATCACTGCTAAACTGGTGCTCTCTGTGAAACCCCTCTCCCCTTCTAAGAATACCCTTTCAGTATATGGGTCAGGAAGCTTCAGCCTGGATGCCTGGCAAAAAACAAAGCGATTGTTCGGTGGTATGTTAATGTAGCAGGTGCAGTTTTATTTAAACAAGAGGTGGCTATTGTTTTCTGGAAGTGTGGTGATTTACAGGCTCATAGCTTATCCTGGAGGATCAGGGTGTTAAGTCATGTGCGTGTATGTGTGTTTTAGCCCAGGGTGGCCCTTCTCCCGTGTCTGCATCCCTGAGCCAGGAGGAACTTAAAGGGAACAGTGCTGGTAAAGTCAGGGTTATAAAGCCAGTAGAGACTGGGGTCAAATAGGTAAATTACTAAATGTGGGGACCTGGTTTTGGAATGAGAGGTGTGGTCTTCAGCACATGTGATGGTCTGGGAGGCTTGTGTAGCACTCTAGCTGATCTCAGTGGGATTTGTGTGAGGATTTGTGAAAGCAACCTGGCCTTATAAACAGTGCTTTGCCTAGCAAGCCATAGGAGAGAACAGGAATTAACAAATGTCTTCATTTCTGGCAATTATTTCAATGTTTTACCTCTGCAGATGAGGACAGAACAGTTAAAAATGCAGTGTATGATCTAGCATCTGCCTTCTTTGTGTCCTTATTGATTTTGTTTTTGTTGAGTTTCATCCAGAGCAGACAGAGAACAGAAGTCCCTTGTCCCATAGCAGAGACACTGAACTAGGTGGATTGGAGAATGGTCCACCTGCAGCAGGAAAGCCCAGCTGGTTTCCCTTCCGTGGGGCTTTAACATGATGGCAAGAGGCTCTTGCTGATCCTTGCTGTTGGCATGGTTCTATACATTTAATCTCATTTGTGAGCTCTAATAGGTCAAAAGGCTGATGTGAAGCCTATTTTTGATGGCAACTTGTTTGTGAGGCTTTATTTTGGGATTTTTGGGAGGGGGAGTAAGATAAACCCAGTGCTCTGGGATGGTGGGGGACCAGTCTTGCTTAACTCCACAGCAGGGTTTTCATCTCAGCTGTAGCTTGTGTAAATCTCACTGCTTCTGTGCAGACTGCAGGTATGGATGCAGCCAAGCTCTTCTGCAGCTGCTGGTTATTTATCTGTTTGTTTTCCCTCTTCTGCCTTGAAAGCATCTTTCCAGAATGGTTAGCTTGTTCTCTGTTCTGTTCTTAGTCCAAAAATTCAAACATTTTATAGACTGGATAAAATAGTGTGTTCCAGCCCTGAAAAACCTGCTATATTACTCCAACCAGAGGAGGAAGGCTTTTTTTTTTTTTTTTTTCCTTCATAGCTGGAAAAGAAGAAAGAAGGTCTGGGCTTGATTTTTAAGTTTTATTCTGCTCTATAGTGAGAATAACTTCATTGGCTACATACCGTTGTACCAAAATGGAAGTATTTTAGAGAAACATTTAAATGGAGCCAAAAATTGTGGTTGATCCACTTACACAGATTATCTTTGTGGATATTGATGTTCTGGAGCAAAAAAACCTCTTGTTTTTAGCATTAGGGTTGAACATGATGCAAGTGTGATGTTGATAACACCAGACTTGCCCAGCAGTAGGATTTGCCCTGAGCAAGACGTGGCCAAACCCTTGGAAAAATCCTGGCCAGGTTGTCATGGGGCTATTTTGGGATGCTTTGGAGGTCAGGTGGGATCTCAGCTCTGTGTCCTGTGCCTGTTGGTCTGAGTCCCTGCACCTCCCTCCCTGCCCTATTCCTCACTTGGCTGGGACCCAGAGACTTTGGAACGGCAGCTGGGTGCTGCACTTTCACTGCTGGTGATTAAAATTGCTCTAATATTTGTCTGAAGTAGCTCCCACCGCCGGGCAGGGCAGTGCCCTGTTGAGCTGCTCATTGTAAATGACTGTCCCTTCCTCCCTGAGATCACGGGCTAAAATTAATTGTGATTTTGACATGCAGGGTACTTTCTGGCTAAGGGCTTTTGTTATTATTTTTAAATTTTTTTTTTCCATAGAAACAGAACATTTTATTACTTTTGCTGAAGAAATCCATGTTATCAGTTTCCTTTCACGCAACAAAACACCCTCCCAGTCTTTAATAAACATTAAACCCTTGAAGCTCATTCTGTGTTTCTGCAGTGTTTTCTACATGCAAATGCCAAGTATCCTTCTTATTATTTTTCCTCATGGAGCTTCCAATTCACTGAATTCACCAAGCCAAGATAACACCATCTCAGAGGGCCAGTGCTGCGACAAATTTACAGTCTGGGAGCTTGTATCTTTCCAGGCAATTGTCTTCAAACAGACAGTGAATTTCTGCATGTTGGAGTCTCAGAGCTGGAGTTTCTTCTGAGAAATGGCCGAGTCTACCACCACTGAACCCCTGAGTGACAGCAAGTGCTTTTCAGCTTCTGTTGTGAATTTTTTTTTTTTTTTTAAGGAGGGTTGGCAGCCTGAGCTATTCTCAAGGATTTGGAAAAGAGCCACAAACAGGAATTATTGAACAATTGCTCTGTGAAACTTAAGATAACAGTTTGTTCCACCACAGTGGAATTGCTTTGTGGTAGAAGGAAATTATCTTTTTAGCTCTTGATTAACATTATGTGAGAAAAATAAAATTAAAGCCTGATTGTATCTGTGGTTGAATGGAATGCGTGTTCGTGCGAGGGGAAGAGGGGACAGATGTTTGTGGGTGACACATACGGAGATGAATGTTTGTGACACCTCAGATTGTAGGTGATTCATAGATTAGGAATGTTTTTAATGTTTGGAAAATTCCTTATTGCTTCTTTATTGTCGGACTAATGCTCACCCTGTGCTCAATGTGAGTGTAAATACTAGATCATTAATGACAGTAAGCACATACTATGACTTGGAAGTTGGAAAGCATGTTTTCTTTTGGTGCAAATTAATATTCTTGCTGTTATGAGTTTTGGTGCTTTTGGTTGGTTCACAGAAGCAAACAATAACTTGCATCTCCATAGTTACTCCATAAAACAGTACACTTGGCCATGAGTTTATCACGCATGCTTATTAAAAGTAAATAATATTACTGGGAGCCCAAGTACATTTTTAACATACCAGCTCAATCTGGCTGCCTTGGAAGTCACTGGGAGATTTTTCTCCTGCTGGAGAAGGAGATGCTGAGGAGAATGTGTGGGGCATTGGTGGCAGAGGCTGCACCTGTGGAGCAACCTCATCATGTGAGCGCAGGATTTTTGTTCAGCAAGCTCTGTATTGGATCTGCCACACCTTCAAATGGGAGGAATGCATTGAAGGGTGCCCCAAATTGGCCGTACTCGGGTATTTTTCATTAAAACCCCAATGGCCATAGGTAGGAGTTCCCCTTTTATATTGGGGAAATGGGTTCCCTGAAGGAGGGAAGCCCAGGGACGTGCAGGAAGGTGATTTGTGCAGTGCTCATGGGGTTTTGAAGGAGCTGTGGCTCCCCAAGCCCCAGGGCTCGGCTCTGCAGTCCCCTCTGCCCGGCTTCCTGCCCGCCCCGGGAGCTCCCCGCTCCCCACCGCGGCAGCTCTGACACCCTGCGACTCAGGGGGAAGCTCTGAGGATGCCGAGTTCCAAACATGAACTTTCTGAGCAGGCCAAATTTCTGCTGTGATCTCCCAGCTCAGAGCCTGTGCTTATCTGTGTTTGCAAGACACGCTGGGAGATCAAAATATGCCCCTTTTTGAGGCGATAGGAAAGAGACAAGATGCTTCTTTAATCATGTCTGATAAATTCTCACTTGTAATGAGAGCCCTAATTAAGGGAAATTACCTATTGGAAAAGAGTTAAAAGGGGCCCCGTACTCCTTCCAGCAAACTTAAAGACAAAAGGAAGTTTCTAACAATGGGTCACTGGAGATGCATTTCCGCCCAGCTTTAAAAAACAAGGTACTGTCTAGCTGATGAGCGGCGAAGGCGAGCAACGAGGCTTTGATGAGCCTTCTCCTGCTTCCTGATATTGTGACCCTCTTAACAAACACTGCAGACGAAAATCAGCATGCCTTCGGTATGCTGTAAGTGCAGGCAGGCTATCTGAAGAGATGCCTCACTTGCAGGATATGGTTTAAATCCTGTTTTGAATAAGGTTTACATCCTTGTCACTGAAATAATATTTTTGTACTGTAAAAATCAATGTGAAGAGACGAGCAGACAGGTCCCCTAATATGTAAACAGCCTATCTTTGATGTCACTTCTTACTGGCTTTTTTCTTGTCCCAAGGAATACCCAAGGGTTTAGTCGTTTAATTTTACTTTTATGCATCTGTTTATGATGCCAGAAGGTGTGTGCTGTTCTTGATTCCAAAACCCCAGGATGGGAGGTGCATGATCTGGGTTCTGTTTTGCCCTTATTGCTCTGAAATCAGCACTTTTGCTTCCACTTGGGTGGTTGGGGAAAGTTCTGGTTTTCCAGTCAGCTCTGTGATTAGAATAAAAACAAGAGGGATTCTCTCTGGGTGCAGGGGGGAAAAAAGAAATAAGAGTCTGTGGGTCCAAGAGTTTTGGTCACTGTGATCATCTGGAATGAGCTTTCCACGTATCATTAATTTCTCCTCGATGGCGCATGCTGAAGTGAGCTGAATGTGGTGCTCCAGACATACTTTACATACTGATCTCTACTTGGGCTGCTTTGCAGTCTGATCTCAGAGTGTCTTGCAGGGAGCATCGGTGAGAGGCAGCACATCTACCCTCCTTTTAGTGCAGAAACTTCAAATCCTGTTTGCAGTAAAGCAACAGAAAGCTGAATGTGCAATAAAAATATGAGGGTTTGCTTGCAAATCCAGCGAGTCTCAGTTCCAGTATCAGATGTTGGCACCTGGAGTTCATGAACATGAGCTGTTTGCAATCCTCCTGTCAGGACTGTTGCATTCAGCATGCAGAGCTCTATGTTCATTCTCTGAGACCTGAAAACATTTGAACTGATATCCAAATTTTTTAGCCTGCATCGGTTATTAATATAAAGAGCATCATTGATCAAACTGTAACTTTGCTCCATGTTATACTGTACTTGTTTATTTTTTCTTTCCGTGAAGCAAATCATCAGCAATTTTCCCCATCAGTAAGATTTTTTTTGTTTCATAAAACCACAACCACAACCAGCAGTGGCTTGAGTCATGCTATTTCTTTATTGTTAGGCATTTGTAATGTATTTTTATTACTTGTGATATGAATGTGGCTTAGGCGTGTTTAACCACCTCATTCAATTCCCAACACCTCTGTGGGATGGGTGTTGCTGTTAGCTCTTGTAAAATAAGAGTGAATTGGGTAGCACATAAATGAAACTATTTTCCTAGAGATCATGGAGGAACACAGGGGGCTGAAATGGGGATACAGAATGTGGTTTGGCCAGTCCTTGTCTTAACCACGAGCTCCTCTGAGCTCTCTGGAGTGAAACACGTGGAGGGGTTGGAGCCGTGGGGAGGGATGGGGCACGGGCACTGCTCCAGCTTGGAGCTCCTCAAGTGGTTTGCATTGGCATGCCAGGAGCTTTGGAAGGACACTGGCCTTTCAAATTAATAGCACACTTGAGGATTTTCCAGGTACTGCTAGAAAATTACGTGAGCACACTCCCAAACATAAAACCAGATGTGCCGGGTCAGACCGCAGGTCCCTCCGGCCCAGCAGATCGTCTCCTGCAGTGGGTGGCCAGAGCAGGGCATAAGGTCAGGAGATGTGAGTCATGGGATGTCCCAGAAAACTCTCCTGTGTTTGGCACTGACACCTCCCTGGTGGGGAGGTGATAACTGCACACACTGACTCGTCACCAGGAAACTGCTCTGCGGCCTTGGATGTTTATGCAGCTCCAGGAGCAGCTCAGCTCAGTTCCAGATACCTTCTGAAAACATTTGCCTGTTTCATGATTTGTTGGCATTGGGGTCCAGGTTTTAGTTGAAGCGTGGAGGAGCTGGGTGGAGTGCTGGCTGTGTTTGTGGGCTGGGAGATGGTGAGCTTTGCTGACACAGAGCCCTGCCTCTGGCATGTGATGGGAATTTGTGACACCTCACCTGCTGAGCTCTATCTGAATTACCCCGGAGATGGCCCAGATCAAGAAAAATCCCCTTAAATGTGCTATTGAAATAATTCTCCTGAAGTTTAGTTGCTGGTGACGCTGGCAAACCCTGTGAACACTAGTTGGTGGTGTCACAAAGTTCTAATTTCATTTGATGTAATCCAACCAGGGGCTGTTTGGGGCAGTCCTGCTGGCATCCTGTGCAGGCTTATTTCTAATTATCTGGAAATACACTGCCTCCCAGCAGGCAGAGCTGAGGGGCAGCAGAGGCTGCTGCCACCCTTGTGGCACCTACACCTTTGTAGCCTTTTGGAGATCACCTGATCTCTGCCTTCTGGCGCCTGGAGTGTGATCGTGCCTGTGATGGTCCCATTTCACTGATTGATAAAATGGGAGAAACATCACAGACAGCTATGAGTCCTTGCTTTTATTTAACAATAATAAAAGTTAAAAACCTTAAATCCTTTGCTCTTTCAGAGCTACTGTCTGAGCAGTGGAGGAGTCTGCTGCATACATGGAAATGTGGGAGGTGTGAGAGTGTGTGAGCAATGTGTATTCAGATGGACTTTTGGTCTAATTTGAAAATTGGTTTGTTTTCTACTGGCTTCAGTTGTAAAAAGGAATGATTAACCCAAACAGGAGCACCCGCGTTACTCACCTTTAATTATGTTTGCAATACATCATGGTGATACGGGGGAGCAGAAAACCTCTCTGCATCCAGCACATTTGCCTTGTAGCATATGGTCCTATGGAAACAGTTTTGATTCAGAGCCCCCAGTAGCATATGGTGAAAAATCTGCCCCTGAAGTCAAATTGAAAGTAGAGGCTGGTCCCAGGCCCCAGAGGACCCCGTGTCTCCTGCCAGCCGGCAGGACCGGAGTTGGAGTATGTGTCACTGTTTCACTCATCATGGAGATTTTATATTTGGTTTGGGATGCTGGTGCATGAGGTTCTGGATGTAAAAGTCAGAAGAGATATAGTTCCTGTAATGTCTGCAGAGATCCTTGTGTCGATAAGGTCAGCAGCAAGTTAATAGATTTTTATCTTCTCATCACATGAACTTAATATAGTGCAACTGTTGGAGGGGAGGGGAGAAACCTTCCTGCCATTATTTTCTGATGCATTTCAGGGGGTTTTGAAAGACAGTGTGTGCCTTAAAAGCCCCTCTTTGCTAAAAATGAAAATCAGCAGCTCAAAATTATGAGTAAGGCAAAATATTGAAGGCAAAATATTGTGTAGTAACACAGCCAAAACTAATTAGAGCTGGGTGAAGAGAGATGGCAGTGATGGAATGGATGAGAAGGGGGATGGAGATTTCCTACTCCGTGCTCCCAACAGCATCAGACTGAGTTTACTTAAACGATGCCAAAGCAACACTCAGCTCTGTGCTCCTGCCATGTAGTAATGCAAAAGCAGAACCAGAAGCTTTATACTATAAAAATAACCGTAAATTCTACTCCACGTTGTTCTTAAATCAATGCACTGATGGGAGTGAAGATCCTGATTGAGCCCTGAGCTCCTCCCAAAAGCTTTGATAAAGGCGGTGAACAGTGCTGATAGATGTGGGTGCTCCTGCCAAGCTGCAGTGTAGAAGAATCAGAAGCAGGAACAACAGGATGGGGAGGTAGAAAGATGCTCCACGGCCATAAATACCTGTCATCACCAAAATGTGGTGTTGCTCACACTTCAGCCACTGTGGTGGAGGAGAGATTCTGTGGTGGCAGGGGAGGGAGCTGCTCCTGCAGCAGCGGTGGAAACCCAGGGCTGAAATACGGCATCTCTGTCAGGGGCAGAATCCATGGAGGGACACCGCTGGGTCACGCTGACTAGTAGGGCTCAGCGATCAAACGTGTCACACCTGTCTTGGCCACGGGTGCAGGTGTTCTAGGTCAGCTCTCGCTGTGGTTATCAATCGCTGACAGTTGACAGTTTAATTTTACACCACAAGTACCTCATTACTTGTGTAGGCACTTGAAGAACATGTGGGCACTGGGTTGGATCAGTGATCAATGACAAAGGTTGCGCAGGGTGCAAGTGGTAGCAGTAAAAGTGAAGGTCTCCGTGCATGAGTTGGCAGTGGTGGGGATACATGACAAGGGGAGTTTAGCTGACAAACAGTCTGTCAGGACTGGAAGAATGGAGGCTCGCCGGAGAGCTGGCGCTCCATTATAAAATACAGCTCGCCATTTAAAAGAGGAGGGGGGGTGGAAAAAAGAAAGATAAAAAAAGGCTCTTGCTTTGAAAAACTGTTTAAACAAATTTAATGCATGTGAGGGACTGTAAATTTTTATTCTACGAGCATTTATTTCATGACATGGAAGCATCCAGGTGTTCAGGAATTTTGTATTAAAGGAAAGTGGTGGTGCTGCTTTCCTAGATGTACATGTGGTGCTGCTGGTTTAAGTTGCCCAATGGGTGCAGATTTGTGATGCTCAATGCATTAACGAAACCTTTCCCCGTGAGATTCCTCCTCTCCGTGTATTGATAGGACGATTTACTAAATCCGTTGTGACGGATTTCTTCTGCCACAGTAGGGAAAAATTTGTTTTAACACACTTAAAAGTGTTGCTTTAATCAATCCCATCCAACTTTCTCTTTTGCCGCTTGTTTTCCTTTGCGGAGTTTCTGACATTCTTTTCCATGTTGAACCTACCCGGTGGATTTTGTCACTGGGGCGATGACGGAAAGAAAGAGACATATGGCACTAGTTTGGTAGAGCCGTGGATCTTGCACAAGGATGTAAATCTTGTTTGCTTGAGAGACCGCACTGAAAGACACTTTGCTCGAGGTATAACATAGCTGCATTATTGAGTGCACCTTATAATAATTGATATGGCTCGAACGGTATTAATGGAAATAATGGGAATTTCACCCAAACCGTAGTAAATAGGGAAAAGACTAATAGTCTTTGCCCTCCGCTGAATTGAACACGTCTTAAAAAAAAGATTCTTGATTATGTCTCCCACGCTGATTAGGTGCAGGCTAACTTTGATCATATCACCTATGGTTCCCACCGAAGGGACACGTGCGGCGCCGGTCGCGGTTTTAGAAATTGTTAAAATGATTGAATAAGCAGCTCGGAAAGCACACGGCTCTAAAAAATGAGATGCATGCTCCGTGTTGGTGTTTTGTATTGATTTAGTAGCGGTGCTGGGAAGCCCTCGTGGTGCTTGGTGTGCAGGCAAGGAGGTGCCTCTCCCACCACTCCCCTGCCAAGCCAAGCCACCATCATCTTTGCTCTTTTTTAGCCCCAAGGTACGTCCAGTCTTCAGTAAATGACAGTGGAAATGAATCAACCTCTTGTTAAAGACGGAAAAAACTTATTTATAAATCATAACAAAGGACCCAACGGTCAAAATTGGGATTCAGATACCTCATAAATAAGGTCAAAATTGGGATTCAGATACCTCATAATTATTAATTAACTTTCAGACCAAATCTGGATTTCTGCTGAGTCTGGTAGTATTATGGTCTTTTTTTTCTTATTCTGTGTCCTCTAGTATTTATTTTAAATTTACTTTAGATGGTGTAGAGAGAAGTTTTGGAGATATGTTGTTACTATATCTAGTGATTAAATTAATTTTATGAAGTACTAGTGGTATATAACATCACAGCCATCAGAATGGTGATCCTGATTTCAGCTCTGAATTTGTCTGTCAGTGTTCAAATAGGCAATTAAGATTATTCTAATTATTTTTTCTATTACTGTGCACAAGTTAACATTAGAAATTTCCTTGCCGCATCCATTTTCTTTTTAGTGAAAATAACCTCCTGTAAAATTTGGAACAGGGCCATCCATGATAAAAGATCACATCTGATGGATAAATATAGTACATTTTTTGGTGGCCTCGTAGGTGTTGTAATTATCACATATCAGATGTCTTGTTGGGACTAGACTGACTGTAAATTTGATTACTTGAAAAGAAACATTCAAGTCTCTGGCTTATGAACCAAAAATGCTGTGTTGGGTCTTTATGCTGACTTGAAAAATCCCATCAACTGTAGTGGGATGAAGAATTGCCCACATGGTTGTCTTCATATGGTAACTTGCCAAACACACTTTAAATTGTCTTGAAATCAATAGATCCATGAACCCTCTTGCTGTATATAGATCTATATCATCTAACCAGCCACATGCTGGAGGAGAAGAGGAACTAGCCAGCAGTGGCTGTGTTGAACCATTTAAATGCTGTGGCACTACAGATGAGAGAGTGAGAAGGAAACATGGACAAGCAGGAGAATAAGGGCAGCTGGGAGGAGAAAGGAGGTGGGAGAGATGAGCAGCCTTCTCTGTCCCTGCTAAAAGAATAATATTTCAAGGATCTGATGGGATGCGAAGGGCTGTGATTGGCAAATGAAAGAAAAAATACCTTGAGAGAGGGAAGAAGTTCTGGGCTATGAGGAGCAGTATTTTGGGTCACCTTTAGGCCAAATTAGAGAAAATGACCTCCGGAGCAGTAGCGGAGAGGAGCACACACTCCAGCAGAGAGGGAAGAAGCAAAGAAAGGGGAACCAACTGAATTCAAATAGTTCTGATAGCACAAAGGTCTTTTCTTACAAGACTTTGGAAAACCAAGAGTTTTCTGACTTGTGGGTCCAGCTTGCACCAGATAGGTGTCAAGGGAGCATCCAGCAAGATTGCTGTTGTGTAAAGGAAGACAAACTTTGTCAGAAATAGCCAGTATCAGAAAATACCTAGCAGAAGAGAAATTGCCAGATCCTGCGGTGAGCTGCAGTCTGTGCAATGCCATTGCCTTCACTGAAGTTTGAGTCAGTGGAGTCAGGGAAACCACCACCTTGCCTTTTTAAGGAGTTGTTGGGCCATGTGTTTCCCCTGGCGACACTGGTGCAAATCCAGGGCAATCCCACCAAAGCTGGAGATTGCTCTGGCTTTCTGCCAGGTACAGAGGCTTGGGTTTGGCCAACAGAGGTCACTTACACAAGTGTGACCTCACTGCAGTTGGTGCTGCTCTACACTTGAGGTGATTGAGTGAAGAAGTTGGCTCAGTTGCTACCGAGGAAACACAGTGTTCATGTTTCTAAATGTTACTTTAAATATCAAGGATTTTCTTTTTACATTTGTTTTTTAGAGCTAAAAAGGGGCTGGTCATCTCTAGCTAAATCAAAATGTTAGTTTAGGTTTGTTTTTTTTTTTTGTACCTCCTTTCTCCTTTACCTCAACCCATCTACTTCTGCGTTTCCTAAATGCTTTTTTGATTTAACAGGGATAAATTCTGTGCTCTCCTGCAAGTAGGTTTAGCTTTGCTGCCCATTAATCAGCAGTGCCCATTGTCACCAGTCAATGAATGAGTCCAGTGCATTCAAATTTCATATAATACACGGCCATGACAGGGAGGGACAGATGGGCCCCCTTCATCCCCCCACCTGCTTGGTGGCTTCTTCTCTTTTGGTTTCTTTACTGCTGGCTCTCACTCTGTCTCACTGCTGGGAGAGGTGCATCCCTGTGTCACACTGCTGTTAAGAGAGTGAGATTTAAAATTTTTCAACCACTAATTTTTTTTTTAAGAAAAGTTTTTGAAATTAAGAGTTTTTTAGTAGCATTGATGGGACAGAACTCATCCCCTTTGTCCCTTCTGAGGAGGGGAGCTTCCCTTGCTGAAGGAGCACTGGGCAGAGTGCTTGGATTATTTCAAAGAAGATTTTCCCAATGCTTTTTGGACAAAATGCATTTATCTTTGCATAGGACTAAATAACTGGGGATGAGTGGCTGTTGCTGCTTTGCAGCGGGGATGGTGGGAGTGTCTGTCCCTGCTCAGGGCTCATCCTTCTTGCTGGGTCCTGAAACCAGAGGCTGGGGAAGCTGAGGAGCATGGGCTGTCAAAGGCAGAGATGGGACACAAATCAAGGCATATGTAAGGCCTTCCTCTGCTCCTATTTGGATTATTTGCAGCTTTTTTTTTTTGCTGCATGGAGATTTGCATGAAAGCAGAGTTGTGACTTTATTTAGCACTGGTGTAATGACTTCAGCACAGCTCAGGAGCATCTCTTCCATGCAGGGCCCTGTAGGGAGAGGGTGGCAGTGTAAGAATGACAGTTGGGATCAGGATGCTTTTTATATGAGTGGATAGTACAGGCAGGATGCTCTGGGGAGCCTGGGGGGGCACTCAGGGAAATCTGGGACAAGATGCCATGCAAAGAAAACCCTGCCTGATTTAAAAGGTAGAGAGGATGTGTTGTGATTTTACCAGTGGGAAAGGATGAGCAGGTGGGAGAAGAATGACAAACACTACACTTTGATTCTGGAACACTGTGGTGGTTGGGCATGAGGAGTTTGCTGTTTGTTCTTGCCTTGCCTGTCAGACCACGAGCCACGTGCTTTGTGTGAGAGGGAGCTGGAAAGATTGCCCCTTGCTAAAGTCCTGTGAGTCCTCCAAAGACAGGAATAAATACACTATCTATCCCAAAATACAAAGAAGGATTGATGCTGGAAAGCCAGGAAGGATTGGGTGTGGGGCAGGTGAGGAGGTGACAGCTCAGCCCCACGTCAGGACGTTGCAACGGGAGCTGCAGCTCATCACCCTCTCTGCTAGCATGTTAACACTGCTAACATACAACCAGACTGCAGAAAAAGGTTTCAAAAAATGCATTTTATTTTCTTTTGTGGGTAAATGAGCCACAAGTCCCCGTGGGGGAGGCACAGTGCACTGCCCCGGCATGCTTGGCTCTCTGCAGGGGATGGGCTGGGGTGGAAGGAAGCACCGGGCGATGCCCTGGCCCACACCAGGAGCGCGTCCGCCCCGCTGCTGCTCCGGTGCTCCCCATATTTGGTGGTCTTTAATTTGGCATTACATACTTGGGGCTTGTCTGCAGCTCGTATGATTCAAAGTTCTCCATGGGGTCTAATGTACAAGGCCTGGCCTGTTTTCATTAGGTTTCCTGAGCTCTCCTCCCTTCTCCCCAGTGTTGCTGCACAAAGACACTTTTGTCAGGCAATGCTGGACTCTCCTCAAAATCCAAGCACTTTCAGGAAAGGACTTGGAAGTCTATCTTCTCAGTTTCCATATCCCTTTGCCCTCTGCTCTGGCATTTGGTTTGATTGGTTGTAGAGTTGTCCTTTTTCCCCCCCCCTACTTCTTTTTGTTGATCTGTCTGTGCTGGAGTCTATCTTGCAGAGCTAAAAGTGTATTGCAAATCGTGCAAGCCAGCTCTCTGAATTATTGCACATTGTAAAGCATTAACTCCTTCAGTCTTCAGCTGGTTTAAGTGTTAGGACCAAAATCATGATAGGAATGTTAAAGGAGTATTATTGTATTTTATGTTCATTGCCACAAGTTTAGTAAGAAATTTAATCCCCCCTCTCTCGCTCACACTCTCTCTCTTTCTCTGCCTCTTGAGGAAAAAAAAAAAAGAAAAAAAAAGGAGGAAAACTGGCACCAAACTTCCATTTGACTTGGCAACTTTTTCACTAATGTGATTTGATATGCTTTACTAGAAAGGGTAACATGCTAATGTTTCAGAAGAAGCCGATTTTCTATTAGTGAAAGTATGGTATATAAAAGATCAGGCATTGCTATTAAACTCTTCAATCAATGAATTTATAGCCTATTCTAAGTGGTAATGATATAATGGAATGCAATAATTTAATATTGAAAAATATGCTTGGTTTGACGATTTGGGGATTCCAGGAAATGCTGCTATTTATATAGCTGCATCTGTGCAAAAATTAAAAACAGGGAAAAAAGAGGATTATAAAAGGAAACACAACCAAATAGTTTGAAATCAATCTATCCAAGATGCTTTCATAACATATTATATAAAGATCATGTTTGCTCTTTTCAGACTATGATTTTATCATGATTTATGCATCCAAGTACTGATAATGTGAATAGAGTGGTGGGTACTACTTTGTTTCACACATTTCTAAGCCAGTTTGTATATTACTTTTTCAGGGGCAGAGGTGGAAATAGTATTTCTGCCTATGGGATATAATTATATTACAGCTCCTACAGAAGAGGGCTAAGTACAGCCCCAATGTTTCAATTAATAATGTACTGTCAGCTCTGAGGGATGATATGAAACTGTATTGGATCAAAGATTACCAGCATCAGACAGAGTTGCTGCTCTCTCTGCTTTTCTTTTTCCTTTTCTTTTTTTTTTTTATTTTCCTAATGTGCCTGATTGAGTCTCTGCAGTTTTTGAAGAATAATATTTTGCTTAAAAGTAAAATATTACATTCTTGCAAGCCTGATTAGGTTACTTTTAAGGGTGGGAGTTGGTTCCTTGCTATATATGAGCAGATGTTAAGCTCCTTCCATTCGATTTTAACATCCAACATCTTGCATATACCTTTTAATTGTTAATGTGGTCAGGCAATAAATTCACTGTCTGTGGGGAACTAAGAATAATTTTCCAAATTTCATTCTTTCTAGCCAGTTGCTAGGAAATGAAGTGCTTTGGTTAATAATGCATTTAAGATATTTGCAAGATCTCAGTTTAATATTTGTTCTGTATTTACATGAAATTCTGACCAAAAGAGAAGGGGTAATTAAAATACATTCAGTTTTTGGTAGCACTTAGCACCGACTTGGAACGTACTACAAAAAATTATGAAATCATTTTGCAGATGAATAGGAAAATATTCTTTGAAATCTGACAAGGTTTATTTGAAATAATGCTTACTTTAAAAAATAACTCCATTTGGATCTTACAATTCTACACCTCTCACTGAAAAATGGTTTCCCAGTAGCATACATATCCTATATCAATGTAACTAAATTTATATTGTTATAAATTTTTGAGGTTGGATTCTTGAGTTTTGAAATTAAATAACCACAGTTAACTGTATTAAATGTAGACTTGAATTTGATCGAAAATAAGTAAAGCACTTATGACAACCTCTGTAAATGCTTAAATACTTTAGTTGTGTTTGTGAGCATTAAATTGTATTATAAGGAGCCAACACTGAGTATACAAGCTCCTGTGGGACATCTTGGACTTTTGGGAGATTAAAAAATCCTGCATTAATGAAATTTTGCAAGTTTTTTATTTAATAGATAGTGCTTTTCAGGGTATGCAAAATAATTGGTAGCAGAACGCTATATGCATCTTTACACTCACGCCACACAACGTATATAATTACTTGGAGAAACTGCTTAACTTTAATGGGGCGTTTCTTGATCATATAATAGGAAAACTAACAGCTTTAATTAAGATTTATGAAGCAGAGAGGTAATATATTCTGCTAAATTAGGTAACTATTGGTGGGTAGTGTATTTTTAAGCAATTAAAGGCCCGATCCTGCAGCTCTTTTGCTGTGTAAGCCGTTGCCAGCTCGTGCAGGGAGTCCTGCTGCCACGTGAGGGAGGGCTGCAGCAATGGGGCTGCATCTTGTGTTCTACAGTCCCTAAGGCATGGCAGGAAAGAGCTGTGGATATAGGCTGGGATTATTCCTGGTTTTAGGCCTGGATTTGAGTGGATTTTCCTACTCCAAGTGTAGCAGTCACCAGAAGGAATCAGCTGGCATCGCCTTTGGTGGCTCGTGTGAGTGGTGGATCAACTCCAAGAGGGCTCCTTGCAGGAGGGATGCAAGCAAGGCTGTTCGGGGATAAGCTGGAGTGAGGAGCAAGCAGAGGATTGTTTCCATCTGGAAAACTATCCATCAGAAGGGAGGTGCAAGGGGCTGTGATGTGTGGGTTGCCACGGGTTGGAAAACCCCACAGATATGCACAGAAAATGGGACTGGACCAGAATATTTTGAATTTTCATGGTGCAGACTTCCATTCTGGTTTTTTTCATGTGTTCTATGATGAATTTGATTTTTTCCCCCTCACTGAATCACAGGTGAATGTGTCTCAGGTCTGATCATGGCCAATTCTACATTTCTGCTGCACCCTTGGGTGTCTGTGAAACTGGAGGAAGAATCCCATGCATCGTTCTTTATTTCAAAAAATGATCCCAATTTTAAACCATGCCTGTACATAACCAGTCTTCTCTAGATGGTTAATTTCAACCCAAGCACACCTGAGCAGAAATCACTGCTTTTCTGAAGTACAAACACCTGATCAAGACAGATCCTGTGAACTAAGTATGAGGAATATCTGAATTAGACAGGGATTGATTTATTCTTTAAAAGTGGGCTAGACACTTTAATGCAGTTTAATGCCTGGTAGAAATTAAAAGTTCCACTCCACAGATTTCTTTGGAAATCTTTATAATTGCAAAATGGGGAAACTTGTCTAAGACTATTGGTTGGCCACTCTTTCTGCAACGCTGTGAACTCTTTTTTTGGCTTTTCTTATGCAAGTGCCCTTTGAATCCAATGGTAGCCATGTTCCTGGAAGTTACTTGGACTACCAAGAATAAATTTGTTTTATGGTTGGGTTTAGTTTGTTTTGTTTTCCCTGTGCTCAAGTTAGTTCCCCATTTAAACTGGAGAAACTTGCACTATCTGAATCAAGTAGAAGCAGAACTGCTAAGGAAATAAGTGGTCCTTGAGCACTAGGATGTGGTAGGAATTGAATACATTTGGTATCCCTCAAATATATTCAGTTCCTCTGTGTTGCTGCCCTTTATTTTGCCCCATTTCCTCAGCTCAAGTCTTGTTGTTTCCCTGGTGCTCATTGTGCCTCTCTGGTGAAAAGAAGAAGCCTCCCAAATTTTCATGTAGACTGTAAGTGTCACCTCCCAGTTCAAACCTTCAACAGGGAAAGCAACCAGGGCAACCCCAATTTTCATTTAAAATACAGTGAGTTTCCAGCACCACTAGTGGAAAAGCAGTGCTTGAAAACATTGCCTGGAGTGCCAAGCCCAGTATCTCATTAAACAAAAACTATCTCTGGATTTTCAGGTCCCCCCTTCTCCTAATTCATGACTTTTGTATCCTGCACGTTGGCAGTGTGCAGTTTTGGGGTCTGTCAGAGACACTGGCCCCAAACTTGGCCCATTGGTGCCCGTGCTTGCTCTGCATGCCACATTTGAAAGCTCACATATCACCCAGGCCATATTTCTAATGAATCTGGCTTGGGAAAAATATGAGCACTGAACAGAAGAGTTGGGCCGTGGGAAGTACATTTTTAAAAGTATGCCCAACCAGATAAATAGACTTTTTAAACCCAAAATAAACAGATAGAGAAAATTCACTTAGGCAAAGGATGCATAAATTATCTTTACCCTGAGGATGCAGTAAGTTATTCCCTCTTTACATTCAAAACCTCTGTTTTCCAAGTCTGTATTTCATGTCTAATCACTAAGAATGCCCTCTTTGACTTCACCCGTGCCTGCAATCATGCCCTTTCCTGAGAAGGGCCCATTTGTCATGTGGGGAAAGCGGGTTTAATTAAGTAGGGAAAATGTACCTAGGGTGGAAACTGAGCTCTGGCCATGTTTCCACAGAAAACATGAAAAAACCTGTGTAGATGAGTCTAACCTTTTTTTTTTTTTTTTTTTCTTTTTCATGCAAAGACTTTTTTTGGTTCCCCATTTTACTCTTCAAAGCCTGAAGAGTTTCTGGGTTAGACAGATGAGTCCTATATAAAAGAACCAGGGTGGAATGTGCATTTATCCCCCCCCCCCCAACAAAAATACGTTTTTCAAATTCACTTTTTTTTTCTCCACTTCCCTTTTCCCTCTGGGAATCCAGCAAATGTCTCTGTTGTGCACTCCAAAGTGAGTCAAGGTTTTAACAGGGAGGGGTCAAAGAAAAAAGGCAGCTTGCAGATCTCTTGCTAAAATTCCAGGTATTTCTTTAAAACAAAAATATTGAGAGAAACAAAGGGGAAAACTATCAAGGAAAGCAATTAAATTACTGGAAGGCAAGGGAAATCCTAATTTTCATGCCAGAAAAAAGGTTACATGGGTTTTATATCTGAGCTTTACTTACTGTTGTGCTTAATTGCATATGATCACTAACTATGAAAAATGCAGCAACCTGCAGAACCTGTACCTTGTCCTTGAGTTGCAATACATGCAAAAAAGATCTGCCTGTAGCTTTTCCTAAATTTTCAGGACAAGCAGGGTGTTTTTTAAGCAAATCCATGGTCACAGTTCAGCTCCAGTCTCTAACTGTGGATCCTCAGCAGCCCAGTGGGTCTCTCTGTTCCCACATGTTTGTTTTCCATGTGACTCTTTGCACCCTTAGGCCATTGTTACAATCTTTTTTTTTATTTCTTTAAGGTGGTATTCAGTTAAAGTTTTGCCAGGCAAGGACAAACAGTTGCTCTGATGGAGCAGTACAGCTGGGTACTGGGAGACAGGCTGGTACTTGGCCAGTGCTTGAATTTCCACGCTGTCACCTTGTTCCCACTGACAAAACATTCCCCAAAGTGACTTTTCAGGTGCTGGTGCAGTGAGACAGTGCTTTGAAAGAGACATGTTGTAAAGGACTGATTCTGCTTCTCTCAAAGTTGTGGCACAGCTCAAAAACTGGTGAAAAAAGAGAACTGAGCTCGCGTTATCCCAGGCATGGTTACAGTCCAGGCTTTTCTTATGGAAGTATTTCCTAGGAAATCTGGGTTTATCTTCTGAAGCCATGAATTATTCTTCTCCAAGCTGAAATAAGATGCTGTGGGGACAAAAGGACAAGGGGTAGCAGAGTGACAGAAATGGCAGGTCCTCTCACAGAGCTATGGAAATGTGTCGACACTTTTGCAGAAGGGATGAGAGAAGCCTTCTTTCTCTTTACATGAAAAGCATGGGGAGGAAAGGAAAAGGGCTGCTGCATTTCTATCATCTATAATCCTCCACTTAACCTATGAATTAGCCCTTGTGTGAGCAAAAAGGAAAGTTGGTGGCTAAACCATAACCCGCCCCCCC
This sequence comes from Serinus canaria, assembly GCF_022539315.1. Classification (NCBI taxonomy): domain Eukaryota; kingdom Metazoa; phylum Chordata; class Aves; order Passeriformes; family Fringillidae; genus Serinus; species Serinus canaria. The sequence continues at coordinate 3,773,400 of NC_066323.1, read as the reverse complement.
AAGTGGGCACAAGTCTTCCTTTTCCCGTCCTGAGCACTATATATAATGGGCCCCTTGAATTAAGGAGATATATTAAAAAGAATCCTGGCTGGCTTGCCCCATTTTCCTCCTGGCTGTGCATATATTTATGTAATGTCCAATACCCCAGGACCAACCTCTTCAGAGCTGGTGTCAAGGTGTAAGGTGCAATTTTAACCTAGTAATTCCATACCCGCTTTAAACTGCTGGCACGAATGTTGGCAGGAGTAGATGCCTAATTACTCGTTTATACCCAAACTGCAAATTAGGTTTAGCTTCAGTGTGCACTGTGGTTCACAGGGAGGGTGAAAATATGTGCAGAGTTACCTACAAGGGAGCCTGAGCCAGCAAAAACAGAGTTCAGAAAGTAGAAAATCCCACAGTGAGTTGTACAGTTTGGCCAAGGACCCTCACTCTGCTTTAGCTGATACCACGTACTTTAATGGAAAATATAAAAAGCTTATGAAACAGAAAGGATAAGAGGACTTCTCTGTAGGTTGCCATGGAGGGGGAGCTTCAGTTGAGTTAGCCTCAGCTGTCTGAATATTTGGCTCCACCTTGGTGCTCAAAGCCCTCTCAGTGGGTGAGAGTGAGAAGACCTTAGCCAGTCCATCCCCCTGGGGTGTGGCCTCCAATCTTCCTCCACTGACTGCAGCAAGAGCCTGGGTGCTCAGAAGTGCCTTCCCTAAAGCTAGGTGAGATGCTTTCTGATCACAGAGTTTGATAGCTGTAGATACTAAAATGCCAAGTTTGTGGTTATACTTTATTTTTCGTGGAGCTGGCATCCAGAGGAACCCTCACCATAAGCCAGGTCCCCTTCCTACCCAGGGGTGAGGTGGGATCCTGAGTACTTGTGTGTGGGAATGCTCTTGTTGTGTGTTGGAATGCTCTTGTTCCAAGGCTGGGTTGCATCCCCACAGGTTGTGGGAGGGTAGGAGCAAAGCAATTCAGTCTGGCTAAAGGGGATTTATCAGTGAATCCATGAATGAAGACAGAAAAATGTGGACTCTATGATTTCTGGTCTCCTGCTATTTCTGCCAAACCATGTCTAATGTGTGAACCATTGATGGCAGCTGCTTGGGGCTGGAGGCAAGGAAATGTCAGTGACAGTAGATGTGTTTGTTTATGCAGGCAAGAAGATGATGAAATGGGATGTGTGCCTCTTCCAGGGGAAGCTGTGTGTCCACTGAACAGAGTGGATCTGTGTTGTGAGCAAACTCCCCACCAAGAGACTGCTCTATCTCTGGGCAACGCCACCAACAAACCATTGTACCATCCTTGCTGAATATCCTCTTTACCTGAGTCCAGGAATGCTTTGTCCTGAAGGAGCAGCAGGCATTTAGCAGCGAGCAGCCTCTGTGTCTGACTGCTGCCGGCCCGCAGCCCGACTGGCCGCAGCGAGCGACGTGCCATTTTTTATTATGTAGAAGGAAATTTTGCAAATATGCCCAAGGGTGAGGCAACATCAATAAGCAGGGAATGAACGCTCTATTACATTCATTTGGTTTCGTAACTTCTGTTGGGTCACAGGGGAGCTGCTAAAGAAAACAAAACAAAATCTCTTGTATGCTGGCTATATTTAGTCGTACGGAGCTTTGCGTTTGTTCTGGGGCTGAAGAACAGCATGTCCAAACCTGGAGCTTGAGGTTGAGTGTGTACTTAAGGCCTGGTCCTGCAAAGGCTTAGGCATGTTCCTAACTTTGCACGTTTTGAGTACAAATGAGCTTTGGTCTAATGAGCCTGCTCATGGGATGTAACAGGAAATGTCTGTGACCCGTGTGGATTATTCCTTCCACACCTCCATAACTCTCCCACACCTACAGGAGTACAACGTGTGTGTGTGCCTGCGTGGGGTACCTGGGCATCCTTGAACACAAGGGAAAAAATGCTGGCCTTTGCCTTTCAGTTGCCTATCCAAATGTGGCTAAAATGGTATCTTATATAAAATAATTTTATTGCACGTTTTGACATCAAACAAAACTCCCAGTGGTGGCTGAAGGTCTCTGCAGTGGTGGCCCCTTCTAGGCCACATGGGCTCTAAAACCCAACAATATGAACTCTTTTCCACCTGAGCATGTGAATACAGCCTCATCATCCTCTATTTTCCCCTTTATTTGAGCCCACAGATTGTGGGGCGGTTTTGGAGGAGGGAATCCTCATATATTTGCATGACTCCAAGAGCTGAGGCTTAAAGAAAATCTCAAATTTTCAGTACTCATGCTAAAATTGGAAGAGCCAGTGGTACATCCAGTTGTGCTTTCAGGGTATTTCTCTTGTTGTCATTGCAGTGTATTATATATTCTAAGCTGACTACTCAGGTGGTCAGATGTACCTATTCAATTGAAAGGAGAATTCAAACTTTGATGGTGGAGGATGACCCATGGAGATTTGTCTCAAAATGCCCTTCTGTGATGAATCTGGGAGGTTCCTGGTGGCTTCATTCACCCAGCCCACAAGAGTCCCACAGCAGGGACTAAAGTCAAGGCACAGCCTTGTAACAGGCATCACTCTCCTTTGTAGCTGATAAGAAAAAAGGTGAAAACAATACATAAGTTTTTTTGATTGTTTCAAAGTTGCAGCAGAAACTCATGCTTCTGCTTGCCTCCCCATTACTTTACATAAAATTGTTATGCATTCTAAGTAGTAGCAGCCTGGGCCTCTTGACCTCACAAGAAGAGCTGTTACTATACATTTAACAAAAACAAGGTATTATGTATTAGCCTACACATTTTGCAATAGCTCCAGCAATCTAGTAACTACAGTCCAATTTAAACCGTGCCTGGAGGCAACAAAAATTGCACAAAATGGCAGCTAATTTATAGAAGGGAGAGAGGAAATATTTGGGGGTCTATTCCTTCAAGCCATCTGATTCGTATTATTGACTCATTTAGAAAACAGAAAGTGAGCAGAGACAAGTTTTTAAGGAGTTTGGTTTCACACAAATGACTTGCAATTGCAGCCCATTATTTTTATACCAAGACTTCATTAGTCATATCCCCGTCAAACCTGTGAGCAGTGTCAAATGTTTTCAGAAAACACACCAGGACAGGTATGGAACTCATCAGCCCGTGGCAAAGGTCGCTCTCATTAAGGAGTCAAAAATGAAAACTTTCAGTGTCTCTAACACATTGCACAGACGTTCCTGCCCCCACTTCTGAAACGTGGGGCTGAGCGAGCACCTCCTGCTCCCCAGACATTCAAATAAGATCAAGATGACAGGGCAAGAAAATGAATAGGATTCTTAACTGGCTGTACTTTATAATACGGTACTGATTGGAAACAACCAGAAAGTTGTTTGCCATGTCTATAGTACCATTTCCTGAGGTTAAACATAACATCTGAAATGAAGCAATTAAGTCTCCTTAAAGCAAAAAAGAAAAAAATAAAAAAAAAAAAAGGAAAAAGATGGGGTGGGGGAAAGAAGGAGAAAAGAGGAGGACGTGGGTCTGTGTGGCGCTGACTCGGCACGCCAGCCATGCTCCGATGAGCAAAAGAAATGTCTGTGCAAACTTCTTCCCACCTGGGAGGTTGGAGGGGAGACAGGAGAGCTGTGACACCGGAGTTGTTCGGGGCTGGCTCTCAAGCTGTGCCGTGACAGATGTGTTTTGAGGAATTTTGAGGCGCGGAGATAAGAATAACAAAAAGCCATTCACTGAAGCACAGTTACACAGGCTTAGCACAAAGGGGTGAAGAGAAAATGTGTCAATACGTTCCTTATTTGTGGAAGGTTGGCTGTGTTTCTGCAGCACGCTGCAGTCGGGTCTGGGGGCTGTTGCTAACAGCAGCAAGGGTTGCTGTCTTGCCCCTTAAAAGTTATTCAGAGTTGTCCTGGCAGTGAAAGAGGATTCCCTTTAGCTGCTTCGTTCTGGGACACAACAAAGTCCTTCTGATGTAGAAAATGTTTCTCTTACAGAGGCTTTGCTTATTTAAAAATAGTGTCCGTGGGGCTTTATGTAAGATGGCAGAAATACTTTTAGCAAGTTTTTTGGTTTTTAACTGCTCAGCTCGTGTAGACTCGAGTTTGCTTGTTATGCTCTGAACACATCCTGGGCAGCCAGGGATGGAGTCTCCAAAATTCCTTGGTCTTGACTTTCTCAGTCTTTCCCAGTGGATTGCAAGCCCTTGGTTATGGGTATAACCTTTGCTTGGTTCCCTGACAAATGGGGGCAAGGAACCTGATTTCTGTGGGCTAGTCAGTATTTGCAACAATAATCTGTGAAGATTTAAGTTCTATAGAGGTTACTTGAAGGAAATAGTTGAAGTTGCAGGTTATTTTGTATGTAGGAAGATGCACGTATGGATAGCTTATTAATTATTTAAAGATCTCAGTGTCTTGTCCCATGCACCAGCATTTGTGCAATGTACTCATTTCACATTTGACAATATTTGTCTCTCCTGCTTCCTTGCCTGCTCCAGCCTGAAGTGCTGAAGTGCTTAAACCCTGTCCAGCCTGACAGCTGGGGCACAGGTCTTGGAAAAGCAGGGAAAATGCCAGTGCTGTTGGGCAGGTTGTGGGTACCCTGCTCCTGGTAGCTCATTTCTCCTAGTGGAGAGGTGGCTGAAACTGCAGGTTGTTTCTTGAACATGGAAAATGGAGATGATATGATACACAAATAGGTTAATTGTCTTTGACTATCATTACTGGAGTGTTCATGGGGTGAGTGGGCTCTCTGAGCTGGCTCCCAGCTCCTTGGGTTGTGTGTAGTTCACTGGGAGGTCCTGTGGAGGAGGAAGAAGGCCGAAATTCCTGGGGTCAATCATTCCACTGCTGTGGTCTCAGGCAAATCTGATTCTCAGTTGCTTGGCTCCCTTCTCTGCAAAGCAAGACGAGTTTGACCCTCTTTGTGAGTGTTGGGAACTCTCCTGGGTGGAGCTGCTGGTGAGCAGAGTGGCTGTCAGGGGTGAGCTGAGAAATGCCAATGCTTGTTGCTGATAAGCAACCCTTTGGCTAGACCCACTTAATAAAAAGAGATTTCTGACACACATTACCTACCCGGGGCTCACACCATGGAGTTTTCCCCCTTTCCCAAATGCAAGACACATGGGGTTGTGAACCTCCTTCTGCTGAGCAAGTGTGTTTGTCTGCAGAGATCAGGGCTGGGCTTTGCTGGGGTGTCCATGCCCTCACCTGCCAGCCCCCGGTCAGCCCCTGACCAGAGGCACATCCTGAGTGCCAGCCCTGTGATTGATGCACTTGGCCGAGAACTTCCCTCCTGCCCGCTCAGGAAACAGGAGGGCTGGGGAGATAGTGCTCGCCTTTCTTTCACAGCCCCTGCTTCCGAACTCTAATCACCTTCTGCTGTGGGAAAAGAGATGAGATGCTGCCTAAAAAACAGATCATTGTCCGCCTCCTAGATTAATGCAGAGAAAGCAGTATTGTCTGCTGAATGGATAAACCTTCCTCCTGTCACTCAAAACCTAAATTCAACGCTACTTCATTTCTAAGAGGCTTATCTTCCTTGAATAGACCCTTGCAGCTCAAGTAAGAGGCGATGTAATGAAGCGTGTTTTTTTCTTAAGTGAGAAACCTGCTGCAAAGAAGGGGTGAAGCCTGTGCAGCTGTTCTAAAGGGCCTTTGCAGACTCTCGAAATACTTGTCATTTATCTGGTCTTGCCTGACAGCAAATGAGAGAAGATCAAGTTCAAAATCTGCTGGCGCGGCTTTCAGGGCTTCTTCATCTGTTAATTAAATAATGGTCATTAGTGCACAATGCCCCCCGATAAGGGCGGATATGATGCTGAGGTGGAAATATGGGTTTGGGGGTTAGGAATAAGCAGATGGTGCCCAGGAATTTTGCTGCTTTGACCCCCCCAGCAATGCCTTGGTATGTGGCTGGAGGAGCTGGCAGGGAAACAGGTGGCATCAGGCAGAAAAAGAAATTCGTAGAAGCGTGCTGAAATCATCGTAGAATCCACTCCTTTTATGTGGGGCAGCGATTAATTCAGTGATTTCCCACAAACCAGCCCGTTTTTGGAAAATCACCCACACCACCATTGCCACAAATAATGTCCTGTTTGCTTTCCTGGAGCCTGCTCTACTAAAGACTTGCACTTTTAATGTATTTTGGGAAATGTGCTCTCTAAATTAAGATTGGTAGCTTAACATCAGAGGGCCAAATCCTGAGGTGTTTACTCAACTTCTGCTCGGTCAAAACTTACCCTGATATCAAAGAGCAGCTCTGAGAGTTGCTGAGATGGGATGTAAGATCTGTCTCTGAATAACTACAGGTGATACAGGAATTTATTGTAGATGTGAGAGGTTAGTTCTTCTTTTTATGGTCAACGTATGTTTAATTTTCACATGTTTGAATTCATATTTTACCTAAAAGCACTGCTCTTGTAAATACCTCTTTCTTTCATCACCAGTAGTGTGACTTTTCCAGTCTCACCATCACCATGTGGACTGTGGGCATCCAACTTGTGCCTCTGCAGTTGCAAGCAATGTCCTGAAAAATCCATCCTTGGCCTTTTCAGACACTGAGGTGAATGTGGTTTTATTTGAGCTGTGATCATCTAGGAATTGTGTGACACTGAGTTACCCAGGATTACGTCTGATTTTTCCTGTGAGTTGCTGTTTATCTTCCTGGAGTTATTGGATGGGACAAGAGAGGAGACCCACTATGGTGCACACAGGGAGGGCAATGCAGGCTTTGCTTGTGCCAGAGCTAAATGTGCCTGAATGTCCAGTCTGGCTTGAACAGAAAAATAAAAAGCTTTAAGAAAGCACTTGAGGAGATTGGCCATCAGCAGGGCGGTGGTCAGCCTGGGGGCTTTGGCAAGCCCCTGTGCTAAGCAGAAGTGTAAAGAAGTTGGATGGTGATTTAAAGGGGTTTTTGAGCAGTGTGGAGGAAGACTCAAAGCTTGGAGTGCAGACCCCTGTCATGGCATGGAGTGTTTCTAATGCTGAAATGAGTGCTCAAAATCCCACAGGGAAGTTGGTGTTACCAGGATGGGTCCCTGGATGTCATGGCATGGCCTGGACCAGTGTGGAGACCAAAAAAGTTAAGGAAAAGTGGGGAGTGGCTGGGAAAAACATGAAATGCACAATAAATATGCTCATGCAACAAATCTGTTAAAGCAAACATTACGCTTGTGACAGAAAACAATAAAAGTAAGGAAATTTGCAGTTAATGGTAAAACATACCATATGTCCACAAATGCCTAGGCACACCAGGGCACCCCTGCAACTGCTTTCTTGATGTCAAGGTGTTGAAGGCCAGATGGCAGGTTTCACCCCAAATTACAGATTCTCAGACTGCTGCCACGTGTTTTTGTCCTTGGTTGCCTTTTTCATCATGTCTGACCTATTCCCACCATATGCTGAGGTGAATGTTTCTGAAATGGGCATGACCTGCAGTTCTGCTTGGCAAATGTTGTTTCTCAGGTACTTTGGAGTGGGAAAGCCTTGCTGATAGTGGCCTGAGTAGATCAGTCAACACTGTTGCTAAATGTGCTGTAACACTAAAACATGGCACCTGGACTGGTAGGGAAAATGTTGCCATTACAAATCACAGGTTATCCCTCCAGCCCTACATCTGGAGATGCTCTTGACAAATATAATGCTATATTTCTTGGATTAATAGGCATCAATAGCCAAATTCCCTGGACTACGGAAAATTGACAAATGCTTTCATCTCTACTTTCATTACGGGGATTATTTATGGGGATGTTTTGGTAGTAGGTGCTGTTTGTTAACTGTTTAGGGAGCTGGCTGGAGGCTTGGTGTGTGCAGATACTGACCTTTTGCAGATTTTATTTTTGCCTTAGCTGGTGTCTTCGTCAGTAAGGAGACACCTGCATCCGTGCAACCCCGGCGAGCAGAGCAACACAGCACTTCAGTATTTCCCCTCCTTCGCCAGCTGGATGGGACCCCTGATACAAAACCTGAGAAATGTGCCAAAAGCCTTCAAAGTTCAGGCCAGAGGTGTTTGTGCAAGATAAAAATGGGACAATATAGCATCCCTGGACAACTCATCCGTTTACACATGACACTCGTTGTGGTCTCTGATTAGCTTGTTAGTGAGGAGGCAGGAAGAAGTGCAATCGGGTTTTTATGATTCATCATTTCTGTTCCCTGTTTGGGAGACAATGTCAGTGCTCTTTGCCAATCATAGAAGGTGGCTTTCGAGTGCCTTAGGGAGAAGCTTTTTTTAAAGATGCTCTCTGTTTCTGAAGGCTGAGCCACATTTCTAAATAATAGGGAAGTCCTGGAGTTTGTTTTGTGTTGTGCCTTTTTTTTTTTTTTCTAATTGTATCTGCTAACAATGCTTTTATGTTTGCTGCACGTAAGCTAAAAGAAAACATGCTGCCAGTTTGTCTGTAATCCTGTTTTCACTCAGAAGTATTTCTGCAGAAATAAATTAGAAATGGTACCTGGAATATTTTCCACAATACAAAAGGCAAATGTAAGTTTTATTAAGTTGAAAAGGATACATTCTCTTCTCCTGACCTTGATTTTTTAGCTATATTCTCTGTGCCCGTGCTTTAGAAGTATTATTCTTCATCCTATCCAATTACCATTTCTATCAGCTCTTCTGAAAGATTATGCTTTTTGGGTGTTCTTCTGTAGATGTCTTTCCAGTGGCTTCACTTGATGAATGTGACAAGTTTTGTGTTTTCTCCCTCCCCTCATTGAATTGAAAAGTTTTTTGATAAATACAGGCCAATAAGTGCCCAAAGGCAGTGTTTCAATGGCTGCTAAATCTTTCAAGGTTAGGACTTAACCTCCGTTCTCCCTAATTCAACTGCAACCTTCAGTCTGGAGCCAATCAAGAATATCAGATGATACTTAAACAATGAAGGATTTCTGATATTCAGGTACAGCCTCTGTTCAATAGGATTGCAAATTCTTTGTGTGAAGAAAGTCGGTTTTGCTCTAAAGTACTGTCACAAAAAGTGAAATTACCATTTGCTTGGAATGATGCCATTCATCATTGTCAGAATACTAAGCATTGTAAGTAGCTAGGCCTCTCCAAATTAATGCCTTGTTTTGCATCGGCTAAATTTCCCAAATCCTCGAGGATGGGTCATACAAAACTCATCTCACCGTTTTAATTTATCAATCCAATATGAGTGCGGTGAAAGGGAGCTTCATTCGGTCTTAGCTCTTTTATTTACAGTCTAATTCTAAAAGAAAAGGAAATAAGATATGAAAATAAGTTGGAAAATAAGATAAATCTCTCAGTGAAATCACAAGATCTACTCAGTCCTGTAGCAAACCCTCTATAATTCATTTGTAGGTCAGCTCAAGGGATTAGCCATGACGTATTTGGAAATTCATTTATTTTTATTTTATTTTGCTGTTTCTTATGCATAAGGGTAATGCTGTCCCCAAGGCTTTTCAGGTAGCCCTCAAATCTTGACAACATTTGCTGTCTCTAAGGCCTAAGCCAAAATTAATTTTCAAATAAACAGCATAAAAATGTATGGAGTTGTATAAATTTGAATACAAAATGCATTTGTTTTGCTTGCTCCCATCCACACATACATACTGTTGGCTCAGCCAAAAATCATAACATGACATGGAAATTAACGGCCATATGTACATCATGAAAGTCAAAAAAGTTTCTTAGTTTATTAGAAGCACTGTAGTGTAGTTTTTTTTTTTTTTTTCACCCACTTTCTCCCTGATCTGCTCTGCTGGGGAAGCACTGCATGTTAATTGTGCTTCTCTCTCTGGGTGCCTCTGAGCCTGTGGCTCTGCTCCTGGACCACTGGTTGCCTCCTGCATCCCACTTGGGATTTTGAGGGTGTGACACCTTGAGAAGTATCAAGATATTTTCAGTGAAAGTGAAATTAAAAGGGAGTTTGTATCTTTTGCAATCTGTTTTATCAGGGAAACAGTGGAAGTGAGAGAGGTGCTTGGACAGCCTGAAGCAGCAGCACAGGCTTAGAAATGCTTCTGGCTCTGCAGTGAGCAGAGAATTGGACTGGAGGGCTGGAAACAAGGCTTGAGGCAAAATCCCCAATTTTGGGTTGAACCAAACCAAAAACCCAACCAGTAGCCCCTGATGAGGGATTGTAGAGAAACCATACAAACATTTTGCTGGTGTTTAAAAATGGTATGGAGTAGAGTGTTCCATCAGGCTCCAGTGCATCCCGAGGCGTGCAGGAGTTGCTCCTGCCCCAGGAGCCTGTGGCACCTGTGGGAACAGCCCTGCAGCAGCTAAAAATAACTCCGTGCTTTTAAATTAAAACATTGCCTCTTTTCGGTCTCATTCCACAAGGGGGCTGCAGGCACGCTGGAAATTTAGCAGTTGGCAGGCTGGGGAGTACCTGGGAGAAGGGATGCCTGATCCCATGAGGAGGTGCCCAAGCATGGGCCAAATCCAGAGGGAGATGGTCCCCGAGCAGGGCAGAGCCTGTGTGTGGCTTTTTTTGAAGGTGTGACCAGTGGCTCCCTGACAAGGTCAACTGGGGATGGTGGAAAGCAGGAGGAAAAGCCTACAGGGGTGAGTTGAGATGCAGAACTGCATTGTTGCACTCATGCTGCTCCTACCCCAAGGTTCTCCAAATTAATTGGGCTAACCAAAATATCCTTCCAGTTGTGCTCAATTAAGAGAAGCACGGCTGTGTGAGATCTCACTGGTGCCTTGCCTGGAACTTCATATCTGGGGCAGCATCAGCTGACCAATAAATAGTTGGTTAATTATTAATTTGCTAAAGATTGTTTGGAAGGGTAGATCACCTTGAAATGTTGCTTTCTATTATCTTTCCCAGCCAGGCAATGAAAGATTTCAATTTAATGTGACATGACAAACTACAAACAAGTGTGTTTTAGGCTTTGGCAGGTGAGGACACTGGGATCTGAAGGGGTGCTGCCAGGGGCTGGTTTTCCACACCATGCCTACCCAGGATCAGGTGTCAGCCTCCTGCCTGGCATGTTTGGGCTGTGTACAGATCCTCTGTTTAGCAAATAATTTATATCCTGGGTCATCATGGAGTAACTTCAGTACTGAGTGATCATGCACATTTCAGGATTTTGAAGCTTTTCTTTTCAGCTATAGTAGCTCACCCTGCTGTGCACAGCACAGAGCCTTCTGTCCCAAAGGACATCAAAGTGTTCTTTATGGATTATTTTCCAACTTTATTTAACTCTCCACTGAAATGCTGTTATGCTGGACTTTGGGGTAAAACACATGTGGGCAAGTTCTCACCCTGGCTCTACCTCCTCCAGGAGCGCTGCCCTTTCCCAGCCTGGAGGTGTCCTTGATGTGGATGGTGCAGCTCAGACCTTCCCACCTGCCTCTTCTCAGCTGCTGTTTGCAGGAGTGAATTTTCCCTCCAGGCTGAGTGAAAAAGCTGAAGCAGTTGCTAAATGGATGTTGTTCTTCCCATCCAGCCTGCAGGAGCTGCCCAGTGGCCCTGGCTGGGGAGCAGCTGTGGGCTCTGAACCAAGCTTGGCCTTGGCTGGAGATGGAGCATCTACTTCAGCTTTTGGTCTCCTTCCAGAATCTCCTGGGCTTTGCTCGCCCTCTGTCACCTGGAAGATTTTGCCCACCAGGCTGCAAGAAATGCAGGTGGAGAGTTGTTCACCTGAGCTCAGCCCTGAGTTAATTGGGAATGGGGAGGGGAGCATGGACAGCAGTGGGGAACTCCTGCCATCACTGGCACCTTTACCAGCCCAAACCTGCTGTCATGGCTGCAGGTCAGAAAGAAAGAAGAACAGAGGGAGAAAGACAGCCTTACTTACCAGTAAAAGATAACTAAAAACTCTGGCAGTCAAACATGAATGCTGCCATACAGCACGTCTTATGACTGGAAGGTGGATTTTAAAGCTGAATAATTCCCTCAATTATCAAAGATAAAAAGGAGGTTGGTTTGTCTGTGTTTCTAAAAGTGAAAAACACAGGTAGGATCATTGAACCACATGATATCACTTATCTTCTCTGTTTAGTGTATCTTTTCTGACAAAAAATCTTGAACTTTTTTTTTTGTTTGTTTTACATACTTGGAATCTCCTCAAGTCAAAATCCCAGAGGAACACAATGCCTTGCTCTTAATATACACCGAATACAAATTGCTTTTTAATTCATAACACTTCCTAATGGCTATTTTAGGTAGTGTTTGTAGCCCAGCAGAGTAGGGTAGTGTGCTTCTGGTTGAAAACATGTTCTTGACATGTGAACTGTGTCTCTTGCTGTCCTGAAACTCTGTCAAACCTGACACATCAATAATATGTTTAGCCCTGTAAATGTCTTTCCATTGTGCTCATCGTCCTGTTATGGCAGTTCCTTCTTAGGTGACTTTCATTCCTTGCCAAAGCGTAAAACACCCCATGATGCATGAAATGTGGGATTTGCATTCCCATTTGAAGCCTCAGATTCAAAAGTACCTTGGTGACTGGTTCCTCAAGGGTCTGTGTACGTCAGTGCAGGGTTCTGCAAGGCTTGGCAGAGTGGTGTGGGGGGAAGTGGCAATGTTGATTGTGTGTAGAAGCAGTGGATTTTAGTTTCTCTTCGGAGAAGGTGGCAATTGGTTTCCCTGGATGTGGGTGGCTGAGTGCTTGCAGCAGCAGCATCTCTTTGCTTTAGCTAAGCAGGGCACATGGTTAAATGAGTTCTTCCTTTCTGGCTCCCTCCCTTTTGCACTCCTGGAGAGCAAAACCCTTTGCCTTGTCTCCGTGCTGATGTGCCACTGAGGGGACGTGGCTTTGGCAATATTCCTGTGTCCCTGTGCTCCTGTTCTCCCCAGACCAAGGCAGGAAGTCTCCTCTGTTGGTTTCAGCAAGGTGCAGGATTTTCTCTCCTTTTCTCCAACTCCTCTCTTTCACCCTGTAGTATTTACACTTCATATAGATGAAGGAGAAGAGTTGTGTAGTCCTATACCTGTATCTTAAGTAACTGCACACGTTTCATGATATTGTTGGGAAGTGAGAAAAGTTTCAGGGCTTTGGCTGTATCCATTATTTGGACTCCTACACAAAGTTTTCTGTAAACTCTTCCTGTTTATACCAGGTGAGGATCTGGCGCCTTTCTTTGCTTTCAGTTTGGCACAGCTATTAACTCTAAACTCCATTTGCTGTTTCTGCTAGGAAGAGCACGGGGGGTGGGGCAGGGAAGGAAACTTTGAGCAAAAACTCCAACTTCTACATTTATGAGAGTGATTTTAATAACTTTGGGTTACCCATGCTAATCCTTTAACAGGAAGGGGGTTTGAGAACTGACCCAACCTCCCTTCCTTTCATTCGATCCCAAAACACCTGCAACTCTCAGCAGAGTAATCTATGAATCACTGTGTCTGTCGTCTACTTATTGTCTTGTCTAGTGCACTCCACGGTGGAACTAATCAACAGCCCTGAATGAAGCATTGCTCCTGAGCTGAATTCCTTAAAGCTCCTGAAGTATTCAGCAAGGAGGAGAAATCTTTTAGTATGATTTGCTCCACATTCCAAATTCATTTATAGAAAGAGAATAGATGATTAACAACGGGTCGAGAGACACAGATTTAGCACTGCTTTGCCCTGACCTGCCCCGAGTTACTCCTTCCACTTCCCAGGCTGCTCTAATAAGATGGGTTCAAGGATTGGGATGGCAAAAGCTGCTTGAATCCCCTGCACCCAGCCGTCCTAATTTGGTTTATTTGCCTTAATGAAGAAATCTGGTTCCTTAATCACAGGTGAACGGAAAAGGTCACTTGCCACTCTGACAAATGGGTTTAGCCTGAGCTGTTTGTGTGGGGCTCTCAGATAGTGTGTCCTCCCCCTCTTCTCCCCTGCCACGAAATGCCAATGTCTCCGCGGCACCTCCTGTTGTGGCCATTACCTGTGGTGCCTGGGCTGCCTGCCAAGGAGCACCCTCGGTAGCAACAAAAGCATAATCATTTCCAGTTGGAAAAGGCTGAGCTGGAGTAATTTTCCTCTTTGAAAGCTGCAGCAGCCGGGCTCAGGTTAAGCAGGAGGACGCTCAGTCCTGGGACACAGCACAAGGAGGGTGTGAAATTTGTCTGCAGCAGCCACTTGGGGAGACTGTTTGGGAGGTCCCCAAACTTGTTCTTCATCCTCACCTTGTGGTGTCCAGCTGACCTTGGCAGTGGGGTCATCTTGCATCTTGCAAACACCTTTCTTTTGGCCAGGTATGAGGAGGAAATGTTAGCAAAATGGGTGCAAAAGAAGGGATTTACATTTCCTAAGTGAACAGCTGGTCTGCAGAGGAATTCAGAAGAGTGAGAGGTGTAAAAAGGACGCCCTGCATCTCCCAGGACTGGGCAGCAGCACGCTTTGAGGGTGTGTTGCAGGCCCTTTCCCAAGCAGTGCAAGCCTTGGGCTCGCTGACCCTTGCAGTTGACTTTGGTAATAAACTGTAGCAATTAAGCCATGCCTCTCTCCCAATGGACCTCCTGGAAAAAGGCAGCTGAGTGGTCTCATGCAGCCCTGGTTAGTGGCTTACTCCAGGAAATCCTGCAGCTGGTACAAAAGGGAAACCATTCCAGAAAGCAGCTCAGGAGCTGTGTAGGTACATGCAGGAAAATCATTGTTTCTTTCAGGTAGAGCTGAAAACCTCTTGATGTGTGTAGAAGACAGAGAGTACTTGGAACATGTTCATGGTGATGTCTGGTTGTCACCACGTGTGAGCTTTGTGGACATGTGGGCTGTGGAAAATAAAACTTTTGAGGAATGGCCCAGAAGCTTTGCAGAAATGTTGCCCATGTGGAGTGGTGCTCAGCTGAAGATGAAGCTTGTCTCCAGGTTCTGGGTGCTCACAGACAGCCTCGCTGGCAGCCTGCTCAGGTCACATAAAAAATGAGACGGGTCAAAACACAGATGTGCTGACTGAGTTTTGAGATGCACCAATGTTCACTTTGCTGGAAAAAGTGATGTCTCTTTTACTTCACACTTCTGTTTTGAACCAAAAAGAGAGGTGGGAATTGGTCCAAAAAAGAGCTTTCCAATTTTATTTGGCATGTCAGTTCTGCTATTTTTGAGTAATAGTCAGAAAGATAAAGCTCTGTCTTGCAGGAACGTCCTTGGACGTGAAAAAATAAAGCAGACAGGTGACTGGCAGGAAGTGAGAGCTGCTGCTCCCACACAGATGCAGATGGCTAAATAAGTTTTGAGATCATCATTCCTGTTCAGGTCTTTTCCTTTGATTCTTCAGATTATTTTTATGTCAGAGGCAAATAAGAAACAAAGACAAATATGCAAAATGATGAGCTGGAGCTTATTGGAGCAGGAAAATAAGCCATTCACATCACTTCCCGGTTTGCCATGAAAGGCAAAATCATTCACAGTGGTGAATCATGGCAGCTTGAGCTGCCTGAAATTACTGCTTTCTGGAGTTAAATTGCTGCTGGCATACATGGGCTAAACAAAGATGTTAGTTCAGTTCATTTAAAAGAGCAAGTTTTCTTTAGCTTTGATTTCACATGTGCTTTTGTAGTGCCAATGGATGGTCTGATTTTCTGAGAGATGACATTTAAGAGCATTTGTGTATTTCCTTTGGGGAGCTGTGCTTTAAAGAAAAACCCCATCAGAGATGGAGAAGTGCATTCACTCCTGTCTCCAAGAGCCATCACACGAAGAGGTCTGTGTTGTATCTCTTCAACAACCAAAACTGATGCTGGGTGAAAGTGCCTGATTCTTCTCACTGATACAAACACAGATTTTTGAAAGGAATCTGCTCCTTCTGCCTTCTGAGTGAAGGCATTAATTCATCCAAGTTTTCTATGAGAATCTCTTGTGCGTGGACTTTCAGAGTCAGCCAGGTGCCCGTAACTTTTAGAGATATTAAAGGTACTGAATGCTGCTTCTCTAGAAGGTCTTTTTGACAGGTCTAGTTCCTTCTCAGGTGCTGATGACAGGAGATAGGTGGTTTATTTACAACAAAAACATAGCTGCTGAAATTAGACTATTTTGAGTAAGCTAGGTGGGAGAAAGCTTTTTGGAGCCCAATTTTAATAACAAATAGGTGCTTCTGCAGTATGGCAGTTCCCTGCCCTTCTGGCTCCTCCTGGTCATGTAATTCCTTGGAGTTTCATGCCTTTCTCTGGCTGCCGGGGAGCAGAACTTGTTCCCTGCAACCCAAACAATTTTCTCACTTTGTTCTACCAAATTTAACCAGCATGTACACGGGCAAAACATCTGACAAGACCATCTGCTGTGATGTGTCCTCGTGCCAAAGCTTTCTGCTCCTTCCAGTTCACAGGCTGGGATTTGTCTGCTGTAGGTGTCTATGAGCATGCCCACCTCTGAGCAGATGGTTCAGATTTCCTTTGTGCTTGACAGACAGCTCGTAGGATGGCATTTCACCTCAAACTGGGCATCTGAGCTGAGTGCTCTAGGAGTCTCTCCCAGGGCATTTCTGCAGCCCGTGTGAGGCTGGTGTGGATGCTGTGAAAGTCCAGACTCGGGGGTGGTGGATCCTGGCGTAGGATGTGTGCAGACAGCAGAGGGTGCTGGAGTTTTTTCCCTTTCAATGCACCTCCAAGGTTGCGGGATCATTATAAACTAAAATCAATTGGCTCTTACTCTGATTGCTGAACACACAAAAGGCAGGCAGGTACAGCAAGAGAGGAGGTACAGAGCTTGAATTAAATGGACACTGTCACCTTCAAATCACACCTTTGCCAGAACTTCTGTACCTATCAAACCAGTAAGTGAAAACTGAGATTATCATGATACAAATCAGCAGATTTTAATTTTAATGACTTTTAAACTAAGATTTTCCTCTCTTAAACATTTTTATAACCTTTTCCCCCCCAGGAATTTGAAAACAAAAGCCTCTACAGTCCTTTATTTTAGAGACATCAGAGTCCAGAATTTTTTTTTCTGTCAGAAGTACAATTTGCAGACATCATCATCCTCCAGGAAGTTGCCAATATAGACTTTTCTAGAGTAACAATGCTGTCAACTGGCACCTTACAGCAGATCTGTACAACTAAAGAGCTTCACCCATGACTGCCACTCCCATGGTCCAGGGCTGTAGGAAGGGTTCCCCTGTAAATGTCAGTAGTAAGACTTTTAAAAGCAGAATTTAAAAGAAGCAAAGATAGCAAACCAGGCTTGCCAGGCTGTAAGACTGGAATAACTCCCTTAAGCTCAATAGAGCTTTAAGCTACTTAAAATTCTCAGAGCCAAGTTTTCCCCATCAGGACATGGACGCACTGGTTGGTTGAAGAATAATCCTGAAATTCAGACTTGCTCCTCTGGTCCAGCAGTGAGTGAAGAAGTTTGAGGGTTATGTCACGTGTGCTGTGGTTGGTGGTGATGCTCATGGCAGGGAGTGGAAGCAGGTGTAGGGCAGTGGCTGCTTCACCTTCCAATTAATGCATCCTTACATCCATCCCTGCTAAAAAGTGCAAACTTCACATCGTGGTTTCCAACTCCAACTGATGTCATAGTCAGGATTAAAACTTGGGAGTGACTGGCTCCTGGCCTATTTATTAATCTATTAAATGACACAATCTCTCCTGCTAACTCTCGCTGGTTACTGGGATTGTTTGGCAGCAGCAAGCCCAGCCCGGTGTCCATTGCTGGCTCTGTTACCACTCCAGCTTGGTTGCCAGCTCAAGGGCATCCAGTCAATAAATGTCTTATTTTTGGATTCTCCTGTTCTCCTGAGACCATTGCTATGAGGAATGACCTCCCTTACCTCATTCACCTTGTTTGCTGTTCCCGACCCAGAGAATGCCGTGACCATTGCATGAGTCAATCCTCCCATGGAGGAGAGGTCTCACTGGCATGTTTTCCTTAGCATTTGAACCAGAGCTGGGGCTGGCATCCACAGGACAGTCCAGATGAACATAGAGAAGTCTATATTTTAGTCATGTTAAAGCTATGGCTAAGCTAACAAGAGTCAGGAAATCCAAATTGCAGATTGACGGGCTGTCCTTGGACCGCCCTGCCACTTGTGGGCATGGGATGGGGCACTGCAGTCCACGGGGAGGTGCTTCACTCTACAGTGTGCTGAGGGTGGAGGAGCAGCTACAAACTGTTAGACCCATTATAGGTCCATTTCTCCTTTTTTTAAGCAGGTAATTTGGTTTTTTTTGCAAACAAACAAAAAAAAAAAAAAAGTGCAAAGGTGCTTGGCTTCCTCATATTGAAGTGAAATCTGGTTTTTGCAAATGAGCATCAGGGTGGTTTCTCCCTCTCTGCAGGGTATGTCCATGGCTGGCTGTGGCTCGTGGGTCTTTCTGCACTGCAACACACAAAAACTCCTTCCCTTTTTGATTGTGCCATCTCCCAGTCATCTTTTTCTATAGTCAACATCACTTCTCAGTTTTGATTTTTTTTTATAGACTTTTTCCCCCCTTACATGTTTAAAAATGAGAGCCATCTTTAGGAAATGCACTATGGGAATCCAAAATCTTCCAGATTGCCTGCTACACAAAGGTTATGAAAAATAATAAGAACTCACTGATTCTTATGCTAAACTATGTTTTTTATGAGTAACTGGAAAGCCTCATCTATATTTCTTATTAGAACTGTAAAATTATTCAGATCAAGATAATTTTTATAATTAAAAAAATTCTGGTTCTGTTCCACACAATTTATTCTTTAAAAACTTCTTGCTTCTCCCATTATCAATATAATTTAATATATATTTTATAATTTATACTTTATATTTTATTATTATTTTTGTATTTTAGAATTTCAAATATGTTTTAATTTTAGAGAATAAATTTCAGTGTTGCAATATTCAATGTTTATAGAATAAACATTTTTATTTTTATTTTAAACTGTTACTGAGCGGGCTCACCCAGTTTTGGTGTGGAATGGATGCAAAAAAAAAAAAAAAAAAAGCCATTTAAATATGGGATGGGATTGCAGCCCGATAAGCAGCAGCAGCGATCCCAACTCCAGCATTCCCGCTCGTCGCTATCTCTCGGGGCGGCCGGGAGTCACAATCGCCCTGAAACTTCCTCCTCCCTCCTTGCGAGGAGGGGATGGGAATTTGCTGAAGGCTTTTATCAGCAGCGTGCATCTGCCCCCATTCTCACTCGGCGCTCTCGCCAACCAGTGGGAAAAGTCGGGCCAAGCTAATCTGCTCCCAGCTTGCTTCCTGCTGCCGAGCCCCAGGGATGGAGGAAGCAGACAAGTGGCCCTGCGTGCTCTCTCCTTGCCAGCCTCAAAAGTTCAAGAGGCTCAGGGAGACAGGAGAGAGTTTCTTGCTCTCTTGTTCGGGGATATTGTGAATTTGATGCTGGAATATAGCGAAAGGCTGTAAAGATGAAACGAAACCCAGATGAGGCTTCCAGCTCTTAGGACACCTGTTGAGTGAATTTTGGCCACTGTTCAGTCTGATGTGATGTTAAGGTGCCATCTGAGGAATCCTCCAGCTAGATGAGGTGTCATCTTCAGGTTTCAGTCTGTACTCCTGCTCCATCTGCAGTTTGAGTGCACCTGGGCTCACCACTTGATTTATTTCTTAGCCTGTTCAAAAAAGCTTCTGCATCGAGAATTCCTCTTGTGTCTACAAAATTTTGATGAAGTGTGAGGTGGAAGGGACTTTTCTGCTCCTGTTGCATGTAATTTAAGTAAGTTTGGTAGGAGCTTCTGGGTAAGAAAGACTGATGGATAAGGGCAGAGGGTGAGCACAGGGAGCGTGCTGGGGTCTGAGTGGAACGTGCTGGAAACCAGCAGTAAAATGCAGTGCAGAAACTGTGCAAAGGACCACGAGCCCTCTGGATGCAGACAAAGGCAGCCTTTTCACTATTTACTGGTGCAGCAGGGTCTTTATCCCCAAATAAATACATGGGTGAGACCCTGGTAAAAACATTCCCATGTGAGGAACACGTTCTCTCACCTTTGCTGGTGTAGGAGTGGGAGAAAACCCTGCTTGAGCCAGAAAAGCCATGTTTTCTCAGAGCTAGACATTTGAACTAGAACTAGACATTCGTTTCTCTGTTTTTTGAAATATTTGTAACAATGTAATTGGTGAAAATCTTGTTTCCATTTAAATCACAGGAGCTTTGTCATGAACTTTTGTGGTGCCAAGATTTCCCACTATGTATTTTTTTAGCACCTGGGCTTAGGTAGTGTTCAGGAGAACACATCTGCCATTTGAAGGTTGCTCCCAGCCTTGCTGTGTTGTATCAAGGTCTGGAGTTAACAGGGCAGTCCCAAAGCGTGGCACATAATGCATTTCTGCATTAAATACACCCACATTATCTTACATCCCGAGCAGCCCAGATTGTCAGTAGACAATTATGGGTTTTACTGGGTTTATTTTGATTGGCCTGCTCTCAGTTTTCCATAGTGGTACTCTATTTGTAAAAACAGATCATTAATGATAGCAACAGATGACATGTGTCTGAAATATGGGGTGGACGAGGGGAGTTAGTTTTTCTTCCTATTTTTTTTTTTCCCTGAGTGTCTGCACTTTGACAGCGCATTTGCCAGGCTGTCACTTGCTTGAGAGATCCACAAGATTAGGACCTCATTGTGTGAATGTTTTCACAGCACTTGTTGCTATAAAGAATCTTCACACTTTGGTGGACGAAATCTGGACTGCTAGACACAAACTGTTAAGAAGCAATCATAACAATTAGCTAATGTGTCAACAATTAGCACTTTCCATCAACTGGCATTGAGTGGAACCTTCTTCTTATCCATATGCAGACAAAAATGCAATGATGTAGTAAAGAAAAGCAGTGAAGTTGGCTGCTCTCGTCCCTTGCTGTAGCCAGCAAGCTCCCATGGGCATTGTTTACAATGATTATTCTTCCATTATGATGTTATTGCACAGGTCAGGGGTGGTAGCTAGACTGAAAATAAGCTTTTTTCCCCCTTTTTTTTTTCCCTTTAACTTTTGGCTGCTTTTACAAAAGTACAACAGAAACGACTGCTGTGAAAAGGTCAGCCAGTAACAGTACTTTAGTGTTTAACTGGTAAATATTTCAAAATAGTATTTCTAATATTTTACCATTTGGAAGTTTTTCAATGCATCTCCAGCCCAGCGCGACTCAATCATTGTAAGATTTCCACAGTCTCCACTGGGAATTCTTTACAATGGGTACATTATGGTCTGTTACTGTATCTACCACCAGTTGGTCAAGAATTTGTTTTAATATCTTTTTATATAGCATGTTACTGGCAGTAATATAAAAAACACTGTTTTCTCAAGTATTTTACTCATCTCCATATGTAAGCACTGAGGAGAACTGAAGGTAGGTCTTCTTCTTAACCACACAGTAGCTTCTGAGGGGGCAATACCCGTGGCTGGAGAGATGATCGATGTCTTCTCCAAGGAAATGTCTTTTGGGAATGCTTCCTGTAACACAAAGTACTGCTGCATCAGTGAAGGGTTTCTCTGGTTATTTGTGGAGCTGGAGCCAAAGTGAAACCATGTTAAAAAGAAGCAGCGCAGTTTCTAAAAGTAACACTCTGCTTGACTGGAAGCCAGAGCGCTGATTTAAAACAGGGCACAGCCTCATCTGGTGCAGCACCCTGGGAGCCACGTGTGCACCTTTGGGAATGGTTTGACAGTTCCATAAGGAAGGTGTGTTAATCTGCACAAAAAGGTGCTGGTAAGGATGCGAATAAAACCAAGAGTAATCAAAGTTTACTGATTTCTCTAAGTTCAGCTTGTGCTGGAATGAGTGAAAAGGACGAGTCTGTGTTTAGGGGAAGATGCACTTCCCAAATCTCCCTGAGATTTGTCTTTGGGTGCAAACCTAAGACCTGAACATACCTTGCTTGCCTTCTTTTAATCCCAGTTCTTCCCTGTCCCCTCCTTCCAGCCTGGGACATTGTGATACTAAACAAATGTTTGAGATTTTTGGAGTGGCAGGGTGAGGGGGTGTAGTTACACTGAAGATTATTAATATGGGAAATATGGTCAATAAGTGTGAGAGGGGTTGAGTAATGCAGGAACATTCTTTACAAATTCTTTAGTAACGGAGTGGGCAGAGTGCCACAGGCAAAGAAAATCCTCTGAATTGCAAGTGTGTTCTTATGGCTTTTGCCAAGATGATGACAAAACCCCCCCTTTCTTCTCGCATTAGGACTCCTATTCAATGATACACTTAAGCATGTTTTTAAATTCCCTTGACATTTGAAAGCACTGTTGACTTTAATAGGACTTAAGCACCTGTTCATGGTTAATTGTGTACTTTCAGGACTTTTCTCGAAGGAAAAAATAAAGATGGATAGACTTAGGCATGTGCTTAAAGTTAAGCAGGTTCTTAAGTGCTTTGCAAAGCTGAGGCCTTAGAACAGAGTCTAATCCTCCCTGAAGTCTGGGGATGGCCTTTCCCTGTGGGCCTGGTGCAGAGAAACAAATTACCTAAGTGATAAAATGAAGACATGAGAAATATCTAAAAGAATAGTTTTTTAACAGCACCCAATGATGGCTATCAGCTGCTGATGCCTGAATTATAAATTGAATTTATAACCAGACTAAATGTACTATACCAAAACCTCTTCCAAAATAATTTACAGCTATGGGTGCAGATAATTTTACTGGGCAACTCTAATTATACCCTGATGAAAAGCTCACTTTTTCATTAACACAAGGGTTGTTCCCAGCCAGTGCAGAGCTTGGTCCCTCAAGTGAAGCAGGATCAACTACCCTAAACCTGTCCTGCTGGAAGGTGATGAGTAATTCTCAGTGATGCACCTTGCCAGGGCAAATCTGAAAACCCCAGTGCCTCGGGGAGTGAGCAGGTCTTCCAGCAGTACCTTGACCATGAGTCTGGCCATATTTGGTGGTTTTTGCAAAGCTCCATTTCCTTCAGTACTATGAGTAAGTGACAATGATGTCTTCTGTTAAAAAAAAACAAACAACCAAAAACATAGAAGAAAGAAGTTTCCAGCTTTTGTGGTGGCAGAGATAAGCTGGAAAGAGAGAGCCAATGCCATTCCTAAATAAGAAGGCAAATAATTGAAATCCAACATGCATTTGTAACAGCAACAAACACCCCTAACCCAAAATAAACCAAAATTCAGCTGTATTCCTTTCCAAGTGAGTTTGGATGGTGGAGGTCAGCAGTGCTGTCTTGCTCACAGGGGGTGAGGGTTGCCCTGCCCATGAATCTTGTTGAGATTTAACCCCTTCACCATAAAACTGATAAAATTAAATGCAGTTTAAATGTTTCACAAGGAATTACAGGGCTGTGGCTGGAAGGATGAATTCCTTGCCTGGCTGTAAGGGTTTCTGGAGAGGATGTACATACAGAAGCTGGACAAGGAGGAGTTTTATTCTCAGTCAGGAATCTGGTAATCAGAGCAGAGTGTTTCACACAAGAGCTGCCAATTCCTGTCCACAGTGTATCACAGATGAACAGGAAAATAAAAACCTTGGAAAATCTCTTTTTTTTTTCTTATTCAGCTTATTTACAAAATGTTCATATAGGAGAATGGCAAGCAATCCTCACCACTGCAGACAGCAGAGCAAAAACAAGGAGAGCCAGGTGCTCCAAATAAGAAAATGTCAGGAAGGCTCTACATCTCCGCTGAGCAGCCTGAGCTATAAATTTTGGCAATGCCACCACTGTGACCTGGAGCCTGGGGGAAGAGAATAGTATAAAAATGATAAATCACAGCCAGAGTTCCAGATCTTAATCAGACAAAGAAAGCTGGTTCCATTATCAGACAGATTTATATAATCGCTTACTAATAATGCTGTCTTCTTCCTCCGGTTTCTTTTAGCAAGACCCCAGATAACAATCCTGAGGTCACATCCATCCTGGTGTTGGAAGGCACTAGTGCATCTCCAGCCTGGCATTCTGTGTCCTGCAGGCAGTGTTTCCTTGCATTGATACCTGCTTGAACTGGAGCACCTCTCAGGGACGCAGTGGATCCGGGTGCTGAGTGAGCCCAGTGTCAGGATGCTTTCCTAACAATTATTTTTGGTTGTGTTCCTCATTGCAGTGTCTCCAGCTCCCACCACTGCTCTCACTGTGCATCCATTTATTCAGCTCCAGAGATTTCCATAGCCAGGCCACTGGGGTCTTCTTTCCTCTTACTCTCCCAACAAGCTAAAGAGGCTCTTCCCTCACTTTTTGGTACAAAGGGTTTTGGATTTTTGTTGTTCCTCTCTTCTTTTGAATCCTCTCTAACATTTCACACTTTTTCTTGAAGTGAGGTGCCAGACTTCATGGCAGCTATCCAGGATTATTTTCTTTGGTACCACCACAGAACCATCATCACAGCTGTGTCCCAGCTGCTCACCTTTTAGGGGAGTCTGATCCCTCTGCTGCCTTGGAGCTTTCCTTGCTTGCAGCTCCTCAGTTTTTGCATCTTCTGAATATTTGTCAGGTGTCTCTTCCTTGCCATCAATAAAACACTGTGATTGTGGTAGTGCCAGAAAGTCACTCTTGTGGGAGTCCTGGGAAATTGTAGTTGCTTGATAATGGTTTCTTTTTGCAGCTGCAGATTTAAATTTGTCTTTTAGTTGTGTGTTGGTGTCATTCTGTTTCATTCTGTTATCAGAGAAAATATATTCATTTACTAGTAGTCTTTGCCATATTTCAGTTTCTAAAATATCATCCAAGGATTTATACTGTAATATAAATTAATAATATAATCTAGACAAATATTTTGAATAGTTTAAGAGTATTATGTGACCAGAACTACCTTTGTCAGATAAATTAAAACTAAAAAAACCTATTTACTTTGATAGGCACATATTATCTCTGCATGCATATTAATTAGCATCAACTCTAAATGCATAAATTTCTAAGGAAGAAAACCTTGTTAAGGAAATAATATGAATATAATCTGCCTGCTCTGGCAGTGATTCAATTTGACTCTACCTGGCTGCTCCCTCTGCCTCATCTCAGATTCCAAAACAAGGCTGGGGCTCCTTCAGTACCCTGAAACTGCCATTTCTTACAAATCCACAGTCACAGGTCAGGGGATGTCTCCTTCAGCTGCTGTAAAACCCTTGCATGCCAATTTTTTGGATAAGTTAATATAAAAAAATTAGTCTGACTTTCCTAGCTGAAATTCAATTCCCTTCTGTGTTATTTTGAGATTAGGTCACTGATGAGTGCGCTTGTGCTGACATTTTTTTACCCCAAAATATTTTGCAGAAGAATCTGTTTGAGCACTTCTTGCTTTTGTACCTTATTTTTGACAATTAGCCATAGTATCATAATTCAGATAATTTTTGTTCCTACTGAGTTTTTCTTGTGTCATTATTTTCCTCTGGCAAATGTCTGTAATTTATAGCTTGAAATTAACATTTATGGCTCTTAGCTTCCCTCTTTTCTGTTATATTTATATCAGCTCCCACTTCCCCTCTAAGTGACACTATTTTATATGTTTTTCTCTTTGTTTGGGTTTTTTTTTTTTTTTTTTTTTACTTTTGTGGCATCTTACTTTCTCAGCTACAGAATAAAGCCCTGTAAACATCTTGTAAAATGTTAACTGATCCCAAGTATCATTCCTATACTTCAATTTAATTTGCCCCTTTCCACTGAACGCTCTGATAATTGCTTTCAGCTTGGTACAACCATCCCTTAGAGCAGTAAGTGTGTTAACTGGTGGGACTTTTATTCTTATTACACATAATGAGCGTAATTAATGTGATTTCACGAGGACTGGGTGTCATCAGCAAACTGCTGTAATCCAGGTCATTGCAGTGTGTGAATCCCAGCTGAAATTCCATTTTCCCAAACCCCCGTGTTCCTTTCTAATTCAATCTGAGAATCCTCTGGTTGCACGTTTTTTTGTTGCCGAGGCCATGTAGTCATTCAGGGTAAGAGCAGATATTTGTAGCAGCTCTGTAGCCACCAAAAACACCACTAGAGAAAGATCAGGGTGTTGGGAGAGGTCTGTGCACCATCCTGATTTTCCCTGGAGGAAGGAAAAGCAGCGTGGGGGAATGTGTGCCCCTGCGCTTTGAAGCGTGCTGTCCAGACACCTGTACATAACGTGAAGTTAAAGAGGGGAAATAATGGGGGAGCCCAGTTCTGTTGTCATTTCCATTTGGATCATCCTCATCATCACGTTTCAGGGTGACAGGTACAGAAATAATGTGTGAAAGTCTCCTTCCATGGTGCACTCTGAAGGGCTGCACCTGCGTTTGAGCGGAGGACCGGAGCTGTCTGTGGGTACGAGGGGACGCCTGCATCTATGGAAAATTAATTTATGCCTTAGTGCCAAATACATCTGAGTGGACTGGGGAAGTCTCTTGGGAAGATGCTGAGTCTTTCTGCTATGATATTTTCTGGTAATTAAACAGTTCTCTATTTTATAATAGTTAGTGGAAATGAGAGTGGTCGGAAGGGTTATTTCTGTCTGTTACCATTAGAGTCTCCAGATTTGCTGACCCTGAATAATTAAATGTTTTTGATCACTCTGTTTATATTACCTAGAACTGAAGTAATTCTGATCCTTCAGCAAACTTGAAGCACAGCATGGAACATACTGAAAGGCGCCAAAAGATGAAACATTTCAGTTTTGTGGTTCACATCTGTCTGTCCTGGGACCAGGAGACCATTATAATACACTTAGAGCATTTAAAAGCTCCTCAAGGTTGAAAGCCCTGATTAGGGCAGTATCTGTTCACGTGTGGGAGTCCTGCCTGTGCCAAACCTGGGAGCAGGGAGCCCTCGGGTCCCTTTTCCATGGGAAAAGATGTTAATGACATTGGGTAGTGGGGGAAAAAAGAAGGGGAAATGTAATCAAGGAGACCCTGACACTGAAGTGAAAATAGCAGTGTACACATCCATCAGTTTGTACTGTTTTTACAGAGAGTATAAAATATTTAAACTGAAGCCATTAATCATCCTGTTCCTCTGTTCTAATCCATGGGAACCACAGGAGGTCACCAAATATGCATTTAATATAAAAGAATGAAAAATATTGGAGGGAAAAGTAGTTTAATCTAAGAGCAAGAAATGCTAAGAGCAAAAAAAAAAAAAAAAAACCTCAAACAGAAATTTTGCTAAAAATTCAAATATTATTTTTACAACGTTCTGTTGGAAAATCATTACGTTTTGGGCAGAAATTCAAAATGCATTTAGAATTAGTTAAAAAAATACCAAAGATGGAAATTAGTTTTACTTCTTGACTTTTTTTTGAGATACTGCTGGATAGGAGCATTCTCTATTTTGTTTATTTTGATAAAATCCCAATATTTCTCATGGAAAACAGATGCTTCTTGCAGAAGCCATTGCCAGCTTCACATTCCAGGTTTCCATCAGGTAATTTTGATGGATGTTTTAAACCCCTCACACCACTGGGTTTTGTGCCTTGGGCTGATATTGGCCCCCCAATTTCAATACCTAAAGGTGAGAGAGGGATGGGGGTGCCGTTCCCTGCCTTCACTGGGTGTCAGTGTGGAAAGGAAATCCAAGGGCTGGGGCTAAGCTGCATCCCTGTGATTTATCCAATATTGTTTGAGTTTCCTGGAGTAAGCCTGACTATTGATTAATTAATTTATTTATTTACTGCTTCAATGGTGTGCAGATCTGGTGCTGCTGGGAGGGGATACCTTGGTGCAGGAAGGCAAGGAGGGGCAGAAGGAGACTTTTACTGCCCTGCCAAGGGCTGGAAGGTGGAAATATTTCCATTATGTTCCTAGGTATCCCATGCCTGCTGTAAGAGCTCAAAGAGCTCTGCTGTGCCTTGTGCTGCCTGGGAATGCGGGAGGGACAGGGCAGAACCCTGGGCTTCCAAAACCTGCATTCAGCCTTGGCACAATACAGCCACTGTGGAAGAAGACATTAGGAACAAAAAATAAAGCTTGAAGCTTCAAGAGCAGGCTGCCAGAATTATTAAGAAAAACATCAAAATGATGCCATTAAAAACAGATGGGGATTCTATAAAGTATTGAAAAGAAAATGTTTAATTATGAGCCTTATGCAAAACCCATCAAAGTTGGATTAATATTATAGTGCTGTTGCTGCAGAGGGTTTAAGTAGTCCGTGGTGGAACATTAATCTTTCACTCCTTTAAAAATAATGTTTTCCTTTTGTTGATGACAAATTCCATCTCTTCACTGTTGAAATCATATATCCAGATTAATAGCATCTAACATAATGAAATCAAAAGGCACAGGTAATATGGATTAGTTTAGAAAACAACAACAACGAAGGGAAAAAAAAAGCCCCAAGGGGGAAAAAAAGATTCACTGGATGAGTGTTTTTGTCAGCATCACTGCATCTTTTCCTGTTGTTAAAAGATAATGGGGTAGTCTGTGTTCATAGGTATCCTTGTCTGCCTGGGATATTGTGTCATGTACCTCAGATGTACATATAGAGGTACATCTGTGCTGTTTCTAGTAGGATGCTCTATAATTTTTTGGGGTGAGGGAGCTTTGTCTGTCTCAAGTCTCTGGCAGATTGCCCACAGTTGCACAATCTGAACACCTCTGGCAAAAACTGCTGCCACAAGCTTGCCCAACTCAGCTGGCTGGGAAAGCTAGAAAGAGGTTTTGATGTTTTATTCAGTAAATGTATCTGAAGTGTGGCATTGCTGGTGTAAGGAGGGTTATTTTGAGAATGTAGGGCTGCTTTTCCATGTCAGCTCCCCTTGCCATGGCATTGCTCTGTCCCCTCTGCCCGGGGGGTTTGGTGGATGTTGTGCCCACACAGACCCGTCACTGCCTGGCATTCCCTTTTCCTGCCAGGATCTTTGCTGCCTCCCTGCATGAAGAGAATTGCACCCCAGTCAGGAGTTTTGGATTTTTCCTTCTTCATCAATTAATTTGGTCATTAGAAAAGATGGCAATTTTTTTTTTTTCTTTGCATGTGTCATGATGCTTTTAAATTTCTGGAAGTGTTCAAGGCAAGACTGAAAAGCCACTCAAGCAATTTGGTGTAATGAGAGGCACCCCTGGCCATGGCAGGGGGATGGATCTCAGTGATCTCTAAGGTCTGTTCCAACCCAAACCATTCTGTGGTTCTATGATTTCTTTCCCTGGTGGAGTTGGGCACAGGCATGAGCTGCTGCTTTGGGTGAGAGAAAACTCCAACATGAAACCTTTCCCTCCAGCCTCTGTCATCCTGGTGCCTGGGCTTGGACTTTTGTATAAATAAGGCAAGGATGCCCTGTTTCATCTCCTCGCCTGTTCTCTCTTTAGGTCTGGGCTGTGGTGCTGGCTGCATCAATCCATGTGCTGGGATCCACTGCCCTGGCCCTCCATCAAATGTCCTTCCAACATTTGCAGCCAAGTCTTTGTGCACAAAGCTCTACCTGTGCTGTTTAAAACTCAGCTGTTTTATCAGTGAGGCACAGGGTCAAAAACCTGTTGCTGTATTCACTTAATACTACAGGAACAATTTTTCTTCTTCCCTTCCAGCCCTTCAAAAATTTTTTAAAAAATAATCTGTGCTTTATTGAATCACCAGGTACACCAAAAGCAGGCTCTTATTTTAGCAAAAATATCAACACTGACTGCCAAGGTAGATTTAAAGTGTTCATTACAAAATATTTTGTCCTGGGCTTTAAGAATAATGCGCTTTCAGTACAAAGAAATGGTTATTTCAAACATTGGACTTTTTTTTTTCTTTTAGTTATTTACAATAGGTTTCAAGATTTAGAATTACCATGAAAGATTTACTTATATTGCAGTTCATGTAAAATTTAAAATCAATAAAGTAAATAAATTTAGCTTGTCTGCCTGAATCGATTTCCCCCTCTGCTAACGCAGCCCTGTAATGCTGCACTTCCTTATCTCCCATGTCATCCTCCAGTGATAGTCTCGGGCTTGAATGGTGCTGTGTTATCATGTCCTCTGCAACTTAGTGTTCCTCTGAGCCTCCTGCCACTTCAGTATTTCAAACATGGCTTTGGAGCCTCACCTCCCACTGGATAGGGAGCTGGGAGCCGGGACCCAGCTTACCCCCCCCTTGGAGCACCCTGTGCTCTCCCAGCTGGTGATGAAGAAAGGGAATATTGCTGCCAAAATAGGGGCAGGTGTCTGGGCTTGGACACAAGAAAGATATGCATGGAAAAGGGCTGAAAGGTTCTTTGGCAGGGCAGCCCCACTGGAGAGGGAAAAAGGATTGCTCCTTGTTTTTCCCACTTCTTTTTTTTTTGCCAAAGATTGCCAGTAGTTTGGAAGAAACAGAGCTTCCTTTTTAGTTGTTTATGATGATTATGATTATTGATTTTATTTTTTTAATTGTAGGATTTTAATGATAATGAAAAGCAAATGTGTTTGTCCACCCTTTGCATTGGTATTTTCCTCAGTCTGAGATGGGGCAATTGCAGAGTGCCCAGAAAGAGGAGACATCTCCAATGATGGATTTTCCTTGGGTTTGTCCTCTTTTTTATACAGATGTCTTGGTCAGTCCCCCACACCTGTGGGGGATGCCCTGGCATGGCTGAAATGCCAGGCTGAGGGAAAGCACTTGGTCAGGAATGCGGTAGCCGCTTCCAGGTTTTATCCTTGGCAGTCTCATCAGTGTTCCCTATGGAATCACAAATGATAACATAAACCATGGACCTACCTTGCAGTGCTGTCGAGTGTGCTCAGCAGACACAGCTGCCCCATTCATAGGATTTGCAGCAATAATAATCTAAAACTGATGAACTTTAAAAATATTGGATTTACTTATTAAAAAAGGAAACATATAAATACAAGTGCTTTGATTCTGGGTCTGGCAAAAGGGTAACTTTTTATAGCCACACAAACACTGTTCTTTTAAGGCACTACTCTGGTTTCATGTGTAGTGAAATGTTCCTTTTTTATGACTTGTGAAAGAAAAGAAAATATCAACCCCGTCTGTCAGTGCTGCTGTTGAGTTTAAGATGGAGCACCCTTCCGGAAGCTGCGAGAGAGATGTCTATAAAATGTTAGGCTGGCTTTAAAGAAAAACAAAAAGGAGAACAGAAAGCAGAAAGAGAGAGGGCATAATGATATAATAATAATAATAATAAAAAAGAGGAACAGATCTCTTTCTGGTTTAGGTTGGGATAAATTCAAGTGGAACCAGTGATGTGCTGTATTTATACCAGTTCAGCAGTAAGAGGTTTGTGTAGGTCTGAAACTCAGGAGTTTGAGCAAATAAATACAAGCTATGTAATCAGTTTTATTTGTTTTCTGAGTCATGTCTGGTGCATGAAGGCAGAGGCTCCAGTTAGAGGAGTGGATTGGAGGAGTGGAGTTGTCCTTCCGGCTGGAGCTGATGGTGAGCTTGGAGCATTATTCCATAGGAAGCCCAGGATTGCTGTTTCGGCTCTGTAGCTACCAACAGGTTTGCAGTGATTTGAAGCATGATGTAGTTCTAGCCCAAATACAATTCTTACACCATCCTGGCCAGCCTTGGAGAAAACAGGACGTGCTGGATTGGGTATGTGCATTAATGACTGTGTTTCCCAGAGATGCAGAGCTGTACAACTCCTGAGGCTGTTTCTCACTAGAAAACTTGGCTGAGATGTGGGGAATTGGGCTAATTAAGAAGATGTTAAACACAGCTCTGCAGTAACAGCAGCTGACTGGCACGCTGTCTGGAACAGGAGGCTCACTGAGCCTGACTGTCACGAAGCTGAGAAAGGAAGAGCCTGTCATTTTATTAACTGCAGAATCGTCTTTGATTGCATTAGCAAGGCTCTCCCGCAGCAACCAAGCCTAATTTTCCGGGGAAGGCAGAGTGGGTGCCCGCAGGGGAACGCTCTGCTCCGAAGGTCAGCCCAGGCTTTCATTTCTTCCCCCTGCTTTTTGATAAAGAGCTCTATGTTGTCAGAAAGGAGCAGTGGTGGTTGCCCTCCTAAGTACCTACGGTTAGGCTTGAACAAGTGCTTAGTCTGGGAACTGCGGAGCGTCAAGTCAAGAGACTCCTGTCCTGTTCTGCACTGCTGGGAGCCAGCGCTTCTCCTGGCGCCGAGATAAGGGCAACTAAAGGGCTGTGGTCACCCACTCAGAAAGGGCTCAGAAATGCCAGCCCAGACTTTTGGGATCTTTTCCCTTTCTAATTTGCCTATTTAGTAAATAGGTTAAAAAATTAATCCCGTACAGTGCCACTTTTAATTCTATTATCTGCTGGTTTTTCACTGGGGACATAATCTGTGTCCCTGCATGGGGAGACTGAGGTTTAATTCTGCACCCAAGAAGTGGCAATGCTCTGCTGCTCTGCAGGAAAAACTCTGTCCATGCAAAGCAGAAACTCTCAGCACCAGCCAGGAATATTTCTGAGTGTATGTAATCAGTGCAGAGCTTGCAGACTTTATTTAAACCTTCAACTTTTCTACACTTAGATTGTCAAACATTTTAAGCCTATCCACCAAGTCATCACTTCCACTCCACGTGTTTAGATTTGCAGAATTTGATTTCAAATTATATTTTTTAAATAGAAGGTTTTGTTTTTTTTTCAAGTAGTGAAAGTGCCCTCTCCTCCCTGTTTATCCTGAAGATGCTGAGCTCGTTCCTTGGTGCTCATTGAGGTGCCTTAACTCAGCCATTGACACAACAACTTCTGTCTGTTGTCTTACACAGTTCATGGGCATAATAGCAGAGAAATATGAAGCTGGGACAGTATTGATTGACTAATACCCTGTGGTTAATCCAGTATTTCCCCTGAGAGGGGTGATATGATAACAGACTGTGGTTTTTATTTTAATGGGTGATCCTGTGTGATTTGGGGTGCATTAATTAGGATGTGAGAATAGCTGAAAACATATAAAGGGGTGGGTTAGGCTGACAAGCTCTTATGTTATTAGCTTTGCCATATCAAGTATTTGTATTGGTCCAGCTGCCTGACTTTTGTATATACTCCTCCACCTTGAGTTGTGGGTAAAATTAAATTAATATTTCTGCTCACGTCCCTCCTCCAGTATCTTTTTACTTTCTCAAGATAAAGTAAAAAGATACTGGAGGAGGGACGTGGTATTAAATGGGCACCTTGGTTTACAGAGATGCCTGGGTTTCCTTGTTCCCATATGCAAAAACCCAGCTGTGGATGTCAAACTCTTCCCAGTGTTTCACTTTCTGCATTTTACCACGCTGAACTGAGAAGCTGCTGTGAGCATTGTGCTTGTGCAAACCATGGAAATGTAAGGTAGGGTCTTAGCCCTGATTAGTTTAATGGTGTCTCTAGAAAGCTGTAAAGCTAACCACAAAAAAAAAAAAAAAAAAATCTCTTCAGACACCAAAGAGAGCACAAAAGTCCAAATCCATAGGGCAAGGAAAATAGGAGAGGGTAGAGGAGGGGGACATATGGATTTGGGGCAAACCTGGCTTGACCCCACTCAGTCCTTGGTTTCCCTGAGGCTGGAGGGGATGGGAAGGATGTCCCCATCCCTGCCATGTGCTCCAGGAAGCAGGATGGAGGGTCTCAGTGGTGTCTTAGCATGGGGAAAATGACAGGATTTATCTGCTGTGCTGTGGTTTCTGCTCCTACAACACAGAGTTTGAAATGCAAATAGACTTAGAAGGTTTTTTTAAAGTTATTATTTCAGTCATTTTATTGGCCAGCTCCAGCTGCTGCCATTTCAGGTTGAG
The DNA here is from genome assembly GCF_022539315.1 of Serinus canaria. Taxonomy (NCBI): domain Eukaryota; kingdom Metazoa; phylum Chordata; class Aves; order Passeriformes; family Fringillidae; genus Serinus; species Serinus canaria. The sequence goes on along the minus strand of NC_066323.1, from coordinate 3,740,047 downwards.
GATGGCTGTTTTCTGTCCTCTCACACAAATCCTGTGTGATCCCAGGTACGAGTGCATCCCTCAGCATCACCGAGCTCCTCTTGGCCCAAGGGGACGGAGCTCAGTATTTTGGTGGTTTCTCTTCGCTATCTCCAAAATCAGCCCCGCGCCTCCTCCTCCTCCTCCTCCTCCTCCTCCTCCTCCTCGTTTATCAGCCAGAGCACACAGATAACATCCTCGTGACGTGGCCCTGACCTTTGTCAACCTTTGTTAAGGCTCCATCTGAAGTCCGGCCGAGTGTTTGTAAACAGGATGTAATTAAGGCTGGGAACTGACAGCGCCTGATGGGAGGACAATGCGGAGCTGGCGGGACCCGGGCTGTCAGATGTCCGCCCGCATTGTGCTGCCGGTGCCGTCGTGGTAATTGGTGTCCTCTGGCCGAAGGAAGTGCACTCAACTCGGATTAATCTGCCGCGGTGCGGGGGCCATCCCTGCGAGCGCGAGTGTTTCCTCCGATAAACCCGAGCGGGGCGGGGGCGGCGGCCGGGGCTGCGAGAGCCCAGACCGCGCTGACAGGTGCCCGCCGAAAACTGGGAACAGGAAAGGTGTGGGGCGACAAAAGCTGGCAAGGACACGGCGTCTTCGCAGCTCGCCTTATCGGCTGGGCGAGCGGGGCAGGGTGAGGGCTTATCGCGGCTCGGGGCGGCCGGAGCGAGCGCAGGACGAGCCGCAGGAAGGGATGCGGATAACGCCGCATCCCGGCGGGCACGGCTGGATGGGGCTGCGGAGCGCCCCTGGCAGGGCTGCAGCAACTGCTTCAGTGCCACGTTTTGTCCAGGACAAAGTTTAAAAAACATATATATATATATATATATATATATATATATATACTTATCTATATAAACATATCTAATATATCTGTATATACCTATATATATATATATGCATATATATATATATATAAACGTACACACACATATATCTATATTTATGTAACATATATATGCATACATACAAATTAATATATGTAAATGTATGTATATGAAGTGTATATATGCACGTACATCAACACATATACACATGAAAATGAAAACTCGTAATTGAAGGGAAATTTTTTTTCTGGGTTTTTGGCTTATTGGTTTATTATTTGGTTTTTTGTTATTCCTTTTTTTTTAATATCCCAATCAGGTTTTACAGCTCATTTTACAGCCTTGAACTTGTCTATAAGTGAGGGTAGGAGTGGCTGAATGTAAGGCTGATCCCAAGTATCTCATTTTGTTTCTCCGCTTCTTGTTCAGGGATGAAGAAGAAGCTTGGCTTGAAAATTTGTTTTTCATCACCCTTTAATTTTTTCTATTTACAGACTGGCAGATGTCTGTCCATGGTAACCTAAGGGCAGATAAATATTCATAGGTGTGCATTGATTTAAGAAAATGTACAGCATTCTCACTTTTTTTGGCATATATGTGTCTAAAAATATGTTTTTTTCCTCGCCAGTTTAAGATTACATCATCAGCTGATTGTACTGATTGCACTAATCCTTTCAGATTAATTCAATTAGTATTTAATGCAACACACTGCATTCCATATTCTTTAGGAATTTCCAAATCACCATTTTAATATGAAAAATAAAAAGGTGTCCATGAATCAGTGAATAAATGAGAAGGTGTATGATAAGATCTGTTTAAAATATATGGAGTAGATTCTTTGAAAATTGGTACAACACCCTGGCAGTTTCCCAGGGTAGCATCCTACACAGCATCCAAGCACAGAGTAAGAATTGAATATTTTAAACCCTGGAATTTAGGGCAGGAGGAGTCAGATCACACTCCTTTGAAATCAATAATCAAATTCTTGTTCTACTTTGCCCTAAGGAAAGGTGAGTTCGGAGGGGCATTCCCCACATCCCAGCCCAAGAGCTCTGCGGTGTCAGAAGGAAGAGGCAAAGGTGGCTGCTCTCTTGGGGGTGGCTGTGCATCCAAGTGGGAGTGACTTGTAGGGGAGCTAGGAGAAAAAAGGGCTCTGCTAACTTTTTCTTGCTTTTTTGGGTCTGCTCAAGAAGGAAGCCTCTAAATCCACCTGTCTCCAGGGAAGAGAAGTGATTCCCAGTAGCCCAAAAGGAGACTAGAAAAAGTTTTCTATATATATATATGCACACATGTATTTCTTTGTAAGAAGACAAATGATTTTTTTTTCTCAATGTGAGAAGGAAAACAGAAAAATATTCTTTGGCAGCTTTGAGTTTACTCAGCTCAGAAATTTGCCTCAAAGTTCAAACCAAAGTTGACCAATCCTCCAAAACTGCTTATAGCTGCAGATAATGACATTTATTTCCAGTTGTTAATGGGAGCAAAGTAGAAAAGCACAATAATGTTTGGAGGCCATTGAATGGACAAGCCTGTTTTCCTATATTAGATTGTGCAGGGCTGTCAGACATCCACATCCCAGTGCTGGAAAGAGGGGCAGGGGTTGTGGTGAAGGTTTGCCAGCTCTGGTTTTATGTACATGTGTTCCACAGAGTGCAAGGCGAGGCTGAGCCCTTCACTCAGCAGCAGCAAATAAATACAAGGAGGCAAAGGGCTGAGTACAGCACCTTGGGGAGCAGAGCAGGGCAGGAGAGGAGGATGGACAGAAGCTGCTGAGAGATGCAAATGGGCTCATGGCTAAAGAGAGATGAGGCAAACCAGGGCAAAACGGTTCCACTTAACCTACCTAACCTGCTTAACTAAATAAACCCTTCCTGTGACATGCAGTGGGGTTTCCCTCAAAGGCCACAGTCATTAGATGAAAGAGTTAAGGACAGAACACTCTGAAAGAATTAACTTTGATGTTTAAATATGTTCTTGGCATGTAAATATACCCGTCAAAGGAAAAGGAACAAAATACCCAATGCAGTGAATATAAGGTGTTCTATTTTTTGGTTGGGAAAGGTGGGTTGAGTTAGGGCTGTGGTGGTTTTTTTTTGGTAAGTAAATAATTTTCTTTTTAAATGAAATTCTATTTGACTGCATGAAATATGAACAGTAATTAAATGCACAGTCTGTGGGCCTTCCATACTTTAAAGCTCTTTCTTAAAAAAAAAAACCCAACACAACTGCTCACCTCAGACAGGCCAATTACCCAAGAATGATGGAGTCAAGAGGAAAGTAGCTAAATTTCTTTACTTGAATGATCACAACCACAAGCCAGTGATTAGTCCCTGCAGCACCAGCGGGGATGTGGTGGGGACACTCACATTGGAAGACTTCAAATAGTCATTTCCTTGGTTAAAATAAAATCTGACTGCACTAAATAGACAGTTTTTAATCTCAATTGGACATCTGAAGATTTCTCAAGCTGTTGTTGGCTGCGGCAGAAACAAATTTTTCTGCTTTGTTGATTAAACCAGTGGTCTCCACCATTGCTTATCGGCCTGCGACGAGCTGTTCTTTTTAATTAAAAGTGAGCCACCACGAGAGAGCAATTAACAGCTAGTAATTACTGTGCTCTTCAGAACTGCAACATTTTGCCTTTCATTCCAATTATATAATGGACAAGTGGCTTTTTGATCTTCAAATTAGTGAGCTCTTGTACTATTTGTTTTGAGGCAGATTTGGAAGGTTAATGATGGCCTGTGGTGGCACTCTTTCCACTGACTGATGTAAGACAAGAAAAAAAGGGGAAGGAAACAGGAATAGTCTATCAAGAAATGCAAATGCTGCCTTCATGATAATGAACAGGAGAAATGCAGGCAACTTAATATGCAGGTTATTTAATACAAACCAAAAAAAGCCTCGTTTTGGTGCTAGCCCATGCTATGGAATTCTTTTTTTTTTCTTTTATTAATAAAAAAAAGTTTAATTAAGCATTTCAATATAGATTCTTTAGAGAGTGACACATAACATTTAACTGTTTGATACTTAATTGTGTTTGCCTTTGATTGTGGCACCTATAGTTAAATGTTGTACAACATTACTGAGGCATTGAACTGTCCCCTAGGACACGCGAGGCATTGACTTTGTCTAAAATCTTTTAAGTAATAAGTCTTAATATATTTAATGGCCACTGTGCCCTTTGAGTACAAGGAGCCCTTACATCACAAACAGTTGTCTAATTTTAATTAATATTGATTTGCATCTCTTAAATAAAAACTATAATTGTTGCTCTTGCTTATGGCTCTATAATAATCCTAGAGGATGGACATGGGGAATATGCTGTGTGTATAGGAGTGTGTGTTTTAAAGAAAAGATCAATAATGCTGTTATTAGGGCAGGTCTCTGCTCTTTTGATTAGAGCTGCTGCAATCAGCTGAGTGCTGCTATGCTGACTTACACCCGGCGTGGTCTTGGCATCTGATTTTTTAAAATTGTTATTATTACTGGTATTACTTTTTCATGTACAAATACAAATAAGGTTTGTGCTGGTCTCAGCTGCCCTGATTTTTTGCAAGAAGTCAACAGCTGTAGTGTTCTGCTGCCTCCTCAATGGCTTAAGAATTTGGCACTTTAGTTTTGCTGTGCATGGCAAGATCTGCACATCTTAACAAAACCCCAGACCCCACTAAACAGACAAATTATAGATGTTCTGGAAAAAAAGGTGTCTTCAGTGTTATGAATAAAGCATCAATATCTTTCTATGGATTGCTGAAATAAGAGCTGTGTTTAAATTTCTTCACATCCATTGATTTGGTTTTTCCTGGACCAAACACAACCATTAATTACAGAAGTAACAGCAGGTGTGACAGAGCAGAGACAAACCTTTTCTTTCGGGCTGTTGAAGCTTTAGTCTTGCAGTTGTTCCTCTAGGACAGAAATGGACTGTTGTTTTTCTTGGGGACAGATCAGGTTTGAGTTACTCAGCAAATGATGAAAAAAATCATGTTTTTAAAAGTGTTTAAAAATGTTTTGCATCATGTTTTCAAATGTCCACCTAAAACCTGAGCTGGATTATGATGATATAATTGGGATTTTAAAAAAGGCTCTGCAACCAGTGTACTGAGGTGGTTAGACAGCTTATTGTGGGCTGGATAACTGCAAGCTGAGCTCTTGAAAATGCACATTGAGAGTCTCCTCACATGCCTTGGCAAACAAAGCTTCCACTGACAAAATTTTGACCTCTGAAGAGTTCAGGACTGAATCTGCACGCAGGGTGTGGGAGGTGAAAATTGAAGAGTGGGAAAATAAAGAGACAGAATTAAAATATTTCAAGCAGGAATAGGGACAATGTACATGCGGACAATTTTGATAAAATTCAGGTGCTCTAAAGTTTAAATCTCTTAAGAGGAAACTGTTTTGCTGAATGGGACAAATGTTGACTTTTCAATTACAGGTTTGTTAGGGATCATGGACTGTTTTGGTTCACTGTGTAGAGCAGTACTCCCCAGTGGTTCTGGGTTTGAAGATGAATGTGTGCTCTTTGTCTGAGCCATATGGAACCCCTCACAGCAGTACTTGCCATGGGCTGAGATGCCACCAGTGTGATGTTTGTCTGTATTGCAGGGATGTGGAGGAAGTATCAGGGCTGCATTCTCCATCCTCTCATTCACGCAGTCATTTGAATGGTCACAGCAGCTCTCTGCTGTTTTCTTAATTCACAGCATACTGGGGCTTCTCTGGAGGTGTGAGGGAGAGGCTGGGATGACACAGGATCTCTGAGCCTCTGACATGAACTGGGGTCATGCTGGGGAAAATGGATAGAAAGGAGTAAAGACTCAATTTGAAACTTGAGGAAGGTAATGTCTGGAGAAGTTTAGAGAGCAGGACACACCTGAGTTGAACTTATTGGAGAAATACAGCAAAAACCTTCTCTATTTTCATTTTACATCAGAGGCCAACACATTCCTTGGGCCCAGGCCTAGGGGAGGTGAGGTGTGTGCACTCCCAGGAACATCCCTAACAAGTAACTTCTCCCATGGGAAGGGTGCACTCTCTCATTTCCTAATCATTCCTTATCCATAAACACTGGTAGGTAGTGATTTCTGATGACTACTGCTGGTGGTGATTTCTGCACCCAAGACCAAGAACCAGTTTCATGGTCACTTTGTCCATTGTCTGTCCCTGCAGCATGGCCTTGATCTAGTACAGTTCTGTATTTAGAAAGGGCTCAGGAAAATTGAGGTGTTGGGGCATGGGTTGGACTCAATGAACTTGAAGGTCTTTTCAAGTCATTCTGCATGAATTCTGTGTGAAAATGTTAAAATTGTTAGAACTGGCAAAATCATTGACATCACTGCTGTGACCTGAACTTGGGCATTTATAATATTTAATTCAAAATAAATATGAACTTGACTGTGGTCATTTGCACATAGCCCACAGGGCAAAGGCCCAAATGTTAAGTGCTGACAGGTCAGGGTGACACCCACTGTGCACAGATATATTTACATGCTCTGGGTGCCATGAAACATAAACCAAACCTGAAACTCTGGTGTATTTTAGGTGTAAAGGAACAAAAGGAATAACAGTTCTAGCCGTGGCAGTGCTGCTCTTCACTGTGCTGAAAGGCTCTGAGAATTTCTGAATTATGGGTATATATGTCAAAACCAGTCATTTTGTGAAACCAGGCAATGCTCCCCAGCCCTTGTGTGACACCTTTGGATCCTCAGGGACTCCACCCCAGCTTATCCTGATGGAGCTCAGCAGGAGAGGAGGATCCAAGCATTTGCTTCCACTCTTGCAAACTCTTCACCATATATCTATATATCATATGTCTACATCTTGGAACCCAAAAGGGAGCCCTGGCAGCAGCTCCTTAAACAATCCATCCCCTTGATCTACACACATGTGGTGACTCCCAGTAATGGGAGTTGCACATGCTGGGTGAAAGGAGACTAAACCCTTCCTACATTTTTACTGGTGAAATACTGGAAATGGGATGATGGCAGCCAACTAGATTGTGAGGACTCTTGTCAGAAATACGATTAGGAATTTCTTTCTATATAGCTCACACAGTAACAGACATGAGCCTTGAGCCAGACGAATAGTGGGTAATATCTAGAGAAGGAAAAGTGTTCTCTGAGATGTTTAAATGAGAATTCCAGAGCAGATGAAAATTGGCCTCTGAGGGAATAACATTTTCTTTTTCTTCATAACTGAGGATAAAAATTCCAAATAGATCATCAGTATGTATATTGAGGGGAGATCACATTCCTGTGATATTGTAAGAAAATTCAGTAGCAATGTATTTTTCATTTTTGATTTTTTTTTCTCTGAAAATTTTATCCTTGGATTTTTGCCATATAATGCAATAAAATGCGCCCATGAGATACAGGAGATTTAAAGTCTGTTGGTGTTCATTACATTACACAGAGTCATACAGAATTTAAGGTCCTATATGTTAGTCTGCTTCTGAATCAACACAGGCAAGTACATCCAAGGCAGAAGAAGCAAAACCCTGGATGCCTCTGCTGTAGCTGGAAATATGAGAATAAGTCTTCTGGATGTGTATTTATTTTGGAGTCTCAGAAAAACCCAATAGAAGCAGGGCTGCTTTATGTGAGGCTTGGAGTGAAAGAATATATCTATTCACCAAAATAAAAGTGTGATCAATTCAACTTTCATCCTTTCTGCCTTGTCCTGTGTTGCTGTCACTTCTCCTAGCCAGAGCAGAGCAAGGCTCCATGAGGGGCTTGAAGGGAATTGAAGTATAAATCACTGCATTGCTAAAGAAGAAGATAATACAATTTTAAGTCATAAATTGCAATCTGTAGATTTTAGTGAGATGAGCTCTACTAGATTTCAGCTGGCCTCCTCTCCAGGATTTTGACTGGTTCTGTTTGCCATTGCCAGGCAGCTGCTCTTATGGCCATGTCCTGCTTGGATATGGCAATACTTGGGTTAAACTCAGTGTTTCTCACTAGAGGTATTTGAAAATTTTTTGCAGATATATCTGAAAAATGGCAATGTTGAGGCAACATTCCTTTAAGAATATTATTTTTTCTGAGCAGAGAAAAAGGAAGTTTCTTCAGACAGCTTTGAAACGTTCAGTCTTTCAAAAAAATCAAAAAGATATCTTTAAAATGATGTAATATCTATCATTCCTTTGTGATGTACCTTGATTTTTAATAGTTGAATTTAAAAAGATATTGCAAAGATCCTCCAAAATGTTGGAGTCCTGGCTTTGACATAATTGTTTTTTGTATCCTTTCTTCATAAATCCAATCCCATATTGGCAAATTATCATTATTTTTTTAAATTGCATTTTTGCTTAAATTTTCTACAGGTTTCGAAACGTTCTGCCCACAATCAGGTTCCTCCCTCCCTTTCTCTATTGTGAGTGTCATACAAAGAGACACTGAGATCTTCATGGCTCACACTAGAAAACCTGTAATGGGTTATTTTTTTGGCACAGTTATTAAATCCCTCCTGCTTTGCAAATGTCTCTCCTCCAGTGAGCACCATGTGCTAATCTCCTGTTCTTCCAGTCTATGCATCCATGCCTAATGTGGGGAAACAGGCTTAAACCTGTTAAACTCATGTTAAATGCTGGGAGTTGGCTTTTGCAGCTGTCCACATCCAAAGGTGGGAGGGCATCCCAAAGCCTTCCCAGCACTGCCAGTGATGCAGAGTGTGACCAGGCACGAAGCATTTTGCATGCAGCTGCACATTCTAAGGTTGGAGCTCTGGCTTATGAAGTTACCTGCTGGTACTTCAGCTCCTGCCAGGTTGCTTTAAACTATCACAGAATCATCCAATGGCTTAGGTTGGAAGGGACCCTAAAGCTCCTCCCATTTCAACCCCCCAGCCATGGCAGGGACACCTTCCACCATCCCAGGCTGCTCCAAGCCCTGTCTAGCCTTGGACACTTCCAGGGATCCAGGAGCAGCCACAGCTTCTCTGGGCACCCTGTGCCAGGGCCTGACCACCCTCACAGGGGACAATTTCTTCCCAACACCCTGTCTAATCCAGCCCTCTGTCAGTCTGTCAGTGTGTCAGTGTGTCATTTCCTCCTTGTCCTGTCCCTCCATCCCTTGTCCAAAATCCCTCTCCAGCTCTCCTGGAGCCCCTTGAGGCCCCAGAAGGGTCTCTGAGGTCTCTCTGGATCCTTCACCTCTAGGGTGAACACCTCCAGCCCTCAGCTTTTCCCAAAGCAGAGCTGCTCTAAATTCCATTATCATCTTCAAGGCTTCCTCTGGACTCACTCCAACAGGTCTTTGTCCTTCATATGTCAGGGAACCCAGAGCTGGATGCAGTCCTCCAGGTGGGACCTCATGGGAGCAGAGTGAGGTCTCATGGGAGCAGAGGGGAGACTCACCTCCCTTGACCTGCTGCCCACGAAGGGCAGTGTGGCCTCCTCAGCTGGATCCAGGCTGCTGGAAGAGTTCCTCTTATCTTCCTGTGGGATAAGTGCTGTGATAAACAAATTCCCAGCTTTGGGAGCCTTGCCTTTTAGTGCAGTCAGATGCTGTTTCCTCACCCAAAACTTGCCTGTGGAGCTGGCTGGTGAGCAGAAGTGATGCCAGCTTCTTTGGGGAGTACAGAAACCATGTCAGCTGCAGAATGTGTTTGTGCTGTGCCACCACAGCCTTGTTTTCTGTTAAGGGCATCAGAAGCCAAAGGATGCCCTCTGTTTAGAAACCCATGAATTTGGTAGCAGTGGGAAACCCAGGGACCTGCTGGATGCCATGTCAGGAGAGTGGAAACCATGCAGCGGACTGTAAATTAATTAAATTGTTTTGTAATTTCGTGGTTTTTTGCAAGTCTAAGTTTCATCTAGTGCTGTGACTTTTAAAACATGGTTAACTTAGGTACTTTACTACTTTTCTTTGCTCTCTGCATAATGGAAGATAATGTCCTGCTTGCCCAGCCCCTTTTTCAGTAAATTAAGGATGTTTTGTTTGCATGCTGGTCACTTTAATTTACATTATTCTAGGAATATAATGCACATTCCTGGGAAAATACTCTTTTTCCAATAGAGGGAGTGTTAGTGCCAAGCAATGCCCTTCTTTCTCACTCTCTTTGCATCCTGTAAACCTACCTAAAAGCAGATAAAGAGTGTCTTGTGGCTCGGTGCTCTTTGGGCTGAGTTTGCTCCCCGCTCTGCACCAGCCAACTGACTTCTCTGAGCCGTGACACTCACACAAAAAAGATCAATCTATTCATAACAGCAGAGTGAAGGGAAAGTAGGTCCTCCCAGAAACCTGCCTCTGGATGGTAGGGCTGAGTCCTCGTCTCTGTCACCCTTTGCATTCGTTTGCCTAATCTCCCGCAGACAAAAAAGTCATGTTGGCATCCAGAAGTTCTTTCAAGGAAAAAAAAAAAAAGAAGGCAAAAAAATAAAGAAGGGAATTCAACCCTCTAATCCCTGTCACCTTCCCCTCAGAAGGCTGGGGGTGGTGTGGGGTGGGGAGGAGTCGAGCAGCCCCGGCTCTCAGAACAAAACTGATCTAAGCCCTTTGCACAGCAGACAAAGCCTGGGAAGGGGATGCCCGTCTGGGAGCAGCAGCTGGGCTGTGAGCCCTGAGAGCCCTCTGCCCCGGGTCCTGTGGGATCCCTGCACTGCCCAGCCACTCCCTGGGGAGCTGGGATGCGCTGGGACATCCCCAGCCCCTCCCTGGGGAGCTGGGATGCACTGGGACATCCCCAGCCCCTCCCTGGGGAGCTGGGATGCACTGGGACATCCCCAGCCCCTCCCTGGGGAGCTGGGATGCACTGGGACATCCCCAGCCCCCCCCTGGGAGCTGGGATGCACTGGGACATCCCCAGCCCCTCCCTGGGGAGCTGGGATGCACTGGGACATCCCCAGCCCCTCCCTGGGGAGCTGGGATGCACTGGGACATCCCCAGCCCCTCCCTGGGGAGCTGGGATGCACTGGGACATCCCCAGCCCCTCCCTGGGGAGCTGGGATGCACTGGGACATCCCCAGCCCCTCCCTGGGGAGCTGGGATGCACTGGGACATCCCCAGCTTTCCTTAGACAAACCAGCCCCCTGCCCCTGGGCACTTGAAAGGGAAGGGGGTGCTTCAAGGCAGGATGTGGGGTAACAAGCTGGCATCCAGCAGGTATTTGGGATGTGGTGGTGAATACACTGAGTTCACACAGCTCCTGGTGCTGGGCAGGGTCTCCCATCCCAAGAACATTCTTTTGCTTTCCCTCCGCTGTGCTGGCCGAGCAGGTTTGGCTGCTGGTTTGAGTCTGTGGGGCCAAATGCTGCTCTAGACTCCATGACACTGGAATCTGCACTCCTGCTGCAAGTGAGACCAGGGTCTGATCCAGCCTGGACTTAATCTCTGGCAGCTGCCCTGACTGGGAGCTTACCTTCTGAGCAGGACAGCAGCCACTGATGAAAACCCAAGTCAAGGGGCAATGACCCCCAATTTACTGCCTGCCCTTTGGCAGTCGAGGGGGTTTAGAATTCAACCCCCCCAAGCTCTGAGAAGGCTCTGGGAGTGCAAGAGACCCTGGAGAAATCCCTGGAGAAGCCAGGAGCGCCAGAGCAGTGTGGAGAGGCAGAGGAGGGTGAGCAGAGCAGCTGAGAGCTGGGCTGCATCTGCCCAGGCAAAACAAAGGCTGCAAATCCAGAGTGAATCATAGGAATGGAATTAACTTAAAATTATCCTTTCTAGGTGAAATATTAGTGGTTGCAACTGTTTGTTTTTGTCACACAGGTGTGTGCTGCTGTGATTTTTAGGAATCTTTTCCTGGTAATTTAGCTTCAGGGTATTTGTCATGTGCTGTGATGTCTTTAATGGGGAGACTTAATAGTGTGTGCTGAGGGACCTGTGGGTTCAACACTGAAGCAGACAGCACGTATTTAAAATGTAAAAGGCAGATTTATAATGTTTCCAGTGACACAGAATGATAAAAGCCAATGACCAAAAAATATGGCAAATTAATTTAGATCAAAAGGACGCATCCTTCTGTCAGTCTCACATCTGCTGTTCTGGGATTTCTGCATAAATCTATATGTTTTGGTTCTATTTAGTGCTGTGGGTACTTTGATTAATTTAGCTACATGTTACTGTCATGTTGGGCACATTCATCTTCTGTCTTGAAACATGTACTCCTCAGCCTCTCTATCATTCCACCCCTTCAGGCCTTATTTTCATCACATTTAAGAGAACTCTCCCCTGCCTGTCTTTATCTTGTTAGGCTTTCAGCAGCTTAAGTTGAATCTTCATTCTTTCACTCTTGCTGTCAAACCTCCTTTAGCAAGTTATCTCATTTTCCTATTCATAACATCTAACCCATTATATTTAATACTCAGACACAATTGCATCTGAACATTATGTAGGGCTTGCCAGCACAAATACTTGTAAATGAAATCAGACCACCCCTGGAAGGAGCAGTGGTGGCTCTGCCTTGCCAGTGTGTTTTAAATTGAAAAATGCCCAGGACTAAATCCAGTCCTGGAGTAAGTGAAGTCAGTAGAGCTTCATCTGCTGAGCTGAGATGGATTTGACCCTCCAGTAGGGAAAGCTGGAAGGTTAATAACGATCACATAATCTGATATGAAGCAGAAATTAGTGTCAGAACTGTCCCAGTGGGGGTGTGTACATCTAAAGATGACAAAGCCCTTCACAAGGATGGGTAAATTATAATGTTCATACTGCAGCTGGAAAACCAAGGCAGGGAAGTGGAGGGAATTCCCAAATTTCAATAAGCTGTTAGTGTTGAGGGCAGATTTTCGCAGGAGAGGATCCAAATCTCCTTTTATGGGGTGAGTCTCGGGGACCTCAGTGACAGAATTGGAGGCTCATCCCCATGGGACAGGACAATTTGGGTTTTCTCCCTCTGCTTTTTGAACTGATGAAAAGGTGCTGCAGAGCAGCAGATGCCTTGGAAAAAGATAGGGGGGGTAAAGAGAAAGAGGATGACTGCTGGGTTAAGCTTTTTGGCAAAGTTCTGTTGCCCTTGCTCCTTTGCAGAGGTTGCAGCAGTGGGGAGCAGCAGCTGCAGAGGCACTGCTGGCCATCCCAGGGGCTCAATTTTTGAGGTGGATCCCAACATTTCTGCCTGCTGCAAGAGCTGGGTCGGTGTGGGAAAGACAATATATGAATTAGTTCCTTCTGGTAGCGCTGGACAGAACTCAGTGACCCAGGAAATGTTTTCCTCCCCTTTACTCCTATAACTGCCTTCCTTTGCTGGCAAGCTGACCTTTTTAAATGCTTCATCCTTTCCCTCCCAAATGTGGAATTTCCTCCCAAAAAAAATCATTCTGGCTCAAGCCCCAAGGCTGGTCAGACTCAGCACAGGCTAGAAATGGGTTTTGATACAGGACAGCATCATGCTTTTGGCAGAGTGTCCTGGCCTGGGAGAGCAGCAGTGGAGAATTGCTCAGTGCAGGGGCTGGGGGATCCCTGCTCCTCCCTGGGGCTGGCCTCACACTCCTCCGTCGCCTCCAAAAGGGGTCCAAGTGTTTTCTCTGTGCATTGCTCTATTTTTAGGAGGAGGAAAAGCTATTTTAAGCTACGCTAAAATGTTTTTATGGCTCTTTCTGAGCCTTCTGTAGCTAGCTGGTCTCATGGTAATTAAGGCATTTGGCCTTACAAGTGGAAGGATTATGAAAACAGTTTCAGTGATTTTTAGAAGTGCTCCAACATATTCCCAAAATAGGATTTTTTGCATGTGTGTTTGTGTTTGCTTTAGTGCTTTGGTTTTTTACCATAGAATGATGCTAAGTGAAAACACAGTGTCTGCCACTTTCACTGGGGTGCTCTGACCCAGCCCTTGAGCATGGCGAGCACTGTAGAGCATTTCCTAGACATTAATATGCACCACTTACATGGGAGTGCATTATTTTTATTAACTGGAGCAATTAAAATACTTTTGCTTAGCTTCTACTTATCCTTACTGCTGGCAAAAGCTGCTGGAAGATTTATATGGGAATTTTTCCTGCAGAGAAGTAGGGAAAGAGCCCAGATTTGGGGCTTAGGGACAATCCCCTGCCTGTGGGATCGTGGCACTGAAATCACATGGAGCCAGCTCCAAACTTTTTAAAAGGATGATTAATGTTTTACCTCTGCTCTTCCCGCTAGAACCAAGTCAGCCGGACCAAAATAGTCCCACTAAAAATGAATATTTTCTGTGGTGTGTAGGTGATGTCGAAATGTTCTACACCCACTGGGTTTGGGATGGTGTCAGCCCCAGTGTTACAGGATCCTCTGCATTTCAATGGATGTGTGAAGGAGATGGATGAGGCGCTGAGAAACAAAGAGTATCACTTGGAGGGCTGGCAAAGGAAATGATTCCTTGTGTTTCCAAAGAGATGTGTGGGGCTGCTTGGCTGTAGGCAGCCCAAGCTGAGCAGTTGGTGCAAGCCAGCATTGATGCTGTTAAATTTAATATCAAAATGGAAAGAATGAGGTTGAGGATGGCCCTTAATTTGGTGAACAATTTGCTCCCTGGAACATATATCTAAATTCTCTGAGGTTTAATAATGTCAGATGAACATGTAAATAGAATAATGTCCTAAAAAATCTCATTACAGGTCCTAGTGCAGTCTGTATAATCAGTCTAATACCTGGCAAGTGGATAGAAAAATACCCTTTTGCAAAAACTACATTTATTCAAATATTTCTAGAGCTCTGGACTTGAGGCACAAATACAGGTTAGTGCCTTTGGGCCTGGGTACCTTAAACATTAAAATTTATTATTATTATTTATTTTTATTAGCTTCATGTGGCAGAAGATTTATAATATTCTAGTTTTTATTAAGTACTTGTGGTTTTTAAAACTGATGGTAATTGTTGCTGGGCAAATCTCAAAAGGGGAAGAGGATTGGTTGGTTTAGTTTTGATTAAACTCTCAGAAGTTTGGGCATTTGTCCAAACTATCTCAACTCCTGCATTTCTAATATGGGTCTGCATATCTTCAGAGGATAGACTTATTTTTCTCTTTGTCTTTTCCTTTCCTTTTTCGTTTCTCTTGTGAAGGTTCCTGTCCTGGCTGTGTTTGGGTCAGACACATGGTAGAGTATTTTGGTATATCTGCTTCTGATTGTGGCCTGGGAAAGGCAGCCAGGAAAAGGGTTCAAATAGTTTGCAGCAAATAATTAAAAAGAAGTTATCTGTATCCCTCAGCTGTTAACCCTTAAATACCAGGTTCATTCCATATAAAAATTATAACATCATGGAGTATCTAGAATCAAAATCATAGAGTACAAGAATCATAAATCCAAGTCCATATTTGCCTGTGTTTTGAGCTGCAGACACATCAAGGCCTTTCAGAGGTAAATAATTATATAAATATTTTCACTGGAAATATGAATAGAATAACATGAACAGGTAATTTGACAAATTTATAGTAAATGCTTTTCCTGCGATGCTGCCACATTCCATTCCATAAAAATAGGTGAGGAAATGTCCTACTACAGCTCCCTTTTCATTCAGTTCTGTAAACTGAATCCAGTAGCTTTGCAGCATGCCTTTTTTTTTGGAGGTGTTTAGTGTACACATGGAGATGCATGAAGTTTATTTGTCTCATGGTTTTCAAAGTAATTCAAAGGAAAACGTCATTGTAATTAGACTTGTGGGGTATATTTTGTTTTAATCAGAAGAAATGACACCCACTATGAAGTTTCAGACTTTTTACTGCAGTTTGTGGAAGAATCTCTGTTGAAATAATTTGCATCATTAGGCAGGATTTAGGCACCTGTTACAGCAGGTTGTCACCAGGGATTTGGTGGCACTGGCAGAGACCCAAAGGAAGGATCTGGGGCTGTACAAACACAAACACAAACACAAACACAAACACAAACACAAACACAAACACAAACACAAACACAAACACAAACTCAAACACAAACACAAACTCAAACACAAACACAAACACAAACACAAACCCAGCCCAATGTCTGTGTGCACTGCTCCAGAGCTTGTTGCAGTGTCCATGGCCACATCCTCTCAGTCTGATGGAGGCTGGCTTTGAACAGTTGCTTGTATTTCCCTGTTCCAAACTGGCTGAGTTGCAGGATGGAGCCTTGTTGGAATGATGGGCTTCTCTTGCAGTGTTGCTTTGGGTACAGACAAGGTGCAGTGCATGGGTGGAGCAGTTTTGGTATGGATTGTGCCCATCATGTTCTGGAGAAGCTGCTTTTGTCCCTGATGGAAAGCCAGGGTGCTTCCTCCCCTCCTGGAGGAACAAATCCATGCTCAGTATCTGATCCTACCATGGAGCACAAACCTTCTTTTTCATCTTGGGTTCCAGAGCTGTGTCAGCTCTCCTCTTTGTGTAAGCTTTTTGTGGAGCACTGAACAGACCTTTATTCCTTTCTTCAGCAAGAACAACTTTCTCCATTTCCTCTCAAGCACAGGCTTTTGCTGTTATAATTGTGCAATTCCACCTGGGTTAAAACAGAAAAGTGTTTCTAACTGGATCCAGGCTAATATCAGGCCAGCTCGCCGTGGTTTTCCAGTGTGACTGAGATATTCCACCCTCTGCCAAGCAAAAGGACACACTTTTTGCTGTAAAATCCCCATGATTTTCACTTGGAAAAATAATACCCTTTTTTTTTTTTTTCCCCCTTAAGAAAACCAGAATAAAAAATGTAATAAAAATATTTTATACAGGGCTGTATTTTGATAGTTTTGGGAATGATGCTTTACTAGACCAGTTTCTGGTCACTGGTAGGTGTTGGTGGTGCTGAGAGCTCTGTGCACAAACCCACCAGGCGTGTTTGAGCCATGACCACCAATGTTTGCATTCGGTCACCTTCTTCCAGGGCTGAGTTTTAAGTGCTGCAGCATTATGTAGTTTTATTATTTTAATAGATGAGAGAGGCCCGTGATCAATAGCAGGGATGCTTTTATCTTAATCATCCATGCCTCATTCATAAATATGGAGATTTTCAGCCTCTTGTAAGGCTGCTTGTGATTTTCTGTGGTATGGTAAAATGGGCTGAGGTCATTTCACCATTCCTAAAATGCCATAAGAGGAGAAATCAGGTTATATTAATTTTGCCAACCATATTGTTGTGCATGTCTGTTTAAAAGGTGTTGGGATGGCTGTAGTGGGATTGTATAAGATCCTTTTTTCCCTCTGGCATTATTCTGCCCCTAACCCTTGTGTGTCAGTTCAGGATGACACGTGAAAAGTGTAACCCATGTGCAGCACTGAGTTAATACATAGCCAACCTGTAAAATACATCTGTGAGTGTTTCCTTGACCAAACTAGAATCAGTGACCTTAAAATATCCTAATTTCACTGAAGTGAAGGCTCAGATCTAACATGTCTGTTTTTCAGATCCAAAATTAATGTAGTTTTTGTAAATGGCCAACTTTATTATTTATGTAGGGAGCATGCCAGGGCTGGAAATCTGTTAAAAACAACCAATATTTGTTAAACATTGACTGAATGGCAAAAGTAACATTTGGGATTTTTTGTTCTGATCATCAATTTCTAATACATGGGTGTAAAAGACTTCAAGATAATTTTTTAGTAAGAACAAAGACTTTTATTGTGATAGCCTGCCATCTCTTATAAGCATTTTATTACAGAGAAAACTACCAGCAAGTGTGTGAGAGCATCTTAGCTTGCACACTGCTGGAAATCAGTTTTAAGGGGGATGAAGCTGCCAAAAACTTCAGCCATTGGTAGGCAAGAAAAGGCACTTGCCTTTGTCCCTAAGTGTGGCTTTTCAGGTGAAAAACTAGCTGTCATTTTTTACTTTTGTCTAGAGAAAGGAGGAACAAGAAACAGGGAAAAAATGTCAGGAGAAAGAGTTCAGGGCCCACATCTTCTAAAACAAATTGACTTCAAGGCAGGCAGGGTGGCAGTGAGGGTGTGAGGTGAGGATGGGAGCTGGGGCTGGAACAAAGCCTCCTTTGCTGCTCCTGCTTCTCCACAGGCACCTCATGGTCCTCCCTGGGCAGGGGGCTTGGGAGAAGACACCCAAAAAATACAGGGTTAATGAAGGTAAGTTCAGGGCTCCTTGGTT